>NW_024704746.1:23114418-23752458 GCF_018977255.1 Callorhinchus milii
CCGAGTCCTGAAAGGGTTAAAGGTTTACTGTACTAAATCACGTTGTCCACTAAAGTGGGTTTATAGTTCTGTAGGAAATGTGTACACTCTTATTATACAGCAAGGCTTATAAAACATTCCCTCCCTTTAGAGAAATCACAATTAATCTGTCACAGCCTAGCAGGCCTGCTTCATTAGTCAGCAGAGATAAGAATCATCAGCTAGTCTGTATGATTTGTCTAATTAGCTGCAGTTCATTTGTCATTTTCATTTTCTCCGCGCGACGCACAGCTGAATAATCGCTGCCTTCATCGGCCGCTGAACAATGTGCCCCTTTCAAGTCATCACCGTCAGTGTTGTCACTCTATCCATTATAAAATTTGGGTTTCATTTAACCAGTAATTAAACATTACAGCCTGTTCACAATTACAACAGGGAAAGAGGAAGTAACTAATTATACAAGAAATGAGCCTACATTTATCTCTTTTTTTAAAACTTGATTTCTTGATTATTTTTTGTACGTGTGATCATACAGTCAGGCTTGATATGTTGAAGAAGAGAGCATTTTTCTACTTTGCATCCGACAACAGGGATAAGAACAGGGCCACTGTGAACAGTAATTTATCAAAGTCGGCTATTGCACTCCTCCTCAGGCCGAGTGGACGATTATTCGATCCATTAATAAAATAGAGTTGCAGAAAGAAAGCTTTCTGTAAAATATTTATACACAACAAAGTGACAAAGAGCAGGTACTAACTGGTTATTGTTTGGTCTATGACTTGCTCACTTTAAAACCAAATTCTGTAACGTACAATGATGTTTTCACCTTTACATACAGGTAAACATGTCCATCCAGATTCAACGCCAGAAATCACAGCTGACCACTGCTGATATCCACAAACTTCTACTGCTATATGATGATAGCTCTTCCCTCGAGCCAAGATGGTGGGGAGATAGTAATATTACATATGTTCTGTGCAGCCCACTTGAATGAATTCTAATGTGAGGCTATTCGCATCGTGGTACAAGTGTGACAGTAGCTAATACTATAAGAATCCTGATGTTTTGGAATCATTACTTGTAAGCAGATTGCCTTCTTGGCTGCTCACTCGACTCGCTGGTTGAAAAGACTGATGGTTAGAAATGTCCCAGGGTTTGGTTAATGTTGCTCTCGAGTCACTTACTGATATGTGCACCACAGCAAACCAGTGCAACTCCCACATTAGATTTGCTGTGAAAGGAACTAGTCTTGGCCGCGAATGTAAAGGAGGTGCTGAGTGTGTGTAGCACTGGTATTATCCCGACAGGGAAGGAAGTTAAGATAAGATGGGGTCAACTCTCAGACTGTTCTTATGCACAGCCCAGAAGCTGGTTACGCAGAGTCCAGAACTCTGGAAGCACATTAATTTCTCACTTTCTTGGCTTGCAATCAGCAGGAGGCAAACTCTGATGCTTAGGGAATGAAAAATAATCTGAAAATAATAGAAGAGAGATCATATCCATTTATAGCTTTCCTTGCGTACTAAGAGAATGCGAAGCAACAGTAAAACAGATTAAGCTTCCCAGCGAGGGAGTGAAAAGCAGGGAACATATTACTCAAAGAAAAGAAAATTGGCTAGTGGCAGCTCTAGCCTAAAGCAAAAATTTGGTATCTCTGCAAAATAATAATATTCAAGCCGCAGTGCATGTAGCACTACAAGCGAACCGTGTGAGTTTACTTTGAAACAGATCCAGTTCCGTGTAAGGTGCTTCACACCAACACATGCTGCTGTCAGCTTAGGCGTAACATGAGTGGGTTTGAATTGCTTACAGACTGTATCTGAATACGTAACCTGATCCACACTGAATGGCTGGAGCAAGGAAACTAATCTGTCGCAAGATTTTGATAACACATAATTTTGAAAAAAAATGTAATCCCCTCCTCCGATTCCCTGTCACCAACAGCAACAACAACTTGCATTGATACTTGCAAATTTCCAGAGCTCCTTTCCTGATTGGCTCTAGAGCCGATCCCCCACCACCAGCCTGACTCCAGAGTGGCCCCCAGGAATCTTATTTTGCATCAGAACCCCGAGCCCTTATGGGGAGCCAGTCCACCGCTGGTAGAGGTAGTTGAGGCGCATAAAGTCCCAACCAGCACTGTAACAGAGTGCCGTTGCTGAGCAGCACAAAAACTATCTTTCCCTCAGAGAGGGAGCTGACACCAGAACCTGTTCCAAGGCTTTTACTTACTTTTGAGACCAGTGACATGGATTGACTCATCTTCATATGTTCTCTTTCTTTCTGGGGTACTGCCACCTACCTCAGATGGCCTGGCTAAGATTAAGAACTCGCTAAGAGGGAATCAGGCAGGAGAAGCCACATATTACCACTCTATCCCATTGCTCTTGCTTCTCTAATTAACAAGGAAAGTGCACAGCACACTCTATAACAAAATCATCATCATAAAACTGCTTTTGCATAGCTCTCAAAGGGATTGAAATGAACAAATTAGAGCCATGGAGACAACTTTGGCTTCAGATGAAATATATATTGATTCAGGGTGCCAAACAAACAAAGGATTGTTGAACCGGGTCCAAGTCCTTAATGTAAAACCACCGGAGCCAAACTTAACTTCACTTTCTTCAAAGCCACTTGATGGGCTCATCCCAAACTGCCTGCCATCTCCTATTTCTGGAGTGATGCAGGCAATGATTGAATTGCTGCGATTGGTTACTTGCACTGCCAATCATGTGAAATGTTCAAAAAAAATTGAATTCTCAGCTCTGCATTCCTAGCCACTCGAGGATAATCCTAAACAGGCATGCAGCTGCATGAGTGCATCTGGAGACAAAGATTGCACCTACTTGGCCCTAAGCGTGGTTTGATTTTCTCATCATAAAGTGGAAAAAGAATAAGGTTACTTGGCTTCTATTTCCACTCATCTGCCAGGAAGGAATGGGGGGGACAAAGCAGGGATAAGAAACGAGTTGCCTTCAATAAGTATCCCATTTAGTGGCTACCTGGGATCTATTGGAAATTATGACACTTCTGTTCCTGGTATTCAGTTTACTGAAAAAACAGCATGAGATCATGACATACAGACGTTTGGTACAAAAGGCATTTTACAATCCTTTGTGAATGACTCGTTTCATAGCAGCCTGCAACTGAGAGAGGCTACAGCACATTTTTTTAAAAATATTTATTTAAAATAAATATATTAAAATCCTTTCTGTCATCCATTCCCTGCCTCTTAATCTCTTAACACAGCCCAGTACAATGAATGCAGCAACAGAGGAGGTTTGCCATTGTAAAATAACAAAAAGATCTTTATCTGTAACGGTTGGCGTGTGACAAGACCCTAATAAGTGAAAGTGGTACAAAAATACAGCATTTAACGAACACAAGAATTCACCCAGAAAACAGCAAAATCACTGTCACTGTGAATATTTTTTCTCTTTGCCAAAGCATGATCTGAAGCTAAAAACTTTTTTTTTAAAAAATCAAGTCTTTCGGATTTGCTAGTGATCTAAAAAAAAAGCCTATGAAACAAATCATTTAATGTTAATGTTAATGACACAATTTACATCTTCTTCTTGTTTATCCCTCTTGACTATCGACTCAAATCCCAAAGCTTAGAACTTCAATATCAAAGACAACCTCTGCGTGGATTCACAATGTCTAATTGTACTAACCTCTCACCTCCGCTTTGATTTAGCTCTAAACACACAGATTAACATTTGCTTTTAAAGAATGAGAACCTCCTCTCCACTAACTAGCAGCCATATTCTAGTCATTAAAAACAATGTAGTCTCTGTTCAAACCCCTCAACAAGGTGAGGATTCTAATTTGTACACAGCACCGATGTCCTATTATTGCAGCCTTTTTTCCCCCAATGACATTGCTGCTAACCTTGAACTGGTATTTAGTAATGACTGTGAATATTGGCGTTAGACAAAAAGAAAGGGGTTACATTTAAACGAATAAACCTAAATGAAGTTCAATTATCTCCCATCTCTGGTTTTGTTCATAATCCTTGCTTGTCGTCTCCGAGGCTGCAAATGAATCCTGCACATCACCTTATCTCCTCTGTCAATCAGGCCGTGGACCATTATGCCTCGAATCGCGCCATCAGATGGAAGCAATTTGCATAATATTGTCTGTGAAGGCTGAGGGATCAACAGGGGTCAGAGTCTAACATCACCAGTGCAGTCTATCTCCTCAGCTAATTTGGCCCATGCTGATCTTTCTCTGATTTTTTTGTCATTATGTCTGTAATATTTGATGGCCAAAAAGGAGTGAAGATTGTTAGGACTGATGTCTTTAACTAAAGACTAATCCCAAGACTCTGTTAAGGGTCCAGGCACTGAGACATCCTAATTATCTCTTTCTGATGAGCTCTGAGACACAGCAGCCGTATCTTTGTAAGAATTTAGCAAGGAATAAAAAATACAGGCTGACAGCAGAGACTTCTAAAGCGCGTCCTTCTGTTCTGTCTCCCCTATCTGACACGGTGCCTATTGTTAATTAAATTTGTGTCACTAACTAAATGTGGCCTGACTGTGTTGCTACTGCTGCTGACAGAAGTTTGCCCCCAGATATTAAAGTAGAAGCCAATCCACATTAGATGACTGTTTGCAATGTCCCTTGTCACCCGGACAGAAACCCAGGAGTTGGCGTATGTTAACATTGCTTCTTTTCATTTATTGCAAGTCTTTGTGTATCGTAAGAAAGTCCACATTCAAATAATACTCTTCATGTACTTTGAGCTGTGTGTGTGTGAAGTCAAACAGTGAGTGTGAGAGAATAACTGCGAGGGAATAACTATCCTGAGGGGTGTCGTTCATTTTCACTGCTCTGTCAAACGGTGAGTAAGCACTGATAGACCAGGCACAGAACTAGGAGTCAGGTTCAACACAGGGCTTCCCCAACGCTGTCCTGACAATACTACTTAACCTCAACATCACAGAAGCAATCACTACTGCACCAGTGTGACATTTCTATTTCCTATACTCTTATGTCCTTATGACCTCTCTGAGTGAGATTGCCGAATTAGTGCCGATTACTGATGAATCTGAGGGCATGTTGGTCCTCTGCTGTAGTGTCTGTCCATTGGGAACTAGATTGAGACTGAACAAGCTCATTTCGCTCAGAAACTCTAAAAGTCATCAGGTAAAGAAAATCTTCCTCCCAATTATTGGTGTTGCTTTTAACCCCTGAAATAATAGGGCAGTGTTCCACATACACACTCCTGGAGCCTGACGCAAAGGAAAGAATTCTTTAACCTACAATTACATTTTCACAGGGCTAAGTGAAAGACACACCTGCTGCAACCCATAATGAAATCACCAAAAGTTCCTGGAAAGAGGTTACAAGTGGAAATCCTGGTTGATGTTTCCCCTCCCTCTCCAAGGGGCTGTTATAGCAGCTCCACTGTAGTAGATTTTCTTTTCTCATCCTATGCTGAGTTTCTACTTGAGCAGCAGTGGTTTTGCATTTGTTGCGAACTTGTGTTAGAATGAATAATATCACATATGATAGGACAGTGAAGATGAGAATGTGTGCCCAGAATTCCAAACATGTGGAGTAGGGTCCTGGGTCTCAGGCTGTGCTACAGGAGAAAGGCACAGACAAGTCCTGTAGCAGGGAGCCTACAACAACAACAATTACATTTACACAGCACCTTTCATGTTAGGGGGACGTCCCAAGACGCTTTGACAATTAGGGATTGGGACAGCAGGGGGTTGGGATCAGGAGAGGTGGAGGGCAGCCGAAGGCGCGGTCAAAGAGGAGGATCTTGAGGGGTACCTTGAAGGAAGGTAGCGAGGCAAAGGGACTGTGGGATGGGAAGGGTGAGGGGCCAATCGGCCCTTCTTGGACAGGGTCTGATCTGTGGCAGGAGGATGACAAAATAACTTGTGATATAAATATAAATGGTGTGCAGTTAGTTATTTAATTGAAAATTGTCAATAAATCTCCCACCAATTGACCTTGAATTGTGTGAAAGTGTAAATGGAAGGTTTACATGAGACCACTATAATCTCTTGATTTCAACCAGGAATCTAATCTAAAGCAAACTCAGAGAAGCTCTCGGGATAAACTTTGGGGGTGAAATCGCATTTAATCTCCAGTGGCTGAAAGCAATAAAGGAGCTTTAGTGGAAGGAAGCTTCACCTATTCAAACTCACAATATACAGTGATTGCAGACACAAATCAGAAATACCTATATGTATATACATACGGTGATGATATTTGCACATTATTAGGATGCACATCAACACTAAAATCAGATTGGAATCTTGTACATCACCTCCCTCTTTGCAGGAATGATTAATAAATGATAATTCACAGAGCACTGTTAATGGTACTCTACAAGACAGCAACTGCATAGCAGCACACAAGTTCTGAGATGCATTTACTTTGATGTCAAGTCACCTGTAAACACAGGATTGTTTTGGAGTATTGTAGGCTATGGCTAACTTGACATGTCAGTAGTGAGATGGCCAGAATACTACAGCTCTTTCAAGGAATCTAAAATGTTACCCATTGTGAGGGAATTGGATTGTACAGACACTACAGTAGATCTCAGTCAAAAGTCTGAGAAGCAGTTAGAGGTGAATCCGGCAAATGCAAAGCTTCCAACTAGGTCAGGAGGGAGATTTAACCTCAGACACTGAGAGTGGTAGAATGCTGGTTCTTTCCCATCATTCACAACATAGTGAGTTTTCATCTCAGCCTTAATGTCAGAAGGAGTGTAGACAAGCCAAAGGGGTACAGCAGAAAAATCAATCAGTTAATGGTGTCATCTGTTATTATGTCTAATGTGGTGGGCTTTGTTAAGACCAGAGGTTTATTCGGCACATTCGACAGTAAGTAACTGCATACAATTTCAGAAAAGAAGTATCATAATCTGGACAAAAGGAACCATAGACATGTAACAGAAGTGAACAGCTAAAATAAATCTGTCAAGATGAGAACACAGAATGAATCTAAATAGAAAATAATCTGATTTATTTTCAGTTTTATTTAACTTAAAGGATATCTTTCTTTTGTATGTATCAATCAAATGGAGATGAATACATGGAATACATTGACTAAATACATCACCAACATCATCACCTGTCATTTTGATGTGTCCTGACCGACAACTAAGATATTTTCTTTTGAGTTGAAGTGGAAAAATACTGTATTGTCCTCAATTAGCACAACCTGCAGATGGTCCCTTTCAAATTAAGGTAAGAAAAATAAATGTATTCTCAGTGGGAAAGTAAACAACAACAGCAAAATTACATTTGTAAAGCGTCTTTCACGTTGAGAGGACGTCCTAAGGCGCTGTCGTATCAATCCCTATAATCAAAGGGAGTAAACATGATTTAAGTCCTTGATACCACGAAAGGAATTATTCGTGAACAGTTCTTCTTAATGATCATGGAGAAGGCATCAGCGATCCACATTATAAACTGAGGAAATCACAAACTAAATGTGCCTTATGGAGAAATTGCTTCACACTTGAATTGTTAACTTATGCAATAGAGTGCCACCTGGCGCATTGAAGGCAGATTTGGTTTCTGAAGCATTCAGGAAAGAAATATATTCTTGATTGAAAAGGGACCAGTGGGATGTGGAATACATCCAAGTTTGGTTTTGCGCTGTGTGTTTTTATATAAACTGTATTATATAATATTGAGATTAATGGATCATCAGGAGAGACCAGCCAAATTTCATGAAGGTTTCAACAGGTGTAAACCTCAACAATAAAGTTCAAACAATTTACAGTTATCAACTTAACCTCCGAGTGAAATCAGTTGAATTCACTCCCATGTATCTTTTTAACAATATATAATAATAATCCTTGCATCTGATATAGCGCCTTATCATGTCATCGAGATGTCTCAAAGTGCTTCCCAGAATATACTGTAAAGTGTAGTGACTGAACTGCTGAAGCAGTTACTTTTTAGTTTTGTTTACCACTGGCAAATATTCTAGTGGTCATTAACAATTAGGATATTGCCTATTTTTCTGCTAGGAATATTTTACCATTGAGATGATTTTGTGTTATCTTATTGAACTGCCACTTCAGGTCTTAGCAGCAGAATGGGTGCAGACACACAATGAACTTCTGAAGAGCAAGTGAGTTGCTTTGAGATCAGACCCTCAAACACACGGAGCAAGATCTCAGATCTCAGGCCTTGTCGTCAATAGAGCAGAGGTAAGATACTTCTCCAGCAGGAGGCAGCAAGTCACCTGCCTGTCTTCTGAAACTAGAATCAATACATTGCAACTGGTCATATAGATATATTTGTTTGTTTGTTTGTTTGTGTGCGTGTGGGGCGGGGCAAGAAAGGGTAAATAATCAGAGAAGAAATGCCAAATATGACAATGAAATACGATGGGATCACCTATTCACTGAAGATTAATATTTGTTACATAATTATTGGAAGGATATCAAGCGATAATCTCCAGTTCATTACCAGAAATAACAGTCGATCTATTATATATTGTAGGACTGCAAAATAGATGATTCCAATCTAATATTTGTGCACAACAAAAGCCTCCACAAAAAATGTTCCAATTTTATTTCCTAAAGCAAATACAGAAAGAAAACCACTTTGAAGTGAAAAGAAAAGGCAGCTTGGGTCATATCAAATTTTGCATCGTTATGTCAAAATTTGATACTAAGCACATAAGCTTTCCCATCACTAGTGTGCAAAAAGAAATATCTAATCAATCAGTCTCTTTGTGCAGCCTTATACACAGCACATATCAACATGGCCTGAAAGTGCCATCAGACCCTGTGACAGACCATATTACAATAGCCGTGTTCAGACAGAAGCCTTTAATTGGGAGCGACACCAAATCAAGTGTTCATTTTGGTTTAACTGCAGCAGTCCTAGCAGTCTGGATGTACTTAATTTGGCATCACTCTGAATTAATCTTCTACAACAAACACGTACTGCTATAACTCGCAAATGCTTTAGCAACTGAAATTAGGATGCCTGTCGAATCACATGACAGTTACAAAAATATAAACGCATTTAGGCTTTCGAGACTTAGGGAGAGCCATTTCCCTTTCAGGGACAAGAACAATTCTCCACTCCAAATCTGGCTGTTAACTAAAATGATTCCTACTAACATTTTTGAATCTGGACTATTGCCAAGGTCAAACCTTCGTGGCAACTAAGTGATTGATATAGAGCTGATACAAGGATAGAAACATTTGTGCAAAAAGATGTGATGTTTCATAAGAGATTTGATGTGATATCACATAAAATGTATTGTTACGTTCAATGTTAAACACATTTTTGACTTGATAAAAAGGGCAATAAAATTGTTGTCAATGTCTTGTATTATACAGCATGCATTAGGGATTAGGTCCTTACTTGAGCCATTCAGGAGACACTGAAATGAACTGTTTTCACTAAAAATCACTGGATATATGTCATCAAACTGGGAGTCAAAGATGGCAGCAGAAATTAAACATTTAGATTAAAATGGTTGCGTAGGCTTTCCAGGGGACAGAACTGCCAGAAGATGTGGATTTTAGCCTGACTCTGATACTCTCTCCTCCAGAAGGTTGTGGGTTCAAGCCCCAGTTCAGCTCATAGTCTAGAATGATATCCCAATGCCGTGCTGGAACCACACTGCATTGTTGGTCCTTTAGATGATGCATTAAACTGAGATTCCGTCTACCTGTTCAGGTGGATGTTAAAGAGCATGTGATAATGTTCCAAAAAAGTAGGTTGTTTTTCTTAGTTTCCTGATCAACAATCGAACTGATAAAAAATGATCATTCACTTCATGGCTGGCTGTGGGACACTATTGTTTGGCTGCAAGTACACAGTCACTACACTTCACAAAAAAACACTGAGATATATTGACGTAACAAAGCACTGTATCAAACGCAAGGAAAATATTTAATTAAACAGGGTGACAAGAGATTATGAAATCAGTAAAATGTGAATTATTACTATTTAAAGTGCAATCTGCAAATAAAGACTTTTTTTTATTATTCTATGTTAAACTCTTTTTTCTCTTGATATGCCAACCAATATTAATATCAGTTATACATAATAACACAGACACTATTTTCATTAATTTATCCTCCTAATAAAAAGAGCTTACACCATGGGCTGTATTCATTGTGAATAAATATAAAACATTATTAATTTTGGTGATTCCTTTTTTAATATATAAAAAGATTCATTTGGGCTTTTTACTCTGTAATGCTGGTTGAATGGTGCAAAGTATGGGGGAGAGCATAAAGGTGGAAAAAAGTATTTTGGAGTGTCATGCAACAAATACATCCTGTGCAAGGCTACAGTTCCTATACTTACTAACCTTTGACTCCCCAAAGAATACAAGGCTGGATATGGGCAGTCACTGAATTTACCGCTTGTTAAGTGTTCACATCAAACACGGGTGTGAGATAATAAATAAAAGCAAACTTCAAACAGAACTTCACATTGGGTAGAATTCGGTGTCACACTGCAGGCTTCTCAGTGAAGACAAGCTTCTGGTGATCGCATTAAATAAGCTGGCTTCCCTGCTTTCTTGTCAAACCCCAGTGACAGCATGAGAAGTGATGTGCACTGACTAGCTTCAGGTCCTAAGCTCAAGCGTGGCTTGATACTCACTAATACAATTTGTGCTGCTGGTTTGCAATAGTGTATGTTCAGTGTTTCCACCCGTTTTAACCATTTGTGAGGACGGCAGTCAGATTTCTGGACAGTCGCTTTCTTTCCACTTTCCTTTTGGAGTTGAATGAAAACGGAGAGACCCGTCCTCCATGGTTCCTCTTGTTAATCCACTTTATAATATTCTCTAGTATCAAACAATCAAATAAAGATAATGGATAGCGTATCTGCAAGTGACTAGAAGGCAGTAATCTCATTGAGGGGTTCAGGTGACATCATAAACCATAATAACAAAGCATGAGCAATTCATAACCTTCATTTGAACCCCCAGATAAGATTACAGCCTTGAAACATATCCATTACTTTTCATGTGCACTGTGCAGTTCATGGGGCAATTTTCTTTCCTTCAATTTTGCCAGCAATGCATATCGTGGCGGATACTGAGTATTGGGAATTTCCCAGCAGTTAATGTGTTTCGATGCCTGTTTCGAGAGAAAAGCTCAATGAGTGATAACGGAGACAAAAAAGCTGCCATTGGACCAATCGTGTCTGTGCTACTGCTGCCTCAGTTATTTTAAGTCTTTTTTCATTAATTCAATTTTCCAACTCTTTCCCCATAAGCCACAAATGATTAACAGGAAATAAGATGTTGCTGATGTGAATGTTTAACAAACGTCAAATTCCGTGTCTGCCGCATGAAGCCTCATACTGTAACTCCATATCCCAGGACATATCGTGGGATCATATCACTGAAGAATGAGTCCCGTGGCATCTACATCATTTTGCTTTATCTATGTCAATCAGTGCTTCTGCACCTTTGAACCTCCTGTCAGTATTCTGAGTTAGCAAAGACTACAAAAAAAGCAAAGAATAAGCCTGAGTAGGTTGAGGGTGAGTAGCACATGTCAGGTCTCATGTGGCGTTGGTAAACTGCTTTGAACAGTCATGCAACTGCTCATAGAAAGAAAAATGGGGTAAATAAAATGTCTACCAATAAATGGTAAAATGAGGATTCTGTATTTTTAACACTGGGTTTTATCATGAGGCCAGTGAGTTTCTAAACCTTTACAAGTAAGCCTATTGAGAACTTAGGTTATACTGTCACCGTTAAATAGTGTGATTATATGTAGAAGTAACTGCTATTAAAAATCAAATGCTGAAAATTGTATTGCGGGTGGTATTTACTGGAAATTGCAACGTTTTGGGCTGGGGATTGTTGTGAAACGTGGCAGTATAAATCAGGACCACTGTGAAGCACGCTGGATCTTATTCATGCTGAATGACCTGGAGGAGGTGACACCAGGATCAGTTCAATTTGTAGCCTCTACAGTATAAAGAAACAGGTGCATATCAAATTGAGATCCAATGGCCCCTCTCAGGCCAATGGATAATCCAAGTCCTTTCAGGAAGCATTTCCAAATATTATTAAGAAGTCAGTCATTTGACCAACTTATTAATAACGTTAAAACAACTTATTTCAGGGATCTGCTGTGTAAATCCAAAGTAAGGGTGAACAGAGTTCCTGCTCTTGGCTGGCTTATTGCTAGAAAGTGCCAAGAAAAAGTCCTTTTCCACAGAGAAGAAAATATCAGCAGCTAAAATGCCTGAGGCACCTCTCACCCGACTCGTATTTGCAGTCTAAATATAAGTTACAAAAACAGTAATGTAACAATAAAGAAAATCGAGGTTATGTTAGTTCAAATAAAAATAAGCAGAAGGCATTCCATTCTTTATACCTCGGTGGTTTGATTTCTGCTTCAAAGAGCAATTGTAAAGGTTTTGATGATAAAATGTAAGGGCCAAGAGATCATTAATTGGTTGGTGTGACAAGATAATGGTTGGCTAAAAAGATGCAGTAAAATGTATAGTATTTAATAGATGTTAAGTACAGCCAATACTACCCAGCACAAAGAACCAGCAGTGTTAAGTAATCATTTTGCAGCACAGCACACGGAGTGGAGTCATTCCATTTGACTTCACTTTGCTTCATTCTTGCCAGTTAATTTTATAGCAAACTGCAGTTTGATTTTTTTTTGTTGAGTAAATTGTACCCTTTGAGTACGTTTTTTTTCAAAGAAATACAATGGAGTACAACTGTAATCTTAAGGTGTTACATTCGTTCAACGGTGAGTAAATTCTGAGTGGTGGAGCGGGACTGGAAACTGACCTTTTGAAAGGTCGCTGTGGTAGACTTTCACACATGCAGTATGAGGGACTGATACTGGGACTGATGAGGATAGAAGTATGACTAAGAGAAGTTATAATTAAATCCGCAGCCAATCAGCATTGTGGTGCAGAATACCAGAGCTTTGATGTGCTGTGTCATGGAATGGTCAGATGCGAGTTCACCCACAAAAACATTTATACAGCACCACTCCTGTTTCAAATCGCTTAATTATGCAATTGATGGAAACTAATCAAGCAGAATCGCCTACAAATACAGCAAATTGTATGAAGTGCTTTTTATTTATGAATTTAGATTAACGAAAAGCACAGTTGAATATTTTCGTGACATTTCTGAAAGCAAGACGAGAGATACCATGTAAAAGTGGTTTAGGAAGAGCAATCCAGAGTGTAAGAACAAGGTGGCTGAAGGCACAAATGGTAGAACAGCAAGAACAGAGCTCCATTCAGAATAGTGGGCACTGCGGACTGAGATACAGGGGATGCATTAGAGAAGGTGGTGGAGGTATTTGAAAATAAGAAATGTATGAAATCAGTATATTGTGGGACAAGATGCCAGTGAAGCTTGGTAAGGGTGTGTGTGTGTGTGTCGGGGGGGGGGGGAATAAGAATTCAGAGTCAGAATTTTGGTCACAGGTCATCTGTCCATCTCCTCTCAAGGTCAGGGATGGTCCAGAAAACGAGAAAGCAAAAAAATAAAATGTACAAAAGTATATTCATTTACAATAAACTGAGCGTTTAAAAAGTAGTCTGCCCGTATAAATTTCCAGGAATGTTTCAGAAGACTGAAGAGCATATTGTTCCTGATAATGTTCCCTGCAGTTTGGATTAACGTTGGGAATTGTAAATGCCAATATAACAATGTAAAAGGTTGGCCTCTTGTCAACCTCTTGTTTTCTGAAAATGCACAGTCGTGGCAAAACAATAAAATCATCATTCACTTGCTTGCAGCAGAGCAACAAGAAATACACTTAGCCCTGAGGTCCATAAATTGTACCAATTGAAGCCAAGATGAAATGGATATTGTGTATTACCTACAGGAAGGGTAAGGTTGAAAATACTAGACTGACCCTGGCATTGAAAAATAACTGTGTATCAAATATCATTTTACAAAAGTGTACAGAAGCACTTACCTCTACATTGAGAGGGCCTTCTCAAGATTCCCTTCCACAGCGTAGAATTGTAAGCTTTTATAATACCATTACATATCCTCCCCATCTTGCACAAAAATCAGTGACCTAAATACTTCTGCAGCACTTAATTTTAAAATAATTCTTCTTATAATTATGTCTTCAATAAAATTGAGCAAAGTTTTATTTAATTTTTGGAACAATTTCTTGTGCAGCGGAATGTAACGAGAGTTGACATGGAAATGGAACACTCTTACTGAGATTGTACATTTTAGTCATCTCTCTGGCAAGTGTCAGTGCTTCTCAAGTCAGGAAATGGTGTTCCCAGTTGATCAGAAATGACACGGCAATTTATGATATATTTCAGTTAATATCTGGAGATCTGAAATTGGTGTGTAGTGGTCAATATTGGGTTCATGTTCTGACTGTCTACCAAAATCTGTATTGTGGCTGTCCCAAGAAATTTTTGGGAGGATTAAACTGACTTATGTGCTAAACGAATGTAGATGAAATTTATAATAAAATGTATGTCAAAAGGGAGAAATCAAAAATACTTTCATGAATGTAATGAAACTTTAAATTTCTGGTGGTGGAAAATCATGTACAGGTATAATATTCAGTGAATCGCCCCCACCGACCGTCTCTACTTGTTGGCATTTGCCTGACGCCACCTGAACATCATGGATAGGATCAAGAACTCGTCATCTGGAAACCCTATGGATTGAAACCCACGTGCACCTTACACTACCTTATCAACTAACTGGACTACTGTAAAACCGCAGCTGATCCTCAAGTTTTAGATCATATGATCCAAGCAGACCATATATAGACTGCAATTATATATACCTGTGTGTTTTTAAATTAGTCCAAACCGACAGCAGTTACATTCTCGAGCAATAATCCCTCAAATTATCACATGCTTCTTGTTACCAGAAGAAGTAACAGGAAATTCTCTTTGTGGCTTACCTCAACACTTAGCCAAATCTCAACTGTCATCCTAATCAACCAGGTAAACGGTACACTCGGTTTTTTAATCTTTGCTGCTTGCATCTCGAGGCTATGTGCATCTTTCGAGAATGCAACTTGAGGATGGCATTTGCAAGTACTCCGATAGAGAACGGGATTAGATTCTATGTACCGTGTTTGTCTATCCTTCTGTGTGGGGGCAATTGCAATATTCCAAAAATATTAACTGGATTGGACAAACTGACGAATTAATAATTTCCATATTTTCGTTTCACTTTGTGGTGTGGTACATGGCTACAGCAACACATAGTGTGACTAGGCCAACCTTAAATTGTAGGTTTGAAAATAAGTACAAGTGTAACAGCGATACTCCAAAGCTCTGATACAGACAAGTCGAAAACAATTGTGTGAAAGCTTTAAGATAAAACTGCCTATTAGATATTCTGCATAATATTAAATCTTAACGCCATGGTCTTAAGGTTAAAGCCATATGAATTTCAGGCCTTATATCTCCATGAGCGGTTTTGCACAGCAGAGAATTTTTTTTGAAGAAAACGTACAATTTATTCCCACAGGATACAGTAACCCCACTATACATCTAATTGCTCAGATTTCGTAAAATGCACAGCAGCTTTCCACAACAGGAGTTTCAGTGATGATGTAACCATATTGTTACACATCAATATTGAAACCAAATCCATTCTTCAGAAATAGCTAACTAATTAAAAGCTGGTGGGGTTTAAATAATTAATCTCCTTAACTTGTATTGATTTGACACTTTTGTGGTGGGAGATTACTCCTACTAAATTAAACAGCTTCCTATAGTCACTGTACTTGAGGCAAACCCGAGACATATGAGTGAAACAAAATATACTTCAAAACTAGAAATATTGGCACCCTGAAAATTTGATTAATTTTCGAGTTTTAAAATTCAAAGCTTAAGGTGCCCTTGGAGAGCAGGAAAGGAAACAGCACAAAGCAGCAATAAGGAAGCCAGAGGAGGAAGAAAAAAAAGGAATGAGATGTGCAAACCAGGACAGTCGAATACAACTCGTCTGTCTCGATGGTACCTCCCACCAAACTTGCTTTCTTCAACTTTCCTTTTTCGCCTTTTCTCACTCACACACACACACACACACACACACACAAACAGCTCTAGTGCCCAGAGAGGGGTCTTGTTAGGTCAGGGTATCATGAATATGGGGCAAGGGTGATTGGAGTTGAGGTACAGATCAGCCCTGATCTTAAAGAATGACAGAACAAGCTTGAGGGGCTGAATGACCTCCTCCTGTTTCTATGAGAGGCTGCTTTACATGCAGAGGAGTAAGAGGATGAGCAAAGTTGTCTTCCAGAGCTTTACCAGCAGAGAGTAAACATTGGCCATTTTGCTCGCCACCTATGGTTTTTTTAGACGATCCCAGCTTATGTTTCATTTTCCATTCACAAAACACTCTGTGAATTTCCCAATTTGATATTTACTGGAAGAGTTGCAATTAAGATAACAAATCTGGTTTGCAAATATTGTATTTTGGATCCCAATGTGTGAGATTTTGTTTCTCTCCCCCTCCCCCCGACAGAATTGAGGGTTGCGGGGAGATTAGGAACAGAAGAGAGAGAAAATTCTGTCCATTATATCAGTTTTTGCCGCTCAGCCATTCCCTGTACTGTTCAAGGCAAAGGAAAAAGATGTGAGAGGAAGCTAATAATAATAGTAATAATCCTTGCATTGACGTCTCAAAGAGCTTCACAGAATATACTGTAAAGTGGACTGACTGTGTATTTTGCGGGCGAAACTGGCAAAAAAGATTCAGGAGTCCAAATTAAATTGATATCTAAAAGGGGCACAAAATGAGTTTTTTTAAGAGCAGAACAATCTAAAAATGGCAAAAAGGGTTGATTTGCTTTATGAATACATTTCAGACCAAGATATTACAGAACTGTTCCTCTAGATCCATCTTAGAACACATTTGCCCACAGGTTTCCACATCGGATCAATCAGAATCAGTTTTCCTATGTGGACTGTGACTGATAGTGATCACTTTCTGCGCAATTGAATTTTTAACAGAAATTTGTTTGTTTGAACCCAGTTTATAATAAACCACCTCGAGAAGCTGTGTGTAATGGATGGATTTGAATCAGAAACTGCCCGAGGAGTCAGGAATAGGTTTCTAACAGATGGAACCAAGTCACATTCTGCCTGAGGTGTGGTGAAAAAAATTATTCCGATCAGTGCAGACCATTTTTAAAGCTCTTGCACTCAGGGAGTCAGACAAGGCAGTATAAGGAGAGAAGAGGTGCAGTTCTTTCACCGGCAGTTTGTATTTAGGATATAGAGAATCCTAATTAGAAGATCACAGATCCAGAAATCTTTCTCTGCAAAGCGAGGAACCTTTTAAAGTAAGGTTGTACGCATTTAAGCGAATTCTTTACATTACTGAAAAATAGCAAAATACCCCAACTTAAAAATGAAGCTAATTTCTTAATAGAATTAAATAAGTCACAAAAATGTAGGAATGTTACTTATGGTACAGTACTTTCAATTGTACTGAGTCAGAAGGTTGTAAGTTCAAGAACCACATCAGGGCTTTACAGCCTAGGCTGACCCTCCAATGTAGGGCTAGAGGTGCATTGTATTCGCTTGTCCTTTGGATGGCACTACTCGAAAAATGAAGGATGTTTCTCCGGTGTACAAGCCAATAGTGCCCAGATGAAATTGATCATTCACATTATGGCTGTGGGACATTGCTGTATGTAAATGGGCTGCCGCATTCACCTACAAAATGCATAGTCACTCCAACTTAAGAGTACATGTTTGAGACGTCTTCTCGATGAGAAAGGTGCTATACCAAATGCAAGGATTCTTACTATTGTTAGCTGACCTTACAACTGTTCCAAACAAGATGCAATACAATTTTTGTTAAAAAGAAGTTAATACAATAGCTTTTGCTGGGAGTTTATTGCACATATCCACACTGAAAATAAAAATCAGTTTTAGTATTGTTTTAGTGGTGAAGGAGCCTTTTTGTGAAAAGCTTACAGTTCTGACAAATGGACCATTTGGTGTGAAGCTTTATTTTCCTTTTCACTAGAGTGAATTTTTAAATCAACTGTTAAAGCCCTTATTGAACGCCATCTGCTTCACGTGTGCTTTACTCACAGAATGCCACACAGATTGAAGTTTTATTGATTGTACAAGAAAGGCAAACAGCTGTACAAACCTGGCTATAGATTTAGGTGATCCTCAACAATGTACTTGAATTATATTCTACACTTTCACCAAATACACAGCTTAAAGTCAGAATTCAGGTGATCAACCCGGTGATGCCGGTTCCTCAATTATCTAGCTTTTCGGCCTAAGTTTCAATGCAGACATTTAATACCCATACCAATACAACATAAATTTCAACAAAATACGCACCTTGCTTTGTTTATACACATATGGCTTTTGTAATGTTGCAGTGAATAGATGTACCTTCCAAAACAATTCACTGGTCAGTGATCCAGATTGGGGTTGTTTAGATCAACTACCTCGGTATAGACCAGTCATCAAACCCAAGACTTTCCTAGTTTGCATAGCTCAGCAAAACTCAAGATGATAACATTTACCCAATGAGCCATTCATTTATTATTATTGATGAACTGTTGTAGCCATGGGGAGAAATGGGAAAATTTATGTTGTGAGGATTTTCCACATTTAATTGAAACGATTATTTCAAACGTTTAATCATTTGAAACTTGTAAATCGTTGAACTTAAACATCAAAATAAAAAAAACGCTGGCGTATCTCTAGTGATTTCTCCTGAATGGCAAACTTTACGAACAGATTCTACAGGTCTTCCTCACAAGTGAAATAAGGTGCACAAGGTAGTCTATTAATGACCTAAAACTTTTTTTTTGTAGATGGAAGATTGTATCGTATTAGTAATGTCTCAAATGGTACTTCTATAGATTTGTAATCATTTTCCTGAAATCTTAATCAAGACTCATCTTATCCATCTCCTGGAGTTACAAAGCCCTTGTCTGTTTGCCATAGGACCCCCTAACTACTTCTGACCAAACCTAAAAGTTCCTATTCTGGGGGATTCCTTTGTAAAACTCAGTGAAGATTGATGAAGCCTCCTTCCTGTGAGTTATTTTACTTTTGCATTTTGCCAAAAGCAATACAGATAGAAAAAAAAGACACTATTCCATCTACCCTCATTTCATTCCTGTTCTCAAGCAGAAGAGGACATTAGGATCCCGTATACCTAACTCTTTGAAGAACATTGGCAATTTTTTTTGTCACAGAAACACTCGAATTTAAATGTTGAGATTTATATTCCCTTATTCCCATTCAGATGCTGGTTTTCACTTACAATTCCCTACATAAGTGAGTGAGCACCCAATCTCGCCCATGGTGGCATAGAGAGGTACTAAGTGGGGACCAGGTGCTTCAATATCAGAAAGGAGAAGTCGAAAACTCAATTAGTCCAAGCTCTGCTTTTACATACTTTCTCAGATTTGGCTATATCTCATTCAATTACCAGCTAAAAAATGTAATGGAACAAAGATTAAACAAATGCTTGGAAACTTTGCATTAGTGTTAGAAAAACCCTTATGTTCATGTGGGCAACGAACAGCTGATATTCCACTGGATATTGCAAAAGGCTTCACTGTACTATTAAAAGTAGAAGTTGGTGCAGAATTGATGTGGTGCCTCAATTACGTCACCAGCATATTTAGGAAATACTTCAGTAATGACTTTTATCGTATAGATGTACTCACCAATACCACTGTGTAGTCTTCCAATATGTGACAAAGCCAGTCCTTCAACCATGCATGGCAGTCCAGACTTTGGATATGTTTCCATTGCAGTGCCGTATGCCTATGGAAATCATAAAGGAGGCAAGAATCAATATCCAAATAAGAAACTGAAGAGTCAAGCAATCAAAGAGGATTTCTTTTTAACAAATGCACGTAGATTAATAGATTAAATTAGAAATGTATTAAATTAATAGAATTTCTAATTCTGCCCACAAAATATACAGTCAATTCACATTACAGTGTATTCTGTGAAGTGCTTTGAGACGTCTCGAAGACGCAATGAGGTGTTATATCAAATGCAAGAATTATTATTATTTATTATTATTCCAACAGTGACACTGATGGTTGGCGATTGAATTTGGCAGCCCAACTGAAACTATGTTCACAGGACAAAATCAGATAACGTTTCTGCACATTTCCGGAGATGAAGATGCTGACAGACATTCGCTGTCACAATGAAGTCAAGCCTTCAACCCTATCCTCAGGAAATCACTTCACCTTGCTCCACCCTTCAGACATTCAAAATTCTCCTGTAGATCTATCTCTTGGACCGTGCCTTCTATCATTTCTACATTTCTCTTGCTTCCCTTCCTGCTTGATAGACTTCATTGTGTTCTGTACAGTGTTGCAGAATGCAATAAGGAAGCACTACACACAAAGAGCAGATAGGCATTCTCGCATTACTGCAGAGAAAACGTACGCTTTTTTTTAATAAAAAAAGGATATTTTTGTAACTATCACAATAGTTCTGCTTACGGGATTTAAGAGGATTGAGGAGGTTTCACAATCAGGATTTTTCTAAATAAATAAATAAATAACACTTTTTAAAAAAAATTGTGATTTATTTACAAACAAATATATTTATAATTTTGCTGAAGGGATCGCCCAAGATCTTTTAAAGAACCAGTACTTGGTGGAGAGCAAATCAATTCACAGTGCCTTCCTTTATATAACAGGTCAATTTTGGACCACCTCTTCAAAGTCTTCTTGGTTCCAGTGGTCAAATGCAAAATTTTGACACACTACACAGGAAAATCAATCTTTTCAGCATTGAAGGCTGGATATATTAGCAGCTTTTAAACTTATACAATACAATACAGAATTATATTTGTAATAGCACCTTTCACCTTGTGAGGATGTCCTCAGTCACTATATCTTTTTAGTTCAAATAAATAGTTTTTTTAAATAAAGCAAGTCACTTGGATATTAATGGTTTAAGATTGAACCGCATGCACTTCATCCCACCATCACTGTTTTTAAAGTCATGTGCATTTCTTTTTGCAAATACAGTCTGTATATATTATATAATATGCATGTATATGCACTATTTTTCTATTATATAATTATGAATTTATGGGCATGATTTTACACCATTTTCTATGACCATTATAGTATTTACTATTATAGGTTATCAAGAACTGCCATGCCCTTATACCATAGGAGATCAAGCCCAGTAGCGTCAAGTTTCATTTTACCACATGTTACGATGTTACGGGGAGCAGCATACACTGTGTATATTATAGACCTACATATTTTCTTCCAGCTAAACGTAATGTACGGTATAAATTCCACAGCAGTCTTCAACTTGATAAAAGTTCCTGTCTGACAGCCGCTGCAGACGCACAGCGAGGGCACAATCTTTATGTTTCTGACTGAGTCGAGTGCTGATTTTAAAATAAAAGCTGTTACCAGTCACCTGACAACCCCGGGGTTGAAGTTCTGGCAAAGAATCATGGTCATAAGCAGTCAGATATGCATCTTGTCATTTTGCTCAATGGTCAGGGAACATGCTAGCTCCAGGCAACTCCATGAATAAGACTACTTGTACTCCAGTATAAATGTCAGCCCCATGTCCTGCTGCATTCTGAGCAGCAAGAAGCCACAGGGGATCTAGAATTTAACACACGGCAGAAAAATGTAGCAGCGGTTGGCCCTGTGCTTATAATGTACAAGGCTTCAGAGGTAAATGGTGCTTTTTAAATACCATGAAATAAACCGCTGGATTCTCCATTCAAAAGCTTCACATTTATTTGATCTCTGCATCTATCAGATGCTTTGATACCAGCTAATGGGGTGAATGTGGTTGATGAGAGATATTCCTTTTGTGAGAGAGATTTTCTTAGGCACAAATTGATTCCTAATGTATTTAAATCAGTACAGATGGGCTTTGTTTAATGAAGATTGTCTGATAAATTAGATGATTTTGTTTCCGCCAGTGTGTCCCAGTTAAACAGCTTCAACCTTATTAATCACTTCACTTTTTTTACTTGCTGCAATTCTGAGGATTAGTACAACTGGTTTATTACTGCTATGGGACATGTTGTTTCGATATACAATGAAAAGCTGGTGAGATTGCATTGTCGGGACAAGATGAAATGGTTATTCCAAGTAATACCACTATTCCACTTGATCTTGCCAGATATTGTACCAGCCACCAATGTGCGATGAAATAGCTTTTTTTTTTAACATGCATTTTAAAAATACCTTATTAGGTATTGATAGCTAGTATTTTGATCTTTCCTCTCCAAGAAAAAATAAACAGCAATAATTTTACAGAATGACAATGAAGAGCACCAAAAATGCTTCAATCTTGCCCATCTCCATAACAAAATAAAGTATTTGGGACATTTGCAAAATTGAGTATTGGAAATTATTGGGACGTCCTCTTAATATTGCTGCTGTATTAGAATTTCGGAAACTTAAATGGGTAACTTTCTGAACTAGTCTAGGGATTATTGAAAAAAAATGATTTTCTTTAAATTGATTTATTTAAAAATAAAGAAAACCTATGAAAAGTGCCAAATATAAACACAGAAAAAAATAGGCTTTACATACGGGCAAATACCTACAGTGCAATCAGATTCATTTGAATATGTAAATTAGTCTATTAACATACTTATTAATAGCTGTCCTTAACAGTGTAACAATTATGCCTTTCATGCTTCATAAAGGTAGATCTGGATTTCGAGTTATGAGGGAAAGTCTTTCAAATTAAACTCGTTTACATCAGAATTAATTAGACTAAGTAATACATTATCTCTCATAATAACACAAACCCTCTGAGTATCACGAAAGTTAAGAAATAATGGTTTGAAAGATATTAACAATTATTTCAATAACTTCTTCCAAGGGATTTATGAAATGAAATGAAGACCTCAAAATGACAAGGTCTCCACAGCATTGCAAAGCCATTTTAGTGACGATGGGTTGTTTTTTTGTAACAAAATCCACATAAAAGGAGAGACCTGGAAGGCCAATGTATAAGAGAAGCCAAATCTCTCGCAAACAGCACATTTCAGAATTGAGATGGTAATGGATTTTATAATGGGTTAAACCCACTCCCATCCTCTGGAAAGATGAACAAAAATCAGTCTTCAGGTATGTGGCCAGAATTCAGAGTGCCCGTCAATGTTGTCTGAAACCACTTTGATTGTGTTGCTTATTTTAAGAGCAATGCTAATTAATACTCGTCATAGAGCTGGCGATATCTCTCCTCTCACACATCTGTCTTAAGATGCAGGGAGCTGAACCGTGCCAAAAGACAAATAGGTATTAATTATATGAATACACTTCTGAATAGCTGTGAACTAAATTAAGAATTATAAAATAAAATTACTTTGAGGTCAGTTGTGATGTTATCTGCTTGTGCCGTTAAAAGCCTCGTAATCTCAAACTACTCAACAGTTTGTGATAATTCCTGAATAACAACTATAATCAGAGTTGTGGAAAGCCTCAGTGCAAGTGATTGTGGTGCTCAAGAATTCCCCCTCCCTTTTGATTATGTTTTTTCTTTATTTTGTTGCTTCTCCCTATTTTCTTTCAACGTGTTTTGTCCACAAAATATAGTCGATTCACTTTACAGTATATTCTGTGAAGCGCTTTGAGATGTCTCGAACAATGGCACTGTATCAAATGCAAGAATTATTATTATTATTGTAACACTTCTGGTTTGGAAACATTTCTTTCCCTTTGGTTCCCATTTCTCTTCATCTCTGCAGTTTGCCCCTTTTGATTTACCATCCTTTTGAGCTCCAAGTCCTGCCCTTTTCCATCTCTTAGTTCTTCCCCCATCTCCCAACTCTTCTAATCATACATTTAAAGTTTTCAGGCATTTAAATGAATTACCCATTAACGGGAGGAAGACCTAAGGTGCAAAGTGGTTCTGGGTTAGACAGACCTTATTTTACTTGCTAACTATTCTTTTGCCGTCTCAATACTAATTCTGTACGTAGCCTGAACCTTCAGCAAGTGATCAAATAAGATTTACAGGACAAGAGGATTTCACTTCCAAAAAGCAGATGTCATCAGCAAATTTTAGGTCTGAACAATCTAAGAGTCAACTGAATAAACATGTACCATAGTGACTGCAAGAAATAAATCTATATTTTAATAGGGATTTTTTTCTGAGGGGTGTGTATTGGAGGAGAATAATTTTATACAAGTTTGTTTGTCATGGATGGCTGTAAACTGAATACAGTTTGTCTACAGCACAAGACTAAGTACTCCCATTGACAACCTTTGACCCACACGGGATAAGAGGCTGTATGTGACACACTGCAAATTCGCTGCTTATTCAGCACTTGTGCTCTCTACGAGCAAGGAATACAATTTTATTAATGGCACAGTAAAGAAAAATGGCACTACACTCGAAATCTAAATATAGGTTAATACTGGCCTGGAGGCATTTTGTTAGATATCTAAGTATTTTAATGAGCAGGTGAGAGGGATTTCAAATTATTACTTGATATTATTCTGCACTTGTGAAATGCAGCTTATGTTATACACAACTGAAACATACTCTAAACCTCTCTCTACACAGAGACCTGTGCCCAGGAATTGCTAAAACTTAGTGTTACGTTTCTTTCCCTTTTTGTATTCTAAATACAAAATGAAAAAAAGGACAATTGGGCTAAACGGATGCTTCAATCCTTCTCTTTCACTGAGCAAAGAGAGAGTCTCAGACAGAGCAGCCCCCACCCACCCAACCCATGAACTGAGCTGAGCAGCCGTGCCTAAGAAATGTATGAAAATAAGATAAATGGCATCACATTTTTCACCTTGCACAATATACAGCTGTACCGTGTCAAATATGCGCTGTCACCCACCATGACATAAAGGCTGTCAGCTTGGCTTAAACACCTAAATTACTGCCTCTTGACTGCAGCCGGCTCTCTCTGTGCAGTGGGCAGTAAGTGGCGGCAGGCGAGGCTGATGAAAAGTCACAGACTGGGATTGTTGCTGACATTCTATAATCATTAGCAACCAACATTCAGCTATAGGACATGACAATAAAATCAGAATCGATTTCTGCTTCTCATATGCAGAGTCATCTTCAGTGCAATATAATCTTATTGGCCCCACTATAGCGGGAGAGGATTTTTTAAAAAAATATATAAGACGACAAGCTCTGGGAAGGAGAAAATAATCTATAACTGTGACTCCACAAACAAAATGCACCCTTAAGAATTAATTTCTATTAATTAGACTTTGATAATAATTGGAGATAGGATTTACCTACAGTTATTTGAAACAAACTATTTTGTCCTAATGCTGTTGGTCTACAAATACACAGTTAGAATCCTGTGAAGTGTTTTGAGATGACTTGATGAAGTGATAAGACTCCATGTCAAATGCAAAGATAATTATTTATTATCATAAATAAATGTCTTAAAATTATAAATTTTCCACTTCGCCCTCCTATTTCTCTGTCCCCACCGGTTCTCATCCCACCCCATTAAAAATGGCCTTCATCACGCCCAACGTCAAAAAACCTTCCCTTGACCCATCTTTGTTCTCAAACTACTCTCCCATCTTCAACCTTCCTTTTCTTTCCAAGGTCCTGGAATGAGTCATTGCTTCCAGTCTCTCTCTGGTACGGAGGGCTATTCCGAAAGGTCATTCTGCATCAAGAGACAGGGTGGCTTCTATGTGAAAGCCCCTTCCACGTATTAACCAGGGTGTCCAGCAAGCCTATGAAGCTACATTCTACACGGACCTCCGAAAAGTGAGCAATGACTCCTTTATGGAGCTTTAGATGGGACGTCCTCCTGACGTGAAAACGCTATATGAATGTAATTTGTTGTTGTCGATAAATTGTGGGGAATCTGATAGATAAGGAGCTTGCATGAAAGTACAAAATGATGATTTGCCTAAGAGAAGAAATAAATCTTCATTTGTAGAACAACAAGGTGTAAATATTAGAAAAATATTAGAAAAAACACCCATTTTCTTCCCAATCCTTAGACTATTGTGTGAGGCCGCAAACACACCCTTGCCAAAGGTTTACTCAATCTCCCCATCCCCAAGGATTTGCCACAAAGACACTAGCATAAGTTGCCCAGTTCTGAAGGTCAAATACATACATATGCATATGCAAACATTTTAATCCATTGATTTTTGTTTAATTATTTCCCTGGTTTTGGAGGAAGTGCCAGAATTATTGATCTGGTTGATATGAGGCCACTTACATGTTACTGGGAGAGGGTTGTGGCCTAATGCTAAAGGTTCTCAAATGAATGTGGACAAGGTGCAGACACGTACAAAATGCCTCTGACAATCAAACACCTTCAGCACAATCATCGGGGCCCAACTTTACGAAAGCCATGTCAATACAGCTCTTGAAAGCGAGGTTATTGACTGGTTTTAACCCAGCATTAACTCTTTCCCACTCCAAATCACAAAACTCCCCACGGCAAGTGGACATTGATCCTAATATTCATGCAGTTTGTCACCTACTAAATGCCTTGTTCCAACCAAGATGCCAGAGACTATCTGGAACAATAGGCCTTGTAATCACGTTCACTACTGAGTTATAGCCAAGGTCAAGGCAGGGCAAGTCAGGCATTGTCAGTCAACACCACAATGAGGGAAGTACAATACCACATAAAACATTACCATGTGGTGTTCCCTACGACAGTCTGGTTCAATCCTGGCTCCAATGCAACCCCATATCTTGGAATTCACCATTCAAATGCTTGAAATACTAGGCTTACTGTTACTTTTTTATTTTTTCATTCTGCATGTAAAATCAAGCTTTGTGGCTGCTTATTAAACTGGAGATTGTGGACGTTTTTATTTCTTCATATTGGCAGTGATGTGCAGTTTTACTGAGCTCTCTATAGATTCTGTCATGTCATTTGAAATTCAAATTGTACATATCAGAGTAGTGGTATTGTGATTGGCTGTTCACCATCTATTCAACACTGTTAGAAGATACCCTCACACATCACAATAAAGCATAAAACCCAGCAAATTCAAATAAACATCTTTACGCCGCCACACACTTGTGTAACTAGCCTTCGTTTCGAACGCCGCACAATAAAAGGAAATCTCTGTAAAATGTCTACAAGCAGTATTTAACATCAGTTTCTTTTATCATTTATCATTTTCAAATACTCCACCTAAGAACAAAACCCCTTCCTAACAAAGCACACCTTGTGGTATATTCATTGACTCATGAACTTGCTTCGTAAGAACAATGTTCATTTCTTAGAGAGGGGTGGGGGCTGTACATTTTGGAGGGCAATGCAATGGCAGGGGAGGGTGTAGGGGGAATGGTTTATAAATGACTCTTATGAAAGAAGTATACATTGAACAAATGGATTTTAATAAGTATGAATAAGCCTACTCAAAAAGTTGTAAAACACGGTGTGGCTGCCCGCAGGGGACAACCAGTTTCAAGAAACTGCTTGACTAATAGAAACTGGATTAATGTACGTCTTTACAGCCAATGAAACAAAGCAGCATGAGTATCAAAATGGGGATATGTATTATTCAGTTTCTATAAAAAAGTCAAACAATTTCTGCTAACTGCATATTTGTCTCCTCTAGGCACTTATACTATGTTTAAGATGATTCAGTGAAAATGCTGGTTCACTCATCCTTTTCAGATGTAATTCAAAGTTTATTTAAAAAAAATAAATTAATGGTAAAAGTAAACTTCTTGAAAAAGGTGCAATTGACATAGAGGAAACTTTTCCCACGTGCTGGAAAGACTATAATTTGTTTATGTTTAGATCAAACAACCACAAGTGATGTATGTGTATAAAAAACACTGCAGTGCATTTGTTCACTGGTTTCTATTCACTGCCCCCCCGACAGCACAAAGAGACCAGAAAACTTACCTTTCAGGGTACAAATCCATTCTGTGGCTCCTCAAATCTTTTTCAATGTGGAAAGCCCAGTATTATAAACATCACACACTGAGAGAGATGTTGGACAACTAAGCGATTTTAAAAATCAATTAAAAAAAAGAAACTATTTGGGGGAGATTATCAATAAGATGTGCAATTATTTACTCCTGGTTAAGAATCAAATGTTTCTTCAAGCTAGTTACATTAATGATCTTAGTTATAGGGTTTTTCTAAAATGCCTAATGCTTGTCCATTTGAAGGAGGTGTCAGTGGGAACGACTTAGAATAAGGGAATTTTCTTACATTGCATCGACTCCATAACATCTTTGTCAATGGAATCAGAATCTTTATGGGTGTTTAGAGACCCAATGTAGGCACTTTTTCAGCTCCGCGCCACCTATCTTGCCTTGTCACCCATGGCTCATTGACTCTTTCAAAATTAATGAACACAAAGGTCCATGGAGGAGCTCTGTAGCTGGGTTTATTAACACAATGACTGGCTAGAGAAAAAAGTTAATGTGCCGGCACTCATGTAAGTAGTTACAATTCTTAAACTTATTCCCCCTCCCCTTCTACTCACACAAATTGCAATCCATCTTTTAAATACAATACTATCAAATCAAATTATTGACCCCAAAGAGGTGAAAGACTGAGTGGACCCGATGGGATTTCAGTCCAAAACATTCTTGCCCCAGAACTCAATTAACTGAGATAGTCAAAATGTTAAGAATAACGAAGGATCGTGCGAGTTGCACATGACATCTGTGAACAAAAACCCTGAAAGGGAAACAATCCTTGTTCTTTCCCCAACCTCCAGCTCGGGTCTAAATCCTTGACTGTGCAGCGCCTTGGGACATCCTCCCGACGTGAAAGGTGCTATACAAATGTAATTTTGTATCCTATTGTTTTTGGAAGATGAGAAACCTGTCCTTGAAACAAAAATAAAAGGGGAAAAACACATACATTTGTAGCACGAGACAATATTGGGGAGCGAGGATGCAATTATATTGCTGATTGTATCATTGTGCTCTCTTGTTTACTAACTTGGTTCTTGATAGATTTTCTGAATGAGTACTCATTTTTTTTAAAGAAAAAGATGAAACCGCACACTAATCATAACTAACAGGCGTTTTAAAACGTAAAATAATTCTGATGAGGAGTTTTGTTCATTATGTGGTAGTAAACAATGTCAGAAAGAGCTTCTCTGAATCTCAGCAACTTGCTCTGGCAGACAGTTTTCAATACAGCAGTGGATAAGCTGTGTTTATTCAAGCATTGAAAAAAATATCTAACTCCAGTAGAAACCGATTGCAGTAACTAGTCAAGAATAACATCGTCCACTTTGCTGTCAAATCACAAAAGTCATCCTGTAATAGATTCTTATTTAGGAACTCAATTTGATTCAAAAGAGATCCTCTTTATCCCAATACATCAAATATTAAACACTTGTATTAGGGAGAATGTCATCAGGGTTTGCAGCTTATATCTCACATAGGCTTCTACCAACAATAATCATCTGAATGTTATCTAAACAAGCCTTCATATACTTTTTCCTCTTATCATTTTTTTAAAACTTGAAACTGGTATTACTTTTATTCTGCGTCTTTTTCAATTTTATAAGGAAGGCTTAGCAAGGAGAAGGGGAGAAAAGAAAATGTGCACGGTAGCTCACATTGACTGATGCCATTCAGCAAGAGCAGCCTAGCTTGTCAAAGCGGACATTCAAAATGAATTGGCATATCTATTCAGCCACTGGTGGATTTCATGCGATACAGTTTCATATTCTGTGATAAAGCCTGATAAGCAATTGCTACCCTGACACTTCTGCCTTGTATTATTGTTAATATTCCATATCTGCAGCAAGCTCCCAATAAAAGCATTTAATTTTAAATGCGACTTCCAATGGGTGCTCTTCATCTCTCTTTTCATTTTCATCCAGGCTCTCGTGCCATGGTTTTGGATTCTGCCCCATTAGTTTAGTGACCAGTCATCTGAAACATCTCTGGAAATGGTGTCCCCTTGTGAATCTGGGAGCTTTTCCATTAGTGCCTTTAATATTCTGACACATAACATCACACTAGTCAGCTACTATTACATTCATACACTGAGCACACTCTGAAATTACATTGCAGCTTGTAAGATGGAAACATATAATCAGCTATCTCCATGCACTGTGAGCTCAATCAGAAATACAAGTAAAGCAGTCTTATGGATTAGGTTTTTTAACTTGGAAAAAAAAACTGTTTCAGCATCACAGCAAATTCTAGGTTACAGTGAGGGTCAATTCTGTTAACCAGCCACCAACAACACTCAAATGTTTAAGTGTTAAGTTAACTATTTTACAATTTTAATCACTAAGTAGGACCTTTACCTGAATAAAATTTGAAGTAAGCTGAATGAACACCTAAGCAGGCCGAAAAGAGGTCATGTCTAAAGCAGCTGGCAACTGACCAAAACTAGTTACAGTCAGCGAATCACTGCTATATGGAAAACCGGTCTACCAGAAACCGGAACAGTCGTAGATTGAGTGACCAAATTATTATTATTTTAGTGCTATTCTGACACAGAACAGGCCTGGACGTCAAAATAGGCAATTAAATAAAACATTCCCAAGTTGCTAAATCCTTTTACTATTTCTATAGTCAATCTGGCCAAATCAACATTAACCCCTTATTTAGTCAAATCGGATCAATGTGTAATCTTGCAGTAAATATTATCAGTTCTAGTTTACCCGATTTATAATTTAGTAATGACTCCTGCAGGAGGCACTGATTTGACTCGTATTTCATACAAACGATACAACACAGTAGTTACATTCAAATTATCTTCACAATATACTTTCTACTTCTGTGTTTACAGTATTTGTATGAAATACAATACAGAAGAAAATGAAATAACACTAAAGAAAGCAGGAGAAGCAGAAATAGAGACCCACTCTTCATTCAAAATGGAAATGCAAGTCTTTGTTTATAGTTGTCTAAGGGTACCAAAGGATTGGTGTTACTTGTGTGATTATACTAAACTGTATTAGAATAGCAGAGTGATAACCAGATGGAAAACAAAAATGGAGCTTCCCCGATGGCCCCAGTGAGTTATGACTTATTGAGTAAATTTACAATTGAGTTCCAGGTTGAATTCCACAGCTGGTCTGGGTTAGATATTCGTGCAAGGTGCTGGCTGGAGTGCTGGGAGAGCCCCGGCAAGTACGCACAACAATCCACTTAATGGTTCACATTCTCAAAGCTGAAGAGAGAAATTTTAGGCATTTCAAGATGGAAGTAACAGGAGAGATTCATCTCTGGGTCTGTTCTCATGAACCTGCCGGTAACTGAGCAAGTAGCAACAGAGACAGCGGTCTAGAAGCAGCTCAGTCACCTCCTCAACCAGCCCAGGATAGTTCATGGTGTGAAATATTCACAAATGGAATGGGTAGGAAACATTAAAATCTTTAAAAAAAACATACAACTTCAAAAATTAAACCTTTTTGGTGTAAATTGTCAACGATCAGAGCAAGCTTTTCAAAAGCACAGTAAAAGAAATTTTAGACCGTGTAAATGCTTAGCAAAAGCTAGAGGGTTGTGCAGAACATAAAGAGGTTTGCTTTTCTTGCAATTTCCTCTAAAGATGCTCATTTTTAGTTAACTATACTCCCCGGAGGTGCTTTTGTTTGAATGAAATGTGGCCTCGGGCTACAATAAGTGTTTTTCAATTAGGGCTGTCACAATATAATGATATGATGATATATCATGTGATATTAAACCCATGATAATCATATCACTCACTTTTTCCATATCGCAGTAATCATACAATAACATTATCATAATAGATAAACACCAAGGAAGATTTGGAGCATTGCTGTAAGAAACAATTTTTTTCTCCAATAAACAAAGTTAACATCATGTTCCGTCTTTTCAATATTAAAGGATATTAAACAATGATTACAGTATTGTTGAAAGACAGGAATTTGAATTGTTACAAATATACGAGTGAAATTGGAACGAAGCATTTGTTCGTATGCACAACACGGCAATCTATGGTTCATTCAAAACTCCATCAGCCAAGTGAGGCAGACAGTGGCAGATCGCCAGCAGGATGATCGTGATTACAATATAATCAGCAATAATTGGGTCATTTCTAACAACCAAAACAGAAATACCAATGTAATAATATCTAAACACATGGATTTGCTTCACTGAGACCAAAACGCTGCACTTTCTGGATATTGATATTGAAGACCCACTTCAGAACGCTACAAAGTTGACCCCAAATCAAAAGACATTGTGGAGCACAAAACATCTAATACTATCTGCCAGTAACATCAAAGCACAGGATACTTCTGCTATATAAAGCCAACAGTTTACCTGAACTTGTGTACTTCCCAAAGCAGTTTTAAAAGGTAACTCTTAGTTTTGATCCAAATTGCATCCTTAAACTACTTATTCTGACAACATCAACCAAGTAGTCCAAATGGGAAAAATATGCACCCTGGATATCTTGATCTCAGGAAGTTGGTTATCTACAAGAAGGTTAAGTTGTTCAAAGGTTTCATTTTTCTCTGAAGTTGTTTGATATATCTGAACTGTGCTCCTTTCGAAGTATAGAGAGCTTTTGCCTGTACAATGCCTTAAAGGGCAACCATCTTGTTCCTGGGAGAGAGTGCATATCCCATTCCAATAAACATCTCTGGAATTTCCACGTATAGGCGGGATGCATGGAACTCTCAGTTTGGTTTGGATACCTGTGATGGGTTTCTGCCAGAGTATCCAAACCTATACATGGAAGGTGGGATTCACGGAACTCTCAGGTACTCAGCTGATTAAACGAGAATCATTGCTGCATCAGATGTCAAAGATTTCTTTACTATATTATTTACAAGACAAGATCCTGTGTCTCATTTCTTTCCCCCCTTCCCCTTCTGGATCACCTCCCAAAGATAAGATCTAATAAATCATAGACAAAGTGTAGTTACAGAAGGTATTTTATATACCTAGCGTATGGTTAATATTATGACTTCAGGTGTGGTCAAGACGTTCATAACTAAAATGTGGGGACAATGATATGAACTTTTTTTNAACAGAAATGGTATCAATCATCTTTATGTTTAAATTATATCAGGGGCAGGAACTAACTGAGCAAATTGATAGCTTTATAGTTTACAAAAAAGGAAACACAAATTTGTTTCCCCTGCAAATCATTTTTAAGGATTTCAAATTTGAGGACACACCAGAGTAAATATTATGTCAATGCATAAATGTTGATAAAAGTGATCAGTAATATCTTATTAGGAAACAAACGAAAAGGAAGCACTCATATTTGGCAAGATCCTGTAACACACATCGCTTGTGACCATAGCTATATTTGCCCTGGACAACTGGTATCATCAATTTTTAAACAAGTGATCAGGAAAAAAAAAATTCTCCTTTAATTCCCTTTTTTCCTATATTGCTTGTGTAAGGTGGCCCCCTCTAATATTAGGTCACTGCGCTTGTTTTTCCTGCACCTGAGCAATTAGCACGTACTGGATGGCTGACAACGAGTTACAAGCAGGTTCTGATGACCTGATACACCACAAACCTAAAGATCCAGTTTAAAGTATCAGGTGTATTGAATACTTTGAGCCACAACAGACGAAACAGGCAGTAATTCAATCAAGAAGCTCATAACTGCAAGAGCAAAGTTCAAGTTGCTTTTGAATGTCGCCAGAACCCCGAGATTGGATTTCTGCCTTAGACCTACTTCCAGTAATTTCATGTTCTTTATCGTGTATAACCCATAGTTTCCTATTTTTAAACAGGCATCTGAACACTGAAGCAGGATAATAAAGTAGAAATCACTCCAGGATATTTTGTATAATTACACGCTGTAAAGTTGGAGGGGAAGCTTTTATTCAGTTTGGTTCTACTTGTTTGCCGGCAGTCATGTTGAATGCTGATGGCCAGTCAGGTCCGTACTAAGGGATTAACAACTGTGGCTACAAGCTTATCAAGTAAGAACTAAAGCATGACAAATGCTTGTATAATAATTGCATATGTTTAATGTATCTATATATGTAAAACCACACATCAAGATTATTTTTAACGTGTATCCTTGCCGTTTGTTTCTCTCATTTTAGTGCTACAGAATGGGAGGATGTGGGTCAACCCCCATGATTTCCCACACTTTGAATTTTCATGTCATGGCAAAGGCAGAAAGCAAATGTCAAGCACTCTCAACAAGGAGAGAAAACAGGACAGCCATTCACTCAGGACTGGTCTCATGCATTTCCAAGTGGCATTAGCTGAGAGGGTTGTGAGCCAAGTTCTAGCTCATATCTCGTCCCCTGGCAGATTTCAGGATACAAAACAAGTGATGAGAAATACTAAAATGAAATTGCAAATTTAAAATAAATACGCCCAATCGGTACTCAGTGGTCTCTTGTTTAAAATACAAAGATTACAGCTCAGAATAAATCCGGAATACTCTGCCCATTCCATACAGCATTCATTAAAAGTATTTAAACCCTACAACCTAAGATTTAGTTTGGCTCAACTGGGATAGTTTTGAGCTAGAATATACGTTCTTAGAAGAAAGAAAGCCAATGTAGAGCCCAAATTAAACAGGCCCTTAACTTACCAAAAATAAACATGTTTGAAAAACACACCTTAAAGAAATCAGAGAAAAAAATACCAGCAAACACGGCAGCTTTCTGTAAAGCTACAAATGTCAGAGGCTGACAACTCCAATCAATCATTCTGGAGTGATGCTATGTTGACATACAGCCAATCAGACTGATAGTATACAGAACTTGTCACATACTTCAATGGCTGATCTTTAAAAATAAAAAAAATTACACACCCACACACCACACAGACAAACAGACAGACATACATACAGACACAGATATATATATTTATTTGGTAGAACATCATTTGTTTTAATCCTTTTCCCAAGTAGATTTATGTGGAGCAGTGACAATAGAATCCATTTCTTGCAACAAAAGATATTTCACGAAAAAGGGAAATTTTTCCAAAAGAAAAAAGAACTACCACACAAAATCAAAAGGGATTGTTGCTTTAAGTGAAGAAGGGCAAATTTGTCCCTTATTTACCCTTGGCTTTTGCTCTTGCTCAGGGAAGAATGCACTGGTCTGCTGTAAGATCTGAGAGCAGCATGCCCCAGCAATCAAACAAGAGGTTTCAGGAGAATGTGAGAGTCAGTACCAAATGCTACACATTTATCAAACCCACGAACCCTGCTGACGGAGCGAATCCTTCCATCATTACAGCTTCTCAGTATAGGATACATATGACTAAGCCAGCCTTCATTTTTACAGATTAATATTCTCTCTTTCAACCTTCACACTGTGATAAATAGGTAAAAGAGACAAAAGGAGAAAACGAAATGAAAAGAAAAAGCGTGAGCCACCACTCATAATTCAAGTCAGGAAATATGACAAAGAGTAACTTGCGCCCCGGGTAGCAAAGGGTTAAATATATAATTATTTTCATGTTTAAATTTGGTGTGAGTTTGATTTTTTATGGTCTTTGTGCATTTACATTACATCCTACAACACACAAAATAGGTTCAGTGTATTTTGGTAGGTAATGTTTTGGTAGGTAAGTCAGACTAACTTTTGGAAAGCAAATTTGTGCAGTAGATTAAATGAGAGAGCAACTATACTGACAAGTACTGTACATGCCTGAGAAATCACAGCAACTTGTTTTTAATAAACTTTGATTTTTTTAAAATGAGTTAGCCTGGAAATTACCATTGTCTCAGGTAAACAGTGGAGCAGGTGTGCTGGGATAACTTGAGCTGAAGGGGAAGCCCATTCACTCTTCATTCATGTCTGTTTAGAGATCAATAACATTAAGTCTTCTCTCTGCCTTCCAGTCGAATGTTTACTAAAACATTGAAATAATGCCATGTTTCACTACCACAGTCTTAGATAGACAATGCAGCAATAGGATGGTGATCCTTTTAAGGTTACATGTTGTCAAATATTTGGGAAAATTACTAGAACTATATATTTTCAAAACCAGAGTAATCCAACCACCACCCCCCAAAAAAACTTAAAAGATTACTTTATTTTAAATAAAGATAATATACCCTTCATGACTTCATATCCTTCCAAAAAAAAATAGTACTTCCCACCTTCCTCTGGGCGATTTACATAGACAGGTACAACCGTGAGCCTATCACATCTGTCACTCCGTCTAACTTTGTGTAAGAAATAGGTCAGACTGCTGAACAGACAGCTCATATTCTGTCAACAATACTGGCTGGGAAACTAGCGGGATACTCAGTTGGTTTCATTTTTTTTAGAACAATTGCTGGAGTGTTAATGGAAAGTTAGAAATCAATCACAAATACCTATTGAACTGCACTACTCCTTCACAGACTAAGTAATGTTAAGTGATTCAATGGATATTAGAGCTGTATAATGATAATATCATATTACTACAGTAACCAACTACGTACTTGATGCCTTCAGCTTCTGCAGCATCATCATCTTATCACTCCCTCACACACATTACACTAAATCTACATGGTTTTACATACATATAGTTTCTATCTTGTTTTGTTTTAAAAAAGGACATTTTTACCAAAATAACCTGTAGTGCGTTCAGCTCTTCTTATAGTCAATGACTCAAATCTTGGATTTTTTTTCTTGATGAAGTTAATTCTCCTCGGCCTCCGAAGGGTTAAGGCAGTAATTAAACCTCGGGGTACTGCTGACATTCATAAAGTGTTCGACTTTGTTCCCAGACCCTATGTCAGTATCAGAACGGCTGAAATGAACTGCTGCCTTACACTCTGCACTCGCCATATATTATTCCAGGCATGGCTGCTGTACAGTACATACAGGTTCTTCATTTGAAAAAAAATGAGAGAAAAGAAAATAGGTTCATTCTTAGACATCGTGGCCGGGGATGGTGTTTTTCTGGTCCCGTCTGCATTTGATTTGCACTGCAGCAATTCCACTAATTACAGTCGCTCGGCTGAGTGGCTAAAAGCAATATTTAAGTCAGCTCAGTGAAGGGTCTTGTGACTTCCAGAAGTCCTATTACAAATCATGGAGGTTTTTGGTAGTTATCAAAATACAGCATGATCTTCACAATTATAGCAAGCATTTATGTGAAGCACTTTGGTTGTTAAAATAATATGTACATTTACTTTGACTCTCACTTATTCCCATCGCCTTAATCTTTTCACTCGCGTTTTTTTCCCCTCTTTAAAATCTCTCATGGCGAAGGTGCATGAACCAGTAGGTTTGATGTTACAATATAGGGAGGAAGATTGATTAAAGCAGCAGGTAATAGCAGAGTCCTCTAAATCAGCTTGAGGTCAACCCACTCCAGCATATAATCTGCTGGATCATATGCTACAGTCATTAAAAGAGATTTTTAGATTTAAATTTGATTCAGATGTAGCCCCCTTTAAGAACCTCAATATTTTTAGAAATCAGGATTTTATCATGGCTGTAGCCATCAGTCTGATATTATTTTTTAAAAAGCTGTTCTTTTCTACTTTCTCATTGTAACACACACAAATAGATGATTCTACCACTTCATCTCCTACCACTTCAACTGTACAGAGGAATTAAAGATAAGTACGGGTTATTCAGTAAAACATTTTTTTCATCAAATAAGAAAAATGTCTTCTATACACTGAAGGTGGATTATAATTTATCAGATTCAGTAACTGTTATATCTGCATTTTCAGGAAGCTTTGCGGCATTGGAAAAGAATGCTGTTTTGACTGAAATAATACATAGCCAGTTAGTGATAGAAAAGTGCTGGAGATAACAATGTGGGTATTGTTATTATGGGGTTCTTCAATGCTAGAGCAACATGAAAGGAGTTTTACTGGGTATCTTACTCATGCATGATGTATGTTTCACTCCATAGCATGTCTGTCCCTCACTACGATGAGCGCAAAATTCACCACATGAACGCCTACTTCATGTAAAATCTCTTATCTAATTCTGGATCTGTTCTCCACTAGATCAAACATATTTAAACCACCTGTATAATTAACAAACAGACAATATCTTTGGAATAAAGAAAATAATGAATCTGATTAATTTTGTAGTATAGTGTAGCTAACGATAAACAGCCAATCAATTGACACATGAATAAGCTTGGTTGTAAATGCTGTGAGTTTTACATTTCCTGTTTATCTTTCAAATATGCATATTTACTTATTAAATTGAACACATTTGAAATGGTAGTTATCCTTTTGACTATCATTTGCTGCCACATTTTACTGACTATTGAAAAATGATTATTACTACTCATTGGTATTAATGGGTAATAAAAGGCCTATATTCTTAGAACAAGTTTTTCAGATGAAAAGCAGTATTGCACCAGTTACTATCACAGTTGGCATCTGTCCCATCTGATGACTGTCTTATTGAATGATTCCAAATATTTTACATATATATAGGATAACCCCAAACAGGCTTAAAAGTATTCAGTCCCATCATTGCTTCACAGGATTTTGCTGTAAAGTGCAGCTTTGTCTGTGTCTTTGTACGCATTCTATTTGATTGTCCAGACCTGAATAGGTTTCCAGACACCATATAGAATTTTATGCAACTAAATTATTCTATTAAAAAGGAAACATTTGATTTGAACCATTTTCTTGGCTATTCAAATATATACACGGTCAAAACTCAAGACAGGTGCATTCGGGACCCACGAACAATAAAAGTAGGTAGAGCGATAAAAGTAGAAGCTTGAGAAAGAGTCGACAAAATGCAGGGAATGGTGCGTGGCATGAAGGGACCCGAGAAGCAGGGCAATAGCTCAACGCCAGAGCAAGGAGGAAGAATAGAAAACCCTTTGCGTTTAATCATTAAGTCCAGTGAAAAGAACTAACAAGTGTAGTACTTGGCTTTCATATATCAAAGATTTCATAAATTGTACACGTGTTCTGAATTTGTGTTCTTTTTAACTTGTATCTGATTATCACTAATATAAAAATGAGCAAATTTTAATATCACGTTGAATAGATTGAATCTGAACATTGTTTTCTTTTAATTATCTGTTGCTTATACAGTATATATAGCAACTATTTTGGTCAGACACCAGATTCAAAAGGTTTTTTAAAATAAACATAACACAACCTTTTGATCACTAGCATACAAGAAGACAAATTGTATGTGATTAACTTAGAATTTGGGTTGTGCTCTTTCAGGCAAAGCAGACTGTGTACACAAGGAGCCTTCAGTCTGTTGACATACCCTACCGTTTGCCTAAGTTACCGTCTGGGTCAGGCTATCTTAAATTTGTAGTCAAAACAGCAGCTTGCCATCTGCAAAGTGACACACAAGCTCTTCCCTCTTATCTCTCTTGGCTGTATGTTAATCAGGACTGCTTAGTGCTCACCTCATCTCGGTGTTATTATGCAGCTGCTGACCCTCTCTGACAGAGGCAGCCTCCAGTCAATATTCAGCAAAGGTTGATGAGAAAGGACAAACGTCGAAGGGTTAAGGGGGGGGCGGGGGGGGGGGGGGTGGTGACTTAGTAAAAGTGAACAGCAAGATTGCTCGTCACCAGATGAGTTAAATATAAGATAGCAGTTTTATTCGTAATCGAAAAAAAATTAACAAGGCAAGAGAAAATTATTCTCACTGAGCGCAAGCGTGCAATTCAATGACAAAGATAGAAGAAAGTAATAAAAGGTATAATATGATGTTTAATTTTTTCTAGTAAATTTTGCTATCATATACCATGGACAAGTCCTTTATAGCATAAGGCCGCTTTTACACCATGTTCAAAAGGTAATAATAAATGACTTTACTGTTTGAAGTAGCATAACTAGTAAACTCTCCATTTGAAGATGGTGAGTTAAGAGACCCATTCATTTGCAGAGTCACTTTAAGTGAGTTTCAGCAGTTTTCACTTACACAATTTACCGTTCAAGATCCCTGGTCCTAACTTTTAAAGCCCTCCATGAACTTGCTCCCCCCTAACTCTGCGACCTCCCAACCTCCTACCAACCTGCCCGCTCCCTCCGCTCAGCGGGCCCCGGCCTGCTTCATGTCCCCGAGCTCACCCGGTCCACCATTGGCAGGCAGACCTTCCACCACTCTGCCCCCATCCTGTGGAACTCCATCCCGCAGTCCCTCGCCCACTCCCTTGCCTCATTCAAGACCCGTCTCAAAACCCTCCTCTTCAACCGTGCCTTCAGTTACCCTCCATCCCCCCCTGCCCTCCAACCTCCCCGATCCTGACCCCCAGCTCGGGTCCAAAACACTGATTGTCCGGCGCCTTGAGACGTCCTCCCGACGTGAAAAGCGCTATACAAGTGTCATTTTGGTTTGTTTGTTTGTTGTTTACAAGCAACAGAAAAGGATTTTCAGTGAATCAAGTTTGGGTTGAATTCAAACCAGGGTCTCACTCAAAGTGCAAAGTGGTCACTAACAGGCCCACGCAGTCTCCAGGGCAATAATCTATTTTACAAAACAAAATCCTGTGTTTACGTTTAAGCATGAACTTGGGTGGAGATTGTAGATCAGCCTTGTTTGTCCTCTTGCCATAAGATACGGTTGGTGAATAGCTAAAGTTTGAACTTCACTTACATTTCTCATTGAAACCAAGAAAAAAAGATGTCCAAGTAAGATTTTCACCGCAGTGGCTAAACAACTTTACAGTAAAACAATAGCTTTTGGAGCAACTGCTTTCAAAAAGGATTAAGAAAACCTAAAAGCTCTTCATTCTCCTAACAAAAAAATAGGAAAACATTCATCCCCATTAATAGCTCTCTTAGCCACTTGATGTTTTTGATATCTCTTGAAATGTCCAGTATCTGCTGCTTTATCCATACTTTTCAAGTTCACTGTCCTTTTAATTTTTTTTAAAAAGAAAAATAATATTTGTAGTGACTAAATCTCAAAATAGACTTCACCATAACATGACCAGCTTTTCTGAAGATTTCGTCTGACAAATGCTGTATGCTACAAGTTCATATTGAGTATTTGTGCACATATTCTGTTTAATGTTTGAAGTTTAAAACATCTGTACTTTTGCACAAGAATGTTGAAAGAAACAAACAGCGTGGAGAAGCTGATCATAGTGGGATCAGTTGTGGTATTTTCATCTGTGTCCCATTTTACATTCAGTGGCTGTTTTATGCACCAACCTACATGATGTTCCCTTAACAATTGTGTGTGTGTGTGTGTGTGTGTGTTGTATTGTGTGTGTTGGTAGTGTATGCCTCCTTTGTTTCTAATCTTACATAAAATCAATCATTGCATTTTTTAAAAACATTCTATCAGTTCCTAGGTGATTTTTCTCACAGACACACTCTCCACATACCCAGTGTAATACAACACCTTCATGGAATGTTAGTCAATGCTTCGATACTAAATCTTTATCAGCGCTATTCACGACTGTCTAATTTTTTAAATAAAATTTAAAAAAACAGTACAATTTGATAGCTTATTCCATTAGCAACTATCCCGTGCATGTTGCCGATTCTATGGTTTACCTTTTTTGTCTTTAGAAATGCAATGTGCAAAAAGTGTCATGACAGAATTGAAAACACATACATGAATTTAAAGCAGTGTGTGAGGCTGTCATTGCTGAAACAGTTAATGGCATCAGTATGACATTGTCACAGCACACCCATCCCTGCAAATGAAATGGCTGAAAACAAGCTGAAATAGTGACACGATGTACAAACGAAAATATGTTGCTTCTGGAGAAAAAATTTCCACCAAAATGCCACCCAAAAAACAGTTTAAGGGTTAATAGAAGACTTGTGCCTTTGTCCTTTTACTTTCAGGCCTTGCCTTTTTTATTCTTCTCTGATTTAAGACTTCCACTCGCTACACTGACAGTAAGGTATTTCTCGCCAGCAGATTATAAGTCACTCTGGGCTATTATTCAAGTACAAAGTCCTGGCCTCTCTGCATTTAGACCAAATATAATATCCTTCATGCATACATTATCTGTCTTCCTATTATCTGGTATCATTTCTGAATTAAATTTCAGCGATGTAATATTGGCTTGAAGAGAGAATTTTTTTATAGGCTAGTCAAAGGTTAAAATACCAATCAAAATAACACTGCATATGCACCAAGACATTTTAATATTCCTAAACCCTGTGATTGTAAGGACATAATATTTTTTCCTGATTACCCCAAAGGCAACACATGCTTACAAGACAGCCACGGCAGAGAGAAACTTCAGAGTTCAGATGGTACATAATATCCTATTTAGCAGTGACACAACATGAGGATCCCAACACCACAATCAAACCAGGCTTAGAGCCATCAACTACTCATTTCAATGCAAATGGGATTGGCTATTAACCACCTCTAACACCTCATCCTTGAAAACGGCGACTGCTACTCAAAGTACCTTTTTGAGATTAATCCACTTCTTGAAGTAATCAGGAACCGGCAGCTTTAAGTACTGGCATTGTCCTGGCAGCCTAAGAAAAAGGAGAAAATAAGTTTGATTCTATTACTGAGGCACCAACAATACAATCCTTTTTATTAAGCTCTTCTGGTAGCTGTAAGGACTGTGTGTGTAAAAAAAGATTATGGAGATAACTTCGTGTCTAGCTGTCAGTGCACAGTTAAAGAGCTACTGAATGGGAAAACTTTCACATATTACGGTGTCTTCCAAACCGCACAGAAATAACTCACATTATTTTAATATAAGGTGAACAAAGCGACCGCTTACACACTATAATAAAAGCAGTGGCATTAGATTGGAATATGCATTTGTTTGAACTCAAGACGTTGCTGGTGCATTTCTTACCATTTTCCCAAGTATACAGATCTAATGATGGCACTCTTACACTGTGAAAAAATAAACCTGGCAGCTCTCGCATTTTCGAAAGCCACAACAAAACACTCATGTACAGGAAAGCTATTAAAAATACATTGCAATTGTAATGCTGTGTTTTATGAATCAAATATATTTCTGAGATAGGAGCACGGTTACAGGTTACATTCTTTGATGTATGACTTTTTAAAATATAGTTTTGGCACAATATTGCAGTTGAATCCTAATAAATGCATAACAAGCTCGTTGAAAGGATGAAGTCTTGAATTTGGTACATTTTTGACAGGAGCTAAAGTGAATTTACAAGGTTGTAGAGCCTGCAGCTACAAATACAAGCTTAAAGTAGGAGTGCTACTTGGGTGTTTTGTAGAACAGTTAACATTCATAACCTCAACAAGAATGAAGACCTCCCAGGAAATTGTAAATGAATAATTATGTCGGAATGGTGGGGAGTGGGGGGCGCGGGGGGAGTCATTTTGATATTTTAAACTGTTTACTTTTGTCATTTGAACCCAGATATTAGATCAGTGTTTTATATTTTGTGTTTAATATATATATAGGAGATATACAGTAGTAAATTTACTATTTTTCAAACCATGGCAATGCCGTGTTTCTATTGCCATTTGTCTTAGGCATATTAAAACTGTATTAAGTTATTTTTATGATGAATTAAAAGAATATTCACTATCATGTATGCATTATAAATATTTTCAGGCACTTTTAACTCATAGCTTAAGCTGTAAAATAAGACTGGCATGGAAGCTTTGCTACTGAGGTGATGACTATAAAGTCTCACGTGCCGTTATGTTTGAGCCATTCGGGGAGAAAAAAATTATGCTTGGATCAAGGTTTCTACAGACCATTTATAAAAACATGATCGATCTGTAATATTTGTAGTACCTTAGCCCATTTGGTCACTCATGCTGCAACTGAGTCTAAATTAAAACACTTCATTATACAAAATATGATATTTTACAAGAAGCTGCAACTGTACAAAAGATGACAGACATCTTCTCAACTGACAAAATTCAGTGCGCTGAAAAATGAAAACATGAATAATTGGGCACCATGTTATGCTTGGACATCCAAGTGTTATGCCTGGATCAGGAATTCTATGTAATAGGGGTGAATGGGAGGTGATCCGGTCCATTGGAATTCTATGCTTAGATAAGGTATGAATTTATCTAGAGTCAGCTATATGCAGTGAATTCCTCTTAGGAACAAATAGGATTTCCCTAATTTCAGCTGCAGAAAAGTAAATGCAAATGTGGATAAAATAAATGATGGCACCGAAATTAAAATAGGAGGTAATTCCTAGATCATTCTTGTTTTAAAAATCAAATATTTATATTCACACAGTTAACAAAGGAAAATCCACTTTAATTTTAGAACAATGCATTGGAAATAAGAAAAAAATATATACTGAATTTAGGTAACGGAGAGGGGATTTTGAATTAACACATTCTTGTGAGAATAAATATGCTGTTTTTGCTGCAAATACAAACCTATATTTAAAGAAATTTAGACCAATTCTATTTAAAACAATGTTAAACTTTGTATTGCTTGTGTGGAAAACAATATTGAGCATCGTTATGATATTCTGTTGGATATTAGAATTCCGTAGTTGTCTCAGAACGAGAGGGATCATTCAATGGCCTTCAGGCACTTATACTACAGTACAAGAAATGTAATGCGAGAATATATAAAATATAAAAATAAATCCATTTAGGAGCAGAAATTTAATAATAAAATGTTGCTAATAAACAAATACAGTATCAGGCATTCTATCTTTAAACTATACATAATGTCATGGCCATTTCCATCTAATCCTCTTTGGGTAACATCTCATTCATAAAAATTAACCCTAGTTATGTGACAGATTACCAGAATAATCCTGATAGGTTTGGTGTCATACAACTCTTGCTATAAGGCACGTCAATTTCAAATTAACACAGTTTTTACACAGTGTATATTATACTAACGCTAAACTAGTTTCCAAGGGGTTGTGAACCAGCTCTGAACATTGGGATCATTTCTAAAGAGAATGGAAAATTACTTCACAGGTTACAGTCATGTCATACCACAACCACTTTTTCTCAAACGAGATTTTAAATTACCTCAAGAAAATATTGCGTTAACGTATCCCTACAGACCCAAGATTAATCATTCTTGGGTATGACTTTATACTCAAGAGACCTTCTCATTTTTCTTTTTAAAAAGAGAGAGCCTTACATAAACATCAACCAGCCAAGAGCTCAATTTCAACAACCGGAAGAATAGGAAATCATGTCTTCTTCCATTGCTAACGTAAATGTTTGCCAAATACATCGAATTTTAGAGTTGAACAATCTTCATAAGTTTAATTAAATCATGCAAACTACCTTTCAAGGTTTCTAAAAAGGATACTAATCTCTGACAATGGTTGTAATCATATGTACATTTAAATATGGGAAATAAGTATGTTTGTTTAAGGCGAGCTAATATATTTGCTCAGGATCGGATATGTTCCTTTTCTTTCTTGATGTGAGTGAATTACCGCATTCACTGCAAAGACTGTATTCCAAAGAGGAACTGATAAATACAGCAAACTAAGCAGGATTTGAAATCACATTAACATCTTAACAAAACATTGAGTTGTTAACTATCCTAGCTAGTAAGTTTAACTCCTTGACTGATCAATTATGGGCTATAATGGTCAAAATGGTCAGTAATGAAATATAAGCAAAAGTTGCAACCAACTTGCCATTCTCAGTTTTCAATGCAGCAGTTGAAGAAGGTTCAGAATGAGAGACTAACTGTTCTCTCACTACTCCCAGAATCCATTTTTCTTCACATTTAGTCAATACATCGAAAAAATGGTATTATACCAGCCTTTATACGTATGCTATCTTTGTAAATCTTCAGATATCAATTAATTATGGGAATTTGCCAATATTGGTCTACTTGTGAAGCCATAAAAAAATCTAATGAAGCCACAAACAAGATCCATCAAATAGTTTAGTGCTTAGTTTCCATAATTTGTTTGCACCACTGTAAAAGCACAACATTATTTCTGTCAATCATATTTAATGATCTATGGTTAATAAATAATTTTTAGAACTAGTCAAGTCAAAGTTGTCAAAAATATTAATTATTGTTGTCTCATTTTCTAACTAAATGTGGGGAGGGGAAAAGTACTCATCGGAAGGGATTTCATTCAAGAGCAAATACTCAGCCCTTTTCAGTTAGTTTTTCAAAATTCCCATCAATAAAACACTTGTGCGCCAGCAGGCCCAGGTAGAGAAGATTGAAGTTACATTTCTGGTGAAGGGTTGCATCTGAAAACAATACTTAGAATTCTCTTTGAGATGTTTCTCTTTCTTGTATTTTCTACTTTTAAAGGAAGTTACGCTTGTTAAAATCCATCCTAAGCGATAAATCAAGTGGAAGAGAAACTCACAATGAAAGATGGGTTTTAAAATATCAGTGACTTTTTCCTCTCCGATCTTTTCCATTCTCAGTGAAGTGTACACCAGACATGCCTCATTATTACATCCATCTCAGTAAATACAATTCTGATAAAATGTGCTAACAAAATGAGAGCATATCACTACACCTCTAATCACATTCTAGACCCATTTGTGAATTGTTGACAACAGACACACAGGACTCTTTACTTTGCAGTTATTTCAACTCTAAATTCAAAATCTCTATGTAAACATGAGCTAAATCTGTATATCAAATTGAATCTGCAAAACTCTTTTCTTTTCAATCTAGATGTATATTTTACAAATATTAACTGCAGTTCAGAGGTACAGTGATAAGGTATTTCAGAAGTGACAGAATTAGTTTTATTGCCCAAACACTGAGGTGACCCATTCAAGGTCACTTCTGTAAGTAAGGGGGAGAATTATTTATCTGAGGTCCAAAAATCCAAGTCGTCAATACTTTATTAAATTCATGGATTTGATATTAAAAACAAGCAAAGAATACAAAATAAAGTCTGTTCTGTTGCTACTGAGGATGCGTGCATCGTGATGTGATTACTGAGACATGGTGGAAGTTGCTGGCTTGCAACTTGTTGGTGGCTCTTCAGCCCCTCTATTACTTTTGCTTTTCAAGTCAAAAGCAGAATGAAAATCCATTGTATTTCCCCGTACGCAATAAGATGCATGATACCGGATTCCCTGTTCTCTAACATAGCCTCGCCACAAGTCCCTCTCACTGACAAGGAGCCTTCTCCAGACGGTAAGGAATGGTGACCTCAACTACAAATCTTATCCCTGATCTCCATTAAAGGCACTTCATGCTCTTGTAGATCCACAGGAGAACAGTCTGTTTCACTGTTCAACTTAACCTGAAAACTGGCAAAACTGGTAGGAGATAGCTTCAAGTAACAAGCAGTTGAAAGAAGCACAACACTTATTCTAGCACTCAAGAGTTGCTCTACTACTGCTGGAGGATTCTGACCATGGATGCTGGTAATTGTGAATAGTTTGGGAATTAAGATAAATTTAAAGTGTGCGGGGAGATCTTCAGTGAACCTCACCAATTTGCAGAGAACACCCATTCAAGTAGTCAGTTCTAAGAACGCATCACCAAATTAATGTAATCATAAAGATCCTTCACTTCATCTGCAAATGGAAACAAAGCAAATACTTCACTCAAAATGTTCTAAACAGGAAACATTTCTTTTTACGTTCATGTGTCACTTCCATCTGTAAGGTAGGTTTTTGAAATGTTTTTTTGTGGACATGTTCCCCCAGGTCATTCTGTGGGCGATGGCTGAGCACAGGTTTTGCTGTGAAACACTTAGACATTTCTAAGCAATGGAGCATTATTTTTTGCCATTTTCTTCTGCGCTGTAACAAGTCTGTATGCAGCGCATCAGTGCTAAATGTCAGTGCCCATGAAATAGAATTTTGGCATTAAGGACTCTGAAAATAGACAATTCTGCTCCCTGGCAGCTGTCAACATGTGCTAATGAAATCCGGCATCAGCCTTTTTTTTTCTTTTGAAAGGAGATGGTATTTTGAGCATTTAATGTCTCTTTCAAGGCAAGCCCCTTATCAGTATGTTATGCTGGTAACAAAAGGGGGGACCTGGTCGGACTCTGTTAGCTAGCAGTTACAAAGTTGAAATCTCCAGTGTCGCGGACAATTGATGCTATTAAAATGCAAGTGTGTGGCAGTTAACTGAGCGACCCTGAGGTCAAAGCACTGACACCCAGGTCTCAATAAATATTGTATGAGGCTGTCAACACTATTGTCACCTCAGAGCTCCTGGACACAGTTAGACATATGGTAACTATTATTTACAGAAATGAAAAGGAAGAAATCATTTGTTTGAAAGTGAAAAGAGCGAAATCTGCTCACGCTCATTTACAGAGATGGTGGCGGTTGAGGGGGCAAAGAGGGTTGTTAAGAGCCAAGAAGAACAGAAACCGCTGATTTTGTCCCCCCAGTTATCTACAGGAATGCAAGAAAAAGGGATGTTTAACTAGGACAAAATGAAGTGCCACTACCAATAACGTCAGCTCAGAGAGCGACTTAGAGCTGAGGAAAACAAGGGTCGATGCTAAATGGAACACAGCTGACTTCAGACAACACACAGAAGGTCCCCAGCCAACAGAAGTATTTACCCCATCTGTGTCTGGTAGTGAAACTGAAATCTAATTACGTTTTCACCACAGTGTGTCACATCCCCATCAGCTCATAACAAAAGACCCGAGACAGCCCGAGGGAGTGTTGGGAGGGTATTAAGTTGGAAATGACTGTCAGTAGCCCAATATTTAAAGTTAAAAGAAAAAGAAAACAGGACCAAAAGAAAGTGAATTCCTAGTATTGGTTGAACTCTAGTCCATGACAGGAAATCATTGAACCTCATATATTCATCCTCACATGCATTAGGTCCCTATTGGTTTGAAATTGTCACATGCTGACAGTTTAGACATTATCTCCCAGCTGAAGACAAATGTTCCATCATCTCTTCTCTCCTCATTCTCTCCCCCTTCTCTATTACACATACAGCACTCATTCAAATGTGATCCCAAGTACTGAAACAAAATAAACTTAATTTCTTCACACAGTTTGCTCTCAGCACCTCTGCCACCGTCAAACTTTAAAAAGAAGTTTTACTCATACATTGCTCACCAGCTAAAAGGGCAAGCAAACAGGTGCAGACTCTTCAGAGAATTCCAATATATATCTGTCTCCACTGATAAGAAGCTTGCTTAGTCTGGGTGGGGAGAATATTTTGTGGGAAGTCATGTGGATGTCTCATTAAAATGAGTATGACAAGGATCCAAACACACTCAGTAATGCACAGAACACATTGTTCATGAAAACATACAATTTTTTCCTGAATACAGGAGTTGCTTTTCTTCCCAACCACCACCCCAAAAGATATTAGGTAAAATCTCCAGTGGCAATGCGACTTGCATAGCTAGAATCTTGCATCTGTTCAAAAAAACCTGTACGCTGTCCCTCAACTGCCCGCTACCATTAATTAACTTTTTTTTTAGCTTGTCCAAAGGTAATCAGGTTGCTGACGCCACTGATGAGAAAATTGCATCAAGGAGAGACCCAATCTCATCTAGGACCTGAACACATCAATCCTCAGTGTTCTAAGCTTTGATCTATTGAGAAAGCTGACCTGAGGAGACATGTTTTAGCCATTCAAAGCCAAGTTTTTTTTTATTAATGTGGCTTGCCATCTCCAAAGCATAAATGGGGGAATCAGAAGATACCAAAAGCATTTTAAAAGTAGTAGGATAAAGTATTGTGTAAGAATAAAGTATATTTAGTATTCTGAGTTAGTGAGAAAATGCAATGCCTTGTGTCATAATGAACCTTACAATGAACCCTATAGTTAAGGAAGGTCAGATGTTTGATCTCTGGCCTGCAGTAGGCAGCAGCTGAGTCACTGTATTTGCCTTGAATGTCCCTGGGCTAAGCAGAGAAAGGGAGAGGAGGATCAGGCTTGGCTGTTGCACCTGCCCTATAGTTGAATGACTTTACAGAAGCCAATATCCAAATGTTCTCATAAAGAATAACCAATTGGTAAGAATGACCGTCCGGCGTGAAGGGTGCTATATAAATGCAAGTTGTTGTTGTTGTACATCAGCAGGAATATATAGGTAAATAAGGAATTTCTCCCTACCAGAAGTTATTCAACTTTGTCACAATGAGCCTCTCTAAGCCAAGAAAAAAAACAATTGTGCCTCCTCGTAGTTCACCAAGACAACATAAAGAACCGAAAATCCTACATTCTGCAAGAATATGAGTAGAAGAGCTCCAATCAATACAGTAATACCTCACACGTTAGTTGTAATATTAAGAGATATCGAGCAGGAAAGATGCCAGTGGAAAACCTAGATTTACTGAACAAGTTCCTTGAGCTTTCCCCACAATCCAAAATATTATCTAGATGTCCAGAGCACGTAGGTAATTACAATTATTAGGCCATTCACAGTATGTTAGAACACAAACTTTTCATTTCACTTTTTTTTGTCAGTCAGATGTCTGACGCATGAGAAAACCCATTACAATGCTTATCCAAACCAAGCTGAGATTTCCATGCATCCCACCTACACATGGAAACTCAATGTGTAGCCAATGTCAGTAACAAGCCCTCCTGACCTGGGAATGCTTGGGTATAATAAATGATTTTTAAAAAAATATTCACACTATCCTCACATTTAAGAGTAAATTGTTTATATTCATCAAAAGATTAAATATTATAGATTTGATGGCTTACAAACTTTCCAAAAAANGTACAAAATGTACTCACTGGTTCATAATTTTATTGTAAAATTAGATCAAATGCTTCGCAATAAAAGTAAAGGTGAAATTTACTACAGCTCAATTAGAAAAAGCTAATTATTATGCTAACCACATGCCTGTTTTGTTTCCAAAGGGGAATTCAGAACTAATTACATGGCTAACAGAAAAAAACTTACATTTACAGTAGCTTTGGCCATTAATAAGTCTGCATTCAAATGTATAATAAAGCGTTACTACGTTAATTCCTCCATTTGAATGTCTCTAATTATTTCATTTTGATCATTTTTCTTTTTAAATGTATTTAAATTTTATTGCAGCAATTTATTTACTCGCATCTTAACTTCCAAAGGAGTCCAAATATACATGGCCCCTGCTAATTCAGTTTTCTTACCCAAGGTGCATCTGATCCACATTGAAATGCTCTGGGTGAACACTGTTCTGTGCTTTTCCTATGAGGTGTGAAAGGAAGTACCGCACACTCCTAATTTGAAAGCAGCTGTGAATCAAAGTGATTCAAATCAGTGCTGTCCAACGCTGTGTTTATAGTTGAGCCCTGAAGCTGTAATCTGGCTCTGCACTGTAAACCGGTGCCTCTTGAAACATCTCATCACCACATTTATACTTCAGGGCAGCTCGATGAACCATGAACCAACAGGAAAATGAATGCACATGCTCTCTTCACTTTCTACCCGCTACTTCTTCTGCCCTGCACCTGAGATTTGTTTCCTGCATTTACCTTCTTTGCCCTTCTTACTATCAGCACATCGAAAGAACAATGTACAAAAATGTATATTTCCATGCTTGTCCAGTAGAGGGATGATAGAAGAGGGAAACAATGGCTGCAACATTTCACTGCCGGCTGGGATGCAAGAATGGGATTCAAGAGAGGGCATTGCTTGCCAGTTTATATTGGTTTGACTCTAAATTCGAAATGGACCTTAGGAATACATTTTTTGTTATATTATGCTTTCCATACCAAATTTATACCCAAAGCAATGCAAGTTCAATGTAAAAATCCCCGTATGCAGTATGCTGAATCTCAATGCATTTAAACTCAATTACCTCTGTCGACACTCACCTATAGTTGTCGGGAGATGTAATGTCAGCACCTGCTGGATTGATACAATGCCCCGACTCCAATGTGCACAGTCATGACACAATGCACCTTGGAGCTGTATGGAGCTGTTCCGCAACAAACCACCAGCATGAATTTTACTTCTTGTTTTAGAAGATGAATAGGAAGGCATCAAAGTGTATGTGGCGAGGCAATACCGACTGCATGTACAAGCTGCTGCAGTTTCTTCTAAAATTCAGAGCCCAACCTCTCATTGACAACCATGGATCAATTTAGAATACTCTGAATTTAGTACATAGATACACATACACAGAGGTATTCCAAATTTCGAATAAAACAAAGTGCAGAATTATGGCCTCAAATATTACATGGCAAGTTCACAGGATGTGGCACTTCAATATCAACTGCACTCATACCAGACAGGTTGTTTTTTCTGCTTGGTAATGAGTTCCAATTCAGAATATAGCAGTAAGTAAGAAAAAGGAGTCCTTTACCTGGATGAATGAAACAGCCATATTTCCAATTCAGTTTCCAAATGGGTTTACTGTGCCCTTCCCGACACACAGACACATTGGACTAACTGTATAATCAAATACAATGCAAGTGCGGCTATGCTTCAGGGACAGTGTCAAGTGAACAGAGGACGTGATTACATTTAGTTAGGATCAGTAGATCCGTTCTGAATTTGGTCTGCTGTGTAAATGGCGATGAAAAAGAATATGAGTTGGCCATTATAACGGTAACAAATTAACCCAAACAAGCCTTAGCAAACTAGCATTGTAAACTCATTCCTTACATCTTCCTTAAATCCCAATCTCCACAGGTTACAAAGATGGAATTGACATTAGGATCCAGCAGACCTTCGTTTTTCATCCACTCATCAACCATCTGTGAAGATAAAAAGGATCAATGATTAAATAAAATTAAGTTACATCCAATTTCAGAGGATGAGAGTGGTTAACTAAACTTTACTCAGTACTATGATGTAATGCCCCATTTGTGCTTTGGTCTGTCCCGCAGAAATCAATAGCAGACCATAATATCCAGCTTACATAAATGATATTTAGCAAATGGGTTAAAATCAGCACAAAGGTTAATTTGGTATTGTGGGAACATGGGATCAGGAGTAAGACATTTGGTCGTTGAGCCTGCTGCTAAGCTATTTTATTAGATTGTGGCAATTCTTTATATTAATCCCATTTCCCTGCTCTTTCTCCATATCCCTTATTACCCTTATGGCACAATACCCTGCACAATTAATATGAATTGATCGGATAGTGTCGCTGTATAAGACTGCTTTCAGGAAAGAACAGTTCTGGAACATTGAGAAATAGCCTGTTCCAAAATTGCACATCATGTTGTATAATCTTTGAAGCAGACATCTCCACATTGGGAACCCTGACATCCCACCACCAAGCTGTTAAGATGCCCCTCCTTAACCATATTCGCCATGACGTTCAGGAAGTCATTCAAAAATAATTTCTTACAAATACGAAACTGAAAATACTCATTATTCCAGGTGGCTCTAGTTGACTTCAACTTTTTGGTGAACATTAGCAAGATCACATTTCCACAAGTAGCATTTAGGAATTATTTAGATACCAATGCTATTTTGTTGTTTTAGTTTTGTGAATTTTTTCCCCCTTCATTTATAACCAAAACATTATTTTGTAATCAGACAAATCAAAATTAGATTAAATTTGTAAATCAACAACAACAACTTGCACTTATATAGCGCCCTCCACGCAGGGCAACCTCTCAGAGTGCTTGAAATCAGATCAATATCAATACTTATTTTTTCCAATTTCAAGGGATCCATCATATCCCAGCCTCCTATTCTGCCACAAGTTCATTCTGTTAGAAGAACAGAGTAGTCTTGGTCAGACTGAAGCCACTGTCAAAGCCTTTCCATCAAAAAGGCCTGCAGAATGTCCAATAATAGATACAGGATCAATCCTGCCAGTTTATCGTTAATAAGTTTATCAAAGGCAATTGTTACTACATTTCAGATGAGCTTTTAACTTAATTTTGACATGAAATTATTATGCAAACATACAAAGTACGTAACAGGATAAGTAAAAATGTCAAGCCTATGAATATACTTGAAAAAACGTAAAATATAATATTCAAGTCAATATTCAACATGATTCAGCTTTAAAAGAAGACCTGGTCTGCTCAGTCTAATCTCCCCCAGTATTTGGATGGAATCATGAACTCTGCCTTTTGCAAATGAACATTCTGAGTCAATTGCTGACCGTTAGCAAATATGTGCTGTTGGCAGGCAGGGCCTGCACAAAAAAGATCAATGGTTCAATACAATTCCCCGAATTGTCATGGTTTTGATAGAAAATGTCAGTCTGATGAAGCCATAATCATAGCTAAATAACTGAGGTCAAATGACACAGGTCAAAAAGGTCTAGGGTTAGAGATCATTTTGTTCACCTGGAGGGCTCGCTGCAGTGTCGGCTGCCCATCCACCATTGACTGCACAATCCCCGTGAGCTACAAATGAAAAAGAAGAAAAACCTTGTTACAAACATGATTAAACTGCAATTATATGGCTGATGATTGAGTGATTTTGAGCACTTCGCGACAGCGATATCTTCAATTATATTTTGGTACAGAATATGCTGAAGTAGGATTGTAGACACCTAGCTCAGTAATTCCACAAGTAGGTTAGCATGATATCTTGGTATATATTGTAGATGCAAATCCACAGAAGAAATGTATCTATTTTAAATTGTGCAAACCCAAATATAGCCTTCGATGAAAAAAGTTCCTTTTGTTTCATCGATTCTCAAATCTTAGCCTAAATTTTAAATGCTCAACATTTACGCATTTTCCTCTCTCTGTCAAAGATACTGCTCAGTGAGCTGCTGAGTTATGGCATCATATGTTGAACAGATTGTTGTGGGGAATGTGGCTGGTACTGACAGTAATAGGCCATCAGGAGAAACAATAACACACTGGATAGAAACAGTGACAGCAAAAATGACCTCTGGTACATCAGTATTTTTGTCAGAATTGTAAGGATTAAATTGTGGACAAATATTGATGGGTTAGAAGTGTAAGTGCAAATGTTAAAACTCCTCTTCTCAGTATTGTACTTGTCTTCGTCAGTTCAATGTATTATGTATAAAGTCACTAATCTAGAGAATAAAAAAATTTGTTAACAAACTTAAAGTAAATCCTCCGGACTATAAACCCACTCGTACTCTGGTGAATGTTGGGATCTTTCTTCAACAACAACAAGATTACATCTGTATAGTGCCTTTCACGTCGGGAGGACGTCCCAAAGTGCTGGACAGTGTACAGCATTTCAGACCCGACCTGGGGTCAGGGAGGGAGAAGGGAGGGGTAGGGAAGGGGTGTGACCGATGGCATGGTTGATGTGAGAGATTCAAGGTGAGAGATGTCTGTGTTGTGAAATAGAAAATTTCTAAATTAAGCACTCCTTATTCCGTGCTGAAACATTGTGCATCAACCCCACAATCCTTGTGGTTTCTCTGAGTGACGTCAATTTAGTGGCAATTTTGGGGCAGTTTTGTATTCTGGACCCTGGCCTGGTTCAGACCAGCCAGACTCATTTTGTTTTCAAAGCTCACACAAGAATCATAGAAGCAGGATCAATCTGATCTCAATTAATCTGACCCAGCTTCCAAATCTGAAAAAAACATGTGCGATTCATTTCCCCTCCCTCTTACACACAGGATAGTTTTGAACGATAACTGTTAACATAAAATCCAGTGATCAAAATCCATCTGTAACTTGCATTTGATTCCCAAGTCATATTGTTCTCCTCACATAAATTGTTCCACTAAACTAATATGTTGAAGATCAAGTGAGGGACGAGGTTGATATTCAACTTGTGTCATTTTTGAATCATCCTCTGGGAGCAGTTTGCAAAATTGCCATTAAGGAGGGTATATGATTTACTCTAAAAGCTATGGTTTTGAAATTTATTTCTCTTCCGTTTTTCCTTTTTGAAGGAAGTTTATTCTCTCTCCTCATTCATATCCAGATTATTTCCCTCTCTTTTTGTGCAGACAATGTGAAGTTTCATCTCACCTCAGCATATTTTGATATATTTCAACAGGTCCAGTCAAAATTAGAAACTCAGTGTGTGAAACATTTCAGACAACAAACCTAACATTTTCAGGCACATCTCACTGTTATAGCAACATATTGCATCTCCTGGGGAGGGGGAACAGGCAAAGGGTCACAAGGTTAGCACTGCTCTCTCTCTCTCTCTCTCTCTTTTAAGACGACTGTAAATGAATCACTTTTTTTTTGTGGTGGGGGGTGGGGGAAATTCGAGGGGATTATCATCAGCGATGTTACGTGCGATTAAATCAATGTGTTTGCAGAACCTGCTGATTAACAGTTATTTTTTTTTTTGGGGGGTGGTGGTGGGGGGTTCAAATTCTGGAGCTGAAAAACAAAATGATCCAAAACGAGAACCATCGCGTTTATGGACCTGTTTGTCCTCCAGGTTTTGACGGAGGAGAGAAACTTCTCGTGTGACTGAAAGTGGCATCAAAGTTCAATGATATAAGTGTATATTTCTGGTGATGTTTCAGGATCTTCGTTCCCTTCTGCTCCCAAAGAAGCTCTGGGAAACTGGGTTTCTCTTTAGGTGTCTGCACTGGAGTCGCTTGTGTTTTCTCTTGTATCCCATCCTCCCCATTAATAATAATAATCCTCGCATTTGTTACAGCGCTTTTCACGTCGGGAGGACGTCCCAAAGCGCTTCACAGAACACACTGTAAAGTGAATTGACTGTATATTTGTGGGCGAACGCGGCAACCAATTGCGCACAGCAATGTCCCACAAACAGTCGTGGGTTGAAAATGACCAATTTATTATTGTTTTTAGTTTTGGAGGGATTATTATTAGGCTCTGTGTGCAGTAAGGAAACTTGCCCAAGGTTTGGCCCTCTGCCTGGAATTGAACTCAGGTCTCTCACTTGCAAAGCGAGTGCTCTAACCACTGAGCTACAGGACTCCATTCCCACTGTAAACGCTGACCTGAATTGGTTGGTCATCTCTCTGTTGGACTCCGCCTGGGGTACAGAACCTACTTCCTCAGGTCTGCTATATGCCATAACTTTTAGTTGTGTGATTTTTTTAAAACTTTTTTTTTAAAAAAAAGTCGTTAGTTACAAGAGCAAAATCCTCAGGGTCTGGCTTAGTTTTGCAAATGGTTTTAATAGACACTTTTTAAAAAATATTCCCAAATAGGGACACCTTGAAATCAATCAAGTCGGGTACAGTCGCTGGCCATACCGTGTTAAATCACAGCAGTGTGAGTGAAGCACCACTTGTCAAACTGTATCAGAGCTCTGGGTCCCTCTGCTTGCCCCCAGATTAAAAATGTCTGATGTCACAACAGCACATTTGTTAACCTGTTTTTCAGCAATGTTTTATTTAAAATCAGTAGAATTCATTCGCGCTTCATATGGCTGATTGAATTATATCTTACTGATTTTAGCACAAACAAACGGTGAACTAACTAAGGCAAACCATTCCTTTAATCCTGAAAGGTCCAAATATTGGAAACTTTATTGTTTGTTATTGTACAGCAGGGAATTTCCTCTAGTGTTATCCACCTTTGTACAAAAGTGCACTTTGCTTAACATTTGACTACTAGCTGCTTAATTATCAATTGACACGAGTGTATAGATACAATAAATATATTTGTGCTAACGTGAAGAAAATTTCAAATCCCAGTTTATTCTTTGATCAAGGAGTAGGCAATTATTGAATACTGAACTCGCCTCACATTTATATAGCGTGAGAAAGTTTCTTTGCCATTTCCGTTTGTAGACTGTCAACTACTTTCCTTGTTAATTCCAAGAACAGTTATTAACAAATGACCCTTCTCCCATCACCAGCCTTGACTTTAAAAATGGGAGGAACTGAGGGAAAGAAAATGTGGAAATGTTTATAGAGTATCTATTGATTGCCGATAGTGTGTTCGACCAGTAATATTGAGACTACTTAGACCATCTGGATGTGTGCAGCTCTTACCAATTGGAGACCTGTATCTTATTGCTCCCGATTGATCAGATTGTAAATGTATTGCAACCAATGAAGTTGGACTTGGGAAACCAAAATATTCTGTTTTTTTTGGATGAAAATGCAATAATTGAATAACATCTAAATTCAGAGAACCGATTCTCTGTGAGGAAATAGGAGAGGTGGGAACTGCCAACACATGGCAAGTTTTCCCAACTCAGTTATCTAGAGAAAGAGAGGTTAGGTACTTCCACACAAGAATGGAAAAACATACATATCAGGAGGAAGAATGAAAATGGAATTGATCTCTAAACCCGTAGCAGATAGCAATTGGCAGAAGTCTGGAAGAAGATTCTCTCAAAACACAAATGGATGAAAGAGACTTCGCCTTGGAACGTCTTCCCGACGTGAAAGGCGCTATACAAATGTAATATTGTATTGAATCTGGAGACAATATAGGTATTTAATTATTCAACCAGCAGTTTTACACTTGTAACACAGTAAGATTTTGTTTTTTGGGTTGGGGGGGGTGGAATCAGAAAATCACTTTAATTTACTAATCGTAGTAGCCAACCTAATAAAACCTGATCTGGACCAAATATGCTACTGATCAGTTCATTGGAGAATGAGAAACCTAAAGGAATTTATCATTTTCAAATGAAACAAACAGCTGTTGGAGCCATTTCACTGAATCATGAAAGCAGCTTACAAAATCCATTAACAATCCAAAGATTCTTTGGAATTGGACGCCCTATTTGTGTGTAAATTCTGTAGGGGGAAATCAATAAAGAGCAAAATCAACATTCAGTCTGAGAAAGTAATTTGATGTTTTGATATCTGAACAGAGAATAGTAAGGGTTTCTTATTTTAGTAAACTGTAAAGCACTGCCTGTTTGCCACATCCGTGGGGTAACCAATTCCTACATTCTCAGTAATTATACTGTACTCGCTACAAATTATTTATTTTGCTGTCTGCTTTTCAAACAAAGATAAAGGAGATGGGCTAAGTCAACCTGAAAAGTGTTAGCTGTTTAATACTTAGGTACCACAGCTAATTTTATGTCGTCTATAAACCATGCTATCACTCCTGATCCATCAGCAATGAGTTGTAATAACCTGATAGAAATTTGTAAGCAAAAGTAAACTGATTTAAAAGCAAATTCTAAAACCATTTCAGAATGTTGTTTAATTCCTTGAAACCACTGATCTCTGCATAGAGACTGTATCGTTTTGATTTAACATGTGCAGAAGTACTCAGCTGATGTCTTTTTGTTCTTGTATGGAAAGGAAGTCTCAAGAATTAAGTTCCAGTAAAGACATTTTGTCTCAAAGTGATGGTATGACATTATGCATATCTTCATGAAAGTGCTCCGTGATGCCGTCCAGTGTGAGTTGTTATTGTTGTATGCAGAGAAACGGTGGAAACGGGAGTAATTGCAGGAAGGCAATCCAATAAAGGGGTTAAAATTATATCAATCAAACTTAATGCAGAAATTAGGGTACAGCCTTTAAAACTGCCCGATGGTATAAATTATGGGCCAACTGAATAAATAATGCCATTTTGTGAGGGCCTAATCTTGATCAGTTCATAGGAGCAACTGCTAAGCAAATTCCATGTCATTCACATAAGACCATCAATGATTGGGAAGCATTATTTCAGGTTTATCCAGAACTAATCTGTAGTTCAGTAACATGAAGTTTATCCGTGTCCAGTAGATATGACAGAACATCTGCTGAGGACTAGGTGGTGCAGTTGGGTTAACAAACTGTCTTTTCGGTCAGATTTATAGGATGAAAGCATCCCTTTTTCTGATTTTAGGCAGTTTTAGTGCAGCTGCTACTGGTCGCAAATCCATAGCACCATTTTCTTTTTAAGATTTCCAACTTGTGTACTGCATCCAAGGGTGGGGGACGTGAAGCAGGCTAGAAGCCGCTGAGCGGAGGGAGCGAACAGGATGGTAGAGGGTTAGGAGGTCACAGAGGTCGGGGTGAGCAAGAGCATGGAGGCCTCTGAAGGTGAGGACCAGGATCTTGAACTGTATCCTCTGTGTGATGGGAAGCCAGTGGAGTCGGGCGAGGATGGGGGTGATAGGGTCACGGAGCCTGGTGCAGGAGAGGACACGGGCTGCAGAGTTCTGGATGATCTGCAGTCTGTGGAGGGAGGAGTTGGGGAGACCGACAAGCAGTGAGTTTGCACAGTCGAGCCTCAATGTAATGAAGGTGTGTATGAGGGTCTGGGGGGCCTGCGGTGTGAGACAGTGTCAGAGCCGGGCGATGTTGCAGAGGTAGGGAAGGCAGATGGGTGATGGAGAGAATGTGGGGTAGAAAGGATAGTTGAGGGTCAAACAAGATCCCAAGGTTCCAGACTGGCTTAGCAAGGTTGAATGTGCAACCATGGATGGTGATACTGTCAGGGCCTGAGGTGAGGAGGCGCTGACGGAGCCAATCCGGAGCCTCGGGCTTGTTGACGTTCAACTGAAGAAAGTTAGCTCTGATCCAGGACTTGAGTCAGACAGAGTCAAGGGTGGAGGCAGAGAGGTATAGTTGGGTGTCATCCACATACATGTGGAAATTGACCCCATGTCTGCGGAGATATCACCAAGGGGGAGGATATAGATGTTGAAGAGGAGGGGACCAAGGACAGAGCCCTGAGGAACGCCACATGAGACACAGGGCAGCATTACCACTCCAAAGGTTTTATTTGGTAGTTTTATTCTGTTTGCATGTGGATAATGGCTATGTCTGTGGATCCTGGGAGAGTGCTCCACATGAGGATGATGATACTGAAGTGATTTTTCAAAGAACACTAAATGTATCAACAAAACAGGCCATATATATTATTTGGAACTAAGAATGAACTGAGAAAATTATAGAGGTGCACAAGACAGTTTTCATTTGGTATATGCATGATTGGTAAATCATCAGGGGGTTCACATGGCCTATCTGTTATTCCTTTATCCGGCATTTCAGCATTTAAAGAGAGTATCTTGGTTCTGATGTCATGACTACAGCTTTATCAAAAAAATCAATTTATGGTTCAATGCAGCAAAATTCAATGTTACCTTTATAATAGGCTGCTTAATCAACTGTTCACTAATAAGCCTCAGTCATACTGCAGTGAGTTTTATTCTTTAACATGAGATCATAAGTGATAAGCCTTATAGTAAATCAACAGACAACAGAGTTTAGAAAGCTGGTCAAGTATTTACAAAACATACAGGAGCAAGATGGAAATACAAACCTTCCACACAAACTTTTTTGAGATTTACTGTGTCTGGTTAAGTGTAAAGGAAAAGGTTTCAACAATGTCTTTGGCTTGAAGAAATACTGCATCATCTGGTGTTGGGATACACTACCTATTCTTACTGTCTTGCAAACTTCCTCCATGACTTAGAACAAGGCCACATAAATCATTTAAAGATGCAGTAGAAGATACAGGAGCAAGAACAACCTTTGACCTTTGTTCCCTACCACCATCTGGAGAAATACTTGGCTGAAACCAGCAACTCCCACATTTACACTTCTATAGCAGGTGGTTTGGTGATGCTGAGATTTGATCAAGTGATCCTTTAGATTTTTGTAAACTAAAAATGAATCATAATTAACACATATAACCTTAATTTCTGAGAACAATGGATATTAATCCTACTTCAGTAGAAAGTCTGATATCCACACTAATTAGGATTGACCTCCTTGCAGTTATACTACACCAGCATGAAGATAACGGACAGGATAATAATCCCTCAAGAAATGAAAACAATAATAGATTTGGTCACTTCAATCCACTGTTTGTGGGACACTGCTGTGCGCAATTAGCTGCCGTGTTTTGCCCACAAAATATACAGTCAATTCACTTTACAGTATATTCTGTGCAGTGCTTTGAAATGTCTAGAAGGCATGAAAAGTGCTATATCAAATGTAAGGATTATTATACTATATTAAATGTTAACAATATTTGCAAGATGTTTTTGAACAATTCTGCTCATTTTCAGAATGAGGAGAGACTGGAAAGTGAGATGAAGATTTGAAAAAAAGCAGGTGGCAGTGCCACAACATGATGGGCTTTGATGTGCTTCTGTGCTGAAAGTTTCCGTGCTTTGTTTACATAGCAAAGATGACGATATCGAGTTGTCTATTCAAAAGTCCACAAAGTAATTTGTTTGGACTTGCAAAGACATAGAGATTTAAAAGTCAAAAATAGTTTGAATGCATTTAAAACTTTCAAATTACCTTCCATTTTGTTTGAAAAGATTAGAAAATTAACCTTATAACCGTCACTGTCTAATAAATAATAAGCCTTGCATTTGATCTAGCGCCTTATCACGCCTTTGAGACGTCTCAAAGCGCTTTCACAGAATATACTGTAAGGTGAATTGACTGTATATTTTGTGGGTGATTTTCTACAGGCTTTTACACGTTCACTGCCCCTTTGCAACTGCTCCCAAAAATTATGATTCTTACAAAATAATGTATTGCAGCATGTTGGAATACTGACCTGTTATACCAAATAGCAATAAGATACAGGATCCCAGATTCAATTGTCAGCAGCTTTTACCCAGGTATACACCACTGTGATTTTGAACACGGTGCAACATAACTCACACAATTGAATTATGCTCTCTACTCACTAAACAGTAAAATTTGTAATGTTAGTAAAGTGTTGGCTGTCCTTGGGACTTAACTTGTCAAACAGTAAGTCGTTATGGGTGGTCCAGCACAGGCACTTATTCAACTTTAAAAATTAAAGTTTAAACGTTGGCCTGGTCTCTATTGCAGTTGTGCTGCAGCTGGTCAAAGTGACAACTGCAGTGACAATATGTCTGTGAGGCAAAGCCAAATTACACAATGGAACCAGATGCTGACTTTATACTCGTTCTATATATTTTGTCACATTATAGTCATCTGGAAGGGATCCTGACAGAGGACTGAAAGTTGTAAACCATGCCAATGCTTAGCACTGTACATTACAATGGAGATCAGCAACTTGCCATGAGAAAAAGTCACAGTGGGAATATCAGACACAGCAGCAATTTGAATGCCAATCTCTCAGTCCCTGACATACTAATCGGTGAAAACTAGGCTGTGCAAAAATAGTTATTTCTTTGCGAGGAGGGAAAGGATGGTATGTTCCTTTGAGGTTTTTTTTTGCTCCTTCCATCATATCTCCCCATTTTACACATCATTTTCAAAGAAAATTAATAGTTGAATCAAAGAGTCCAAACATCACCCTGGACTTGGTCAAATAAAACAATTAAGAGACATTTGTACCTTCACCCCTTCCTATCTTCTGGCATCTCATATCTTACAGAGAATGGGAGGCCCAAACTTCTGATGATGTTACTTTCGAGATTACTGCTAAAAGATTTGAAGGCAGATAGCAGTATTTTCCTCAATTTTCCTTTCTTCTGAGGGAAAAGCACCTTGCTCTCCCTAGAGCATCTGGCTGAGAAATTATTGAGTGGTGGTATTGTGAGTGCAAATGCACATTGAGATAATATATTGTATTTACATTGTCAAAAAAAGTGCAGTAACATTTAAAAGCTTGCAGCATAATCGTTTTTTTAAAAAAAGGAAAATTCCCATCCCCAAAACAAATTGCTACACAAGTAAAACTGTTGTACAGGAAGTTCTTAAATATACACTTCGGTTTTGATTTACACCACAAGCCTTCTCTAAATAATTTATGGCATGATAAATTTATTGCACAGTGCAGGCTAACTGCAAATAAGAATTGCCAAATAATTAGATTTTAGTGCAATGCTTATAAATTATCCACTGATTTGTCCAGACTTGTTTGTCAGCCCTGTTGTGCTTTAGGTCATCTTTGACATTTTGGTGTTTTTGTTTTAATTGCTGATTTACACTTTGACAGATGAGTCTTGATGCCTGTTGTACAGAGCTGTGATGTCCAAAGGGATTCAAGGCAATTAGAAGAGAAGTGTTCACCTTAGATGCAATGTTAGACTTTATTCTGCTCTTTTAGATTTCACAGTTAAGAGAAAAGCAGAAGATAAGCAACTGGTTTACATTGAAAGAAAACAGGCAAAATACTAAATTTACAGGATGTGTCTCAAAATACAGCAAAAGTACAGAGATCACATCACTCAGACAGGTTGAGCCAGATATAGAAATGTAATGCAACGGCATTACTATAGTATTGATACCAGTCATGAACTATCCACTGGTCTCAAAGCGACACTTGTACTTAAAATAACATGTTAAAGGTTAATATTTTTAGAAAAGTATGAAATGGAGGGACTGTACACAGGGACTGAGTGATACTGAACATGAGCTCAAAAAAACATAATGGGACAGTTTTCAGATCATAAGGAATGTCAGCTTGATTGCTAATACACTACCCTAAATAATATGGTAACATTGTAAAATTTACTGCCGAACCTGTAGTCAGGTGACCCGAGTAGGTGGAATTGACTGTGTTCAAAGGAATCTGGATAGTTAAGAAAAGGTCTAAAGAATGGATTTTACTATGATAGTGAGAAGATTTGCCTGATGCTCTTACAGACCACATTAAGCACCATGAAGTGATGGGGGGTAAATTTTGATTTTTGTCCTCTCCTTCCTTCCAACCCCATTTCTCTCACTGCTGTTGATTCACAGTCTCAGCTGTACTTAGTAGTGCCTCACTTGCCATGCCCTCAGAAAGAACACATGGTTCCATGATTCTCATAAGAACATAAAAATTTGCTAGGTGAAAGAAGACCAAGGTATATCTAGCTTGCCTGAAACTATGCCGACAGTCACTTGACCCGTTGTGTCCCAAATTATACACTATATTAGTATTACTACTAATATATTATTTTCTAGGAGAAATCTATCTAATTTGTTCTTGAAACAATGGAGTCCTACAGGACTCAGTGTTAGAGCTCAGTGGTTAGAGCACTCACTTTGTAAGCGAGAGACCTGAGTTCAATTCCAGGCAGAGGGCGAAACCTTGGGCAAGTTTCCTTACTCCACACAGGGCCTAATAATAATCCCTCCAAAACCAAACAATAATAAATTGGTCATTTTCAATCTACGACTGTTTGTGGGACATTGCTGTGCGCCATTGGCTGCCGCGTTCGCCCACAAATATACAGTCAATTCACTTTACAGTGTGTTCTGTGAAGCGCTTTGGGATGTCCTCCCGATGTGAAAAGCGCTATATCAAATGCAAGGATTATTATTATTATTAAATGACACTTTGTTCCATAAGTTTACTACTTGCCCACTGAAGTAGTGACTCCGCAGATTTGTTTTGAATGTACCCCCTTCAATTGCAGGCCATGTCCTCTAGTTCTACTGTTCAGTATAAGATAAAATAGCTTATCATGGTCTACATGATCTAATCCCTTTAGAATCTTAAAGATCGTAATCATATCCCCCTTCAACCTTCTCTTCTCCAGCGTGAACATGCCCAGTTTACCTAATTGCTCCTTGTAGTCCAGGCCCTCCATCCCCTCAATCATTTTGTTTGCCTTCCTATGTATCCTCAATTGATGCAATATCCTTTTTATATTGCGGTGACCAAAACTGCACATGCTATTCCAAGTGTGGTTGCACTAGTGATTTATAAAGTGGCAGGATTACCCCACTATTTTGGCTCAATATTGTCCTTTTAATACAAACCAGCATCAGGTTTGTCTCAATTTACTTAAATTTCTTGTAAATTACTATAAAAAACACAACCTTTGTGTAACACTCCCAACAGTATTTGTTCAACTGCCTAAAGAACAACTGATGATGATATTATAATTGGGCACTTTCTCAGGTGCCAAAATAATCAATAGAATAATAAGTTTACTGTTGTATTGATGTTCTTATTGCATTTAATAAATACTAATATCATATCTTATTTGCAAAAATGTTAAACACATCTAGAAACAGAATACCACAACTGCACCAACCTTTCCTTCACATTGACTTATACAATCCAATATTAGACTTCTATAAATTGGATATCACTATTTTCAGAATTTGGCTCTACCATTGTCTTGTACTGTATAACAATATTCCTAGCTATAGTTTCTGAATTTTACTGTTGCAATTATCTTAGACAATTCTAAGAGAAAACAATAAACAGAAGATTAGAAATATATAGCTTTGCTTTACAAAAATACCTGAGGTTTAATCAATTCTTTATCGCATGTAGCTTCAAAGTCCAAAACCAAAAAATTGTGGTATAGCTGTGGAGGAAAGGACGATTTGGATGAAGACTGCCGATCTGAAGCCATGTTGTTACCAGTCAAAGAAGACAGTGAGTAAATATATCCAGAATGCCTTTTAAAAATTGATTGTGCAACTTCTCTCGCAGTGGAGAATGAAACTACTGTAGATCTTCCCAATCCAGAACTTGTGTGTAAAATGCCACTTCTGATCCAATGGATACACTTCAGCATTGGGTTTCTGAAACAAAGTCAAAAGTCAAATTCAATACATTAGGAAAGCAGAGAATGGTTAAAGATTTATAGAATTCATAAGTTAAAGCTTCCGATGCCAAAAACAGCAGATATTCAAAACAAAAGTTCACCAATTCTGTTGACTGTAAGGTACCCACTGGCTATGCAAATCTAATGAGTATTGCTTCATTATGTAATGCATTAAAAAGCACTTGCAGTTATTTTTCTTGTAGACTACCTATCCACCATTCTTCCATGCCCTCCTCACCCACCCCCTCATCCCCGAGACAGGAGACTGGTACAGAGTAGACTAGAATTAGTTTTGGAACTGACATTAAAAACTTCAACCCTACAGCCATTTCCAACGAGTCCTTGGCATTCCAGCTGATATGCTGATATTGTCAAAGCACACTGGAAACATAAATGAATGGTACATTAGTGTAACAGTGTAAATCTCCACTTTCCTGAACCAAACATAGTGCAGGATAGTGCTTTCAATGTTTAACATCTATATTGGCACTATGCGCATTGCAAAAATAAAATCTAGTCTATTGTTGCAGTAGCCTAGAGGGAATTTTGAACATTATTTAACCCAGATAATATACTAACTGACACAGGAGTGCTCGGTATTAAGGAAGGACAAAATGGAAATAAAGTCAGTTTAATTTCCCCAATACCATCATCCCTTAACTCCATCAGAACAAAGTTCATTCCTCACAATAATAAACTAGGAGCGGAATTAATTGTTTTGCGGCAAATATTTTTCAATGGCTCAATGTTTTTCAAAAGAACAGGACTGCGTCATTCCAGGTGCAGCTGGTGTATGACTGCAATAGTATTTTTTGCATCACAGCTTTCCTGCCTAAGGGCAAGGGTTAATCCTGTGGCAACACAGGAACTAAAGTACAGTAGCCATCTGGCTTAGGATCCTCTTTGGGTCATATGTCTATTATATTCATCAGCCAAAATTCCTCCTTCCTTCCCCCTATTGATAATTCTTAAGTTGGTTGAGATAAACAGTGCAACATTAGACAAGTCCAATCAAAACTGCCCATGCTTAGTAATAGTGACATTAATTGGTTTCCATAAGCTTCAGTTCAAAGTCTAATCCAAATGTTTAATGGTTTGGTGTTTTAGAACTAGTATCAACTTCAAAGGTATTACAGGATACTCCATGCAACATCCATTGTGGATTCCTATAAAACTTGTTTATCTTTTAATGTCCTCTAAAAACCGAGAAAAAAACTAACACACCAGTACCATGTTGTAGGCATTTTATAGCCGCAGTATACTTATTCGGTTATCATTACCACAGTACTAATTTAAGGAATGTCTAACCAGCCAAATTTGATCTAGAATTGTTTTTCCCCTTATTTCCAATATACAAGTGGCCAACCTTCTGCAAATTAGTGGCAAGCCAGAAGTTTGTGTTTTAACTGCAATTCAACCAGGCCCCCCAATTTCATATCTACGTAGTAAACTTCAGAAAGGAGTAGATTATCCATCCAACTTCCCAAAAGATTTCTTTGACATCTCACCCTGCAAACTTGTTTGGTTTATTTTTGTAACCCTATCACAAAGTGCCTTATGTCAATGAAATATCTCAAAGCACTTCTTAGGATTTTTAACTATGAAGTGTAGTGACTGTATATTTTGTAGGTGAACATGGCGAATTTGTGCGTGCATTGTCTCACAAACTGCCATGAAGTGAATGATTAATTTTATGTGGAGGATCGTTGGCCAGAAAACCAGGAAAATCTTCCTTCTTTTTGATTAGTGCCATTGGATATTGAACACCCATTTGAACAGACGATACCTTTGAAGTTACTTGTAGTTCCCAGGTGTCGACATGAAACACTTCCAATTAGAGGAAAGAATCACTATTTGTGACCCAGTCATTAGTCATGACACCTGATACAAATCCTCACAATTTAGAGCCCATTTGCTCTTTCCATCAAGCAGATAAATCAGAAATTTGTTCATGACCATTGCCTTGATGGGACGGTATGTGCATCATATAATTAGTTTATGTGAAAGCCACGGTAATAATGAATGGGTCTGCCTCATAAGGATGGCTATACAGATCCATTTAGTCTAGAAGCTAAGTTTGCAAAGGCACATGCGAACACAAGCATTTTGTTTTATCAGTGCGAGTCAAGATTGAGACTATGTCCTGAAAATATCTCTCGTGTCCTTGATGTTTTTGAAAGGACTGGAATTGTCTATTTCCAGATGCAACTTTATTACAATTGTTTACATAATAAGTCATTGTGTTACAACAGATTTCTTGTCAACAAGTTCACTGACGTAATGTGATGAGACAGCTGAGAATAGTTCATTCAGTATTTAGTTAACAAGAACAGGGAATTAGTTGACAAATTCTGAAAACTAGTAAAATATTAATGACAGAAAATGGCTGCTGAGACATTAACAAATCATGGAAACTAATCACAAAAGTAGCTGCCAGATATTAGTCATTGGCCTTATATATACACCAGATGTCCATACATTTTAGAATTTCTTGTTTTTTTTGACTTATTGACTCAAATGATTAGTTAGACGTCAATAAATTAAAATAAAAAACTATTTATTGCATTTTGCTGACAAAATTCAATCAAATTGGTACTACAGTATCATCTTTAAGCAATACATTGAAAATGCTTCAGCTTTCCTGCCTAAGTGTGAACTATAAATGAAAATCTTGGATCACTGTTCCAAAAATCCTTATGCAAAGCTTCTTTAAATGTGTAAACAGCAGCTTAAAATGCAATTGAACCATGGCATTGCGTGTTGGCCTGCAGCCTGCATACGAAACCTGTGTTATGCATACTTCCTCATCCCAACCCTGTCCCCCCATGCTCGGGTCCTGATCCCCGACTGTTCAGCGCCTTGGGACGTCCTCCCCACGTGACTAGTGCTTACAAATGTAGTTTTGTTGTTGTTAGACTGAGGCAAAAGAACAAAATGTTAGTCTCCTCTAACTCCTGGCCAATTTTATGAAGAGGAAATAAGATCTCAACTTTCAAGATTTTTGAGGGCCCCAAAACCTCGATACAATATAGATATTAAAGTGAATCAGAGCACCATGAACTCGTAATGGGACAATGGAACAAGATCAAAGGAAATTGAGGAGAAAGAAAAGAAACCCTTTATCAGCAGTCTCCAGTTCTTGTGATGTCAATAAATGTAGAACAGCTGGCTGGGAGCATGCTACAAGGTCGTAATACAATCAAGGGGTTTTGATGAAGTCATAGTTTTTAATAGTCTCAAAACATACTTTCATACAGCTGAAATCAAGAAGATATCAAATCTTCTATCGTGTCTGCAAATTGCCATTAAAGCTTCAATTTTGAATATCGACCACTACCCAATTTCCATTAATTTTCAAATTCTGTGACCACCTCACTCCCCGGTAACAGGAAGAGAGAGTAAGACCATGACTACAAGGTAAACATGTGCACTCGTATAAATTACACTGAAAATAGCAGATGGTTCGGGAATGCATTATAAAAGGTTTGAATGAATGACTTCGTAAATATCATGAGTGCTGTTCACACAGTTGTGCAAACTGCAAATCTACTGCATCACATGATATAAATGGGATAGAATTGTATTGCTTACAGCTTATTTGATTGGGATGAAGTTTAACGCATTGCTTTTACGTAAAAGGTTAACTCATTAGAGAGAAATGATATGGTAATTCACTGGGGATTGCAGTGTCGTTTTATTTATATTCTACTGTAAGCACAAGTTATATAAAGGTATAGATGCTCCTATCTAGACACCATGTCTTTTAATACTGTACTTCAAGGACAGGCATGGGAGAAAATTAAATGTTATAGATGGTGTCCTGCTGAACTACTAACCAAACTGAGCCAAAAGATCAAATAAAATCAGTGAATCTGGTTGAAAAATGTACTTGCCAGTGCTTTAATTCCTCATTTACATGCAACAGATGTGTTGTCACTTGCTATTGCCTGCTTCAATTCTGAACAGCTGCAATAATGATGTCATCTGCTGGGTTTCTTGCACTAGAAAGTACAGTGAGAATGACACTAAATAGCATCTTTAGTGGTGAATGAGAAGTTAATGAGGTAACGTAGTCCCCCAGGTCACTTGAGATTATAGTGAACTGAAAATTTAACTCATCCAATTCAAACATCAAAACAAACCTGTGAATTAAAGTGAGTTGTATTTTCTTAAGTGCCATCACAAAACCATTGGTCCATGAAGGTAGAAGAAAGTTATTATGGGTGGATCTTTCTTACGGGGCAAACTGATAAGATTCCTGAGGTATGTTTTGCCTTTTACTTGGTCTTCTTCTATTAGGTCTAGAATTGTTGCTACATTATTTAACTGCCATTCTGCCATGAGAAAAAATAAATTCAGTGTACCTAAAAGTTTATTTTAAAGGCCACAATCACAGGCACTGGGTGGTAAAATGAGGTAGTCAATGACCTCTTACTTCTGGAATCTAAATTTGATTTTATCCCAGATAGAAAACTAAGTTTTCTGTCTGTAGTTGTGCAGAGAGCTTTCTGAAAGGAGTACTCTCAGTTCCATCCTTATGGACATTGGCTCACAGCAGATAACTATTTTCAATTTGGTCCACTCCTCCTACTATATACAATAGGCAATCATTCATTGTAGCAAGTTCATAATAAATACACTATGTTTTGTAAACAAAATAGATTTTTTTTAAGACACAAGCGTAGTTCCAAAATATAAAGACAACTTAGCAAATAACAACTGAAATGTGTTTTTTTTTAAGTAGTGTTCAACACTGTCAGCAAAGTGAATGGAACAATCATCACTTTTGAGCCCCAGTGTGAGCATCCACAAGTTTTGCATAGGTCAGATACACGGCAACAACTGCAAACAATGTGCTCCAACTCCAAACTCAGAACAATACCTTCCACACTGTCATCAAATGAAGTGCTATCTTGTACTTGATTTAACCTGCCCCACAAGGAACTCATAGAAACAACTTCATATCAGCTATACTCCTACAGTCAGAACAATCTATTAACATTGAATTCAAACAGTTCACAATTTCTGGCATACTATTTCAGTCCTTTCATTCAAATAAATAGAGCTTTGGCCTCATGAGTTATGATTTATGATTCCTCTGTGGTTCATTTTTCCATAACCCACTACTCATTTCTGCTTATTCATATACAATGTATATATTTATTGTCATGCCATTTCCTGATAATCAACTGTTAATTCTCACTTGATAAACTTGGGGTGTTTGATTCAATGATCATTAATTCACCGGTACTCACTGTGTGAGGTGTTACCACTATTGACATGTGCCTCTAAACTATCTTCATAAGCTCCTGTGATAACCAATGTTAAAACAAGTAATCTCATCTGAGTTCATTTTTATGAATGGAGTTTTGTTCTTAACAGTTTAACAACATTTGAACCTTGAGACAAAATTACTGACTTTTAATCACTCCCATGTATCAATTATTCTCGTCATAAACCATGAAATAATGTTCTAAACATCCATCTGTTTTCGCAGTACAAGACTGCTCTCAGCTGTTCATTTACCAATGAAACTGGAAAACTCATGCGACCTTAAAATCATTGGGGTAATGAACTATGTGGTGTGATACCCAGCCATACAGACCAGGAACATCAGAGTCAATGGTCACTTGAATGAGTTACTGGAGGATTGCTATCTCATATGGAGCTGCATTACACCACACTGTGGGTCAGTCCTTTAAGAAGGAGAAACTGCAGGGGGGAAATACATTTTTTTTTACTTTAAAAAAGTGAAGAAAAAATTCCAACCATTTTTAGAAAAGAGAAGTTGGTTCTTTGTGAATAGTTTACTTGAATCCTATGATTAGATTACTGCTCTCACTACCCTTATTTACTTGAATTCTATGTAGTTCAGTATTATAACTATAAACCAGCACTATTATACTATAGTACGCATTGTGGCAACTGACAATACAGCTCCTACATCACTATCAACTTTTATAAGCTTTTGCTTTATCCCATATAACCTCTATCATATGTGCCCCATAACTATTTAAGAACTTGTAATAAACTATTATAAACAAATGACTGGAGTAGTTCAGACTGTAATTCAATCTCTGGATTCTGCTAATATTCAGATCACTCCAATCTTTCCCATGTGGTTTAACATAATCACAAACACTGAACTGTTACCTTGTAATTCATGGATAGCAATCACATATTGTATATATAATATTGAAATTGAATGGAGAAATACCAGCAAAAACTGTAATCTGAATACTAAAACTCTTAATTTTAATGAAAGTACAAAAGATGGCCTAACAGTTAATTGTACAATAATTAACAAGTCAAACTTCCAGTTTATTCCTGCATTGAATAATGCATGGAAATTCATCCTGGACATTTCAAATAGTTATGATGACCTATTCAGCTGTCTTAATAGGAGAGAAAATACTGTGATTCAATATACGGTAATTAGTCAGAAATTATTTTACAAAATTTCCACAGAACACTTGAAAGGAATAATAGAAAAACATTCATAAAAAAAACTTAATTCAGGTCCTTCACAAGGACACAAAAGTTATTAGAAATGTAACTTAAATGCACCATAACAATAAAACAATTTGAAAAGTTACATTACTGATAATCAAAGTTAATAAATAAATAGCTCAATAAATAGTGCCTTAAAACACATACTTGCGTACAAAGGGATTATATTTTTCAACAAAAATTATTTAACTGGTCAATAAAACCGATCCATGATGATATGTAGAAAACACCAAAAGTGTTATGACAAAGCCTACAACCCTAAAATAATTTAGAACCAGTTAGACCTCGTGCCTAGAAGTTAACAGAAAGCCATAAATCCCCATTTCAGAAAATGAAACCGTAGTGGGCGTAAACGTCTCAATCTCATCTAATAATCCAATGAATCCAATCTCAAGCGCACAGCAACAGAAACTGCTTTCAGTTTCAAGGTTGAGGGAAATCAAAACCGCCTGCGTCACCATTCCCCCCCAACGTACAGAAACAAGGCAACTCCTCCCTCCTCTCGGGAGCAAAGTTTTCGCCAACTAATACAAACACCAGTCCCCGCTTTCCGCCTTATCGGGTCTTCGAGACGTCTCAAAGCGCTTGACGTGACAGAATAGACTGTGAAGTGAATTGACTGTATGTTTTGTGGGTGAAATGGTACAACAGGTACAGCTTGGGGGGGGGGGGGGGGGTGGGGAGAGAAATGATGAGTTAATGACTTTTGAATCTGTAAGTGGGGTTTTTTTTTGAGGGGGGGGGGGGGGGGGAGGGCGCTTGTTCGCTCCATATGACCAGACAGGACCCTCACACTCCAGCCCAGGAGGAAAGGTTGGGTCGGCAAGTTACACGTCGCACACGCTGCCAGTCCAGGCCACAAGTTTATCGGCTGTCAAACGGGTCTCGGAACGGTCACGAGAAAGGCGGTGCAATCGGTATCTGTTAGCAACTCGACGGTGGGGGAGTGACTGACTGCACAACGACCATGAGCTCGGGGAGGTGTGGCCCTCCCCCCCGCCCTCTCTCTCTCCCCCCCCCCCCCCGCTTCCCCAAGCTTAACCTTAAAACAAAACACAACATACAACAAAGTCAACGCAGCTTCTTTGACACACGGCGCACTGACAGGACATGACAGGACGGACGGACACACACACACACACGCGCGCGCGCGCTCGGTCTCTCTCACTCACACTCACCCTCCCTCCCTCGCTGGCGGAACGGCGGCACACGTCACGGCGCGGCGCGACGTCACCCGACTTTCCTGATGATTGACAGGCCCGCCGGCCACTCGCGGGTGGCAGCGCGAGCGCGCGCGGCGTGAAGGGGGGGGGGGGCGGCCCGCGTCACGGCGGAGTGGAGGCGGGACCTCGGGCCAACCGCCCGCCTCTCGCGCTGCTTTTTCGAAAACAAACGGTCGGGTCGGGCGCCAAGTTTGGTTGAGGAGGAGCAGCGCCGACGTTTCGGCGGCCATTCTGGGAGTTGTAGTCCGAAAGGGGCGGCAGAACAACCGTCAGTTACCTCACACACACAGACAGATACACACACACAGACACACACACACACATAGACACACACACACACATAGACACACAGACACAGATACATAGACACACACACACACAGACAGACACACACACACAGACACACACAGACAGACACACAGACAGACACACACACACAGACACATAGACACACACACAGACAGATACACACACACACATAGACACACACAGACAGACACACAGACAGACACACACACACAGACACATAGACACACACACAGACACATAGACACACACACATAGACAGACACATAGACACAGACAGACACACACACACAGACACATAGACACACACACACACATACACAGACAGACACACACACACACAGACACACAGACACACACACACACAGACAGACACATACACACAGACAGACACACACACACACATAGACAGACACATATAGACACACACACAGAGACACAGACACAAATAGACACACACACACACAGACAGACACATACACACAGACAGACACACACACACACACACACATAGACAGACACACATAGACACACACACAGACACACACACAGAGACACAGACACAAATAGACACACACGCAGACACACACACACAAGACAAGAAATAAGTTTTCAGTTTCTGAATCGGGTCTCTCTTGTAAACTGGAACACAGGGTTTCGAACTCACGTTCAGCTCGAGCCGTGTTTCAAGTTGTTGTTGTGTTGCTGATGGGATGACAGGACAAGCAGTTGGAAAGCGCTGGTTAGTCGTTTCTAACCCCACCCCCCACCGCCCCCCTCAAAAATGCTTTATTCAGCACCTTATTAGTGTGTTTTTTATTGCCAAAGGATGTGACTTCAGTTTGTAATCCTGATGTGCCAACGACGTTGTCATTCAATTGAATAACAACGACAACTTACATTTATTTATATGGCGCCCTTCACTCGGGATAGCGTCCCGGAGCGCTAGACGGTGGCGCAGCACGACACCAAGCTTGGGGGGGGGGGTGGGGGGGAAGAGCGAGGGTGGAGGGTGACCGTAAGCTCACGGTCAAAAAGGATGGTCTTTAGGTGGGATTTGAAGGGAGGGAGGGAGGGAGGGGGCAAGGCGGAGGGATTGAGGAGAGAGTTCCAGAGTTTCGGGCGTAGAGGCCGACGGCACGGTCACCGATGGTGGAGCGGAGGGGATGAGGGACGAATCGGAGGCCGGAGCCAGCCGAGCGGAGGCAGCCGGGTGGTGGGAGTGACAACGACTTGCCTCTCTCTCTCGGTTGATGCTCCGGTCACTACTTTTTTAAGTTAGTTTTTGAGATTAAAAAAAAAGTGTTTTTTTAACGCAAGTTACATTGGGTGAAAATAATAATAATAATCCTTGCCTTTGATACAGCGCCTCATCACGTCTTTGAGGCATCTCGAAGTGCTTCATAGGATATACTGTAAAGTGTAGTGACTGTATTTTGTGGGGGCGAATATACAAGGAATCCCGACAACATACTTCTAACAAAAGTTATGAATACATTGATATTCCATCTATTATACTGTAGAATATTATTACTGAATCAAATGAGGTATAACGATGTATAATCAATAATAATAATAATAATTTGTTCGCTCACTCCTCGACTGTGTGTGGGACGCTGCTGTGCGCAATTGGCTGCCGCGTTTCACCCACAAAATATACAGTCAATTCACTTTACAGTATATTCTGTGAAGCGCTTTGAGACGTCTCGAAGACGAGATAAGGCGCTGTATCAAGTAACAAGGATTATTGTTACAATAAATTCAACCACCAGAACTACATCCGTCAGGGATCGCTGCGCACTGTTTGCCTTAACAGCTGCTGCGGTGCAACGCTTTGGCCTCTGGGTCTTGTAGTTCAACTGCGAGCACTCACCACAACAGTACATAAAGCCCTCCCTTACCCGGACCAACCAACCCATCTGGTTTTGCAGTAAGTTATTCATACCGTGAAATTACAATAACCATTTGTTATGGTTAATTTACAGTCTGTATTTACTGTAGCGTTATTATGGGTTAATGTCAATCTGGCCAAATTAAATCAGATTTTATTTTCGTTTTCTGCGAAATTGGCATCATACAACATCAGCACCAAACTCATAATAGGCATTATTTATATAATTGTTTATAATATGAAACATAATACATATAGTTATGCTTATGATTATTTATAATATATGTAGAAAAACCCCTCGCTGTTCAGCACCTTGGGACGTCCTCCCGACGTGAAAGGCGCCATATAAATGCAATTTATTATTGCTCTGATTGTTATTGTTATTACTTACGTTACATCACCAAAAGTATTAGTGTAAAAGATGTTACCAAAATTATTTTGATTTTCAAAGTTTTTTTTTAGGCTGACTGGTTTTACTAATTGTTGATCATTGATACAGGGAATATGAATTAATTGCAAACGATTGAAATATAAAACGACTTTTTTTTTATCTGTGCATTTACATGGTAATAAGGACGTGAGAAATGTAGAAGGTAAAAGGGGTGCATTATCTCTCTATTTCTGCGCAAATGATAGCTTACGCATCGATTTTTTAATTGGCTGGGGTAAATCTAACTGTATTTTTGTTGTGTCCTGTAATATATTTGTACTGTCAGCTAGTTCTTCATTCTAGCTCCTCGGTACTGTTAAGCTGTTCACGTTCAGTGAGAAACTGGGATAATTAATAATGTTAGGTATTGATTTTTTGGGTGTTTGTTGAAATACAGGCTTGTGTAGGCCATCAAAGGGTTTAGTGCAACATTAATAGATACACGCACAGCCTACATTTATCAATTTTAGAACGACTTTATTTTATTTGGGATCTTTCCCCCATTAGTTGATTGATATTTGAAATAACATGTACTTCACATTGCACTTTGGATGGAGGGCTACCTTCCTTGTCCAGAACTTTATGAATAATCGAGAAAAAATGTATATTTGTTAACTTTTTGATATCTAGTGCGTTTTTATTCAAGTAACATGCTCATCCATCCACATCGCACGGTTGGACGGCTATTTTGCTTGTAGGAAAAATACCTGTCAAATCACAGGAGGTAACAGACAGTCTCCCTAAAATTAAAAGGCTCGACAGTTAAAAAGAGACGCAAAGATATAATATGTAAAGTAAGGAGGCAAAATAAACGAGAAGAAACGAACAGATGAGATAAAAAGTGTGAAGTTAAAAGAATGCCACAAGCAAAGAAAGTAACGGGCACACGAAGAGGGAAAAATAAGTACTATTGGAACTAGCAAAGTAGATCAGAATGATCCAGGTGAACGAACTTGAGAACACAACAAATTGGGGAAGAAAACGAAGTTATAAATGAATGGCGATGACACCAAAATACCGCACGGAAGGAAAAGTGTGAAGGATGTCTGAAAATAGATGAAAGGGAAAAGTACGCAAACCGAATGAAGCAGAAGAGAGAAGCAAAGAGCAGCAGGAAATCAGTCGCAACAAATAAAAGCGGAGGTGCTTCTAAAGGCTAAAAGTACAAAGAGAAAAGGAGTCTCTAAATATTTTAAAGCAGGAAAATAGTAAAGATGATAGTTAAGTGTGAACCGAAATGAGCAGCGCGAATAAAAATGCTGAAAACAAACTAAAAACAATCGAAGAAGAATGGAATACAACGAATGGGGGGGTGAACATTTAACAAAAAGATCGATGTGGTTAAATAATAAATGTCATATGGTAAAATGAGGAATTGTACACATTTTCAAAAAATAAAAAGGTGAAAGAAAATCATAAATTAAGCAACGTGGGGCATTTTTAAACGAACAGCAGAAAACAACGAATGAGATACAAATGGTGGCAAAGGTTAATTAATGCGGGGAAGAGACTGAGTGGAGTAAATAATAATATACGCTTTTAGTGGAAAAAGTAAGAAGGACGAAGAGGCGAGAGGAAAAATGGAGATAGAATAATAACATAGGAAGGAGCAGAATCGGAGTAATAAAAAGAACGAAGCACAGAGAGGATACAACGAAGGGGAAAGACTGAAGTGCAAACGGCAAAAGGCGGAGAGGGAAGGAGGGGGAGAGGAGGAGGGGGGAGAGGAGGAGGAGGGTGTAAAGTGATGGGCACTGAGTGTGCGGTGAAGGAAAAGACTACAATTCCCAGGTGTCGGCGGATGGCGCTGCGGCTGCGGCTGCGCCGCTCACTGCCCGGGGTTTGCGTCGGTGTATATTGCTGTCCCGGTGAGTGAGTTCTGAAATTCACAGACTACACACACACTGAGCCGAGCGGCGGCGGCGGCGGAGCAGCAGCGTATCATCCCTCCCTCCTCTCGTCGGACTCGGGACAGGGATCCATCCCCTCTGTGCATGTAATCAACACCACCCCTTACCTCCCAACAAGACTCCACTCACTCACTCACTCACTCACACACACACACACAGCCCTGTATTCCAGACTGCCACTCCACAGCCCGCACGCATACACTGTGGGGGTGGGGGGGGGGGGGGGGAGAGTTTTGCAAAAGAAATAAATCTTTCATTCCCCGCGTGTGTCCTGTTATCCCCCCACCAACACCCCCCCCCCCCCCCCTCACCACCCCACCTCCCTCTCTGCTCCCCATCAAAAAAAAGTGAAAGTGATCCCTGGGAATTAAAGTAAGTACAGTCCTGCAGAATGCGCCTGTGATAATGTGTTGTCTCCAACTTTGTCCGGAAGTCATTTGCGCGGCCCCACGGCCCGAGTGTGCACCTTGCAATGTTAAGATTAAAAAAAACTGCAGAAGATTAAGCATTTAGTGCAGAGTGATCTTTCTGGCGGTTTGCAGCACAGTCATTATTTCGTGGCTTGTAACCCATCTCACTGTACCGAACACAACGTTCGGTTTGTGCTCGTATAACCTCTGGTATGTTGTGCATAAATATATATTTATATGTGTGTGTGTGTGTGTGTGTCGTATTATTATCTGTGCTATTGTTAATTCCATACGGCACAATTTCTTAGCATTTGTGCTATTAGCTGTTTTATTTCTCGATGATCACTACTAAGTATCATTAAATTAGCTGTTTAATTGGTCCCAGTTCCAAAGTTGCAATGAATTATCCGGTAGGGGATGTTATTAATCCTGATAGTTGTAACAAAAGTACCAACTGGGTTTTTGGTGTCTTGATGTCTGAGGAGAAGAAAAGTATGAGATGATTTAGTGGCGGTACATTTCGATTTTTGGCTGCAGTGCTGCTTTCTCTTTTTTTTTACCAGCGCTGTCATTCGTTATTAGTTACTATTGATCGCTTTGCAAAGTGATAACTGAACTAAAATTAATGTCAATTCTGCCGCGTAAATCAATACCGTTAAGTTATTTTAATCTTTTTTTGTCCTGTGGCGAATTAAAAATCCAACAAAGCAGGAATAGCACTCTGCCCAAGAAAATACAAACCAACTATTTTACCGTTTGACAGCCAGGACTTTGGAGCGAGAGGGGAGGTGGGGGGAGAGGGGGTTAATCAGTGGCTTTCTCCTGTGATTTCGGAGCAATAAATGTATTTTTGATCACAGGGCTGCAGTGGTTCTGTTATTTGGGGTCAGTCTTTAAGCCCGTGACACTTTGACACCAGAGTGTATTAAGTATAGATTTTCATAATTACTGTGGTCAAATCGTACCTAATCTATACAGGCGTCAGAGTGCGTGTAATGGGAGAGAGAGAGTGAGAGACAGAATGTGTGTGTGTGTGAATATTTATTTTTGTTCTTCTCTTTATTAATACAGGGTCTATCAGGCAGTGGTGTAATGATGTCACTCTGCTCTGTATAAAGCCAGCCTTGCCTGCATTTGAGAAGGTCATTATATAATTCTGGTACAAGCGAGCAAAGACTTTCCAATGGACTTGCACAGAACAGCTTTCAAGATGGAGAATTCTTCCTACCTCCCCAACCCCCTGGCATCTCCAGCCTTGATGGTCCTCGCCTCCACGGCAGAGGCGAGCCGAGATGCCTCCATCTCATGCCAGCAACCCAGACCCTTTGGAGTACCTGTCTCGGTGGACAAAGATGTCCATATCCCCTTCACCAATGGTTCCTACACCTTTGCCTCAATGTACCATCGTCAGAGTGGGGTGCCGGGGGCCTTCCCGAATCGGGATTTCCCCCCTCAGCTGTTGCACCTCCACCCCCAGTTCGCCCCGCCGAGCCTGGACTGTACCCCCATCAGTATGCTGAACCACAGCGGCGTGGGGGCATTCCGGCCCTTCGCCTCCGCTGAAGACAGAGACAGTTACCAGTCCGCCTTCACACCCGCAAAGAGACTAAAGAACTGCCACGAAACCGAATCTCCTCACCTGAGGTTTTCGGACACGGAGGGCAAGGAGTATGAGTTCACCCCCCAACTCCCCTCCAGCTCCCCCGGCGCATTAAAGCTGGACGACACTGGGAAAAAAGTCTTTGCTGTGTCGGGTCTCATCTCCGACCGAGAAAACTCTGCGAGTCCGGAAGAAAGTCGGAATGAGAGATGTAAGTGCTTTCATTCATTCATTCATTTATTCATTCATTCATTCATTTATTGTGACTTCATTGGGCCCTCTTTACATTTCACATTGGAATTCTCCCCACCCCACCCCACCCCCCAGACTTGCCACAAACACTCAAAAGGTCACAGCTAATATTTCACATTTCACTATCCAGAAAGTTTTCAATAGTGTTTTTTCAGATCCTTAATGGCTTCACTGCGTTTTACAAGTCAGCTTTGAATATAAAGTAAGATCGTGAATATGCACCAACTCCAAATAATATGTATTAACATTACAACTCCAGGTATTTAAACTTCCAGAATTGTGGTCATTTTTTCCATTTGATAAAACCAGAACCATGTGAGCCACATCATAGCAGAACATTTCTGCTGATATGTCTGTCACCTTTGCTTTGCATGCTTTAGTTTTAGCTGTTGAAACATATACTTTAAGACGTAGATGTTTATTGAGGAGAATGCATAAAAAAAGCCCACTTTTTTTCTACAATAAAATACAACAATCAGAACTATACCTTTCTGTGACAATTTTTTTTAAAAAAAGGAAAGGGGTGATCCCGTGTGGCTCAAACAGTCAGTGTCTTAAATATTCTTTTTAAGAAAGATTTGTTATCATTGACATTTTTCAACCTCCCCCTATTACTGAATAACTCTTGGGGGGGAAAAAAGGGCCCTTTAGCTGAGAGGAAGTCGATCCCCTACATCTGTATTGTGATGTTTGTCAAGTTAAATTGCAATTCCAGAAGTTTGTGAGGGCTCATCAGTGGTCCAAGAAGAAAGGTGCTGCCTGGAGGATGAGGTGATAATGGGTGATAAGTTAACAAGGCTCAGCTGTGGGAAGCTACTGACTTTTGTTACTGTTTGTTTTGAGTGAAAAAAGTATAAAGAGGAGACAAGAGAGGGAGAATAATACACAGAACAAAAGTGGAAAGGGACATAGAAAGTGAAAGCTGAAGGAAGTAAAAACGAAATGAGGGGGACGAAATAGACATGAAAAGATTGCAAAAGGAGTGGATCCAAATGGTAAGAAAAAGATTCACGCAGTACAATCAAAAAGGTTAGAAATAAGAAAATAAGCCAGAAGGACTAAATTACTGTAAGGAATGAGTGATTAATCTGCACTCGTTGAGTCAGAATCCAGGCCCCCATCTTCCTTCCTGAACAGTTAACAAAAAAACTTAAAACAACAAAACATGGATGTCTTTGCTTCCTTCCTGGCAGGACCAACCTGGTTGCTTTTCTTCATAAATTTCGTTTGATTTATTGGTCAAACAGATTGAACCAAGGTGGGTGGGATGGCAAATAATGGAGGAACTAGCTTAGATACAAACCCATGCTAATGTTCTTTTCTCTCCCTACAAGTAAACTTTAGCAAGGGTGTGCTTATAATCATGTGGCCATCAGGGTGTTTTGCAATACTTAACCAGATGTGAAAAGGCTGATCTTTTGAGTTCTCCCCACTGGTTTCCAACTGGCATCCCTTTCACATTTCTTTAAGTGCTTCCCTCCCCTCTTTTCCTCTTCCCTCTTCTTATGGTAATGACAGCCACTAATATGTAAAAATCTAGAGGAAGAAGGCAGTAGTAGTTCAGCTTTGAGCAGTTGCTGAGAACCAGTATTATAAAACCTCTGTCTTTAAACCTGTGGTGTAGAGGGGATGGAGGGGTGTTGAAATGAATATTGAGGTGTGAAAACAACAAGAGAAAGGACAATTGGCGTTTCGCGCTGTGCCATTTGGTACAGCGCTGGATTGCGAGTTACCAAGTGGAAAAAACTACCTAGTCCTATCTTCTGTACTAAATTGCCCGCCACTGGTTGAAAGACAACTAGATAAATCTATGTTGGCAGCTTCCTACAATTGTGAATAAAAATGGTGAGGAAAAAAGGGTTGGAAAGAAAATTGTTAAACTAGTCTTCAACTAGTTTGGTTCTTTCCCCTCAGAAGCATGTTGTCATTTACAAACTGGTTTTATTCAGAAATGTTCATGTATAATTGTAAATCTGCTTATTCCATCTCCAAACTACATTGAGACACATGCACACCCAATGCCCAACGTACAGTATTTGTTTCATCTAAAAGCAACATTAAAATTGTTCGCAGATATTCCAAGCCATCTGCTTTTGTTTTAGAAATTATTTTGACTAAGAATAAAAACAAGAGATTAAGGATGCCTGATTTTGTGAATAATTGATTAAAAAAAGGTTTGAAAATGATAAGCCTGATTTATTAAAAACTTTGCTAAAACGTATGTTGCCAATTTATAAGAAAATTTGAGCAAGAAAATAAAATAAGCAAGATTCAATTATACATTCTTTTACTTATCTTCCTCCCCAAAATGGAGGGGGTGAGCGTATGAAAATGTATTAGAAATTAAAACGACAGTGCGCACAGGATCATCATCGATTATTTTTAAATATTGTATTGGATTTTATTAAATGAACAGTAATGTGACGTTTCTTCAACTGTACAATTGTTACTAAAATTGTATTTAGTGATGTCAGTTAAGCAGTCTATATGTTTATGTCTTTATCTATCGGACTGTCTTTCTATTACAATTTATTGCTATAGCTACTTTTAGTTAACACTGATTGCATTGCACTACTGTGTAGGATAAATGGTTGATTTACAAAGTGGAGTTTCATCGCAAAGACTGTAGCCTGAAATATTGCAGCTAAATGGTAATATGTATGGAATTTTTTTGGGGGCTGCCAGAGGCTTAGTACGCAGATCTGTCACTTTCCCTGAGCAACAACCCTGACGACCTCTATTCAAAGTGCCATCGATTTCCTTTCTTTTTTCTTCCCAAAAAAATCTGTTACAAGACCGCTGCCAAGGGAGTACCTGCTCTCTCTTTCTCTCTCTCTCACACACACACACACAGTGTGATGATGTCTTTTACCTCTTCTTAATTTTGTGCGTTAAAAAAAAGTCAGCCAGTGCAAACTTGAACATTTTCCTTTAAGTTAACCGCTGTGCTGTTAAAAAATGTGAAAAGATAGCCAAATGATATATATATCCCCTTTCCCTATTATTTTAAAGGGCTTAGTAAGCAAAGGTTTTATGAGTCTTATTTATTTTTTTAAGCCTGGCTTAAAGGAATTTATTTAATAAGTTTAACCCAGCACTTTATGATTGGTGAAATCTTCCAGGACAAACTCCCAGACTTTGAATTTCCATTTGTTAAAACCTGTTTGTATTGTGTGTGATTCGGAGCTTGAATAAATGTTCCAAAGAGAATCGGGTCGCTGCCAACAGCCGGTCTCTTGCTTTGTTTTACTCTATATATTTTTTTGAATTCTTATAGTTTAGCCAAATATTTGCCTTTATCATTTCGGTGCAGCTTAGAAAGTCTAAGAAAAAGAATATAAATAATCAACAAATTACTAGAGAGAGAAAATAACCGTGAATTAAGAATGGAGGGATTTGAATAAATAAAGCGATGACAAAAAAGGGACAATAAAGTAATTCTTTTTATTTTAGAGACAAATTAGGCAAAGCTGAAGTTATTCATTTTGACATTGTGACTTGGCTTAAGATTTTACGTGACCTTTCACACAATCATACATGTCCGACTTGATACTTTCTCTGGAATGGAGAAGAAAAAACTTTGTGTACTCTTGTAGATAATGAATGGCTCTTGAACACAGACTCAATGCCTTGTGAACAAGTCCAACATTTATTTACCTAAAAGTTGGGGGAAAGGGCATTTCAGGAACTGTTTCTTTCCCTGGCGATCAGCGTTCAGTGATCATTGTCGGAGAATAGTGTTGGGGGGGGAGCTTGGAAGAAATCTTGTCAAACCCTTGGTCCGTGTAAGGCTGTGCATATTGAGCCTTGGCTTTGGGATAAAATCAAATGGATCCTCAGATGCTTACGATCAATGCCAGTGTTGCTTGTACGAAATTTTGTTTGTCTCCGCAGTGCTGTTTCATGTTTTTTCCCCTTTATTTTTAATTTCAAAGTGTTCTGTTCACAGTCAGTGGCCCAATTTAAATTTACTGGTATAGAATTCATGGCAAAGTGGGTGTCTATCGTGTCTAGTCCCTGCTTTATTTGAAAATGCCTCATTTCTCTGTAGGGGTACTATCTGTGTCTGGCAAAACATCTTTATTCTCATCAATTACTGCTCATTTGCCCTCTGTCTACATTTGTGCAATGTGTCTGGTCTACAGAGGCTGAGGGAGAGCTTGATGTTCAGTCAGTAAACCCACCAGGGAGACTCGGTCGGTGTCCTGAGCTCTCTCCGACAGCATGATAGCGCATACAATGAAGCAGACTACTGTCAGAAAGCAAGCTAGCATTACAGCACACAGTCATAATCACTTTTACCACTCAAAGCCAAACGATGTTCATTGTCAGAATAATTTTTGAACCAATTGCACATGATGCATTTCCATTGTTAAAAACTCACAGAACAGTTGCAACCTTTTTTAAAAAATGTTGTACTCTTAAAAACACCATTTTTTTTCTGTCACGGCACTACCAGAATTCTCAATTTACTAAATAAAAAATGAACACCACGAATACAATCAAACCCTTAGATATTACTCTACAAATCCGTCGGCATATTATATTTACCGCAAGTCAATGGTAAATCATTTTTAATTTGAAAACTCAACTGCTCTCTTATATCGCCACAGGGAAAAAAAATTTAAAATGAAAAATGACAATGTGCTAAGAATCTCTTCAGGTAAAATGATGCCGTTTATTTCACGCTTTTGAAATATTGCTTGGTAGCTTAGAAAGAGACAATGCTAAATTACCAACAACCTAGGGACATTTTCTTACTGTTCCTGAACGATGAAAACTTTGCAATCTGTTGTCCCCATTTCTTTCAGCACTTGAATATTGCAATAAAATGCATTCTGCTACATTAAGGAAAGATAAGTATTAATGTTGAACATGTGACACCAGCATTTGTAACCTATTAATTGATTAAATCATTTGAATGTTGTAAATCCATTCCAAGTGAAATGACCTTTCAGTTCTTGTGAAGTCAATATAACTTAGGTAAACAAAACTGGGAGGGAGAAAAATGGCAAGCTTCCCACGTTAGTGACTGGGTGCAAGAAACACTGTGCCCTCATAGGGTTAATGAGAGTTCATCTATAAACTGAAAAATGCTAATCTTGGCATTTAAGAGAGGCACAAGATGAAGGCTAAATACCGCAAGCGTTTAAGGGTTAATAATACATATTTTTTTCCAAAGCTAACGGCCCTTTGCAACAGGTTTGCCTGTCACTTGACAGTTAGTGTTTTTTATTCACCGAGTATCTTGTCTTTTTTTTTTCTTTTTTGTGTGTGAAAACGGGTGGCAGCTGCTCTGGTGGGCTGGGTATCGCTAGTATAATGCAGTGTCTCGATTGTGTCTCTCTGCTTGTGTGCGAGAGGGAGAGAAAGAGCCATCCCTTTGTTCCCTTTGTGAGAGCCAGGTGACAGAGCCAGTGTTGAGAGGGCAGAAAAATAGCAACCGGCAGTTCTCTGGCAGCCGAGATCAAAGAAGAAGGCAGGAGGTCCTTTCAAATTGGGGGCCCTGGTGTTGAAGCTATAATCACAGCTTATGGCCAGCCAGTGTTTCTGAAAGATACTAGCCTGGAAAAGAAAAAAAAACTTTCCGGGAACTGAGATAGTTAATTAAAACCAGCAAACAGGTGCCCTAACAGCAGCAGTGAATCAAACCATAAACTTTTACAATGGAACAGTTTCTTTAAAGGTACCCGGTGGAAAAACAGAGCAAAAGATTTGGCTTCACCGAGCATGTGGCACATGCCATTTAGAAGCTATGAGGCTTTCGGCAAGAATATAAGCACTTACAGTTTGTTCAAGGAGCCTCGCAGATTTAATATATTAAAATGTCCCTTTCGCTTTTGCTGCCAGTCACGCAGCTGCTTTACTTTATTCAAAAACAAGGCTGTGGTTAATGCAAAATCAGCAGTGGCGCAGGGCTTATAAGAAAAAGATCAATCATGGAGTGGGGTGATAAATTAGACACATCAGCGAAAGAGAACACCTTAAATGGAGCTGGCTTGGTGAGGGGGGAATGCGTGTTGAAAGATGGTGGCTGCTTGTATTTTTCAATAAATAGAAACATCACATTGAATGGAGTAAAGGAACCATTTGTGTTTAGAAAGCAGTAAATCCTTTTTACCCCAATTTTAATAGTATCATGCACAATTTCACAGTCACAGTGCACTGATAAACATTCACAGCTGAAAACAGCTCCACTATTAATGTTATACATTGGTCAAAGGGAAACCATAAATGCTTTTTAAAATAAATCTTCCAACTTTGGTAAAGCATTTTGTGGTTTGCAATAGAATCTAAGAAACGATGGGTCGTGTCCTCTTGTGCCTTTGATTTGAAGGATGCAAAAGTCTAAAATAAGCTGAGCGAGTTTATTTCTTGATGGTTTCTTGTTGGCGATTATTATGTAAAGTGAAAATTTAAAAGTAATTAGGGCACAGACAACAGGTCACTGAGCTGCTAATCGCACAAGAAACTCAGCAATGAATTCACCCTGGCTAAAATGCACTCATCCATTTCCCTCAGTAAGACAGCTCATCATTTACATTTCTGATAGACAAGATTCTCAGTCCGCTTCATCCCACTTATTCAACAGAGGAACAAATGCAGGAAAGTTGGCATCCATGTTAACCAGGCAGTGACTCCGATCGAAGTGGCAGTCGGGTCGGTGAAGACGGATATGCGGGGGGGAAGAGTGAAACCAAATAAAAATTATTTAGAAAAAAATTGAAATAGAAACGCCCCCACCCCCGCACACACACTTCTAATTTTATATATTGCACTCATCGCATTGAATAAAGCAGTTCTTCATCTGGAGAATAAACCGGACTCCAGATGATTTCGTAAGGAAACTGACTAAATGGTTGAAATTATAACTACTCCATTTGTTTATTAATGAATTCTTGTGCTTGAATAGTTAAGCAAGTCGATCCTTGTCGTTTCTCCTAGAGCCTTCATGATTCTAATTATTAAAGTGCCCTCATAACCAGGAATTAATTGCTGCACGGCCTAAAGTATTTTTAAAAATTTATTCTTGTAACAGTTTTGAATAAAAGGATGGTTAGAGATCGTTCGTCTCTAATATCATAGCAATAATCTGAGCAGTTGAGCACTTGTCACATTAATGAATCCTGTTTTCTTGATACCGCCCTGTGATAAATTAATTGTAATGATGACTAGCTTTATTATGAATGCAATGGCAATGCTTGTAATCTTTACTGCAGTTTTAGGTTCTCTTTTCTCACTTTTTTGTTTCATACGGTGTCTAGTAATTACAGGCATGTCAGCATATGCGGGGAGTGTGTTATGATTTATCCTGCACAGACAGTCATGACACAGCTGTTTGGAAGATAAAATAGTACAACCGTGTAGCTACAAAATGCTCTCCTTATTATACCTCATTAAAAGCAGGCTGCGATAAGTCAGCCAGGCAATGAATAAAATCTGTTGCCTATGTGGAAAACAGATATCTGAGCACCGTCAAGAGCTGTTTTGTGTGTGTGTGTGTGTGTGTTTGTGCCACGATAACAGCTTGGAGGAGAAAAATGATGTCTTGTTTTCTTTTTTTCTTACCTTGTCTATGAGTGAAAGCAGATAGTATGTAGTGATTCACAGTAATTAGTAAATCTTTCGGAATTGACAGAACACAAAATTTGGTCTCGAGGATTGTTCTAAGTACTGTCGTGATGTGTCGATTTGACCTTTACTTGCCCAATTGGATTAAAATTTGTTGTCATTTTGTTCCACTTATTTTCACATTAAAGATCTGTTTTCAAATCTCTAGCAAAGGAAAAGTTATTTATCCCAATTTAAATATGTGAAAATTTAGTATTTTTAGGTTTGGATTCATTCCAATAATTATTCAAGGCAATTATGAAAAAAGCAAAAATTATTTAGACGATTTCATAACAGCAAATGACAGCTTAGGAATGAGTATTTGCCTGCATTGCTTTGACACTATGAATTATTTTTGTACAACGTGGGACATTAGTATTCCTGACATAAATATACATAAGAGTGACTTTCTCACTGTCACACAAAACATATTGGTATTTTTAAGGACGTACGATGTGAATATGATGAACAGATTCAAAAAATGAGTGTCTTCCTACCATGTATGGCCCATTGTTTTTTTTGCGAAGCAATACAGAAAGTAACTCTCTTCCTGACAGGTGTGGGTATCGCTTACTTGTTAACATTTTTTAAAGTAAGAAGATTGAATCTCTTTGTGTTCTACATGGCGTATTGGCATTTTGTACGAAAGGATACACAGTGTGAAGAGAACACTCAGTCCAAATGGAAATATGTAATTAAGGAGCATATAAGGATCCTTAGCTTGAATAAGGATGAGTGTAGTGATAAAGAATACTTGGAGTGAATGAGAATGCACAGAGTGAGGACACTCGGCATAAATAAAGATATGCAGAGTGAATAAGGATGCGCACAGTGAACAAGGTTGTACTGAGTAGGTGTGTGCAGAGAATAAGGATGTGTGAAGCGAATAAGAGTGTTGACATCAAACAAGGATATACAGATTAAAGGTGTGCAGAATGAATAAGGATGCGCATAGTGAAGAAGGATGTTTGGAGTGAGGATATGTTGAGCGAATGTAGATTCACTAAGTGAATAAGGATGCACATACAAACAGTATAGATGAAAAAAACAAAAGTTTTTTCCATCCGTATTTCATCTGCACTGCAAATGATCAGGTTCTTTAATAACATTGCTTCAGATTTACTCAAAACAAATGATGAACTGGAAATCTGATTGTTTAACTCAATTTAGTTCAATATGTTTAGTTAGTAGTATCCCTCATGAAGTGGTGTAAAAAAATGTCTTCAATTGTAGTTGAACATGTTGTTATTACAATCAAATGTGAAGTCATTTTAAAGCAATGTACACATTCGTTGGTTGTCTCGTATTTCTGTGTTTATAAAATGAAACTTTCATTTTAATAAAGTTTTCAAAAGAAAATGTTTGTAAAGAGGCGTGCTCCGCAAACCTTTTGCAGCATTCAGCATCACAAGCTGGCCTTGCTGTGAAATGCAAAATAATAATCTTTAAGGAGTGAGAAGTCGCTGAAAAGGCTATTAGAAAAACTGACTATGAGTAAACATTGATATCAAACTGAATGACACGAGCAGTGCCTAAGGGCCTTGCAGGGTTAAACTGATCAACCTTAGGTTTGCAAAATCATGGTGTGGAGGGAGGGGATGGTGGGGGGGTGGGGGGTGATGAGAACAAATCAAGTATTGACTGTTTGCGCAATTTCACCTTTGTTCAGTAGATTATCGTAGTGCAGTTCAGTAAGTAATGAGACTTCCAGCTCCAAATAAATACAGCTTTCCTGGGCGGATGGTTGATTTTGCGCACTCTCTGAGATTGATAATTTGATGAAATTAAAACGTAATCAAGCATAGTTGCATTCTACCTTTGAATAATTTAATACTTAACCGCTCCCTTAGAACTGCAGTCCTGCACTGCAGCCAAGACGAATGTCGACACCGAAGATCATTTTGAACCTGTACTTTATTAACTGCTACGGTTTAAGTTTAATTACAAAAAGCTTTTTAATTTTTTTCTTCTTCTATAAAGGTTTATCATTCGGGGGAAAAAAAGATTTAGAGATGGGATTTAAATATGACTCCACACCTCTTTTGCCAAGAGCTGCATCAAGTTGCGTTGAATACACCCTCTGTAGTTGAAATTAATCTGCAGTGGTGTTCAAACCTTTGTCCCTAGCTGTAAGTCTGTGGTTTTATTAACTCTGTTTGGAGAGTGTCAAAAGAGTCTTAAAGACATTCCACTGAATTTAAATCAGTTTTAACACTACAAGTCATACAGTAGCAACATTACTATGAACTGTGGAGCTAAGTACAACTGAGATCTTCAGCAGGATTCTTTTCAGGAAAAAAAACCTCGGTAACAAAGAAAAAGCAAGTGAAAAATGAAAGTTTAAAAACTATCCAGGTGGTATTGGAAAGCATGGTTTGATGTTTATTCTGGTTCCATATTTAACAGAATAAACCTAAGAAGTTTACCTCTTTGAATACTAAGTACTACATTTTCACAGGCACTTATATTTTCAACACATTCTCTTAAATGCAAGAACATGCAAATACATGTTTTTAACCAGTCACAAATTAGCTATTGCAGACATATATTTACAAAGCTGTATATTGATGTAAACAATGTAATTTGAAATACAGTTTACTACAAATCCATTACAATTACTCAGGATACATTTCCTCTGGATGATTTAAGTTGATTTGTAACCCATTATATTTTCACAAGAAGACCTGATAAATGATTTAGTTCTTCAGTTTAAAGGATTGTTTTGCATCGAATATTTAGAGAAAAAAGTGTAATTGTTAAATTGTCAAAATGTCTGATGGATTTTGCTTTTCAAGCTTTTTGCAAGCTCACCTTGTATTATTGTAAACTCAGTCTGTAGTCTTTCATATACATGCATGAAAATCAGAAACTAGACTCAAATTGTAAGCAAATACTTCTAGCCTATGCAGTGGCTAACAGTGTAATTGTAACATCAAGTGAGAACACTTCTTATCCCATTTTCAAAAAGGGGTCCAGTAAATATTCCTCGGGGGGCATTGTGACATGAGAACTAATTTAATCAAAAAGACTGGCATTATTTCCAAATTGATTATCGTATGTTGGAAGAGGCTGAGCAAAGGCAAGGACATGATACGCATTTTATTACATTCAACCCTATCCTCTGCATAAAATTAGCACTCCTTAAACTTCGGAACACATGGCAATGTACCAAAGTACTGGTTACAGCGAAAAAGTGTTAACTAAACCGAGACTTCCAAGCTTCGTCACAAAGGCTTAAAAAATTGTTATTTAAATAAATTATAAGTGCTTTGAGACGTCTCAATGACGTGATAAGGTGTTATATCAAATGCAAGGATTATTATCACAATAAATAAAATCAAGGCAGTAAATTACTTGAAAAGCGATTATAGGTGATCGTAACCAAATGGGGCTGCATTTCTGAATTTAGCTGCTGAATATTGATGTGTCAGCACCTTGCTTCAGCTCCTAAAACAGTCACTAGCTTATTCCTTTCAGTGGGTAGTTGAGGGTTGGGGTAGAAAGCCCAAAATGTTGTGTAGTTGGGAGCTCCAATCAGGCTGATTTTAAAACAAAGTTTCCATTTCTACATTTTATTAAAACAAAATCATTACAATCAGAGGGTTTCAATCCTCAGGAATTTCTTTCAATTTGTAATTGTTTCCAATAACTTTACGAGATCAAAGGATGTTTATCTAATTACATTGTTTTTGTGAAATGGAGAAATGTCCCTGTTATTTACAAACAAAAATGAAACTAAGTATTTCAACAAAATCATTTGTAATGCTATACTTCATTCATATTGATTATAAAAAGTTTTAATTGGTTGATCAGATAGACTATAAATATGTGAGATCCAAAGGTAATGATGCAGCACTGCATGATCCACAGATACCTAACATCTCTGTTGCGGTTATAAAATAACCTGATGGTTGTACAGAAAAGAAGACAAAAGAAAAGCCTTTGTTGGACCCACTTAACACATTTTTGAACTGTTGTGTGAAGTTGGAGTTTCGCAGAAAACAAATGTAAGACAAGAGCAACAAAATTGATAGGATTTGGCCTTGATATTTCACAGCCCAAGAGACACGGGCGTATGTTGAAAAGCAGAAGGGTTTTGATGGTTGCCACTTCTTTTGCAAATTACATGAGGATTCAAGAGGCTAAGATGCCACACTGGGTCTGTGCTGTGCATCTGAGTGGTTGGCTTATTACGTCTGCGTCTCGTCTCCGAGCGTAGAGAGAGGGAAGAGGAAGAGCCCTGAAGTTCTCCTAATTTCTTGCTCATTTGACAGATTGCAGAGCAGTGAAATGGTGCGACGGACTCCCACGGAGACAACACAGCCATAACCAGGGGATAGTTTGTGTAGCAATTGTTTGCTCTGACCCTCAAAAGCTCCTGATCTGTAACCGTGAAATCTCTAATCTCATGGTGGCAAGAGGGAGGAGTAGAAATCTCACATTCCACTGGCAAAAAAAATTATTAGAATCTTGGCTTATCTTGTCTAATCATATGCTTTCATCTGCATCGAATATTCGGTGCTTTCACGGATCTGTTCCTGCTTTATTTTCAGGATATTCTATTAGCAGACTCAAAAATCCAATACAATATAAATAGATTAGAGTTTACTAAAACATTACTGGTGTCATTTAACATGTGTTGAGAATATAAACCTCCAGTCCAAAACGTGTCAAATATGTTGAAAAGCAGAAACTGCACTGATTTATTTAGATTCATGGACATTTTAGGTGGAAAGAAAAATTTTAAAAAAAAAAAATCCTGGAAAAAAAGCCACTTTTTCGAAAGTGATTTATTTTTTGATCCATTTTGCTCGAGCACATAATACCGCAGAAATAACGCTACACATTTACTTGGTAGACTCTAAAAGTCAATCGCGTTTCAAATTGGGGATTACAATTCTGTTTTCAATGGTTTTCAAGTTAAATCTTTTAAGATTAAAAAGTTCTTGCCTGCCTTTGCATCAGCTTCATTACTGTTGGTTGCACTGCAATAGTGTGTTAAAATTCTGTTTTCTGTAGCTTTGCTTTTGTTAAACCATTTCACGTAACACCCCCACCCCCCCGCTCTCTCACTTTCTCTTTCTTTTTAACAAATGTTTGAACCGTTGCGTGAAAAAAGGGGATAGAGGGGATGGGGGGGGAAATAGGTGCAGATGGTGTAGTGTTTTCGATGGCCTTCATGCAACTAAGGGGTGTTTTCCCTTATTCTCCATTGTGCAGAAGTTTCTCGAGTGGGTGTGAACGTTCTCCTCTCTGTCTCACTTTGTCTTTTTCTCCTCAATGCACACTTTCAAGCCTTTCCCCTTGTTAAGTCCAATGTGCAGTGCCGTGAATTAAAAATGAGTCGGGAGAGACGCTATAAAATAAACTCCCTGCAAATGGTGGGTGGCCATCAAGCACCCAGACAGAGCTAAAACGTGGAAAACAAGACCATTTCCTTTTCAATAGAAGGTGGAAAACAACCTCAACATTTTTTTTTGCAGTTTTTAAAGGGTTTCTTTTTTTAAAAAAGTGCATTTGTCTCAAGGATCTTGTGTTAAAATGCAATGTGGTACGGACTGGGCATCAAACGGTTTTTAAGCACAGCATTTCAGTGGGTGTTTTTTTGTGTGTCTGCAGCATAAATAATGGTAACTTTATGGTTATTAGGTGCAAGTGAAGACACAGTGGCATACAAGCGAAGAACACCAGCTCGCCTTCAAAAGAAACAGCCTGGCATAAAATGTTCTGATAATTGCATTACTGTGGGGTTTAGTCTTTTTTTGTGTCTGATTTGTCCCTTAAGCCAGCGTAACGCTTCTGCTGCTGAAGGAGAATGTGAACTGCAAATCGTAGGCAGAGCGTGAATGACACTACATGGTACACTGCTGCTTTATTTTAAAATTCTTTCTCTCCAGCCTCCCCTGCCACTGCCATTCAGCTACATCGCCTCCTACCTCCCTACTGTCTCCCAGCCCCCCTTCACACACCAACAACACACGCACACACACACACTGGCAAAGCAAGAAGCTCCACACACTACATCTCCTTGATTTGGTGTCTAGTCGAACTTGTGCATCACAGTTGGCAGCTATCTCAACCACATAACAAGGGGAGATTGCATCTCTCATGTGAAGAAGGTTCCTTGGATGTGAAGTATTGGTTTTGGGAAGGTTAAGAGGGGCCATGGCAACACGGGGATTTCAAGCCACATATCCAGCTATAATCTGACAAGATGCTGTTATTTTGCAGTCTCTAACAGTTTGCTCAGGAAGGATTTTCTGAAGTGGTTTTTTTTGGGGAGGAGGCTTTAGAGAAAAATATGGTTTCAACATTTTCTTTTGCCTGGATTATGAGTGGGTCTCAAATCTGAATATTGATCTCTATTATTAAAGGGAAGACTTTACATTCCTTAGGATTTGGCAGTAAATATTTTGGTCAAAACATTTTTTGTTCATTTTTACTAATCTGACTGTTAACTTCAGATTTCAAAATTGAAAAAAAAATAAAGAATGGATTAATCTCAGTTTAAGAATAAAGATAATGTTTTGTGCAATTTGAAAAAAACATTTAGAAGGCTATCATTATTTTAATCGACAGTGTTGCTCCCTCTGTTTCCTTTGTTTTCTCACTGCTTTCTCCATCCTGAGTAGGGCTGTACCAATGGTGTTCTCAATTAGCCATTGAGAAGTGTGCTGTTTCCTCCAATCTAATTTCACTCTTTGAAGGGAGGCACCTAATTTCTGGTTTCTACTCACAACGTGACACCAATCTATCATCCCACTAAGGAAACTTTTTAAACAAAACCATTCTCCTTTTAATGGCTGTGGCTGAATATACCATCTGGTCTGGAACTGAGCCATACAGATCAAGACGATTCCAGGTTCCTTTTCTGTACAGAGTTAGTTGATCTTAGCTAGAGTGGCAGTGTGACACTATAGTTGCTCTCAGCATCTCTTTGCTGAGTAAGAGCGAATCAAACAAGATTTCTATCCTGATTGCTATCCACTGATCCTTTTGATATGCATGAGTGCTTGGACATTTGGTGATGGCATTGATCATGCTTAGCTATAATGATATCTGTGATCGCTCACAGAAGGCTTTAGGTCACATATGAGCAATGGCCACTTCGGCGAGAGTCTGGACAGTTGTTGGGAGTCCATGGAATCATATCTCACTATGAGTCGCTACCTTCAAGAGAAATAGGGAGTATGAGGGGGAGGGGGGTGTTAGAACAAGAGTTCAGTCTCAATGTAGGTGTTTTCATTGTCAATTATTGAATGACTGAACTCGCTTTCTCTGTGGAATGCTTTGCATTTCCTGCGTGTTATAGAACGGTGAGGTTTCTGGATTGCATTGTGCTTGAGAGGGATGGCTAGTAAAAGCACAAGTGGAGTCGATGTGCTTGTCTCAATTGTTTTGCACTTTCAAATCAGAAAATAGGTTTGTTTCTCTGCTATCTGGAGATATTTCAGGGGTGTGAATTTTCATTCTTATTGCAGTTTGCTCTCTCTTAACAGTTCCATCAAGCTTATTTTTTCTTTGGCTTCTAATTTCTGCAGTTTAATACATAACACATAAGCTACTGCACAGTGTGCTTATGCTACCTGCCACTCAACCAGCCACACTATAGTACCACCTGATCCGTTTAAACGTACTTTACACATATGTAATTTACAAAATGTAGTGGATTGCTTCCAATTGCTAGTCAACGCTTTGAGTATGCTACTCGTATTTTGTTTGCCAATAAATAGAATCAATGCCTGAAACTTGGTTCAGTGAAAATATTTTGCTCAAACACTTGAAAAATGAATCATACCTTTCTTGTTTATTCGTAGCATGTTTTGCAATTTCTGTTTCTCATTTTACAAAGTCATTAACATTTAAGCCAGCCAAAAATGGAAGTACTGTACTTAAGACGCAAGAGAAGAGAAAAACAAAGAGACATTTTTTTCCAAAAGAATTACATTGTGTTAGAATATTAACTCTTTGAGAGTGTGAGTAATTCATTTTGCTTTTTCTCTGGGTTACATTGCTTTCCGTTCTTGTTTGAAAGGCTTGACATTCACCTTGACTCCTGAGGGATTTTTAAAACAAATTAAAAAGAGAGAAAATGATAAGATACCAGATTTGGGTTGTATTGAAGGTTAAGAGGGTCTGTAATCAGAGTGGATCTCAGCATATCAAGCCAGGGAGTGTTGAAATGCCACCAAAGTTTTCTGCTAAAGTGGCCATCACGCCTTGACAGTCATAATGTGGCCTGTCTTCTGACCCTTAAATGCACTCAAAAGGATCAGGTTTTCTGTATTATCCAAGAGCCTGAAAAGAGCCAAGTAAAATGGGGCTTTTGTTAATTCTCTCTTTTTTAAAAAAAATCTAGTGATGACTGCTGTTTTTTTTATTGGTAGGAGACAGTGGCGGCTGACTGTTCGCAAGCCATCTGTGCCAGAGTTTAGGTCAATGCATGTGAAAATTGTACAGCACCATATTAACCCCTTCGTCAGTCTATCGCTTCAATAAGGTGCTCCACCCCACTCAAGTTTGTGCTTGTGACTGACTAAGCTTCAGTTTCACTTATTTCACTTAAATGTATTTGTTCATAGTGCTTTGTTACAGTGTTTTCCAACCGCTCCCATATTTCTTCCATTTTGTCTCATCTTGGAGACTGCTCATCACAGCATATGCTCTTTCAATAGGATAGGCAGGACATACTGGGCCCACTAACTTATCCATGACTGGCTTAATTAACATTACTGTCCTTTGACTGGTTGGCAGCATGCAAGGCATAAAGTAGGCAAGAGTCAAAGCATCAGTTGCCTGACTAACTTTCCCCTCATGCCTTGCCCTCCTCCCCCCTCAACGATTGAATGCCTTAACTATGCCGGGCTCCATCTAGTGGCCTGGCTAAGATTGATCAATCTGATTGGCATGGGGCTGGTCCAGTTGATTGGAACACACACATCCTATTGGTCCAATAAATCAATTATACCGAATTTTTTCCATATTGGTTAATGGATAATGTAGCAGATAATGCAGCAATATACATTTGGATTCAGGCTGCAAATCCAATAAGACTCCAGCACTGTAATAACCAGTGAGACTTGTGAGGCCTCATAGAATGGTGTTAACGTGTTTGCACTTAAAGGGGCAATTAATAGTTTTTAACCTTAAAATGAGAAGATTTCAGTGGTTTACATTATGCATTTTGCATTATTAGCACTGATGCCATTGCTAATTCCTCCTGCTGTGCATTCCCGATAGAATGATGTCATTAGCTGGTTAGTCTGTAATCATGCAGCTTGGTTTTCCAGAAAAGAATTTCTGGCGTCTTGCCACTAGACAAACCAAAGGAACAGATCAGCACTTGCCATCGTATGATACCCGACATTGCAAGTGCAGGCCAAGACGGATTTGAAGCTGGGACCCAAAGTCCGTGTATTCAGGCTGCCCTCCTTAAGACTTTCAAGGAGGTTCTGGAGACAAAAACTGACCTTACTCCCCCTGTAGATTAAGTTATAATAATGTTTAACAATCCTTGCATTTGATATAGCGTCTTATCGTGTCTTCGAAGCGACTCAAAGCGCTTCACAGAATTTACTGTCATTTGAATGGCCGATGATGGAATGTTAGAAGCAGAGGGCTGGGATTCAAAATTGTGCGTGTACATGTGTTATTTGAACACAGAGGAGTACAATAGGTATACAGAGCAAATACAGGATAATAGCTTGTATGGAAGTAATTCAAGACAACTGTTCTGATGAGAGTATACACAAAGCTGGAGTGCTTTCTAAACATGAATCCTACCAGTGAGATTGGATCACTGTATTTAGCTCTACCAGCTTCTTGATACTTTATATATATATTTTTAAAGATTTTTTTTACCCGTGTTGCAGATGCACTGAGTGGTAGAGGTGATATGATATAGCTCAAAGGATAACAAAGAGGACAGTAGGAGCCAACGATGTATGATACGGCTTGACTAGAACTGCAGAACTCATGTTTGGGTCTTTCTCTATCAGACGTCAAATCCTACACACTATGTATTAGAATACACTATGCCCTGTATATTATAAAGAAGTAGTGAAGTGGGGCATCTCAGGTTGGGCAATAAGCAGGAGGAGGGCTTACTTGAAAACAAAGGTATATTGGAGCAAGTTATTGGCAGAGAGAGTAAATGTACCGTGACAACATTTTTAGACAACTCAGATGTAGTGGATGGATCATGTTGCTTTATCTTTTTATTTGAACTTTCCTTCTTCCTTTGCAGTTTATCGTTACCTCTTCATCCACAGTTGTAATAATCTTTTGCCTCAAATCACAAACCTGCCCTCAGGCCTTTCTCGGGAACAGGGCCGAGCCTTTAGGGGTGAGACACAGAGAAGAATTTATTAAAATTGTAGTGCTGTGGCCTTTTTTAAAAAAATAGATTTAATACTGAATTTAGACAGAAAGTCTATCTGGTCTATACTTTGGCCAAATACTCATATTTCCTTGATTTCCATTCTTTATGAGAATAATCTTCACAAAAAAGTAAGCATTCTGTGTTTGAAGACACTGATCGAAAAAGAATCTTGTCATTTCGAGGGTTAATTTCCTTGCTATAGAAGGGTCCCAGTATTTTAGTATTCCGAGGCATTCTTTTGCATTTGATGGCACCAGACTTAAGTTTTACAATTCAGCCTTTTTTTTTAACATGATGGACTGAAAGTGGGTGTAGATTATAGCCCTCGTACTTCTGCTGGCTATCAGGCAGTCAGTAATGGAGGCCTAGCCACACACATGATGTGAAGCTAATGGTCATAATTGCCCTCAGTGTTTGACAGGACCACTATCAGAGCTCTTGAAAACTCTATGTTTAAAGCAGGATTTACAGTAAATTACACCATAATGGTGAAACTACCACTGTTTGTATATACACACACAAACACTCTTCCTGCTTCACTCTAATCGTGTCTTCCCACTGCAGAGTCTGGCTATATAGCTAAGTGGGGCATAGTTATAATGTTTGACAGTTATTAGATTGTTAAACGCTGGAGTACATTTTCACCTCTTGTGATGCAGAAAGGTAGCTGATCGCCAGAATGGGGATCAGAATTGGATTCCTGGAGATAAGATTTAAAAAGTTAGACTGTCATGTAAATGTGTTTTTCCTTGGATTCAGAAATACAGGAAGTCGCAAGAGCATAGAGAGCAATTGTCTATAAACTGAGGAGAAACTTAGATATGGCAGATTTCTGAGGAGCACTGCGCACCTCTTGCCAAATGATCATTTAACTGCAGCCCAAAAAATCCAATGATATTAGGATTAATATAATAATAGTCTTTGCATTTATATAACATTTTAGAATGTTGAAATGTCTCAAAATTGCGCACAGCAATGAGACTTTGCTGTGCGCAATTGGCTGCCGCGTTCGCCCACAAATATACAGTCAATTCACTTTACAGTGTGTTCTGTGAAGCACTTTGGGACGCAAGGATTATTATTATTATTATTAAAATGCTTCACGGTAATTACTGTTTAGCATAGTGACTCTGTATCTAGATAATTGCAGCAGCCAATTTACCCAGTAGAATATCCCATAAGCAGTCAGTCAGTGAATGAACAATTTATCTGGCAGATTGTTGGCCAGGACACCAGGAGAAATGATTTTCTCTTTTCGAAGAGTGTCATGAGTTCTTTAACATCCCCACCTGAATAGCAGTTGAGACCTTGGTGTAACATCTGAATTGAAGGATGGCACCTCTGACAATGAAGTGTTCCCCTAACACTGCACTGGAATGTCAGTCTAGATCACAAGTTCAAAGCTCCAAAAGAGACTTAATCCCACAAAGGATAATTTATGGTTTACTGTATTTAGCCTAGATTACAGTTCAGAGTAAGGGCAAACAAAAACAGAAGTCGCTGGGAACACTCAGCAGGTCGGGCAGCATCTATGGAGAAAGGAAAGTGAGTCAAAGTTTTGGGTGCATGACCCTGGGCATGTTGGGAGGGAGAGGCTTTTAAGGGCTAACAGAGTGGGGGGAAGCAGGGCAAGGAAGACAAAGGAGAAAATGGGGTAAAGGACAGGGGATAATGGGTTAAAGAGGCGTTAATGATGCAAAACAAAGGGGGAGTTGCAACAAATCGGGGAATAGAGGTGTTAATAATGCAAAACAAGTGTGTGGGTGGGGGGGAATTGCAACAAAATAGGCAGACCAGAGAGAGAAAAGGTTGTCTGGGACCCAGATGATGTAGTAATGGTCACAAACGTGCGGGAGGGGCAAGGTGAGATGTTATGGTCTGAAATTGTTGAAATCAATATTGAGGTCAGAGGGCTGGCTGTAAGGTCCCTAAGACAGTTACTGAGGAAAGAGATGTAGCTATGAAAACAGGTTTTAGTGAACACATCATCAAACACAAGAAGGGAAACAGCAAAGGCAGTCTGGTTTAGCTCAATCTCTACTTATGGGAACTTCATTGCCTATATCAAAAATGTACTTGATTCATGCAGAAAACGTATACTTTAGAGCGAATCTATACCCTTTAATAGCTGAACCAGTAAAACAGCGGGTCTTTTTATATTCAAATTATCCAGGAATTTAACATACATTTAATGTTGCCAATTGGATTGTTTATTCAAATTCTAGATCATCTGATTAGAAGACCAGATATGCATATGGCTATTGGTAGGTTAATGTACAGAATTTTTACGTTTGTATGGCCAAAATACTTTGATAGTCTTAAGACCACAAAACCTCTGAGCCAGTTAGTACAGCGTACTGAAGGAGGACAGGTTGCTAACTGGCTATCATTGTGGAAGAATTGCTAGGCACTGGTGAGATTCCATTGGACTGTAACATGTAAAGCTTATATATGAAAAAGGGCAAAAGACTGACTCTGGCTATTAGCTTTACACCAATAGCATGTAAAATAATGGAAATCCTTTCTGAGGAATAGATTGAAAGAGCACCTGTAGAGCAATAACTTAATAAGAAAGCAGCCATCATAGATTTAGGATGGCAAAGTCTTGCCTGACAAACCTTGACTTCTTTGAGGATGTCACAGATAAAGTAGATGATGGCACTCCCTATGATATCGTTTATTTAGATTTTCAGAAATCTTGTGCCAAAGTTCCACATGAAAGACTTTTAATTAAACTAAAAGCCACAGGGATTCAAAGTGGAACAAGGAACTAGTTAAAAAGATAGAAAACAAGAGAGTATTTGTGTGGAGTAATATCATGTGGGGGAGTGTTGGGAGTTCCATAAGGTTCAGTGCGTGGACCCTTATTATTTTTAATCTACATAAATGACCCAGTTATAGACAAATGCGAGCTGGTTGAATCTGCTGACAACACAAAAAATAGGAGCAACATAGACAGAGGATTCTTCGAACGATTTGCAAGAGGATTTAGATTGCGTATTCAATTCGATAGATGCATGTCAAATTAATTTAACATAGATAAATGTAAAGTAGTACACATAGGTTGAAAAATGTGGACTTGGGTATAAAATGAATGAAATTGAATTAGAGTGTGGAGATTTAGAAAGGATCTGGGAGTAATAGTATACATCTGGCTTTCCATGTTCATATCATGTGGTGTGAAGCAAATTACAAAGCAAATAGGACATATAGCTAGAACAGTAAGATACAAGTCTCCAGATTTATTGTAGGTCATTTTCATTCACTAATCAGATCATACCTAGAAAACAGTGATCATCCTCACTGGAAAAAAATGTATTAGAAAAGATACAGAAAAGAGTGATGAGACTGATCCTGAGTGAGCTATGAAGAAAGACTATAAAAATGTAACCCTTACTGTTAAAAAAAGGATTTTATTCAAATATATAAAATACCGATAAGGTGAACCCAAAGCTACCTGATTACTCAGAATGCAACCAGGTGCACCTGAGATCTTGTGGGAGCTTGTCAGTATCATGCATATTACACTGATCTAACACTCATCTAACTTGTTCACAAACAATCTAAGGGTTTGATTCAGTGATATCCTTTAAATAGAGTTTGGGTCACCTTGCTCCAGCATGGAGACATGACTAGTTTGTTGAATCTGAATCCAGGAACCAGGCAAGCTCTATTTTGAAAAGGTCAGATACAGCAGCTTTGGCTGAAGCTAATTTTGATTTATAGTTAAACAATTCATGCAGTGTCAATATTTTCTGATTTGAATTTGAGTTCAAAGGAAAACAAAGAAACATTTAAACCACTGGATTGTTGCAAATTTGGTAAGCTTGTGAAAGTAATGCCATTTCAGCAAGCTGGCAAAATACCCTGTGTACCTAAGTAACTAGTATCACATGTGCAGAATCACTTGACACAATATAATTCAAAGGATGTTCATACTTAAAGCTTCATGGATCTCAGACCAAAAATAGCACACCCTGCCTTCAATGTCTCAGCATCGTTTGACCAGTTGGCCATTCCCTCAGAGCAGACTAGCAGCTTTGTTTGGTTAATGCAGGTCCCTGGCTCATGAGAATGTTTAGTCTGGATGACTTGAGCGGTTCTGACATCCTGTGCATCATGAACATCTGTGGAACTCGTTGCTTTTTCCAGAGGTCCCAGAATATTTGTGACCTAAGATGAGCCCTGGTAAGTTTTTTTTTCCAGATAATATGCTGAACTGACCACCTGAAAAGCGCAGCACATTGGATGCAATGATGTGCTGCCCCAGAGGGAAAGGACAGAGTCAGAAGGAGGTGGGGAGATGTGAATGGTGAACAGAGACTAGGTGCCTTCCCACAGGAAGACAAGCAAATAAAAAGAGGGCAAGTCAACCATTACATCTCCTGTTAGGAGAGAAAGAGATGTTAGGGAGTGGTACTGATGGAGTCCTGGGAAATGATGTAAGCACCGGTGTTTTTAAAAGGGAGGAAAGAAAAGTTACTTTGTGTTACGGTTGCCAATTTCTTAAGATTGCACAGTGTTTCTTGACTAAAATTAGTCATTTATTTTATTATAGAGTCTCAGTTATATACACGTGGAATTAAATACGCTTTTTAGTGTTTTGCAAATGTTAAAATCCTTGCAATTTAAACAAATATTACATTGGTGCTTGTGCAAACATGATAAAGTGTATGAAAAAAATATTAATTTGATATTGGCAGTTTGTGTCTTGTAACTTCGATCCCATCACCCCCAGGAAATGAGATTTCAATAAATGACATTGAAAAGGATTACTTCTACTTCTTCAAGATTTGATTAACTTGATTTAATTTTGTAATATTCAGGACTAACACAATTTTAGGAATATTATGAAGGAAAACTGTTTTTTTCAAACACAGTGCGTATAATTACAGTTTCAATGTATTATTGCCTTTTGTAATGTTTCATCACAGTTTGATCCAAAGTGTATTATAGGTAAGTTTTGAGTCCGATATGTTATGGTTGGCCACAGGGCACTTTGTTTAGTGTCTTTCACAACTTGTCATCATTGTTGTAATTGCATTAACCATCCTGGAGTATGTAATTTCACATGTTGTAAACGTGCCTGCTTTTTTGGCCCTATGGTTTTATATCAATATGAAGGATGTTAGAACCTACAATTCCATGTGAATGGCAGTGTGATATGATAAACAACATCTGTGTCAGGGCTACTGATTGGCAACATTTTCATTTTAAAATGCAGCGGGGTGCTGGAGCCTGTTCAGCTCTACTGCTAGTGTAAATACAAGTAAATGTGATGGGCCAGCCTGGCATACAGGAAATAACCTATCCTAAACAGCCCCAAGACACTGTGTAACTCACAAATGAGCAGCCAAGTTGTGAGGAGTTTTCTACACTGTTGGGCTGTAATGGAAAAGACCTGTGCATATGTTGAAAAAAATTGTAATGGAATTTGTCCCAGTGTGTAAATGCAATATAATGGTTGTATGAAGCCTTGGTCATCAATAATGTTTCTAATCTCCGCTGTGTTCGCTTATCTGAGCAGTAAATAAATAATAATAATCCTTGCGTTTAATATAGCACCTTATCATGTCATCAAGACATCTCAAAGTGCTTCACAGGATATACTGTTAAAGTACAGTACATTTTGTGGAAAAAATGTGGCATTGTGCACAGTAATGTCCCACAAACAGCAATAGAAGCAGAGTGATGGCCATAAAGTTTCTAGGAGACGGTGGTTCCTGATCATTGTTCGGTGGCTAGTACAAAGTGTCTGTGTGATTTACATTACTTTTGGACAGAACCTTTTGGTCAAACAGTCCACTAACACTCACTATTTGGCTCACACAAAAATAATATCCTGTATTTGGGTCAAATACTAATTTGGGGGAGGGGAAATGGGGGAACGAATTCTGTCTCCCAATTCTGGAATATGGATTGATATTTTCATATTGGCAGCTAGATGGGATTGTTATAATATCTATTGAACTATTTTCAAGAGATACCATACTCTTCACCCAGTGGATCCTCCTTTACAGCTGATGTACATTTTTGACTATTGGATTTGGATGCCAAGCATCAGGTTTTCCAGTGAACTGAAAAGAAAAAGGTGCATTTGATATGGCACCTTATCATGTCATCAAAACACCTCAAAGAGCTTCACAGTATTTAGTGCAGTGATTACATATTTTGTAGGCGAACATGGCATGTGTGGTGATCGTGACATGTATCGTCAATGCAGAAACTGTGTTAATTACATTTATGTCAACTCCATCCATGATGGTTCAATGGACAAATTCACCAAATGGTGGAATACTGAGCTGCTACAGATGAGAAGGATCCCAGTTTCAATTCCTGTACTGTTACCTTTACAGATATGCTGTACTGCTATCAATTGGCCTTGGTCTCCTCAGGTTGGGGAGGGGAAGATTTTGCCTGATCTCATGCTCCTGATCATCGTGCAGTGACTAGTGCTGGGAAGTGGAATCTACATGTGTGGACAGTGAGGAATGTATACTCGCATGGTTGAATGACTCACTTTCTAGGCCCATGCAAAAAGGAGAGCCACTTCAGCAGTGTTTGGCAGGTTTTCAGTATCCATCAAACAGTAATTGTCAAACAGTACTCCAGCATGAGCTCGCACTTCTGAGACAGGGGGGAAAAGTCCTAACTTACCTGCTCAGCTATGCTGATTTTTTTTTCTTGCCTTTTCATGTCAAAGTATCACAAATAGCTTCACAATCAGTGTTTTTTTTAGTGCAACCGCAGTAGCTATTGGTGCAGGATGGTCTCCAAACAGAGGAACATAGCTAATTCATCTATGTTGTAGAATTTTTTACATCCACTGAACTGCCAGGTCTGATCTCAAACCCAACACCCCATTCAAACCTCCAGAACTGCATTGAGGAGTACAAGCCTGCTATTTTAGTCGTGAGAAATAAACCCACACATCGAAAGGCTAAGTACAAAATGACTCCACACAATTTATTTACATCATTTAGCGTGCCCAGCAGAATGTGCTATATCTATACTGACATGAAAACAAAAGAGTTCTCCTTGAAATGTCTTGAAAGCAATGAACTTTATGCCTGTAGTTGTTCATATTTTGTTTTAAGTAGGTACTGACTATGTTTTACAAATTAAGTGTCAGTTCATAGCCTTCAGCTGCCTCTTTGTGCACTACCCTTGCTAGAAACACCTGTGGGCAGGCTTGGGACAATATTAATTACATTTATAAAACCCTCAAGAATGTTGTTTTTAGTTCTTGTAAGTGGTGGGTGGTTGATTTTCTGGCTGGCACAGAGAAAGGTGCTTCCATTCACAGCAGACAAAAATGATCTATATTGGAGTATTGTAAAGGAAATTGGTGGCCTAATGATCTGAAAGTGATCACAAACAATAATTAATCTGGTCAGGCACTGCAGTAGTATTTTGTGGTGAGCAGGAGAGGCTTCCTTAGGCCATATCCAGCATTGTGTTAAATAAATAAGCAAGAAGTTATTCAGAATGAGTTCATAAGCGTTCTATTAATAGATTTGGACAGGTTAATTTTTTTCCCTTTTCCTTACAGACTAAAACATTTCCCGTTAGGAACAAGCTGAACATGGCTATTACAGATCTATGATTGAGACAGACACAGTCTGTTAAAGCAGCAGTGTTAGTGGTGGTGTTTCAATGAAGCTTTGAACTTGGGAAGGTTTTGGATGGCAAAGGGTTTAGCTCGATTCAGTGTAACGTACATCACCTTACTGCAGAAATATGGAACGCTAAAATAATTGATACAAATCTGAATACAAAACAACATAAAATCAAAGTGTGGTGTTTATTTATATACATTCTCACATTATGGCAAGTACAGTATATTTGGTTATTGTCTTTTGAGTTCACAATGTCATTCGGACTTTCCAGTTTTTAGAGGTACAGTTTGTCTTAGAGCTTATCTTCTAAAATAATTGTGGTGTTGCATTTGGTGGTTAGACTGGTTGAAAAATTAGTGAGTAAAGTTATAACTTTAAATCCACAGAATGTTCACAGAATAGCGCTAACATCACTTATTTTATTATAATAATAATCTTGCATTTCAATTTGCATTCCTCCGAATTAGTTGCTATCTTAACCCTATTCTGCCAAATATACCCCTCCTGTTGGAAAAGTTCAGCATATGCCAACCTTATTCTTGTCAACAAAGTTTTTGACTGCTACAGATTTAATCAATAACATGTAAATTTCTGAACAGGTACAAAATTCTGTGCATGGCAAATGCAGTCATTTTTATCGCTTTCATGTATAGTAGAGCCCAGTGTAAACTTTCCCAGGCAGCCAGTGTGACAACATTTACACTGAGCTCTCAGAGTGGTCTGTGTCTGGTTGTTCCAGGAACTGAACTTGTCTGAATACTTCTCCTTATACAAGGACAATGGCCCATTAAAGGTCAGTGCAGTGCTTCTCAGAGTTCCTGTGGAGTGCTGTTTAAGTCTTTATATCTGTTATAAAACTGATAAAGGCAGCACAGTGATGTAATTTTGTTCAAATAACTAACTTCTTTGGCGCCTGCACCATACATTTGAAAATGTTTGGACAAAGCGTTGTATTTTGTCATTGGCAGATAATTGTCATGTTATTTGTACTTTTGCTCAATGTTTACAAGACAGGAAAATCTGGCTTGCAAGGCAGAAACTCATTACAAAACTCCCCTTTTAGTAAGATTGCCAAAAAAAAAAAATTTTCTATCCTCTTGCAAGTGTGTTGGTACCCTTAAACTCTTGACTTGTAGATCTTTTAAGAAAAATCATTAAATCTAATAAATTCACTTTTTTTAAAAAAAATCAACAATATTGACCTCAGAAACTTTCATTTATTTAAAAGCAGTTTGGAAGCAATGTTGTTTGTGTTCCAAGGTGGGCACCGGAATTTTTTTCTTTACAATTTTCCGTTTTCTTTCCTAAACAACAAATTACGTTTGTGTAGCACCTTTCACATCAGGAGGACTTCCCAAGGCGCTGGACAGTCAAGGATTGGACATGAGCTGCGGTTGGGATCAGGAGTGGGTGTGGAGGGTAGGGAGGGTGGGGTAGGAGGGTGGCCAAAGGCGCAGTCGAAGAGGAAGGTCTTGAGATGTGCCCTGAAGGAGGCAGGGGCGGGAGCAAGGCGGAGGAGTTCCAAGGGATGGGGGCAGAGAAGCTGAAGGCCAACTGCCAATGGTAGGGCGGGCCGGGTGGGGGAACGTGGATCAGGCCGGAGCCTGCTGAGCAGAGGGAGCGGGTAGGCTGATACGGCAGGAATCAAGATAATGATTCCTGTTAGTGTACAGTTGTAAGAGCACCATCACCTTCCCAGTAAGTGGCCATTCTTTATGACCCTTGACAATGAGTGTCAGCAGGCTACTCAACCATGGAGTGCATCACAGCCAAGCCCAATCTTTTCCTTGCTCAACCTCCACACACGCATTGTGCAGTCGAGGTCACTGGATAGAAATTATAATGAAAAACATTGGTTTTAATCCCCCCCCTTTGCCCTCACCATAGGGGAATTGTGGTCATGTGCAGTCTCCCTGACTTAGTCTAACTAAATCAACACCAGCCTGAAAAACAAACCCTTTCTGTTCTGTACATTGAGAAATGTACCCAAATGTAATGAAACTAAACCAAATTCAGGTTTGGAAGGGAAAATAAAAGTTTTGTAAAAGGTATATCATTGGACTGTGTTCTTGATAGTTGTGGCATACCACCAAAGCCGAACATAAAATGGTAGTGCGGTTTTTAAAATGTTAGATTGGGTTTTGTTGAATGTTTAATACGTGTTAAAGTGGGGGGAGATGTGTTGTATGGCAAAGAAAAGTGGGTGCTGAAGTGTTAAGCTTCAGATGTTTCCTGAGTGTTGACATTTAGGGCATCCTGTGGTGTTTCTGGTTTTCCATCTGAATTTTAAGACCAGGACTGGATGCCTTCACAGAGATATAATTGGATTTGTCAGTTTCCATCAGCTTCTAAGATCAAATTATAGTAAACTGAGAATCTCTTAATGAATTACATCACTTTAAATACTTTTGGAAGCTGAATAACAACAACCTCCACCCTCCCAAAATAAAAACAGGCAAATGAGGATATTTTTAATAAAACCAACATGTTTTTTTCTTTTGAACATGGTGTGGGATCCTGGTTGTGTGGCGATTGTTGTTATTGTATCTTTGTATAGGATTGTGATCTTCAGTTCTGTGCAGTACATGCTTCAAACTCCTGAGAGCCAAAATTCCTCCCAGTTTTTGTAAGACCGACTCTCCGTTTCTGTTTTCACTTTCATGACCTTTTAAAACAAGTTGTGTGATGTATCAGACATTTGCTTGCCTCAGAAATGCTTGTAATATGGACTTGTTTGCCGTTATTCCAAAAAGAACCAAGGTTCTGGAAACAATGGAGTAAATCATGTGAAATGCAAAACTTCTAACAATTGAAATTAAATATTGTGTGCATAAAAAAAATCTGTTGTTTCAGGCAGTAATACAGTCTCAGTATTCTCAGTATTCACATCAGAAGTACACTATATGTTAACCCTGCAAGCCAAGGCCCTAATGCGTAGGGTGGTGCTTGATGAACAAACAGCAGGAAGCTTGCCAGACAGTGTTCACAGTGCAAGCTATGTGACATCAGCTGGTTAACAGCATGCAATCTGCGGTTCCTAAGCCTTGGACCTCGCTAACCTGCACCTAATACTTTCAGGAGTATGGTAAGCCGGGTGCATCCCTCTAGAGAGAGCGCATTCTCCATTCCAGACAAAGGGACATTTGCGTAGGTGGCATACATATGTGAAACTCTCAGCCTGGTTTGGATACTCTTGAGCACGTCTTAACTAAAAAAATAAGTAGAGCCTTTAAGATTGATGTAGTGTATGACATCATCTTGAACCCAATTGTTGTTACTGCTTTGTCACTCCCTCCAGCTATATTTTACAACCGCTTGTGGTCACATTTCCTTAAAGAGACCTGTTTCTATTTTTCAGACAACACAGGATATCATTCAAATTACTGGCCAAAATGAAAGCCAAAAGGAAATGTCTTCAATGTAATTGTTATAAAGTTGTGTGCGTTTTTTTTGCCAAATCAACTTTGAAAGGATTTCTCGAAAAATGTGAAGTTCCCACATGGTGAGTTTTAGGTTTTAGCAACGAGGGAATGGTACTCTGAGTCCCTTTAGGGTTAAACCCATGATTCTTCACAGAGAGTTAATGGAGGGCAAATTGGTTAACAAGTTACCTAAGCTGCTTTCATTCAACTTGGAGCCGCCAGCTACAAAGATATAGGAATAAATCGGCTGCCCTCATGCTTTCTCTTGGTTAGAAAAATGCTACAAAAGGAGATAGGCACAAAGAGAAATAAATGATAAAAAAACAAGTGGGAAAAGAGGCAAAAAATAGAGTAAAGGAGGGCTGACTATGTTGGAAATATTTAGAAGACTGCAGCAATTTCTGGATCAATTACTTTTGAGTACTTTTAAAGACTTGTGAATTTAAAAAAAATTCATACCATAGTTAAGTTTTACTCCATGATATTTCGCGTTATAAGTGTCCAGACAATCACTTGGGTCGAAGGCAACCCAAAGCCATTTTCAAAATTGCAGAGGATATTCAGCACTGCAACGGGTTAATGATGTTTAGGCTACCAATTGTTATTCACAGTTCTGTGTACAATAGGCAGTGTTTAAAATAAGTGTCATGACCGGGACTTCTGTTTCAGCAGCCACCAGCACAGGCCCACCATCAGACTGGAGGTTTGTGTTTGACTTCCTGCAGTTTGTGAGCCTGGGGGGTGGTGGAAGCCCGTCCCACTGTCTCCCTGGCTACCCAGAGCTATTTTGCTGTGTTATTCAAGTCGTTTGTGGAGTGTGAATCTATTCACCTCACAAATGTGGGAAATAAAAACAGACCCAAGTTTTATTATGAGTTTATCATCGTCCCGACTGCTTTCAGCATTGATTTCCTTTGACACAAAGCTCTGTTTCCCCATTCAACTAGGGCAGCAATGTTCGATATTTCATTTGAGGGTGTTAATCGCATTACCATCCTTGACGTTTTACAGATATCATATTATGGCCGCAAATTTGGCAAATTATTGTAGGCATAATGTATAGCTTGTCATCGGCATTTAGAGATCTAGATATACTGCAGCTTATCAGGAAAAGCAGTGACTCAGGGTGCTTTCGAGAGGTAGTGGAGAGTTGTAAAAAGGACTCTGACTGGCTTTTCAGCCTCTGAAAAATGTTGTTTGTCAGTGAAATACAGAACTGATAAAGAGTTACATTTTCCCAATCTGGCTTTAGGCTGAGCAAGAGGTCAACCAGCAGGCAAGCAATATTTCAAACGAAGCTTTAAAGTCTTGAGTTTTAAATTCTTTGTGCACACACTCAAAATTCTGTGTATGCCGTTTAGCCCACACAGCACCAAATCCAGGCAGCTCCATGGAAACATTCTCAAAACTTTACCAGGCTGAATTTTGTTTACAAAACCAGGATTTATTGTGCTGAAAATCTAACTGATTACACTTTAACTGAACTTTTTTTCCCCAGAAAAAATAAACTGTAAACATTTTTAAAGAACTATTATTAATTTCTACAAATCTGGATGAATTATGCAATTCGTAGCACAGTGACAATTGTTGAATTGCCACAAAAACTCAAACATACTGCATTCTCCAAATTCCCTCCCGTATTGTACTGTAGTTTTGACTAAACGTGTTCCCTTACTGGCAGAGAAAAAAAGTAATCTCCTCCCTCCCGAGTCCTTGGTCATTGTTACGTGCATCTACACGATCGAATGATGCCGTAGCTGCAGAGCAAAGAAGGGAACAAAATAATAATAGATAGAGAGCCGCATCAAGTCTTCGAGATGTCTCAAAGCGCTTCACAGCATACACTGTAAAGTGAATTGACTGTATAATTTGTGAGCGAAACGCAGCAGCCAGTTACGCACAGCAATAAAACCTGATAAACAAAACAAAACCTGTAGTCGTTTCCCCTCTAAATTTTTCCGTAACAGCTGCATATATAATAGACATTTTGTTACCACTCCATGCAGCTGTTTCACAGGGAAGTCCTGTCAGGAACATATCCCTGAGAAATGATTAAAGTTCTGTGACGACCAGGTTATTCACCAACAGGAAATGATGGCGGATGTTTTTGGTCAGGAAAGATCTGACTCATGGGGGACTATCTTCGTGCTGAATTTTTAAAATATAATTTAAAGGGCTGTCGTCGCTCAGTTTTTATAAGCTGGAAAGATTTGTAGTGACTATTACACCATTGCCGATAATGAAGGCAGCAATTAAAGTACAGTTAGATCACTTCGTAAGGGTGGCAGTGTTAAAACTTGTCAGAAGCAGTGCGATAAGGAAAAACATCCTACTTTTACCAACAGTAATCTACGCTGCATGCTGCTTTGGTCCAAATACCATTTGTGTTGCTAATTTTTTAACATTTTGTTTGAGTTTAGGGGAGTGAAGGAAGCGAAGGAAGCTGCAGAAATATAGTTTAAGGGTGGATCTCTGTTTTAAGTACCCAGCTGAAATGAGATCATGACATTCATCTAACAACATTGAACTGTGTGTGGTTTAATGCCTATATGAACCAGGGCCTAAGGTTCAGGTGACTTTACCACACACTTCAAAAATAGTCTCCAAATTCACAGTGGATTTTCAATACAAATCAGAAAATGTTTTCAGGAATAAAGAGACACAGTGGCACATTCCCTGGAGGTAGGGATGGTACAACTGCAATCATTTCCCTCCTTTGCTCAATTTGAAATGGCAGCCAAATACAATGACACATTGGCACCAGGGAACAAGTCAAGTACTGTCATGTTAACTTATACCATTCTCATTCACTTCCTTGGGTCACAGAACTGTATTACCAGCATCCCTGGAACAGGTCACCCACCCGACTGTTTTCTCAGTTGGGGAATGTGTCATGACACTAAGGGAACATAAGGCAGGTTTATAGTAAGGTATAAAAAGAATGCACAATTTAATGGTGCAAAATGGGCATGAATAAGGTTCAAATATGATAACAATTAGAACAAAACTTAGAAACCAAACTGCATCAACGGATTGTCTTGTTAATCAGTTGGGGAAAAAATCTGAAATTGTTCCACCCCCAAGTCTGAGTCCACACATACACTTTTATCCATTTTAATCCCTCTGTTTGAAACCAGTATATTAGGATGGTTTTAAGATCAATTGAACCCAGAAGGATTTAAAATCTTTTCTCTAAGTAGTGGCAAGTCGCGCTTGCTTCTTTTCATTTTCATGGAAATGTGCCGGCAGTTTGTAAACGATGAACTACTCAGGGACTGAGCAAGAGAAAGAGGATTGTGTAACGTGAATTCGCTCCCTGCTGATCGGAGAATTGATATCATACCCTTCATTATATTGTTAGGCAGAGGAGTGTTCCCGCTGTGCATCGTCAATTGCGACAGCTGAGATCAGTGGAATCCATAAAATCTGACTCCAAATTTTCCTTTTGACGAGTGCTACTTGACAGGCGACAAGCTGCAAGTCTCTTCCACCCCCCACACTGCACTACCCACACTTCCCTCTATCCCCTCCCCACCCCACCCCCAAGGCTACACAGGGGAGCATGTAGTCACTTCAGTAATAAATATGCCTGGAGATAATTGGTATGAAAACAACACTTGTGCAGTATATAACGTTTTATGGCTGTTTCATGTACTTTATTATAATACTAATGAGAGGTTGTATATCAAAGTTAACTACATGCAAGATTAGCTTGTTAGAGGGATCAAGCTCTGTATGTCGATAGACAGCTTTCCCTTCATTTGCACTTGGTAATTAGTATGCAAATTACATAGAGGACCACACAAGTTCCAGTATATTACAACAGCTTTATTATGGTTCCTTGAAGATGAGACACAAACAAACTGTGACAGTATTTGCACGCACACCTCTCCCCACACTGAATGTTAGTGAGGTGAGCCGAGTAGAAGCGTTTTTCTTTAAAATCAGATGGCTGAATCTTTTAAAATGTAACCAGACACCAGCGTTCATCTTTAAGGCTATAATATACTATTTTTATTGCTTCGGCTTTAGGAAATGCACTTATTTATGACTCAAATAAATTTCTTTAATTTTAAATAATTAAACAAATATTTATGTTGGTATTTTAAGAGAGAACTATTTTTTATATATATATATAAAATTTCATGTCAGTTATGTAAATATTCCCAATTATTTTAGGACAAAGCATTAAAAGTATAATCTTTGAGATTTCTGGTGTTCGGTGTAATTTATATTGAACGTCACAGAATATCTTTTGTTGTTTCATTTTCTTCGTATTTATTGTGCCACTTGTCCATAGAGGTAAAAAGAATAAGGTTAAGAAAGGATCATAAACTATATGCTCAAACTGGAATAAGTTAGCACTAAAAATAGCTGAGTGCCAGGCAAAGTAGTAAAGTGTTCCTCGCTGCTACAGATCACTGCATCACAAGCCTGATGTCAGCTCCAAAATGTACCACAGGAGATTCATTATAAAAAGCAAATATTATTTCACAGAGAAATGATTTATGGTAAAGAAAGATTTTTTTCTGCTTCTTGTATGAATGTTATTTACAGTCTAGGCTTAAGGCAAGTTGTGGTGATGAGGCATAGCAAAAATTCTCTTGATTCTGTCTGCCTTTCTCTTTCTCTTATGTTGTCAAAAGCCTTGTCTATAACTTTTTATGGCAGGGTAAATCCAGTGTAGCTTCAGCCTTAGAATATAATGGGGTGCATATAGTCTGGTGGAAAACAGCAGCATAAAAAACTATTGCAAGCAATCACTAGTTCCATCCCAGCATTAAAAAAATGCATCTTATGGCACGTTATCATGTCAAAACTTTGTACAAGTCATTACTGTCAACTGTAGTGACAGCTTTTTGTCGGCAAATGCAACAGTCCCACAAACAACCGTTACATTTACATTTGTATAGCGCCTTTCACCTCGGGAGGACGTCCCAAGACGCTGGGGTGAATAGGCAAGTAATCTGGAGAATAGAGACTGGATAAATGGTCAGTCAATGGAGTCCAAAATGTGATATTTGTAAACTGATTACACCAATTGCAACTGAAATTGTAGTATTTGCTAGCAAATCTGCTAAAAATGTTAACTTTCTCATGATTTTAGCCTTAAGAACATATCTTAAAATTTAAGCCTGTCCAGATTCATAGAAATTTCTTAGTTCAGTGGTGGTTTCCCACTTTTCTAAATAAAGAATAAATGTAAGAATTTTTCAAAATTCTGCAAAATTTTAAATTTTAAGATGATGGTTTGAAGGGTAAGATCGTGAGAAACGTTGGCTCTCAGAAGCTTTGATATTTTTATGATTACGTTGTAATAATAATCCTTGCATTTGATGTAACTCCTTATCACGTCTTTGAGACGTCTCAAAGCACTTCATAGAATATAAAGTGAACTGACTGTATATTTTGTGGACGAAGCGCAGCACAGTTTACACAGTCAATATTTTGTGCACCAAAATGAGGAGAATGATTTAGTTCTGACGTTTTCTTTTGAGAGAGCCTTCCATCAATTCTTCCAACCTGTCCAAAGGCCAATACTCCACATAACAAGGGTGATAATAATCGTATAATTAATAATATTACCTTGAACAAAGGCAGAGCCCAGTTGAAGTATTTGTGCTTTCTATGTGAAATTTCGGGGAAAAATTAACATACTTTTTACATAAAAAATCACAGGAATCGGTAGATTTTTATTTCTTCCTATTGCGTTAAATCAGTTTTTTTTACACACAAATAACTTTGCGTCTCTGTTAACGACTGGAAAATGTGGATTTGAAAATTGGTTTTGTATCACTAACTTCAGCTAAAACTCTATGGGAGACCCGCATGAGATGAGATGGATGGCCACCCCCTTCTTTTGTACTTGCTTTCAGAGTTTCAGTCCAGCTTCTATTGCAATCCAGTGTATGTTTCTATGGAGCTTGTAGCTAAGCATGGGTTAATGTCCTGTGACACCTGTGGAGGGGATCGTTGGTGGTGCTATTGTCAGCGTTCCCCAGGACCAGGGTGTTCTTTGTATCGCTGGCAAATAAATGAAGAAGGGAAAGTGGTTATTCCCTATCAGTTACAGCAGGAGGGTCAACCTCTGTACATGACATGACAAATTGGGCCTCTTTGGAAATGATGGCAAAGGAGGGCAGCTGGGGGAGAGGCTGGCGGAGGGCTGAAAAAAATGGTGGATTGTTTGCATTGTACCTCACACTAGAAAGAACATAACTATGCTAATTACTGCACACTTTCTAAAGGGACAATAAACTGCCATTGCCTTTTTTTTCTTGTGTGTGTGTGGAGGAGAGGGGGTGGTGGGGGTGGGGGGGGGGGAAGCTGTGTCTGTTTCTTTGGTAACAATGGGGAAAATATGAACTGCGGAGCAGAAGGCACCACTTTGTTCCACCTCGTGTAGTTCTCTTTGTAGCTATTTAGTATACTTGTTTGCCCAGCAGTGATTGTAATGTTTAGACAAACTCCATGCCAAGCAATTAATGAAGGCTTATAGGAGCGTTTTCACAGCAGCTAGTAAAAAGAACAAATAACTGCCAGGAAGAGAAGAGAGGCAGACAGACAGACCGAGAGAGGAAGTGAGAGAGAAAAAAAGAGACAGTAGCCTAAAGAGTGTTCTCTGTATCTATGACAGCACACTTGCTATTGCTCTCTAATTTTGGCCATTATTTACCCAGCGATAATTGGTGATCTAGTGCTTTTTACCCCATTGGCCTGTCAAAACAAAGATTTTATACACTCTTCATCCCGTGAAAAATTGGTGGAAACGTATTGATTTTTGTCAGCCCACCTCCGGTCTCCAAGCTGATGACCTGACAGCTGACTTAATGCTTAAACATACTACCTCAGGAGTGGCAGCCACTGACTGGCAGAGCATGACGCCTTGCTGAGAATCAGATCCCAGCTCCTTACGCGCTGCCATCACTGAGTGCAGTTTATAGCTACTTTCTGACACTGTAAATTAGCTGCGAGTTCCAATTTGCCATCTGATCTATAACGTGCTGTCGAGAAAAATCCAAAAGGCAGCTACTCAGGCTCTGTGTGCTTTTTTTATTGGCAGACTTGGCTTTTTTTTTGCTTCTGCTGCTGGGAAAGACGAGCGATTCCTGCTCAAACTCGCTCAGTTATCTATTTACTCAGCTTGAGCAGCCTGCACCCTGTCATTTTTGTTTTACACTGGGAGCTATGAACTTAGCAGAGAATATTTTTTCATACTGAAAGCTTTCATCTGGTTGGCCTTGTTTAGCTTGCCAACAATAAGCAAAGTGGAAAGAGAAGTTTATTTGCAATTCAATATTTTAAAACATTTTTCTCTCCCTCACCACTCCATTCCCATTTCCTCCTAAATTTGGGTTCTCATTGGGACTTTCTTGGCATCTCGTGTGTCAGGAGGAACAGGTGAATGAGCCACAGTTGTTCCAGCAGTTTTTGATGAAGGTGACTCTATCTACACAGACAACAAAAGATTAATTTATTGTGTTGCAATGAGCTATCCCAACCCATATAAGCAAAATAACAGTGGGTGACATATGTGGGTTTGGGGAACACACGGTCTTGGCACCAAACTCATGGGCGCTTTACAGAGATAGTTGGAAAGTAAGAGTATTAAGGGGTATGAAGAAAAAGTGGGCCAGTGGTACTGAAAATCTGCCATTGTCTAATACACTGGTAGGAATGAGCTACATGGGCTGAATGACTTCCTCTTGTTCCTACATTTCCACCTTGCTTTTAATTAAAACGTTTGGAAGAATGGCCTGTTTTTACAATGGAATTCTGAAGGAGAGGAGAGAAAGTGCATCATAGGAGGAAATCATTGGGGAAGCAATAGAAACACAATATTGAACCATAGATGTTTTTACTTTGGGAAAACAGTTTCAACCCCTATTATGGGATTTTTGTTTTTAGCAAAACCAGAGATCAAAGGGTCTTTTGGTGGGAGCTGAGGCAACATACACCATCTTGTCTTGGTCTGGTGAAGTATTGGGCTGTTAGCCATGAGGTAAAGGGACTTGGAGAAATACATACAGTATTGGGGACCTGTGGAAATGCTGTAATTATCATTTTGGGCTGTGGAAATGCTGGAGGTGTCACTCTGAGGAGTCTGATAAATATTGGTTTGTCAGTGGAATGGGGAGCGCAGAGTGGGTGTAGTGGGAGATATGTTGGGATTTAATCAGACATGCTTATACTGTATTTGACAGCCTGATTTGAATTGATTTGCTGCGGAACTAGTTGTAAACCGGCCTTTGCAGTTCCAATCCTTATAATTCAGAAGAAAAAAAGAATGTACAGTTTGCACAAAGTTTCTTAATCTGGCTCAGCTGTAAACGTGTACCACAAGTTGACTTGTAACTAAAGAGTTTAAATGGGGGCTTTATCTGGTGTGGGTCACATGGTCATTTTCAACATGTTTAATGACTCAGGTAAAGGTTACTCTCCCCCCCCCCACCCCTTTAACTGTGCTGCACTGAAAAATTGCATGAAGTGCCCCCTGTCTCAGAGGCTGTGTTAAAGTATCACATTGCTTGGCGCTATATTACTGACTTCCAGCTCGATCATCTGGTTTCAACAGGGTGGTCCCAGAGTTCACTCTGTGGTTATAGTCATCGACCAGGGAGAAGGAAACCATACTGCAGCTATGATCTAGTCATTTTTTAAATGGCTGTATTGTAAAACAAAGTATTGATTGAGTAACACAACACCTATGCTGTATTCAGCACACGGGGCACCCAGTTAGCACCACCTTGCACGTGTTTTTTGCCTTTAGAACTTGTTTTCTTTCCAAACCTTTTGAAGTGTTTTTTTTACACACATGGAGAAACTATGAGTAAATAAATTCAAGCAAAAAAAAATAAACATTCTAGCGCAGCTTGACATAGGAACTGTTTGAAAACGGAGCTGGACTGTAGATGAATTTTTGGCTGATCGGTCTGTTTTAGCGATGAGCATTATCACCTATTCCTGGACTATGTTTTCCTAACCTGGCAAGCACATGGGATGTGGGTTGCAAGATTTATTTTACACGGGATGTCGTGCTGTTCACCTTGTTTGAATCCTTTTTTGGGGGTTTTCCCATTAAATTCTTTCTTGAAACTTTCAGCTCCTTGATCTTGCACTTAATATCAATTCGCTTCTTTTCATAACGCATTATCTTCTGTTACACAGTATGAGCTCCGTCTGGAAGATGTAGGAGTGAGGAAAGTGGGAGTTTAACTGGTATCCATGTTAAAATAATAATTTCTGCATCAATGCATTGCTGAACCAGTTGTCGTGTTGTGCTTGTTTGCAATGTTAAAATCCACCTTTGCCATTGCATCTCCCAGCGTAGAATGGCACTGGTTGATGAAAAAGTATATGGCAGGAATGGGGGAATAGAGCAGAGAACCAAAAAGGGAAGAAAAATAAATTGAATATGAAGGCAGGAACAGATACTATTTCTCCATAGGCTCAGGCCCTGAATTATGGAAACAAATTCTGTGTGAATCCAAGGTAGTTGGATTAGGAGGAACTGTATTTCTGGTGTTGGGAAAACAAGTGAGATTGGCATTGGACAGGAGTATAACAATAGTGGCCCAGGGAAGGTATTTCCTGTGCCTGGGAAGCAGACATGTAGGCAGAACTTAATCTGGATGTAAGAGGAATGGGACCATACCACAGATCAACCTGATTAGATCAGCGTTTTAGTTTCTCATTCACTTAAATGCATTCTTGAAATATTTGCTCTGCTCCCAACTAGAAGTAAAATACTGGTTGAGATTAATTCTGAAATCATCAAAAGTGTATTACTTTTTTCGTTTAAAATTTTTCATGCATACATTCAATTTTTAAAATTCCCTTATAAAAACATAGTTGAACTCCTTCATAACAAATTCTGTTATTACAAACCTAATATAAGCAGTTTATGTTGTTACAATTTTTTATCATACACCTTTGGTTTCTAGAAATGTCATTTTATAAGAAACTGAATACACCACAATTATATTATTATATTATTGCAAACTTTATTCTTACAAACTTCACCGACAAGAAGCCCCATTATTACAGACACTGTCTGGTAACAAATTTTACTATTGCAAGCATTACTTCTTCAATGACTGTAAACTATTGACTGGTTCAGCAATGCATTTATGCAGAAATAATGTACTATTGCAATTCTCATTATATAACAAACCCCATTATTAGAAACCTAAGAGGTGATTGTTTACTGGTCAGTACATTTCCAAATTTTGTTGATGTGGGTGTCCAGTTGAATTTCTGATTATAAATTCATTGGTGATGCTGAGAAATGCACTGAAAATCAATAAAGAATAAGATGTGCTTGGCCATCAAGGTTAGTAAATGATTGTAGAATCACCAGTCTAGTGGTGATTGTAATTATAAACCTCCCTTTGTAACACATTCCACTATAGCTAACGTCTCATTTTAACAAGTGGCAAAATTGCATAACCGGGCATCAGAAGCCACACTAACTGGTGCATATTGTGTCTATTGCATATTTAACCCCACCCAAAGACACATTGAACCTATGCTGGAGCAAGCTTGTTCACTGGAGCCAATTCCCAGTGCTTCCCTCCCTATACACTTTTATTTTGTTCCTCTTGAAATACTTTTCACACTGTCTTTTAAAGATTGCTACGTTTGGGATAGATACAAGCGTCAGGGTTTGGCTTACCCTTACATTCATTGTTTTACTTCAATTGCATTATGCTGCACACATTTTTTTTATTTCTCCAATGTCAAGAATCAGGCACAACTGAGATCATGGAATATTTTGGGAACCAACGAAGTTGCAATAGAAAAAATACTAGGTTGGAGACATCTGAGGGAGGTCAAGCCAGTGCAAATGAAGTATCTCCAAGTTGCTTTGAGGGGGTGCATAGTAGAAATGCTTCTACAGCATGAGAAACCTTCATGTAATTCTAATATAAACACAGCTGAAAATTCTAAATTGATTCATCTTTTTCTCCTCTTTTTTTCTTTCTCTAAAGTTATGTCTGAAGTAAAGGAAATAATGTCGGCTGGCTAGGATTAGCTGTCTGCCTGCACAGGAGATTTCAAAACAGGAGCCCTTATTATAGTAACAGCAGTTGGTTACAGTCAACACTGGGATGTCCACCTGACATGAAAAGTGCTATACAAATGTCATTTGTTGTTGTTTCATTGGGGTCCGGGAGAAATGACCACGGAAGGGCTGACACACTGATGAAAAGTGATGGTGATGGTGGCTTCATTGGCCATTGAGGCTGCCTGGTTCTCCAGAGCACCATGTGCTTGTGTTACTCCGCATCGTAGGGGCTTCAATTGAGCCTCTCTTTTTCTACCCTCCCCAAGCCAGCAAGACACTCCTGATGGCAAACAGCCTTTAATCTCCATTAAACTGCCTAAGATCTTGATGAAGTTCAGTCCCCGTTAAGATCATCCATTGGGGTGCAATTACCACCCAGCAGTAATTTCTCTGAAGTCATTCATTTCCGAAAGATTATTTTCCTGTGTATGCATGTGAGCCAATGGGCCCGCACTGCATTACATCTGTCAGACGCACTGCTGGGCACACAGCAACACTGGAAATATGCAAGGCTGTTTGAAATAATTTATTTTTACTTGAAGTCCTTCCTTGTTAGGGTCAACAGGGAGGCCGTGTTTTGATTACAGGCCCTATCAGTAGTGCTAGGCTTATCCAGCCGACTGCTCTCACAGTATCCAGCAGCAAGCTCCCACATCTGCTGTTCAGGGGGAAACATATATTGTTTTTCCCTCCACGGTGGTTACTCAGAGGTAATGACTATTGACCCCTTAACCTCTGAAGTCAAGCTCTAATCTTGTTGTGACTGTATAAGCAGGTGCCCAAAGGGGAGGGGGAAGTGCATGGTACAGATTACTGGGGAGGAAGGCTTTCATTTGAAGGGGTTGTGTATATATGGAGGGAGGGAGGGTGGTCACTGTATGAGCACAGTAGCTACTACTTTACTGAAGCTGTCATTTCATGAAGGATTTTTCCAGTCAGGCAGAAAGAAACTAAATAACATCAATGCTTGATATGTCAAATAATAAAAAATACCATCTCTCTTTTTTTCTCAGTACTCAAAGCAAGCTGTGTGCAGCCAGGAGTAAGGAAAGAGGTTTTATTTAAGCCAGTGACACGGAATAATAAATAATCTGAATAGCTCTCAGCCACTGTTCCTGCCTTTGAGCTCCCCACCACCGTCTCCAAGTTCAGGGTATTGCATATAACCCTGGTGGCATTAGTTTGGTGTTAAGGAGCTTGTCACTTCTCTTGAGTTTTTTTTCCCCCAAGTAAGACTGATTCAAACATGTTCAGATTCTACTATTGTAACTCAATGAGCTATGAAGAGAGGCTAAAGGGGGCTCAATCTGTTCTCTTTGGAGAAAGAAGACAGGAGAGGGAATAACGTGACCCAAGGTTTTTAAGATCATGAAGGGAGTTGCCCACAACATTTTGGCCACAGAAATACACACAGTCACGCCACTTTACAGTATATCCTTTACAGTATTAATGCTTTGAGATCATGACAACCTGATCGGCGCGATACCAAATTCAAGGATTATGATTATTATTATAAATGGGAGTGAAGGAGGTGGAATCATAATCACTAATGAAATCAAAAGTGAATTATGATTGATGGAATTGTTTTACAGGGAAGAGGTTTTAGCTTTTACAGTAAGCTGCCAATGAATTAACACAATGAAGATGGACTTTATTTGAACATTCAAAAAAGAAATGGACAGATTGCTAAACAGGGAGTAGAGGGAATATGTTCTTAATGTAGAGGCAGGAAGGGAATAGTGGTGGTTGCAGTGCATGACAACAAGGTGAGCTGAATACCCCATCTTCTCTCGTTCTCCTGTGGCATTATCCAAGTATGAAAACTGCAACCCATAAGAGATTGCTTTTCCCTTTTGCGTCACTACTATTCTTTTTATTTTAAAAATATAGTTGTCCTAATTTAAAATGCATTTTCTCGCACCATTTATTTTCAGTATACACTCCAGGAACCCTAAGCTTAATAATGTCCTGAAATCAGTCAGAGACCTAAAAGGGGGCTGTAAACATTAAATAAAAATCAGGCAAATGGGAAAAAGATGTTAACCCTTAGCTTACTGAGAGCTCTATGGAAATATATGTACTCAAGTATATAGAAATACTTGTGCTCTGCCACTGTGCTCCAGACATACAAACCATCAAGTTGGCACATCATAGTTTAAATTTTCTAATGTTTGACTCCTGTCTTAAAAAAAAGTTCACTTTCTTCAATAAGGCCCTCCCCTATAGAAGCACACATAATTCATCTTTCAGATCAGATGGCTGAATCATTTGGTGCCAGGTTTATGCCAATGTTGCTCTGTGAACTGCTACTGTGAGGTACATGACAATTTCTCTTTCCCTATTGAGAAGGCTCTCCATTCCAGTGACGTTATCGAGACTGGAAGCTCAATATATGGAGAACCACAGGCACAAAGCTATTTCCCTCCATTCAACAGTGTTTAAATGCACACCTTTTTACATTAAAAACAAGTAGAAGGTTTCTTTAATGTCCCAATGGACCACTTTTACTGAAAAATAAAACAGTATTTCGAATGAAAATGAAACTTACGCACAGTTAGCACCCATAGCAATTTGTGACATAGTATTGAATTACTGTATATAGTCCAGGGTTAATACATGGTGGCAGAGGTTGTGTTACATGCTGTTGAACAAGCTTGAAGAATTTAGCCCTTCAGGAATTTTATATCTTTGGAAAATTTGATCTTGTATTATTCTGCCCACATGTATTTCATGGTAAGTGTGATAATCAAAATAATCTTTGCAACAATCAATTCTTCTGTACTTTAGGCTTTTACCTGCTTATGTAATGATCCATCACCCACATGGCAACATCTTGGAAGTGCTTTATCTTTTTTAAAACACAATACCTGTATGTGTTTCCTTTTTTTTGAACCCATGCTGGTGCTTTGGTGTTTTGTTCACATCGAGATGTCAAGATTGCTTTACCGGGTTTTATTAGGTGTCTGCTGTCACACCGTTTGCTTTCTACTTCATTAAATCTGTAGCAGAGGTTGATAGAGTTGTTGCAGGTGTGGTAGGGAGCTATCCACTCTGCGGGATACATACTGTGCATCCCACTTTCAAGTCAGTGTTTGAGTTATCTGAAAGGTTTAACCCGTTGGTGCCTATGTGGTGCCTGGTGTAGTGATGGACAGAAAGTCCCACATTCCAAAATATGTTGTACAAATAGCTGTTGGCTAACAATGGGAGGTCTACTTCTAGAAAATGCTGGTTGATGACTGCATGAGCAATAGTGAATTTTTTGGGGGTTGACTGAAGTTAGGCCCCACTTACCCACTGTATGCCGAATTCAACAGGAATACATTCCTCAAGGGAATGAGTAAGTGGGGTGACCAGGTATCCTCTCCAGCCAGCCAAGCCAAAAGGAGATCTTTCTATCAGGCGCATATCCCAAGGAGTAACTGCTAAGAACAGACACTAGACTTGATCTGAGCCAAGAAGTTGTAGGAAGGATGTGTTGATAAGTAGGAGAAGTAATGTGTTGGCTTGTATAAAGTGAAATTCAAGTCATCAGGTTACTGTGCATCTGAATCAACATTGACTAGTGGTATCACTGCTTAAGTGGTCCTTGTTTTACCCGATGATGATTCAGATCTCACATCTTGAAGTTTTTAGAGGGCGTGGATAAAAGTTGACTTTGATGGCTGCAAACTCCTTTGTATTTGGGATAATGAGGGGCTCAGATGATATTATAAACCACAAAAGGAAAGCTCAAACCATTTTATTGTGAGGGCCTCTGTTTTGTTTTTAGGTGCTCTTTGTGTCGAGGTAAGTGTCAGCAAGATTCCCTGTCTCTGATGTATGATGACGTTAACAAAAGGGTATTAAAGCCTTGTGGTGCCAACAAAAGGGTATTAATGAGATTTATTGCCCAGTAGATTACCAAGATTTAGCTTACTCAGTGTATATTAATGGAAGAACTGTGAGTTTATAGGAACAGTTTAGTCTGGGGTTGTGACTTTAAAGACAATTCTGAGTGCGTGCTTCAACTGATTCATTATGGGATTAGCAGACGTAAGTGCTTTAAACAAAAGCAATAGTCTTATTTGCATCTAGTTAACAAAATTCTTGACCCTCTTTGATGAGAACTGATTCGACTTTCCATAATCAGATGAAAGTGTAGTTAATATGAACACAATTTTGCATAAACCTGCTGTTATTGACATACAGCAGGTCTCTTCTGAAGGCAAATTTAGTGTAGGAAATGGGTTCTTGTTATAGGTTCATGCTTTCTTATAACACTTATTTAACACCAACACCAGACCTCCATTCAAAAGCTACACACTTGCTAGGAGTTATTATTGACCATACATATTTTTTCCTGCCTCTTTCCTGACATTTCCATATGATATTTTTGCTTTGATGGTGTTTAAAGCTGTGAGTGCTGATGATGGTATCATGGGAATGGCTGGGAGGAGTGACTGGGTTCAGAAGTGTGAAGGAGCTGATTTAACAGATACAGCTGAAATAATCCAATCACTGAGGCATTGGAGTTAATGACTGTTTAGCTACTGATGTTAATTGAACTCCTTCACATGGATGCCTCCTCAGTGACACTCCAAGTCAACTCATCCCCCCTGCCCCCACACACGCACACACATACCATAATATCATTAGAACTTGAGAAACAAAATATTCAAGAAATCAATAGAAATGGATAGAGAAATAACATGTTAACATCAGTTCGTCAATCATGGTTCATTTTTGTTTACTATTTGATCCATTGAATGTATACTTATGTAAACTCTTCCACTGGAGCTCCACATATCACATTGAATCTGCAATGAAATGTTACATTTATGATATACTCACATATTCTAATTCCAATTCCCTGGTCTCTCACAGACTATTTTATATTGCTCCTCTTCAAATAATTATTCAGTGCTCTTTTAAATATTATTGTGGTCTTAGCTGCAATAGCTACTGTCACAAAGGATTCAAGTTTTAATAAAGTATGCACCATTCGATTCCCAAAAGGTTAATCTTTCTTCCTGCAACTAACTTCATGTTTATGTGAAAAGTTTTTAAAGTCAGACATGTCTTGTCTGGATACATATATCCATTTTGAGATGTTTTTGCTTCCCCCTTGGCTGTTATATTGGGCTTGGATCGTAAGTACCAGCAGATCATAAAATTACCATTTACAACAGGTCACGCTGGAATGCACAGCTTATAAAGCTGCAAAATGATTTTTTTCGTGAAACATTTGTTACACTTATGACTCACGCTGAGGTTCCATGGCTGCGGGGAGCCCTTTGCCGCCTCACCCAAGTGGCTATTATTCATGTGTGAGGTTGTACGGTGAGTGTTGGCAGGTTGTTTAACTGTGAAGGAAGTTTGTCCCTGGGCATGATCTTGTCTACAGCAAATGCCCCCATGCACACTGACATTTCCATAAGCATCAGTCGATAGTGATTACAAGCAGCAACCTTGGTTGCCTGTTCAGGTGGGCATTAAAGAACCGGTTATGTTGGTCTTGCTGTGGCTGGCACACAGTGTCACCATGGTACAGGTGTGGTAAATAATAAGTATTATTCTCAGCCAGTATTAAATAAACTTCTGTCTCTTACTGTTGTTAATCCGGCACAATACAAATGTCATTTGTATTGTATTGATATTAAAACCATGATGTTCTTTGGATGACCTGTTCCCATTCCATAAAACTTCCCCGTCCCGAATAGTAGATGCAAGCTCTCCACCACTGCCATAAAGTACGTAGTAAAAATTAATCCGTCTGTGAGGATTGGAAGCTGTAGCTGTAAGATTCCAAACAAATTTTTGCCTGGCCCATGTGTTGCAGGCTTGAAATCCTTTTGCAAGACAACTGCTTAACAGTCAAGGTCCAAATCCCTGACTGTCCAGCACCTTGGGACGTCCTCCCGATGTAAAAGGCACTATACAAATGTAATTTGTATTGTATTGATATTATCAAACCATGATGTCCTTTGGATGACCTGTTCCCATTCCATAAAACTTCCCCGTCCCGAATAGTAGATGCAAGTTCTCCGCCACTACCATAGTGTATGTAGTAAAAATTAGACATCTCTTTACCTTGATATGTCTCAAACAATCGGATCACTGATGATAAATCTGGCTTTCCACAGGACTTTAAGACACTGAGAGTAGCACATATTTTACAAGCCCTAATTCTTTTCTCTTTACTAACATAGCTAATTTCTAGAAATTAGAAATGACCTGGTATTTAGGTATTGGTTTAGCTGAGCTCCACAAGCATATATTTACATGTGCAGATCTCTTTACGGAAGTGTAGCCCAGGGTATTTCAGCATTGCATGCGGAACAAGCAATAAAAGTGTGGAGCCAGCTTGCATTCTTTACTACAGGCACCAAACCTAACTGGTGCCTGTAGTCAACTGAGGCATTAATTACATTGATTTTGTCATCTTTCAATTTAAAGAGAGTGATATTGCAATAAACTGATAATAATATCAGTGAACAGCTGTAAAGAAAACTTGATCATTCCAGCATATTGTTACCCTCTATTGTGTTCACTTTAAAATCCTGATGCCTATGATAGTCACACTACAATGGATCAGGCTTAAAACCAACAATGATCTGTTGGGCAAACCAGTGCATTTAGCAATGGACCAGTGCCAGTGGGTGTGCAACTGATTTGGTCGGCCAGTGAATCCATTCCCACAGCACTGCAATCTTGAGAAGCTTCTTGTACAAACTGCCTCCAACAAATCCCTTCGTATTTACAGTATGGTATGTCCAATTTTCATTTCCATTGTGTTGACGGCCTGGTGGATTTCACAGTGCTTCAATGACTCTTTCTGTATTGACCTCACCGCGGTCAAATTTAAACAGAAACACAAGTACAATTAAGAGTAAGGTTCAGCAGCCATATTCCTAGAAAACAAATCAGTTATACAGAATTCTTTTGAAAAAAATAATGCATATTTTTTCATACAGAATTCTGTATACCTGATTTGTAATAATATATATTTTTTCTCTTTTTGCTTTTGGACCATATTTGTTTAAGATGTGCTGAGGGAATCTACAGGAAATGCAGCTTTGAGGAGTTAATTTGATGATAATGAGGAATGTAAATCAAATGATTCTTAAACTATAATTGCGCTTATCTCAGCTGTTGTTGCTTGCCATATCAGATTCAGGAATTCCTCCCAGTTCTTGTGACATCTTCAGCACTTTCTGGTCAAGTAAGATTTTTCCTTCAGAAAGTTAACATAAATAGCAAAAGATTATTAATATTGATCCTAGTTTGTATGTTATTCAGCTTATTGGGTCTCTTCTACCATAACATTAGATCATTAGAGCTTTCAATATCATTGCCCAGCCTTTTCTACATATCCCTTAATCCTATTTCTAATAGTTTCCAAGTACAGTGCAGCCCCTTTATAAAATCCTATTTTACAGCATGGAATTGGTTATCATGTGGTTGTAGTGTGGATCCCATTATCCCGTGTGCTTTCCACTACTGATGCAGATTTTACGGATCCCAACCTGTGTGTTACAACAGGGCTGCACTGCATCAAGCTATCTTCCTTTGAAACATCCTAATCGATTCAGCATGTTCATTATTCTGATAGGAACATTCACTTTTGTCAGAACTGCAAGTGCAAACTAAACGTTTCCATGTCAGAAATGATCTTTCTCATATAGAACAGATAAAATCTCCAGTCAGTATGACAGCGATAGAATCAAGATAGCCCTCACAACTATTGCTAACAGAGCTGTAGAGTGATTTTTGTTTTCAAAATGTTATACAGTAGCACTTTGTAAATATTAGATAAATAAATAAAGCAGATAAATAAAGATAAATAAAGATAGATAAATAAAGCAGAATTCTTCAACTTAAAAATGATAAAGCAGAATTGTCTTAATAAGGCTCACTTCTTACAGTAATTCCAGATAAATTATATTTTAGTCAAACCAGAATTCAGTGGAAAATCTGACTAACTGCAGACCATTTCCTATAGTTAAACCTGGCAAGCGCGTGTATTGAAAAAAAACTTATTTCTGAGTCTGTTTGAAGATCTCTACTAAATTATTTTTTCAGACAGGCTGTTTTTAAAGGAACCCCCCCCCCTCCCCCCCGAGACATTAAAATATTTTCCTTTTTTTAAACTTTTTTTATTTTGCTGCATTTGTAATGTGCTTGTTTAACCTTGCTGACATTCAGTGAAGGAGTTGCAGTACATGTTGTGACTCATGACAATTCGTCCAATTTGCTCCGTTTGGTGAAAAAGCCGAGAAGCGATTGATATTTCTTCCTTTAAATTATTGAATCCCCGACTTGTGTTACACTCTCCAAGGATCTGTTCTGATGCTGAGTGTCAGAACAGCCATTGACTGCTGATGCTAAAAATGTGAAGTGGAAATTGATCAACCTTCTCATATTTAACATGGTTACTGAATAATATTTTTAAACCAGTTTCCAACAATTTTTTTTCCGGGTTCGACTCATTGATTTGCTTACTGAAAACGGAGGAAGCAGGGGCATGTTATTCCCTCCCAGGATCAGATACATTCCATTAAATTGATCAATACACAAATCCCTGAGTGTTGACAAAACTAAATAAATATAGATGAGCGAGAAGAAAAAATTAGATTTATGTGAAAGAATCCTGGAATTTTTTTTAACCCTTTCACCTTCACAAGGACTGTTTACATGGCCTATCAGGGAGGGAAGGGGTTGAGGTGACTCAGAGATAGGCCTTTGAGAGCAGTTCAAAGAGTGAATGATGAAAAGCACTGGATTTTGACTTCAAATAAAGATCAAAGCCAAATTGGAATGGATGACTCTCCCATAAGGCAATAGGTACAAAGTCAATTGAGGTGTTTAAAAGGGAAATATAGAGGTATTTGGGTATTGGGAGATATGAATAAAAGACATGGAAAAGGAATTGAAAGATAAATAACTTTTATTAACTAAATAAATGGTAGAGCGAGCTCCAGGGTCTAAATGCCCTACTCTTGCTCCTGTGTTCAAGATCATTTGAAGTGGATTGGCTTTGGCCAATTCAGATTTGCATTTGAAAAGTTTGAATTTAATCTTTAGTAGGAATTCAGATGAGCCTGTTGTTTTAATTTAAAATAAAATCATCTGTAAAGAGGGACAAGATGCATGTTATTTTCTCTTGTGTTCAATATTTTATTTTGGGGGGAAGAGAAAGCAGAGAATGTTAATGATCTTTAGCAGACTGTGTATACACCTTATTGTCCACTAATTTGCTAGTTGTATGCTCGTAATTGCTTCATAGTTAAGTGCAGACTCTTCCCTTGATTAGTGATGTGTCCTGTTAAATTCATGGGAAGTTCATAGGATAGAGAAAGTACCTTTGTGTGTGTCTTTTGCAGTACATGTGGTATTCATAAGTGGAGCTCAATGATTTCAAGTTCATTTTAGTGGGTTTGTTTTGAGTCAGCCAGCATAAAGCTATCAAATTTAAGAAACTTTTTTTTAAAAAAATCTTAAAGAGCTTCAGCAAACTTACTGATATTTATCATAATCCTAGTATCCTTAATGCAATGCTGATTATTAAAGTTCCAAACCTATACTGTGGGCACTATATTCCGTCAAAAAATTATTGCTCTCTTGTCACTCACTCTGGTTTGGTTCCAGTATCCGACTGTTTTCTTCCCTATATATACAAGACCCTGAATTTGGAAACTGGGCAGATTTTTCTGCACAATAACATGCTGATGTTACATGTTCGGGGTGAGGGGAGGGGAGGAATTCTGCCTCTTCTGTTTTATGTTGCCAATTTGTTGATTATTTTAAGGGATCGTACTGGGCTATTGTGCTCCATTTAACATGGAGAATGTGTCATTTTGTCCAAATAAATAATTGTACCAGGTGCCAAGCCAGGTTTGTTAAGGGCCTCGGGACATCCTCCCGACATGAAAAGTAATAATAATAATAATCCTTGCATTTGATATAGCGCCTCACATCTTCGAGATGCCTCAAAGTGCTTTACAGATGTAGTGACTGTGTGTTTTGTGGGTGAGAAGTGCTGCATTTATATTGTATTATAATAATATTTGTCATTTTTAAAATATACTTATTGTTTAAAGTGGCATTATGGTCATTAATCAGCGCACAGCTAGTTTTGGAATGAATCAGAATAACTGGCATCATGAGCAGAAATCTGGCCCTTCCCTATGGAAATTCCAGTGTTCTCCTGTGTACTTCCTGGTAGTCAATCTCAAAACAACATTGGGAAAAGCCTGGGAACAGATTGCCCGCTGACGACCTTCAAAGCTGGGACGTGGCATGTGATGGGCGGAGTCAAAGAAAAGTAAGGGAAAGTTTCACATTCTCAACATAATCTCATAATATGAGGCAGGAATTTCAGCCAGCGGTAACCATTTTTAATCAAATTTTAATTTCAGAAGAATTTATCTCAAAGCCAGATGAGCTCAATTGCTGACTGGTATATTGGAATTTTGTATTAGATCAGGTTAGATCCATATTTCTACTGATATTTGTTTTGTTTGATATCCTATGTACACATATACACATATATAAAACAATACTAACTGAACCCTTGTCCCTTATGCCTTCAACATTCTTAACATGAACCCTGTGCTGGAGGACCAGATGCACTCCCCCCACCCAGCCCTGGCACTAAGGACACAGTGGGAATTATTGCTTTGTGTGGTTGTCTAAACATTAAGAGAGGGCAGGTTTCTATAATGTTTTTCTCTAAAGTGAGGATTTCTACTGTTAGCACCTTCTACTAAAATTACTTGTGTACTCTCATATTTAAATGAATAAATAGCAGTAAGTTAAATAAAAATCAAAATTCCCTGCTGCTTGAGATTTTTTNCTAAATGCTTTTTATTCTGGACAATCAAGCAGTTCAAATGGAGATAGAAATGGCTTTGCTAAATAAGGGAGAAAGGAATAGAGGGATATGAGAGAGGGGATTAGGAGCAGAGTATGGTCCTGTAGAGTGTAAACACGAGTACGGACTGGTTGAGCTAAATGGCCTGTTTCTGTGCTGTAATGTCTTTGTAATGCTATGTCGAGTAATTATATGTAATCCTCTCCATAGAATTCAATAGTCCAGTTTTTTTTTTACCTCACCTGTTTTAGACTATATTGGCAAAGCAGTTGGACACTGCAACTGAAAAATAAAAAGATTTTCTATCTTGGGTTGTTCTATTCATTCCCGTTAGCTAATTAGGGTTAGCTGGAATCTATATTGAACGATTGCATATAGGATAATGGATGACTGGTAGAGAGCTTACAAGCTGTAATTCAAACAAGTGAAATAGGTTGGCATTCATGAAGCACTCAACCTTGGTTCTTTTGGTTTATGAGCATCAACAGAGGCAAGAAATTCAGTCACAACCTTAAACGTGCTGTGCTTATGACATTTATTCTGTGCACTGTGTCATATGATGCAATGTAAAAATTTTATTTTTCTTATCCATATTTGCTGATTGTGGTGCCCATTTTAGAAACACTATGGAGTAACTGAAAGGTTATTGAAGATAATATCTGGTGATATTTGGCTTGATGATAGCGGTACAGCAGTAATATAACCTGTTTCACAGGAGCCAAGTACAAGCAACAACAACAACAACAGATTGCATTTATACGCACCCTTCACTTAGGGAGGGCGTCCCAAGGCGCTGGACACTCAAGGGTTTGCACCCGAGCTGGAGGGTGGAGTCGAGAGGGGTGGAAGGCAGGTGGGAGGTGGGAGGATGACTAAAGGCACGGTCAAAGAGGATGCAAGTACACGATACACTACTTAATACTATATACATTGACCATATTATTTACCAGCAATCAAATGTTGATTGTCACTCAGTAAACTAGGAATGATTACATCTCATTGTTCATCCTAAAGCGATGTCACAATGCAAGATCAGTGAGATGGAAACATAAAGTAGTCCAGTTGTCAGTGTGTACCATGTTTGTGCTGTTAACAAAAATAGGGGAGCTAAATGTGAATAATACCTATGAACAGTTTACAGTATTGTTTTATATTATTAATATTAATAATATTATTCAACAATAATTTGTTCACTTAATTCACGACTATTTACTGTGCGCAATCGGCTGCCGTGTTTCACCCACAAAACAGTCACTTCACTTTACAGTATATTCTGTGAAGTGCTTTGAGTGTCTAGAAGACCTGATAAGGCGCTATATCAAATGCAAGGATTATTATTATCATAATATAAAAAGGGCTACCAAAGTTGGTATCATGTAACCCAACTTTCAGGTCATTGTCAGAAGCTAGTTGAATGAACTTTACTCATTATTTGATAATTTCAACTAACCAGTAATCCATATTATATATATATATAGTATCTATGGAATACAGTAAAGGCAATGTCAGCTTGGCTCAGTTGGTAGCCACTGTTAGTTGTGAGGCAGACACGTTGTGGGTTCAAGTCCCATCTCGAGGACTTTCAGCTCCTGGTCTACGCTAAAACTGTAGTGTGGAGGTGGGAGAGTGCTGCATTGTTGGAGATGCATATATTGAATCAAGGTCTTAATGTGATTGTATGCTATCTGCCTGTTCAGGTGGATGTCAACAATTGGACAACTGGTTAACAATCCTCCAGTTAAATAGGGTTATTTGCCTGCTGGTTATTTGTGGACTAATGCTGTGCAGAAATCGGCTGCCATGTGCGCTGTCAAATATATACCTAATAATTATTGTGAAGTGCTTTGAAATATTTCAACATGATGGGGTTGTATCAAATGCAATCTTGTATCAAATATTATTGTTATTATATAATGTGTAGACATAGATTTTTGTGTCTCATTGAAATCACCAATGTTATATCAACAAGCCAGATAACACACAATCACATTCTGGAGCAATCTCTTTGGTTTAATATTTCACTACATCGCTTTCATATTACAAAACAGTTTTTTATTTGCAGTTACAAAAGAAATCCAGATTTTTCTATCAAACACATATGTCAATCCTTGTGAAGCATTGGATTCATAATTGAATGCAGTTTTGCGGTTAGCAGCCTATTTAATTACAAAGGTATAATACTACTCTTTAAAAAGCCTATAAAATGTTAACCAGCCCATGCAATTTTTTTTAATACTTTGTAGAGACTGATAATAAACACACTATCAAAGGGATGAAGTTCAGATTTCAGTCTTCTGAAGTAGTGGAGACTCATGGAATAAATGCTGTTTTTTCTACCTTTCCATTTTGAGAAATTAATTATTATTTTTCTTGTTTAAGGATACAGGGGTTAGGACAAAGTTGAAAAAACAGAGTCTGGAATGTCCGTGTTTTTGAGGAGAATTTGGCTGTGGATTGCAATGTCTGCTGCACACATGGCTGTCTCAACACGGCAGGTGGTTTGATACAAATGCTGCCTCGTCTGAGTACTACTGACTTGGCTTCCGTCTGTTAGGATCTAACACTGTTTAACCCTTTTGGGTCTTCTTCTGCCTGCACTCCCATTGGTAATTGCAGCAGAGACATTAAGCCTGGCAATTCCTCATCATCTGGCTAGTCTAGATCCAAACTTCTGTGGTATTTTAGATGTATCAGCACAAGAAAATGGGACAAAACAGTAGCCTTTCAGAGTTGTTGCTTTTGGAAAGTAGACGTATTATTAGCGTGAATGCAGGTCATAAAGATCTGCAGTAGAGCGTTACTTTGCTAGTACTGATTCAAATGTGATCTCATTACATTAGGTAAATATTACACTGAATACAACTATAAGTGAAGATTTCTGCCTCAGCTTTGGGTTTAACTGGAATATGGTGCTACAGTAAGCAAAATATGCGTGGGCAGGGGAACGTTCCTTGATGGATCGGTTAATATGTTCTAAGTTTCGAAGCCTAGTCTGTGTCGAACTAGGTTATCTCATCTGGGGGCTACAATGGTCCCTACAAATTGACCTCAGTATCTCTTGGGTAACTCATGGGTAAAGAGGAGAGAACATATTTGTTCTTTAGTGACCACTGACGAAAAGCACACTGTAGACATTGGGTGAAGATCAAAAGGACAGCCATGGAACCCTCATCAAAAACAACAACAACAAGATTGCATTTATAGAGCGCCTTTCACGTCGGGAGGACGTCCCAAGGCGCTGGACAGTTGGGTAACATACTGTACCTTATTCATGAGAATAAGGGCAAATTAAAGAGGGGTAGGAGTTATGTTTCTTATTTGTGCTGCTATTGGTATGTAATGTGTCAACAACGAACACTTTTAAATCCAATGTGTGTGAATGCCACTGACACATAAGGACCTGTACCAGTTCTCACCTCGACTCCACTCTCAGCTTTGAACCCTGATGCCAAGAGATTTCCAAAAACTAGACCAAGCTGTGAAGTGCTTTTTTGAGGAAACCTTTGAGGAGGTAGTTTAACATGAAAGAAGGTTCTTGCTGCTGATTTTGTCTGAACTGCTATAAATTGGTGGGTCAGAGAGGATATAAAATGCACGGCTGAGTGCTTTTTGGAAATATTTTACAGCGTAGAATAAGATACAGTATGTTACAGATGTTATGGGCTACTGGAGGAGTTAGTTTAAAAGTACATCTGAGAGCCTTAACAATTTTAGAGTCCTTTTTACTTACCTTTGAAATGCTCTCATCTCTTATGCTTTTGTACAGCTTCCTTTAATAACTTTATTTTTGCATTTTTATCTTTTTTTTAAATTCTTTCTCATTATCTCTATCTGCGAATAACTCACCAAATTGAACTCTATCCAGCTGAGAGGGAGAGGATATGAGTCACAGGATTCTCTGTAACTGCCTATGAGTAACAGTCAAAGAGGTCACTTAAATTTGGGAAGAGGTCAAGTGTGTCGGTTTTACTGTATTCTCATCCCACCTATCTCGGCCTTTCTCTAAGCTGGATAAACCTTCTCTTAATAGTAATAGCAATCTTAAGTGCCAGGACTCAAGTTCATGATTATCTGGTTATGCGCTCTACTCACTGAGTATGATCACCTTGAAGCCAGGTACCTTAGCAAGTCACAGAATGAAAGACAGACATGTGTGTACATGTGTAAGAGGAGCCTGAGACAACACTATGGTTGCATCACAAGTCATGGCAAATGACAGGTTGGATCCCCTGCTCGTTGCCACCTGGGCAGACAGGTTCAATTGTTCAATTGTTATGCCCTTTAGTTAGACAAAGATTTAATAGGAAGTTGAACAAAGATTTCCCATGGCGTTGGTTTGAGCGTACATATCTAACTGCCCTCCTGTGGACTGGAGCCAGAAGCTGCATTTGGAATTTTTCCATTCTAACTCATGGCCAATACTTCGAACCTCTGGCTTATTTTAATAGGGAGCAGCTAATGAATTCTCTATTAATAGTGCTGCAAACTTTATCAAATTGCAAATGTTCTATTCTAAACTCTTGTGAGATCCTTTAAGTATTTTGTCCTTTGCCATAAATCAGACTTACCAGAAGTCCCTCAGCCACTCTCTATTAATTTTTTTTCACACATTGTGGCACATTGAATCCCAGGAAAATAATCTTTTTATGGTTAATGTGTTTGGAAACATGACTTTTGTTGCTCACTTTGGGAATTTGTCAAGTGAGTGATTGGTAGGTTTCTCACTTTGGTTGAAAGCAATGTCAGTCCACCTGCGGAGAGTGATCAATAAATAAAGCAATAGTTCCAGAGACACAGATAGATAAACAGAAAAAGACATGAAACTAGACAGATAGATACAGTGATAGGTAAATACAGTGGTTGAGCAAAAAGTTGGGAACGATAGTCATATAGATAGACAGATAGACACAGAAGGCTACCTACCCCATGCGGTATTATCATTTAAATAATTGTGCCTGAATCATAACACATGAATGAAGAAGGTGCCCATGGAGAAGGAACTATGTGTCTGAAACTGCTGATGACTATCTGTATACTAGCTGTATTGAATACTTTCATCCCCACATATATTTATTACTTTTTTTTATATTGCAGCAAGTTATCTGACACAGTGCAGTATGCTCTTTTGTTTTGGGCTTTTTGCTAAGATTCATTGCTTTCATTGTACAAATGTAGATGTACGCCCTCTGGCCTGATCAGTATCTGAACATGCTGCCCTGTTGACTTTTCATGTTAATTCCATTTACGTACAAATGTTGTTTTGTATTGAATCCAGATTAGGTGTCACTTCTGAATAAACACCGTAGCCTAAGAAATTCATACTAATATTACATGGTTATACCTTGTTGTCACTTCCTATTAATAATAATCCTTGCATTTATTATAGCGCCTCATCATGTCTTTGAGACGTCTCAAAGTCACAAAGAGATTGGCCATGTTAATTCAGGCAAAAACGATTTTATGGTTCTAATCCCTGTATATACAATGTGCAATGAATGGAACTGTAGAGATGAAAGAGGGCAATATTTTGAAAGGAGGGGGAAATTTGTGGAATCATTTGAATTGAGGACTAGTCTTGTTAATTTAGTTGTGTGCATTTGGTTCTTTTATATTTTTGTCCATAAATATATGGTCAATTCACTTCACAGTCTATTCTGTGGAGCGCTTTGAGATGTCGAGAAAATGTGAAAAGCTCTATATCAAATGAAAGGATTATTATTCTTTTAACTATCTCACAGCACATTTCTGGGGACAAGAATTTATTCTTATGTTTAGTGTTTCTCTTAACAGCTGCAATTTCCTTCAGCGTTTAATGGAGTATTGTTGACGGGGAAACATCTTATGAACCATTTTACCAGATATGTACGGTGTGTGTAAATGTGACATGATGTGCTGCGTCAACAGTTCAGTTCTGCCCATAAAATGAAAGTCACATTGAAAAAAAGTGGCTGGGTAAGGCAGCAGATACAGGAGTAATGATTGTCCAGTCAATGGTAAATTTACCAAATCTTTGTGGGTGAAAACATTGTATCCCTTATTGATGTGTTAATTTATGGCCCATGTTGGTGTGAGTTTATGACTTACGCTACCAGAGTTTGGAAATTTACAGAACAATGGGATTACAATGTTGTCAGTGCTAAAGTTCGTAAATGTACTATTGACCGTACAGTCACTATCAGGATATCTAAGGGTGTGCAAGTTTAACACAGGTGAATGTACAACTAATTTAGTCTATCTAGCTGAAGCTTTCCCAGTGTAATGACCATCCTCATTCAACCCCTCCCTTCTCGTCAATCCCATGCCTTGTAAACAAACAATTTTCTGACACACAGAATGAGGACCTTGTTGTGTATCAAGGACAGGCAGCTGTGGACAGATTGAAAAGCAGCAAGTTTCATGCACAAAAGTACATTTGAGAGATTCCCATTTTGAGATCAATCCAACTTGTAGATGAGGATGGGTGCTGATCTCCCCACCACCATCTAGGCTGAGGCTAAATAATACATTGTTCTATGAGCAGGCAAAGACCTTCATGTCCTCTTGGTGCATGTCAACATCAGCACCTTGCTGGGAAGCCAGGGTTCCTGACAACATCAGAGCTTTAAGCTGCTACTCATGTTGTGTTGCTCCACTGCGTAATTCAAATGAATTTTCCTCTGTCAATAGTCTAGAGGTTAATTTCCCGAAACCCTTACATCTAATCCTGTGAACTGGCTAATAGCAAGGAGATTTTGAAACCAGTGCAAGTGCTATAGGGGGGACAAAATTTGTATTTCAAGCTGTGTGCAAGCAGTTTCCAACTTTCTCACTGACCGGAATGCTTAAGAAGGTACACTCTCGCAAGCCTTTCCCTTTGGCAAGAGAAGTCGTGACAGCTGAAATACTGAAGGAATAAAGTTTAATGTTGTGTGGAAGGGTTTTTCTTTGGTGGTAATGCACAAAAGGTAATTGAGAGCGGCTATTCTGGTGTAATGTACAGCTCGGGGCTGCAGGGGTTGTGTCTCCACAAAGGGTCTCCATTGTACTCTGTCTGCAGTTGCTCAGGTTACTGGCTGTATTGTTCCTGCAATTTGTTCAAACAGTGTCTTAAAGGAATCTGATAGACCGAGTCATGACACCACACTTAGGAAAGCTGTCAGCTGCCAGAAAAGAGTGATGATTTACTGGCTGTGAGGAGGGCGATTCATGCTACTGCCTCGCACTGATTGCAGCATTGTCACTAGGAAACAAAAACCAAGAAAGAGTGAGTTTGAGCGAGAGCGAGAGAATGAATGAGTGAGTGAATGACAGAGAGAATGAGAGATATGCAAAAAGGTGAGAACGTCAGGAAAGTATTCTATGCAACTGTGATGATCAAGTGAGAAATGCAAATCTATTCAACATCTTGTCCTTCTAGTATTTTGGGAGCAATACGACAGGATTCTTTGAGTGTCTGGATAATGGAGTTTAGAGAGGTAATAGTAAAATAAGACTCTCCATCGAATACCCTTTCAGAAAATTCTAAATCATGATTCTTATGTATTTTAGGCTGACTACTAACACATCTCTTGAGAGGCTAAAATAGAAAAGTGATTTATATTTAAAAAAATTCTAGAACTGAGGTTGACCAGATGCATAACTTGCATTTGCTTAAGTTGCAACTGAGTTCTGATCAGCCTCAATGAGTGGAGGTATTGATTAGATCTAACTGCTACCCATGATTGATTCTATTTATGGAACACATTTCAGATATAATTTTAAAATGCATTCATGTTTTTATAACATTACAAGTGTAGAGATAACAAATAATAATTTCACAGTTGTCAGACTACACGCACAGTGTAGAGGGCTAAGAATATATCAAGGCAGGATAGGGTGTTGGCTCCATGACATGATATGTAGCAGAGTATTTAAGAATCAATCATCTTTTCCCTGCAAGGGGTGGGGGGCAAAATCAGAGCGGAAAGTTATTTTTCCTTTCTCTTTAAGCAGTTGGATTCAGAATGATGTTGGCAGAGGCAGATTGTCACCACACGTTAGACTGTGCAATAATGTACTGCATTATCCAAATAAATTCTAAAAGAGTAATTGAATAGACAAACCAATGAAAATGAAGGAAAGAACATTTCTAAAAATTGCGCTGCTGAGTTTTCAGGTAAATAGTGACTGAATTGTGAGACCTGGATAAAACACAAAGGATATAACATGAGAAGCAACTTCGCTTTGAGACAGGATCGGAAACCATGTATGCACAATTGAGAGTGAGCTTTGATTTGTTTCCTGAGTAGAAATGTAATAAAGATTTTGTATGCCACAATTCGTGAAATCTTCTGTAGCACATTGCTAATGTATTCAGTGTTTTTATTTTGTTTAGAAATGACAGGAAAACACTTGATGTTCTTTTAATATTTGTTTATTTTATGCAGGAAACCGAGAGTAAACTACTATTTTCTCGTGTTGTGTTCTGATTTTTATCTCAGTAAGTTCTGGGACCGCAGAGATGCTATAGATAAATGAAATATACCAGCCAGCAGCTGATGTGATAAATGCCTCCACAAGTGAGGCTGACTGGATAATACAGAATCAACAATGTCGCGAGTGGCTTACAGTCAGCCTCACAAGCGAGAGTATTTATCATATCACGTTTCTGCCCCTGACATGTTCTATTTATAATGCTTGTCGCATGTTTTCAAATGCAAAATTATTTTTAAGGGATATTTGGTTTATTTTGATTCAGGTCAAGAACTGGGAGCAGTTTGCTGGTGTCACTTTAGCCACTGAAATCTGCTTTTTTAAACAGTTTTGGTAAAAGGAGGCACAGCAAAGAACTAAGAAGCGCATGATGAAAGAATGATAAATGCGTGGAGTGTGAGAGCCAGGCAAAGTGATTTGAACAAGTAGAGACTACGTTAGACCATAAGACTTAGGAGCAGGAGTAGGCCATTCGGCCCCTCGAGCCTGCCCCGCCATTTAATAAGATCATGGCTGATCTTCTAACCTAATTTCATTTCCTGCCCTATTCCCATATCCCTTAACCCCTCTATCCTTTAGAAATCTATCAACCTCAGTCTTAAATATGTTAAGGACTGACCATCCACAACCTTCTGGGGTAAAGAATGCCACACATTCACTACCCTCTGAGTGAAGAAATGTTTCCTCAACTCAGTTCGAAAAGGCTGACCCTTAATCTTAAGACTGACCCCTAGTTTTAGATTCTCCAACAGGGGAAACAGTCTCACGGCATCTACCCTGCCAAGACCCTTAAGAATCTTATAGATTTCTATAAGATAACCTCTAAATCTTCTATATTCTAGAGAACATAGGCCTAGTTTACTCAACCTATACTCATAGGTCAACCCCCTCATCCCAGGAACCAACCCAGTGAATCTACGCTGCACCCCCTTGAAGGTGAGTATGTCCTTTCTTAAACAAGGAGAGCAAAACTGCACAAATATTCGGTCTCACCAAGGCCTTGTACAACTGCAGCAAGACTTTCCTACTCTTGTACTCTAACCCTTTTGCAGTGAATGCCAACATGGCATTAGGCTTCTGAGTTGCTTGCTGTACCTGGATACTAACTTTTTGTGACTGGTGTACAAGGACACCCAAATCCCTCTGAACACTAACACTACCCAGTCTCTCCCCCTCTAGAAAATAATCCGCTTTTCTATTTTTACTACCTAGGTGAATAACTTCACACTTCCCCACGTTATACTCCATCTGCCACCTTCTTGCTCACTCACCTCGCCTGTCTACTTCCCTTTGCATTCTTCGTGTGTCACCCTCACAACTTACTCTCCCACCTATCTTCGTATCGTTCGCGAATTTAGCTATGTTAAGTTCTATTTCCTCATCTAAATCGTGATATAGACTGTAAATAATTGAGGCCCAAGCACTGATCCTTGTGGCACTCCACTAGTCACATCCTGCCAATCTGAGAAGGAACTGGTTTAGCCCTACTCTCTGTTTTCTTCCTATTAAGTGATTCTCCAATCTATCCAATATATTACCTTTAATTCTATGGGCTCTAACCTTATGCAACAGCCTTTTATGTGGCACCTTATCGAATGCCTTCTGGAAATCCAAATCCACTACATCTACTGGGTCCCCCCTATCTAACCTGGTAGTTACATCCTTAGAAAAACTCTAGAAGATTTGTTGAACATGATTTCCCTTTCGTAAAGCCATGTTGACTCTGCCTAATCATGTTATGATTTTCTAAATACCCCATAACGACGTCCCTAATTAAGAACTCTAGAATTTTCCCTGCCACCGATGTCAGACTAACTGGTCTATAGTTCCCCATTTTTTCTCTCCCACCCTTCTTAAATAGCGGCGTTCCAATCAATGGGAACCATGCCAGAATCCAGGGAATTTTGAAAGATCAAAGGCAAAGCATCCGCTATCTCTGCAGCCACCTCTTTTAAAACCCTAGTGCGCAGGCCATCAGGTCCAGGGGATTTATCGGTTAGAGAAGTGAGAGAACTTAGGAGAGAAAGCAAAGAAGCCGGGGTGGGGGGGGGGAAGGTAGACAGAAAGAGTTTCATTATATTCTGTAGTACCACCTGTACAAGAAAAACCTGAAAAGCGGACTGAATTCTAAAGAGAGCTGTTGATTTTGAAAATACAGCAACATTTAACAGACGATTAGTTTTTCGAGTCAAGGTAGAATACAATGAGCCTTGTGTAGCCAGTGCTTTTACTGTTAATTGGTAGCAAAGCAGCCGAGAAAAATGCTATTAATGTTCAGTAATCACTGGGCCAAGTAATAGTAATCGCTGTTTAGGGGCAATCTTATTACTATGTAACTGAGGGCCTGATTACTCTATTAGCCTCTTCTACCCATTCTCCTAAAGCTTGCACAGAAATCAAATTATGACATGAATGACAATGTAAATCATTCGTCTCTACCATAATGGACATAAAAAATTTGCCAAAGGGTCGTGCAAAGTTCACACCAGTTAATGAAAGTGGCACTGAGGTAATAGCTTCAACAGGGGGGTGCGATTGGAGCTCAGTGTCTCAGCATCTGTGCGTGTTAAGGCCTCAGCTGTCTAGTCACTTGATTGACTGCATATTCAATATCTACTCATCTTTATGTGTCATGCTGCAGATTCACCAAATAATGTATCTCATAAAAGAAGGTGAATGCTTCCCCAAACCTGTGGGAGAGACAGGGGAGAGATTTTAATCAGTGTCACTCTTTTGACGACAGTATCTCCCTGAGTTGACTCTTGCAGGGCCAGCGTGCGCAGTGTATTAAGCAGTAGGGAAAAGTGCTTTTTTTCCCCTCCTTCTTCCAATTCAGCTTTTCATTTATTTAGTTCCCTTTGCATTTTCATCTCTTACCTCAGACAGGGGAATGCTCACTCAAAGACATACATGGTTCCTGGCAGCTTGTTCCATGCTGTTTTTTAACATGACAAATTACCTCAGGAAAAATTCCCAGCAAGATTTATCCTCTCCCCCCACCCCTCCCCCTTCACCAATAAATTTGATTTTTGATTTGTTTTCTCTCCTTTGCCAGTGCAAGTTTCTATTACTATCGCTTATGCCGGTTCAGAATTGAATTACTAAGCCGGCTAAGGCTTGCATTCTACACGGAACAAGGCAAAGAATCAGAAAAGAGATTCTTTAAACGAATGTCAATTGCATGCGAACACAATTTCATCATTGCTCAATTAATATTCAGAGGTCTGCAGTGGGACTTATAGTCCTTTTGTAATGGTAAAGAGAGAAGATGCACTTTGCTCCTGCCTGATGGTCCTGCCTTAGATATATCAGCAGTTGGTCACCTTTACTACTTCAATAAATGGATTTGTACTCATTAGAAAAAGCATGAAGCTGATTATCAAGGTATTACAGCTCAGCGATCTGTTCCACATTGGTTTGGAGTTGAGAATAAGTTCCATGCAGGGGAAAGTTTGGGAAGTGCATAATCCAGTGGCACTTTAACCAGATAAAATATAAATAAATCTTGTAAAATGCCTTATGGAAGAAAGAAAAGGAGAAGTAAATTCTGATTTTTTGAGTGATTTAAAATGGTAATTTTAGATGGCTTGAATCCTGTCAGAGTTTTCCGAGAAAGATTATCTTGTTTACAGACCGTGACGAGAATGGAAGACCACATGCTTGCATACACAGAATCCAGTGAGTTGATACAATCCAAATTACATTTGTAAAGCACCTGTCACGTTGGGAGGATATCCCAAGACGCTGAGCAGTCAGGGATTAGGACCTGAGTGGGAGGGGGAGGGTGTTTGGGATTGGAGAGGGTAGAGGGCAGAGAGGGTAGGAGGATGGCCGAAGGCACGATCGCAGAGGAGGGTCTTGAGGCGTGCCTTGAAGGAGACAAGGGAGGGAGCGAGGCAAAGGGAATGTAAAGGGTCCTGCTTCACGTCCCCCGCCCTGCTCGCCCCACTATCGGCGGGCGGGCCTTCCGCCACTCTGCCTCCATCCTCTGGAACTCCATCCCACAGTCCCTCCGTCTCGCCCCCTCCCTCGCCACCTTCAAGAATCATCTCAAGACCCTCCTCTTCGACCGTGCTTTCGATCTCCCTGATTTCCCCCCTGCCTTCCACCCTCCCCCACCCTGACCCTCAGCTCGGGTCTGTAACTCTGTCTGTCCAGCGCTTTGGGACTTCCTCCCGACGTGGAAGGCGCTATACACATGTAATGTGATTGTTATTGTTGTAGGATGGAGTTCCAGTGGTGGGGGGGAGTGGTTGATGCAAGATTGTTTGGCGTGACGAGGCAGTTTAAATCCACTGGCCGTCCTTTCCAAACTGGAGGCGCTATCCCATCGGATCCAGCGGTACAAGCGGAGCATTAGTCTTATTGTTAACTATCCAGAAAGAATACGTGCCATTTGTTCCATTACAATGAAAACTGTTATAAGAGTGGGGAGGCTTTTAACAATACATCACCATGTTGGCATTATAGGGATATTGTCACAACAATTGTGTCTCGTACGATGATATCATTGGGTCACGAATGATAGGATTGGGTTACTTTTGTATACCACACTTTCAAAACCCCTTTTGCTACAAAACAAACAATAATAGTAATCCTTGTATTTGATATAGCTTCTTTCAAATTGGGAGGACGTCTCAAAGCGCTTCACAGGACTGTAAAGTGGACTGAGTGTGTATTTAATAGGCAAAATGATCCATACTGAAACTGGTATTAAACCAAATAGAGTAGTCACATTTAACCTGTGCATGTCAAACTACCACCCCCCCACCCTAACTCTGCGACCTCCTCACCCCCTACCAACCCGCCCGTTCCCTCCGCTCAGCCGGCTCTGGCTGCTCCACGTCCCCCGACCCACCGCCCCACCATTGGCGGGAGAGCCTTCAGTCACTCTGCCCCCAACCTCTGGAATTCCATCCCCCAGTCACTCCGCCTCGCCCCCTCCTCAGCCTTCTTCAAGTCCCACCTCAAGACCCTCCTTTTCGACCATGCCATCGGCCATCCCCCTCCCTTCTCCCCCCCCTACCCCAGCTCAGGTCTGAAATGCTGAACACTGTCCAGTGCCTTGGGACGTCCTCCCGATGTGAAAGGCACTATACAAATGTAATCGTGTTGTTACATTTGAAAAGGAGTTAAAAACAGTTTACCAATATGTGTATATTCATGGATGTGTAATTACGTTAAGATACATATATCCCATTATATGGATGTATATATCAAGGGAGATGATAATTTCTGTTTCTACCCGCTATGTATGGAGTCTAATTTGCTGCATTTCTTCATGGGTTTCCTTATTTAGGAATTTCCCTGTGACCTGTGGGAACTCACTCCAGCCAGTTATGGATCACAAGTTCCCATTTGTGGACTCCGAATCTTTATTGAGAAATCCTATTAAGAAATATAAATGAGATCCCAATTCATTCCGTTCATACATGATCCTCTTATGCATATGTTAGAAACAAACGAAAGCTCAGTAAGAGCCATAGCAATATTGGGCAATCAGCTAAAATAAGAGTCTTAGAATCCCACAGGATCTCAAAGCTATCAGTATAGCACAGTGTGTGACTTCTATTAACTTGTTGTTTTGTACTGATTCAACTCATTAATGAATACCTTAGACAGTTTGTACATAGTTCTCACATTGATTAGTGTGTGGGTGGACAGTTAATTCCTGACCATTAAACTTCTCCACATCAACCTCAGATTCCTGTTTAGGTTCTGAAGGCTGTTGTGCTACCCTTAACAAACCTCTAGGTTTTCTGCTTGCATTCAGTATGATAATAATAATAATAATTTTAATAATAATCCTTAGTCATGGATTGAGTGACCAAATTATTATTATAATTTTTTTTGAAGAGGTTACTACCTCCGGAAAAATGATACACCAATCGACTAATAACCGGGTTCCTACTTACTGCTAGGTAAACAGGCATGTGGAGTAAAGAAACTTGCCCAAGGATTCGCCCTGCCTGGGAATCGAACCCAGGTAAATGTTGTGAATGTTTTCAGTCCTTCTCATACATCCACCTAACCTCCCTCCAACATTCCAGTGATTGAGGAAAGCTGGGCCAACTCTGACAGCTGGCCACTAGCAACTGATGGCTTCATTCACATCAAATCTCCTCGGTCTTGCAAAACACATGCACACATGCATTCTATTTTGGAGACGAACACTGCAGAAACTGATCAGGTGATTAGCAATAAAAAAATTTAACGGGGATTGTATGTGCATATTCCTGTCATTTTTATGAGGTCATTTACTCAAGTAGACACTGAAAGCCTCAGTAAATCCCCTGGGGCTTACAGTAGTTTTTTTACACACCCAATCTTATGGAGATATTACTTGAGGCCATATTTTAGAATGTCCTACCATGGTAAAATACCCCTCTCCCACTCGATACACAGATGTATCCATTGCACTGCTGCGAAAGTGGTTTATCCTTTTTTTTAATATTGAGCTGGCCAGATTTCATACCTTGAGATCTGCCGGATATATTCGAAGGATCGTCCAAACTGTTACAATTGGTACTGGAGTTTGCGGTGGCTATGGTCACACTCTTCCTGTTGATGGCTTTAACAATGGCCTTCAAGAAAGCTTTTTTCGCTTTCATTGCGATTGCTCTTTAGTTAAACATATTGTCATATGTTACATTTACAGTGCACAGAATCCAGGCTGCAGGTTGCTCATGTTCAGCCCTGGGGACTGGTTCTCGTGAGCAATATCAATATTGCGGGGTCTACAGCTGTTTTGCCCCCAAACTAATGTTTAGCCGCTTTTGGTTTAACCACTGTGGCCCACAGCACTCTGTAGTGACCCTAGGGTTCCACTAGTGCAGCTGGGCCAATCTTTTATGTGTCTGTTGGTTGAGCTAGGTTTGCCCTCCATTAATTTATTACAGGTTGAGATTGCTTATGCTGTTTCGTAAATGGATTCCTATTCATCATCAGAAAGGGCACACTCTAGATCTCCTGCTCTCTCTCGCTCTCTCTCAGGTTATTTTGCTGAGCTGTGCTCTTTGAGAAACAGAAATGATTGCATAGTCTTATGAAACTAATTTCTAGAGCAATGGTTGGGTAGCACAGTTGGTCTCATCAGATCAGAAGTATTTTATTTGCAAGTACCAGTGTAACCTTTGTAGCGGTCGAGCTGGATTGTCATTTTAAGTCACTGAAGGATTTATTAGCTCCTATTGTTGATGAGCTGCAACCGTCTGTATAAGTCACGACTAGAAGCCCTTCCTAAGGTTCCAGATGGGATGTCAAAGGGTGAAAGTAACAGCCACAAAACTACATACCCAGACCGTGTTACCTGACACCTGGGGGCTGTTTGCATTTGATATTTTCCTTTGTTTGGAATTTGTTGCCTTGGCATTCAAGCTTCACCAACCAACAAAGAAGACTACAATTCCAGAGTCTAGATTTAGTGAACCAGAGGTGGTAATTAATATAACAAATCCATTTTCCGAATATCATAAGCTCAACCAAGAAGTGATTTGCTCCAAATCATTTATGAACTGAACAGCAGGGATCCAGAACTGTACCAGCCACTCTCTCTAGATAGAGCTTTTTCCATTTATCATCACCTTTTAAAATTAGTATTTGATCCAACTGATTAATGTGCTGTACTTCCATGAGCTTTAAGCTTCTTTAAGTCTCTACCCAGCCGCAATTAAACAAAATAAGTTATTCTTATGTCTAAGTTATAAGATCTTTCATGTAACTACACAAAACGTACAGCACTCACTTCCAATGCTCAGCCCATGAATAACAGCAGATTCTCCTTCTTTACTGTCTTAATTGCTGTTAAATCACTTTAGGTGTCTGGTTTTTTGTTAAGTCAAAATATCAATGGCTATGGGGCAGGGGTGGGTAATTGCAGTTGAGGTACAGATCAGCCATAGAATAGTGAAACAGGCTCAAGGGCTGAATGGCCTACTTCTGTTTCTATGTAGACTCCACCCTGCATACTAGACTGCACTTTGTTCACTAACAGTTACATTGAGATTGGAAATGATCTGGGGAGCACCTGCAACTGGGAAAGGCATACAGCAAAAGCCTGGATTTTGTAAAGTTGGAATGGTGGCATATTGAGCTGACTGTTGTAGGCAGTATAGCTGAGATGGGGAAAGTGGGGCCAGTTTTGGAAACGGTGTCAGAGATGTGGGTGGAATTGGGAATGGTGTTTAAATGAAGGAAATCGTGGAATTTGAAAATGGTGTGGCGGGATATACTGTAGGTGGGATTGAATGATGAATTCTCGCTGTATTTCCCTGCCTGGCTGCCCAGCCCCTTCAATCCATTTTAGTTTGGGAGAATAGAACACTTCCAGCTCATCAACGTTCCCTAAACGCTGCCCTTAGCCCTGGTGTGCAACTCTTTACGGTTTTCAATGGGACCAAACAATGATGACTTCTTTCTTCCTCACTGCTTTGATGGTACATCTCGCCATCATGACCAGCCTCCGAACTAAATGTTCTTTCCTTCCCCATTTCCTCCAGCATTGCTGGTGTGATGAGACACTGGAGCAGGCAGCCCTGGGTCTCTGTGTTTGTGACCATCTGGCAGGAGAGGCAGGCATTCGGCTGCCTGTGCTATCAAGCTACTAGAGTTGCTAATGTTTTGTGTTATTTTAGTGTCACAGTCTGTGTTTTTTTTATAATGCAAAGCCACTAATCTAGTTCCAGCTGTTGTGGTATAACTTCCAGCCCCTCTGTTCACGTCCAAGAATGGCTGATTTGTTATTTGTATACATTAATATTGTCTGAGTGCCAAGAATAGAATTGGTGCTCAGACCGGATCGCTAATGAAAACCTTACATGAAACATTGCCAGGAGACTGAGATAAGTTAATATAGCAATGCGTCTGAGCTGCACTAGGCTAGTGGAACTAATGCTCCCGTGTAGAAGCTGCAGGTGTGTCTGAAGGAAAAAAAACACTTAAACAAAATCCTTCAATCTGAATTCTACCTTCGTCCGAAAAAATTACACGGTAGATTCATGTATTATTACAGATTACATATACCATGACCTTTATTTTGATAGCCAACATACTTCATGGTTAGTACTATGAATAAAGATCGATTAGAGTTTGCCACACTTAATGACATCTGTTTTATTGTACTCTAACTCTGCCAATAATTATCCTAAGAACATGAGACCAGTGGTAAGGTTTACAAGATTATGCTTTTGGAATGATGAATCTGATAATTGGGATTCAAGAGAAAAGTATTTAAAATAAGTATTTCAAAATATTGTAATTCAGTTCATTAAAATAAGGAGGCTTATTAATATTATTAAAATGTGAGCAGGCCAAGTGCTGTGCATTAACACGGCAATTAACATGCTTAGAACACACTGCCGTCATGTGATATGCTTCCAATAATTGCAGACCTGTTAGTTTGTTTGGACTTTGGTGAAACACATTTCACTTGAGCTGATTGAGTAAAAAATGACTATTTTACTGGACAGTAACCTAAAACTGCAGAACTCAATTGTAAAGTACTGCGTTATAAAGGCAGATTTGCATGGACCCATAGAAGGATGTAAAGCGTTTGGGTTTATGGACATAAACTGAGGTGCTGTCCTTCAGATGAGATGTTAAACCAGGGTCCCATCTACCTGTTCAAATAGACATGAAAGATCTCTTCAAAAAGAGAAGGGAGTTTCAGTCAAAAATTGGTTAAGTATCTCATGACTGTTTGTGGGACCTCGGTGTGCACAAAATGGCTGCCATGTTTGTCTCCAACACACAACAGTAGTTACTGTAAAATACTTTGAGACATTTTGGTGTAAAGCACTAAAAATGCAATATCTTCATTTTTCTATATATGCGTATATTATGATAATATATAAGTGAGATTAATTTTGCATTTGGAGGGTGGATTATTCACTTTATTCTACATATTATAAAGCAGTACCTTTTTCTTTTTTTTGCAATGATAACAAAAGACATAGAATGTTCTTTATGCTTGGGAATCCTAATTTCCTTTTGTTTCCTTCAACTAACAGCACTTGGATTGTAACAGATGCTGCAGAAGTGGTTTACATAAAAATTACAGGCATCAGATATGTTAGTTACTGTTCTTTTTAATCTCGCTAATACCTGCGACAGCCACTTGAACATATCTTTTTACAAATTGGAAGGATATAAGCGTCTGTGGCCCCAAACCTCAGCTGAGGTGCCTGACAGAAGCGGTAGAGTGGAGGAGAAATTCTTTCCCATAGTGGAGAAAGAGTAGAGTTGATAGCTGAGTCAACGAGTGCCTTTCTCAGGCACTTTGTAGTACCCAGAAATCAGATCATCCGATGTTGAGAGAGACCTGGGAGCAAATCACCTCCCTGACCTTCCTGTCAGGAAATGATGCATAGTGTGGGGAGACTGAAAATAACGGGGGAAAAATAAATAAAATATAAGGGTGGGGAATAAATCAGAAATACTGAAGTTTGTTTCTTGGGACTTACCAGAAGCCATTATTACAATTTCAAACCATTACTACATTTTGAAAGTGCAGTTTGCTCTCAGATGAACCTGTGACCTCATAAGAAAAACAACTACCTTGTGACAAATTAGCTGATAGCAAATGAGAAGTTGTGTGTATATGGGAAACTTTTACCCCGTCAGTGATTGCTGATGCATGAGGCAGAGGAAAAGCCTGAGACAAATGGGAGGCCTCATTATTCATTATTGCTGGTCGTCTCAGCATCTTGTTCACTGACTCATCCATAAAAATGAAATAAATCCTTTAAACTGTCTTTAGCGTCTAACTATGGAACAAAATAGTTTTAAAACAGAGTTGAAATTTAAAATGACAGACCAAATGACCAGAATTCTAATTCTGTTCAGAACTGTTCACTAAGACACAATACAAATCCCCAAAGCAATGATGTGAGCTCACTACTTTGGAGATAGCTACTTGCAGCAAAGATACAGATTTATCAATGATATGAAAGGATTCATCTCCCTTTCTTAATTGAACAAATTCAGCAACGATTGCAGTTTAAAACATGTCACAAAGTGTGAGTTTTCATACTGGGTTTTAGAATTGAATTGTGAAGGTGTAAATAAAACAAAAAGATTTATTTTCCTGTTACACAATACAGTATGTGTTGTATTTTGTAGAGGTCAAAAAGGCAAAGTTTCACCAAAGGGTGAATTCACACTGGGACCAATATCTTAGGGTCAAACCTCTAACAACTACAGTAACAGAGTTAGCAACCTGCCTCAGAGGTCTGTGCAAACAGCACTAACTAAACCAATTAATGCCACCTAATCATCTCTGATAGACGGTGGCAAGTCCTTAATATTTTGTCAGGCAGTGTGGCCTTGCCAGTAGGTTATTCTTCAAATGGCTAATGCTATAGTCCTAACTAAATTAACCTCTGCCTGAATGGGGTGAGAGTGAGGTTGTTTGCCGGGTGACTGCACCTTAGGGCCGAAGGAGAGAAAATAAAATTGGGCTCAAATTTGATCAGGGACCCCTGTGTGCACCCAAATGCACACATACACAAAATATTGTCAAGCAAGTCTTAAGAAGCACACGTTAATCACTTGCTCCTTTACCGAGAACAGCTTTTCAAAATGATAAACACAACAAATACGAGAAATTTGATCAGTAAATAAACCTGAAGTGCTATAAATTGCGAAAAAAAACCTTGTGTCAAAATAAGTCCAAACCCAATTCCGTATTTCAACTGTCTTCATCACTTTAACAAGGAGAGAAACAAATGATTTTATTACAGGTTTATTCTCCCGTTTGTTTAATGTATCGTGTTTTCGCCCCACGCTTCTTACTGTTCCTTGGCTGAGAGAGAAAGCAAGCAAACTGTTCTAAAGCAATGGGACTCATGAGCTGGCATCCAGGAAGTGCTCAAGAGCGAAATTCTCTCTCGAATGGTTCAAGCTCCCTGCCCAGGTAGCATGGCTGAGATTGTATCCCACTGTTTTCTAAATGAACCTTCAGAAAACAAACTAAAATAGGATTGTGATAACCTGAAGCAGGGTGGCCTTACAGCAATACTTTGTATGGAGACGTAGGTTTGTGTATTTATGGGCATCATACCATCAAAAGGACATTTAAGCACTGAAAAGCAACAGCAAGAAATTGCATTTATATAGCGCCATTCACATCGGGAGGACGTCTCAACGTGGTGAAGGAGTTAATTGACACAGTATGAGCTGCTGTTGTGTGTCTGAAAAGAACAACAAGGATGCCTAGAGGTTATTTTCATTAAATAAAATAATTAGGGAGGGCATGATAATTAGGCCTTGAATATATTATGTACAGTACATTACAGAATTTGACAAAAATTGTTAGTAGGTCTAGAAGGCATAATCCTTCAGCGAGAGTGGTGATCAGAACATTGTGTTCCCATCACAAACTAATAGATATTAGCAGCAGACACAACAACAGCTCATACTGCGTCAATTAACTCCTTCAAAAGGCAATCCGATAAGTGTCTGCTTGAGAAAGGTGCATGTAACTGAGCAAATAATCTCCAGCACATAGTGCTGCTGGAATAGTAAGGGAATATTGCCTGTGAAATCAGGTTTGAATAGAGAACGGGTGGATGTGGATCAGTATTTTAGGGTTTTTGATCAATTACCTTTGGGGATCAGGGAGTACTTTGCCCCTGGGATTAATTCAAGCGCTCTGGGACACAAACCCCTGTGAAGGGCGCAATATAAATGCAAGTTGTTGTTGATTAGTGGGGCAAGTCCACACATTTCCCATTATGTAGACCTTTACAAGACAGTTAGACTACAAATAGGACATTCCCACAATGTGTGGAGGCCTCAGGCTGTTACTGTGTTATTGGACAATGGGAAGTGCAGGAGAGAAGCTCACCGATCACTGTCTCTCTGACACTCCCTCTTTCCTGGTGAGCAAATACATAGCCCAGGTTCTACATCTCCTCAAGGTGCTGAATGAGATCAAGAACTCAACAGTGGAGTATTACAGCTACAAATCCTAATTCCTCATGATTCAAATCAACTAACATTGCTGCTCAAATTTGGCTTTAGGTTAGTTAAGCCCTGAATAAAGGTAGGCAGGATATTTATGGGGTTTGGGAAGAGATCTCTCCTGACTACCAAGGGTAGCCCATGGCTGTGTGCAAAATTGGCTGAATGGTATCCTTCAGTGCTGTAACGATCTATGACTACGAGGGGAGAAGATTGAAGTACATCGAGCACGATATTGTATTAATCTGGCTTTGGGGTGTGTAGTGTTAAAGAGATTTCTAACTGCTTCTCTTCAAGAATGAAACAGATTGCAGACCAGTCTGCCTTTAACAGGTCGTATCCATCAAAAACACTTACACTGTCCATAAATACAAAACCACTGATAGCTTTTTAAATGTATTGGCTGGTGCCTGTTTCAAATGAGACGTCAGTTGCTAACCAGAATTCCTGAATGCTATGTGGGGAAACGCCTCTGTGGTGCACACTGTCTTTCTTAACATTTTTATTAAAACCCTTCTCCTCAAATCCGATTGATTCAGATGGTCACACTCGTGTCTTAATTTGATTAGAATTTTTGTTGTTGTTCATGGGGAAGCTCAGGGGGCAGGTCAGGTTACCACATATCAGTTTGAAATGAAGCAGTTTTCAACAGAATACAGGATCTAAATGGGATAAGGCAAAACAATTCAGATTGGTTCAAGAATTAAATGGGTAGTGCTCCATATGGTTCATGCTTGTTTGTGTCACAGAACAAAGAAGCATATTCCTCAGTGTTGGAATGAAGTGAACATCAAAAACATATTTTGGGAGTTTGGCGCTATCAACTTTTAGGCAGTAAAAAGCACTTTTAGAACTCATATTTTTGGGGAAAGAGAGTGGTGAATAATATACCTCTTTATGTGAATTGTATTGCAAACATTATTGAACGGAACATGGTCTAATTTAGTTTATGCTTGACAGTGCAGTATTACTGTATTCTGCATTTCACCACATTGATATAATCTCGGTAGTCTTGAATCTGGCCCTGGAGGACTCTCAGTGAAGATCAGGCTGGATTATGTGTAGAAACAAACTTACTGCACCAAGAGTGAATGTCACGCCAGTTAGTGGCTGCTTATCATACATAGGATTGCCAATGCAATGACTATTATACTAATTAGAGGCAGTTTTTCTGCTGTGTAAATATGGATACCAAATATTGGTCTGAGATCATCCAAACCTATTTCACTTAGTATTCTTACTGCTCCCAGAGTGGAGGCTTTCATTCCATTAACTGGCACTAGATATAACTCAGGTTTCAGAGAAGATAGAAGTGTTCTATTCTACCGCACTGTCCCATTCCCCTTACACATTCTGATCCAGCATTGATATTTTAATAGCTAGCTAAGAGTGTGAGTTTCAGAAGACCTCATAAACCACAAGGTAGTTTTGATTTGTTTATTGGATTCCCGGAAACAGATTGCTGCATTTAAACACGTTCTGCTCTTTGTAATGTGTGAATTTTGTATGTTTTTAAAAAAATACTTGCTGAAGAAATTCGGAGATTACAGAGCTCAGTGTTGCGATGGTAGATGTCCTGAACTGCGGAATAATATTTGAAGTGTACCTTTGAGCACAGCACGTGACTCAGACCGGAGTAATACGATATCAATGATTCTGAAGCTGCAGTGAAATCTTACCATGTGATTCAAACTGCAGTGATATGGGTTTTTCTGTGATTGCTTGTTACTGGCAGACAGGAGGCTGATGCCTATGTATTCCACTCTGATCTTGGATCCACAGTGAGATAATTGTGAACTGTGTCAAAGTGGTAGTAGTCATGAATTAATATCAGAATGGTTCAGAAGATGGGAACCTGAGCATTTTTTTATACTGCAGTTATTTATTTGTATGTGATTGTTTTTCACCCTGCAGTCATTTTATTTACATTATGGTCCATACAATAATAAAAATATAATTCTATTCTCCCCGACAAAGATGTAACAAAGTAAGCACTCGTATGAGGTATCAAAAAGGATGTACAATGATGGAACGGTTGAGATTTTGGAATCCCCTTGTTAATACATCTACATTGATATCTTTTGTCTGTACTGATATCACACGTCTGTAGTGAAAATCCGTGCCTGTAGTGATAGTTAGCATCCACACTGATAACCAGTGTTTGTACTGATTGCCAGTATCTATATTGATCGCTAGCGTCTGTACTGATGGCTCGTGTCTGTGCTAATCGCTAATGTCCAGACTGAGAGCAATCATTCTCCATGCCGTACAAACTGTTTTAACCGGCAACACCAACAGAAAATATGCACATTATAATCTCCTGAAGATTAATACAGACGGTCACTATTACCCGCAATTCTTTTCACATGACACGACCACGCTCTCTCTTGTTACTGCCTATATTGTTTTGCTTCAGCCGTGGGCCACATTTTAATGAACCCCTCCCCAAAGTTTTTTGTGCTCTTAGCTTGATTCAATCACAGCATCTCTGTATAGGTCAGGTTACTCAGGCAAGCTCCCATTACAACTGGACAAGGTAGAAATTGCAAAGAAAAATGCGAATGTTGGCTCCAGTCGGGTGCTGATAGGAATCACTGATGAACAGATACATGCTTTCTGAGGTATTTGATTACAATATGATGCACCCATTTGCTAATCTCTTCATCTCTGGTTAGCCACATTACACATCGCATTGGAAGTGAGATACTTTCTTGTCATTTGTTAGGATTTTTTTTGAGCTCTGATGACTTAACTCTTTTTTAGGCTTCATTCCTGGGCTGTAAATATTTCTGAATGGAACCAGACACCACAAGAATTGCTTCTGGATTTGAAAAATTCATAGTACTTTATTTTAACACAATAAAGTACTCTATCTGGTACAAAACAGCGGTGTATTCAAAGTCTTGGGAAAGGGAGGGTAAAACACTTTATTATATGTTTTCTAATATTTTGACGAGACACAGCAGATTAATCCCTGTAGTTATACATTAGTAATGGGATATCAGTTGGATGAAGGAAATATTTAATTATTAATTTCAGTATTAACAATTTAAATTGTTTTCTCAGCTCTCACCTCGCCAGCTAGATTAAGACAAGTGGGCTAGTTGTTCAGAGCCTTACAGGCTGGGAAATGCCATTTGAAGTAGGAGTGGAGGAAGCAGACTATCTTAAACATAAAGCTACCATCCAATACTATATTCAAAATAGTCAGCAGATCTGCAACAAGGGTCATTTCAGTCAATTTACAGTCAATTCACTTTACAGTATATTCTGTGTTTGAGCGCTTTGAAACGACTCGAAGAGGTGATAAGGCACTGTATCAAATGCAAGGATTATTATTGTCATAATTTCAAACAGGGAGGAATAGACAGTTTAACAACTTTAATATGTGGGACAGTTTGTTCGTGGAAGTAGTGGAAGTTGACAGTGTGGGCATATTCAAGAGAAAATTTAATATATTTCTGATGATGAGCGGATTTGGGTGATGAGGAGAGCTGGGATTTGAAAAAATGACTGGCCAGTTATCCTTTCAGAATTCGCTGCTATGTAAGATGAGTTTGAGAGCCCCAGTAACCAGAACCAAATGGCTTATCAGATTGACTAGGTCAGAAACACCACAAGATTAAAATTAATGAAAATAGAAAAGATTGACAAATTCTACTTAAATTTGTAGATTGCAGTGATGGTTGAACTGCAGTGTAACTGATTCTCCCCCCAACCAGACCAATTAAGAAATGCCGTTCCATTAACAAAACCAATGAGATAAAAGGAACATTTTACTCACCACAGGCATTCGCCCATTAAAAACCATCTACTGTGTTTGTTCAATAAACAGAGCCACTTCGAGACATTACATTAAAACAATAATCGACTCAGAGGAAGCACTATTGACGAACAATGCATTTCAGAATTTAATTAGAGTCAACCACTTTTCACAAACTGTTATCTCTTGTGGTTCGTGGTGGTTGGGAGGGGAGGAGGTTGGATTGCTAAACTTACTTTGCTCAATTCACAAAATGGGACATTGAGGAACCCATACACCACCAGTCTACACCGCATTGCCATCGTGCTCTCATAGCACGTTTATTTTCTAAAAATATACAAACAAAGATATAAATCGGTCAGTCTTCAGAATGTTTGTTCAGATGAAAAGTATAAATAGAATATTTCAAAGTAAGAAGTAATAATGTTTGTTTTTATATATGAGTTTAGAACCAGACAGCTTTGCCCTTTAGCTTCCAAAGGCAGAGGGAGGACCTTTAGCAATCTACACAAACTGGTATAAAATAATGGGGCAGTAAGTTTTCATAGAGCAACCAGTTAAAATCCAGTTTTCTCTCGCTCTTGCATGCTCCCATTGATTTAAGTAGAAGATTGCAAACAAATTTGTTATGATGCAATTTGGATTTTATTTCACTTGTCACGAGGATTTAGTTTACAATCTTCCTCCATCATAAAAGAATCACGCAGATTACGCTGGCTGATGTGTGATATCTTCTCCTCAAAGAGTGTAATTGCTATGTTTTGTATGCGATGTTAGGCTCATGAATCCATCTAAGAGGGTAAATTGTTTTATTGAATGCTTGGCAGATAAGAATTCATATCTGGCATGCCAGACAGATAAGCACTTTCATCACCAGACTAATAAGCAGTTTTAGGATATTAAATTGCAAACTATTTCAGTTCTTAAAGTGCCATTCACAACCTTTGTTGAGCTGATTGTATGCATGTTCCTGTTTATTCACCAAGATACGGATTATTCAGCGGGTCTTCCTGATAAGACAATGTCTTTTGGGTTGAAGATTCTCCGTTCAAGACGTAACAGGAAGTTTGAATGACATTTAAAGGGTCAAAGCACAACATTCGGGCACAAACAAAATCAGGTGTAGCACTCTCTGTTCGTGTCACCTGTAGCATTTTATTATTACCTTTAACCCTCCAAGGCTTCCTTCAGACTTCCTGACAGGATCCTGCCAGCAGATTGACTAAGCAGAGCCAGTTATTGGTATGGGTTGCATTATTATTGAAGAAAGAAACAGGTTAGTGCATAGGTGCCCAGTGAAACCTGTAGACTTTGAAAGCTAGTCTGCCTCTAATTCTAAATGAAAGCAGCTGAATGCAGCAGGGAGCTGAGCCATACATATGGCACAGCAAAAAGATAAAACGTACGGCTGTTAAAAATAACACACTAATGATTACATTTTTTTCCTTGCTAGGGAAAAAAATTATTAGAAGGAATTATTACCATCAAGGCTACTTTTCCAGTAAAAAGAAGAAAAGCATTCATTCATAATTTATATCTTCAATTACTATTAATAAAAAAATTTCAATGGGGAATTGCTGGGGAAGATTACATATAACATTGCATTAACATTTGGTTCAACATTTTCTTTCCATTTATTATAAAATTAATAGAGATATGTAGTGCTGACTTTTTCATGGCAATATGATATGAATATAATATTCTAATTGTACATTCCATATATTACCATAATATACAAGTCAAGATGCAGCTATAATAAGGTTTGAATTTATTTGAGAGAATAATATTGACTAAGAAATGTGTTCCCTCATGCTCGCTTATCCAGTTCACAGATACTCAGCTCAGCAGTCGACAAGGTAATAGAGAGTGAAAGGGGCCACAGAGTTTCCCCATAGGGACTGCAATCAGTGTCGATCCATAGATCAATCAGCAGGAGTCAAGCATTCAGTGGCAAAAGTAGACACGGATGTCATTGATCATAGAATCCTTTCTTTCCCATATACACAGCAGAACAGTGGAAAGTCTTGTTTTAGGGTGAAGGAGTCAGTGGGATTGGATGATGTTAGGGGAGAGGTGTAAACACTCCGTATTGTTACCATATGGCCACTTGTATTTCTGTGACGTTAACAGCTGTGTGGAGCTTGTTTGTAAGTTGAACTTGTCTCTTTGCGTGAATACTGTAAAATACCCTTGCCCTTCTATAATATTTCATGTACCTTTGTCACGGACTCCTCTTCCTCCATTGGGCAAATTAATCCCACCCTTTTCCTTGAGCATTTACACAGTGCGGAGGATGCATGAGATAAATGTGGAATACTTGGAATGCTAATGGGCTCTCTGCACTTATAATAATCCCCATTAAACCAAAGAAATGCAATTTTAATTAATTATGTTGTTTCAAAAAGAATTATCCACACATTTATTTCATGAAGAGAAAACACAAATGTCATTTTCCTCTGGAATGGTGGCAATAAATTATCTGTTTACCCATCGAAACAGTAGTTTAATATGTTTCTGTTGTGCAAAAATCTCATAATAGTGATTAACCCGTGAAAAATGGAAGCTAGCTAATGCGATGTTGAGCTTACATTAGATTCAATGGAAACTAGCGAATAGGAATTGCTGGCTGGTCACTGGGGTCAACGCTGTGATCTATGTGCTTCAGTGTTTGTCACATTGAATGGGTTTGAGGTAGTTTGGGAAGAGAGTTGGACAGCGGCTTCAGAAGTGTTTGTACAGAGAAAACAGAGAGTGGCAATACCCTCACATTATATTAATAATAATAATAATAATCCTTGCATTTGATATAGCGCTTTTCACGTCTCTTCTAGACCTCTCAAAGCGCTTCACAGAATATAGTGTAAAGTGAATTGACCGTATATTTGTGGGTGAAATGCGGCAGCCAATTGCGCACAGCAGTGTTATCACCATTTTAGTTTATCACCATTTTAGTTTCTGTGTGGATATTTGTTTTTATGGTGATACACTATACAGAATATCCACAATCACTTAAGATTCTTTGTGGACCCCTTTCTCACAGAAGACACAATATCTCATGGGGGTATCACAGAGCCAGTTTCTTTGTGCAATACTACTAATGATCATTGTGCAGAATTAACCTTTGAGTTTGCATGTGCTCCACAAACCTACTGTAGTTTGTATACGTGCTATAGCAGCAGATGTATTTTTAAACTAGACTGTGGCCAAATTTGAAGCACACGGGATCCTAGGTGTGCTATGCCTGGAATTCACCTGAGGTCAGCAACTTTTATAATGAGAGCGTCTGCAGTATGGAATTTATTGCATACCCCTGGTTATTTCATTTCAAAAGTGTGTTAATGATGGAAAAGAAACTTATTATGTTGGCTAATTTAAAAACTCCCTTGTGATTTTGTTTGTCTTTATTTGGAGTCACTGTTGTGCGGGCCCACTCTCATTAACTATTAAGAGAATTATATGGAAAATAAGTTTAATAGTGCCTTTTGTCTGCTTGGCAGCCAGGTTGTCATGCTGTTCTCTGTGGCAGGTGGGATGTCCACTTCTGCAGGGGTGTGTAACAAGCCATAAACACAGAGTCTCTCACCTCTCGTGGATGTCTGAATGGTTTAATCTGCTTCTCTGCACAGATCGCAGCAAGATCCACCTGATGATAATGCTGCAGGAGTTTGAGAACAATGTTTGAGTGAGGGGATGGACTGAGATTGTGGGTAGCAGTGGGGAGAGGAGAGGTGCAGGAGGCGATTCCAGTACTCTGCTCCCATACAGATGCCAAAGCATTCAAAGAAAAGAGCAGTATGGAGGGAGGGGACATAATCTGGAAAGAGTATCAGTGAGAAAGAAATAAGTCTGGCAGAGAAATGAGCCGCAAAATGTGCAACTCCAACATTTCCTCCCTCTCCCTCCTTTGCCCTTGTCCATGTCTAAGACATGGGATCAAGATAGAGAAACGTTCAAGTATTTTAACACTTAAAATACTGATCATTCTCAGTTACAGTAAAACAGCACCTGCCTGGGAGTTCCTGCATGTTTGAAAACATGAGTTTGCTAGTAATTCATTATATATATTTATTTACATGGCTTTTATGTTTTAAATGATTTATATCATACCTTGTATAGAAAACGTTGTCGGATATGGGGGGGGGGGGGGAGTGGCATAAGAGTTGTGTATTTTGTTCATTAAGTCAGAGTGCCTTTAGGCCAACTTGTAGAACGAGAAAGGACTTGGTCTGTTTTTTACTCCTGCAGAAAATATCAAAGGGACGCATTGTGTTTGGGTCGTGCTTTAACATCTTACAGCAGTCCTGCACTCTGTGTGATCACCTTGAACACAGTTTGATATCAAATGACTGAAGCATGAGGGAACGTATTGTACTGAAGATGCTGGGATTGGTGTGATCACTTTGATGTTCCAGAAAAGAAACACAAGCTAGTGAATTATTCCAGCTAATAGCACTTAGAACAGTCACTAAATTTCCTCTGGCATTTTCCTTCTCTGGGAAAACTGTCTGCTATTTAGGATGGTGTGGGAGATGTTTCCAACAGTCGTGCTTAACTGTTGTGGGATAAACATACAAGTTCATGGATAGCAACCTGTAACCTCCAAGGAATCATTTTAAGTCATCTGTTTATCTTCTTCCTCACCTCTCTGTTCAATTCCCCAGTGGCTCTACAATGTAATTTTTACAAATATAGCCACTGTACTTGGGTTGATCTTTACCTGATCTCTATTTAAACCCATTTCTGTCTTTACTTCTTTCTTTCTCTTTCTCTGGCTTTTTTTCAAGCGCTCTGGGACACTAACCTGGGTGAGGCGCTCTATATACAATTGCAAGTTGTTGTTCTCCCTCTTTATCTCTCTCTCTCTCCTTCCATTCTCCCAAAGCAATTAAAAGTGAGTGATTGTAAGCAACTGGACTTTAAGAGAGGAAAGGGCATCACAAATGAGCCTGATCTTACCCTTAACTCCACACCGTGGTGCCTTTACCTAGTAAGCCATTGTGTAACAAAGACACAGTTGCATAGCTGACACATTGACCAGTCCACATATTGATGTTGCACTCGGCACTATTTCCGCTGTAACTCCCTATGTGGTTTTCAGCTGGTGTTTCATTAAATTGTGACTTAAAAATACTCAAATTCTATTTAATTGCAATCGTGAACCATCTCAGCAACTGTGTAGCTGCACCAAATGGCCATGCATACCTTTGCCATGACAGCTCCCCCACTCCTCCCCACACCCCCACCCCGCCCGCAGCCTTTTAGTTTGGCAGGTTCACATTTCCGACAGTGCAGTTCTCGCATAGTTAATGGGATTCCACTGCCCTCCTCAGCTCTCCACGTGATTGATGAACCTTTAAATCTGCACAGCCTCCTAGTAGTAATTTGAATACGAATTAGATGAGATTCCGTTCCATTTTTATGCAAATGAAAAAGAAATTAAACCCTCAAATAACAAAAGCAAATTAAAACACACCTCTGTAACAACTCTTACTTCCTACTCGTGCTCTAACCATCAAACGTGCTGAGGTGATCAGAATATCCCCAAATCAATATCGACAATGGATTTCACATTTGCTGTTTCATTAGTTTCTTTACATAACTTGCTATGAGATTATGCCAACATTCCCATTCAAATTGCTACTTGAAACAATTTGACCTTTGCATATGATCTAAAGCATCTTTAGCAGTTTCTAGGATTGAACACTTTTCCTAGTTAAGTAAGTAATGGGGTTTAAAATGCGAGTTGGACTTGTAGACCTTGTGCTACCCATGTTCAAATACATGCAGATTCCCTTAATTGAGTAATTGATCACCAATGTCTGGTTATCCAGTTGTTCCTGATAGCTCATCCCTTTAACACTGAAGATCAGCCTTGTTGCTCTGCTTTGCAAATGCCAGAAATAAATGCCATTTATTCTACGAATTAGATGTGCCTCCTATTTTTACTTCCTTTATGCAGTATTAAACTTTACTTGTCATCGATCAATCCCAGTGCAAACCCTGTCCAGCTCTTTTTGTATGATTTTAGTTCTGCCTCGTCTGACTCCACATAGCCCACGTCAAAAGAACAATTTTAAGGTAAGAATAGCACATGGTAGTGGGAAGGGTTAACAAAGTCACCACTTTGATGGTTAATAAGGATTCCTTTTATTGTTCTTGTCTTGCATCAAGAAAGACCTGAACTGCATGGTTTGCGGGTCAGTGCTGTTCATTTTGTTGGACAATTTACCAAATTGCTACTTGAAATCAAAGAATGTGGTGTGGAGATCAAAATCCCATAGATGCCAGACATTCCCTTTAATGTCAAGTGCGACTGAGATGTGTAGGGATGAGAGGCAGAGCCCGGATGTTCAAGTGTAGCCTTCTAGTGTCAACAGGATGCGTCTTGTAAACAGCTCACAGATGGAATAAATTTAGAACCAGCACTCTGTGGGGTTCCAGGACAGAAAATTCGTCCAAAGCTGAATAAACAAACATGACTCTTTCTCTATGTTTTAATCTGCTGCTGAAATTGTTATTCTAACTGCAGACCTCATCCTTGGATGACTGACTATGCTCATAACCGTGCTGGCCAGAAAAGGCCGCCAGAATTAGAGATTTAAAGGTGTTTTTGGTGGATCTTCCCACGAGAAGTTTGTTTTAAAGAACACCAACTTACTGTGCACCCACCTTTTGCTTCCTTTACTCATTTTTCAACTACAAACAAGCTTTAGATGCTCAAGTTACATCTGTTGATTTGTTTTGCCCCCGTGGGACACACTTAGGAGGTAACCAAAACCAGACGTGTGACAAAACATGCAAGTGATGTAATGCCATACCGGGATTCAAATACAATATTCGCAAAATGTAAATTGATCGTGACTGACTATATTGGATTGAAAGTTTGGCAAAATGGCAAAGTGTGAAGCCAGCAGAGTCTGAAAAAAGGTCTAATGACCAAACATTCGGCTGGCACCTCGTGGTGACTTAGTGGCAAGCATTTGGCCGCATTCCTTATAGTTGAACCAATGGAGACATGTACATCAGATCTCTGATGGCTCAGTAGGATACTGTAGTTACGTATCTAATCCTTGTTAATCTGAAGGCTGTGCTTTTCCTTTTGTGATTACAAATTGAGAGAATTCAGAGGATGCCAGTCTTGAGACCATTCAAGTCCAAAGTTCACATTATCTGAAAGTTCATCCATTCCTAATAGAAACTGCAATGAACAAAACAAAAACGCTCAAACCTAGATCAGGGATACCTGCTGACATGAGTGCAGAAGTGAAAGAAAGTTTGTAGAACATGAAATGATTTATCGTAGCTTTGCAACAGTTAGCAAAACTGCCTGTAATCTCATGGGGGAAGAGTCTTAGGTGTAGCTGTAACCTAATCGTCTGCATTTCATGGGTCATTTCATACACCTGAACTATTTGAGGGCTCCATTTTCTTTGCTACTTTCCAAACGAAAAACACAATGTCAATGAAGCAATTCAACCAAAGCTTTACTGAAAAAAAGCAGCAATGACATTGGGTCGCGGCATCATCAAACTGATTCATTATTAATTACCCGTGAGCACCTTGGCAATTGTGAATGCCAGTGTGACTGTGTATTACTCTGAAAATAGTTAAATGCGCAATCATTGTGACATTTACAATTTCAAGTCACCCAAGGTCATGTAATGTTATATAAAAGATCACTGGATCCCCTAAGATGTGCATTATAAAACTTAATAGAAAACTGAGATTCTACCAGATTCTGCATCTGAATATGATGAAGGCAGTGAACACACAGGGAACGTCATTACTAACTGTGCTGGACTAACTTCAAACATTAGACTTCAAGTAATTATTGAAATGGAAGAGACTCTATGGTTAAAATCCTTTGAATGCACTATAGAGCGTCAGATGATGTTTAGCTGCTGTGCAGTCAGTGGCCAACAAGGACATTTGGAGTCAGTCACTCATGATGTCAGTTAGCAGCACTTTGATAATGTATCTGCTGTAACACTGGATAGTTATACGCTGACAGTTTTAATGTTGATGGCTATATTATAGAGATTGATAAAGAGTCATAGCTGTTGTTGATGCAGTTTAATGTGTTCCCTTCTAGAAATAAAACAAAAGGCTCAATTCTGAGTATTTATAGAGGTTGCTTGGTAGTTAATAAATTGTAATATTACAACAATATCAGCAGATATCTTTAAAATTCCCAATGCATATTAAAAACAATATTTTCGACTGGATGATATGAAAGGATTATTACACCATTTAGAACCTGGAGAACTGTAAATGTAGTTTGTTTTATAAAACCGATGCCCATCATCTCTTTGTCTGTCTGTGCGTGTGACAGGTAGAACAAATTGCTTTTAAGTCTACAGTTTTACAGTCTCCATCTATTCCCAACATCTGTTACCTGTGTTTGTTTAATTCACTGCTGTCCAACAGTCATTAAAAAAAGTGGCCTTTATACTTAATGACCTGAACAACAACAACTTTCATTTATACAGTGCCCTTCACGGGGGTAGCGTCCCGGAGAGCTTGACAGTGGCAGAGTCCGACCCTGAGCCTGACCCTGAGAAAGATAAGGTGCTGAAAAAGGAGTCTTTTTTTACTTTTTCCATTCATCCCAGGCGAGGTATAATAAGGACTGAGTGAACTTCCCCTTCTCTGTCCCAATAACAGCTGGTGGATTGACTACTGGTATAGTATTTTGGAGTTCCAGAGTGCTGTGATATCGGGCGGGGGACAGGGTGATGAGTGACTTTTTACAGTATGAGCTGATTCTCCATTGTGGTGCTGGACTCTTCCCTAAGAAATAGTCACTCTATTTTTACTCATTTCCCTGCGGTATTGAGGACTGGGATGGATTCCTCTGTCCACTCTCTTAGCTGCAAATGGTGCATAACATAAGGAAGCTGGGGAAAGAGGAGAGAATAACAGATGTCCTAGAGTCGGAGGATAGTGAAACCCTTTAATATATTTTGGAGGGTGAAATGTATTAATGCCAAAGAAAAAGGCTAGCAAAAGTGTACTAAAATCTTGAACAATTTTTTTTCTTTAAACAAGGAAGAATGTCAAAAATGGCAGTTTTTGCATAATTTATGTCAAGTAATGATGCGGGTTTCTGAGAAGTATACATTTACAACAGTCAAAACCCAGTGAGCAGGTGGTTTCCGAAGCTTTAACGGCTGAAATTCAAAGGAAGTGGTGGCAGATTTTTTAATCTTTGCAAGATCTATTGCATAATCTGCTTCCATGTAGACCTTTTGTATTCCAACCGTAAGAGCCACACTTTGACAGAAGTTGGGAGTCATTGGAAATGTAGCCACCTTACAGGATGTTATGAACACAATGAAGTTTTTTGTAGAAACATTATTTTCTAGGTTTGACCAATGACCGATCCATTCCTTGGACTGTGAAAGAATTGTTCACTGAGGCCAGATCTCGGGGTTTCGGTCCAGCCTTGGCATGGATGAAGTAAGAAAGAGCTTACATTTTGATAGCAATTCATCATGTCAAAACATCTCAAAGCACATCACAGATAATAATTTGGTCACGCAATCCACGACTGTTTATGGGGCATTGCTGCTGCGTTTCTTCCACAAAATATACGGTCAATTCACTTTACAATATATTCCGTGAGGTGCTTTGAGACGTCTAGAAGACGTGAAAAGTGCTACATGTCTCGAAGACGTGATAAGGCGCTATATCAACAACAACAACAAGATTACATTTGTATAGCGCCTTTCACGTCGGGAGGACGTACCAAGGCGATGCAACTATTATTATATATATATATATATGATGCCAATTCTGACATTGCACCACTCCTTCAATACTACTTGGCTGCAGTTTAGCTTTGTACACTGAATTTATTAATAATAATAATAATCCCTCCAAAAAACAAAACAATAATAAATTGGTCATTTTCACTCCACGACTGTTTGTGGGACGCTGCTGTGTGCAATTGGCTGCAGCGTTTCACCTACAAATATACAGTCAATTCACTTTACAGTATATTCAGTGAAGTGCTTTGAGATGTCTAGAAGACGTGACAAGTGCTATATCAAATGCAAGGATTATTATTATATTATTATTATCATATTATTATTATATTATTAGTCCAATCGGGATGTGAAACCAATACCTGCCATAGTGCCAATGGCTAAATTGATGTCTTGCTATATCAGCTAAACATAAGCACCATTGGTCAACCCCAATCCAAACCAATATTTTGTTGGATTAGCTGATCTGTGCGCTTTGGTTCCTCAGTTATTCACATCTACCTGCTAAAGACCATCAAACTGAGCTGCACTGTATAACTTAAAGCTTCTTCTTATGTGCACTGTCACCTGAAGGTGCCCCTTATGGCTTTGAAAGCTTGTGTGTGCTACTGTACATTTGTTATTCTGATAAATGGTATCAGCCTTGCTGATACAACACTCTGAGCCTTGTTTTTACTGTGGTAAACAGCTCAGAATTCACAACACAGCACAAGCTTTAGTTTGAAACATTTAACCTTTTCTGCCATTAGGGAGCTGTCAGTGTTCACTGTCCTTCTTTTCAAAATAGGCCTTGTGATCCTTATTTCATGATAAGGCACCAATGTGCATTGCAAAGCTGGGAGCACTCGATACAACTGATAACCGCTATGACCCATTGTAGTGCCTGAGTACTGTTATCAAATACCTCTGGATTCCTGTTTTCATTGTACAGTTTGGGAATTAGAAAACCACTCAAACACATTTCATGTCAAAGTCATTTCTATCAGGAAGCTGTGGCTAGGCTAACCTCGCTCAGTATTTCTGAGAGTTAATTCTTGGTATGTGTGAAGAAGTGAGCAGGAGGAACCAGACAATCAGAATTCAACACTCGACATTGGAAGAGAATGTTAGTAATGGTTTTAATACTTTTGTTTCCATTTTCAATTACTCTCTTTCCTCTTTTAGGCCCTCTTCCATGAATTTTGCTGTGCACCCTACTGAGAATCTGTTCCCAGGTGTTGGAAGGAGCATGATAGTGGTATTTCTTGACGAGGTTTTTGATTCTTATCTTGCCTCCTGGGTAAAACATCTAATTGCTGCTCAGTGCCTGTCCTCAACACTCCTAGGTTGAGTGAGAAACGGCACCTCCCTCAATTACCCGACTGAGGCAAACAACCAAATTGAGAAAATGTGGAGAATTTTAGACTCGCCCTACAATCTATTCGTCAATAATTGCGCCTCTAAACTCTATCTTCATCTTTTTTTCTTTTTAAAAATGTTAAATTGCACTGAAAGTATTTGAGATTTATTAAAGCCTTGGTGCTTAAAAACAATTTGATCACTTAATCCACGACTGTTTGTGGGGCACCGCTGTGCGAATTTGGCTGCTGCGTTGTGCCCACAAAATATACAGTCAATTCACTTTACAGTACATTCTGTGAAGCGCTTTGAGACGTCTCGAAGACGTGATAAGGCGCCGTATCAAATGCAAGGATTATTATTATTATTATTATTTCCTAAATGGAGGGAGACAACATTCCTAAAGTGAGTCGGGGAGTTGAGACGTCCTCCCGACGTGAAAGGCACTATATAAATGTAATTTTGTTGTTGTTGATGCACCCTAACAAAGAGCTCATGAATTACGTTGGCAAAGGTTCAGGAGGAGGCTGTTGCGTACTCTCTTGTCTGGGGAATAGACGGCAAAGCTGTTAAATAAGAGAGAAAATAAAAAATGAGGACTGGGGCTTTTTAAAACTAAATCTTCTTGTCAGACCTTGTCATTACTTTCTCTAAGAAGGCACTAAAGGCAAATAGGTCTATTTTTATTAATGTGTTAGGGGAGGTTTAAATGAATCTGAAATATTGAAACTATTAGTCAGATTATTTTTATTAAAAAAATGTATTTAACCTATTTCGACACCACCCAGGAGAAAGGCAGCAGGAATCACAATGAGTCAATAACCATTAATTGCTTTTTTACTAGCTCTTGTCAAATTGATATCCTGCTTGTATCTCATTTTCGGTTTCACACTTAGAAATGGTCAGAACGCTTGCTCTGTGACTGCAAGGAATACTGACTGAGGTATTAACATTAGTGGCCATGCAAAACATATAAATAATACTTGCATTTGATTTAGCACCTATGTTTGGGACCTTGCATACAGCAGTTGCAGTTAGGTATCTGTTATCTCATTGAACAATACTTTTTTAAGAATCTGGCCAAATTGCTTCTGTTATTACAAATGGATAAGCCACAAACTGATATAATCCCATTTCTATTTCTGCTTTCTTTTTGTTTTGTTCCAGTGATCCTTTATTTTAGAGAAAATTGATGAAACATTGCGCGTACTTGAATCAAATCAAAATCTACGTGAAATTTCAGTGCGAAACTACGGTTAATGTGATGTCTGCTGCTTCTGCTTCTCTATTTCTGTCGTGAATGTTTCCTTGTGAAGAATATTCTTGACAGTGTATTCTGTGAAAACGTCTAAAGGTGCTTCACAGAATAAACTGTGAAGTAGATTGATTGTGTATTTTGTGGGCGAAGAAAGCTTGCCTATTAAGCCCTGTATTTCTGAGTTCCTCAGTTGCTGCTCTCAGCTCAATTAGGCCTCTTCCCGGTGAGTCCCTCCACCTTTGTACCACGTGCTCACTAGTGCCAGGCGATTCAAACTCTATTTCCACAACATTAGTACAGATTGATACCAAGTGGTTGAGCCTTGGCAAATACTGTGACACCTTCGCTCTAGAAGGCTTATTACTTCACAAAAAGATAACTACAACACTGTTCTCCACCCCCCACTTCCCCCCCCTCCACCCGCCCCACCACCACCATTGTAACTTTTGGCCGCTAGCCAGCTTGTTTGAAATACTCACCCGATATTTTGATCACTGTCAAGAGTATTGACACAAGCCTGAGTTTTTTTTCATATATATCGACTGGTGCTGAGAGGGTTAACTGTGAAAAATCTATTGTGCGTGTCTGTGTGCCAGGAGAAAGGGTGACTGTTACAAGTTAATAACTTTATGGCTTAAAAGCTGAACATTCATCATAATGAAGTTTGTTTATCCAGTAGTAATGCTGGATAGTACAAGGAATAAGTTTCTTTGATGAATTGTAGTTGTCAAAGCAGGCTGGTAGGGCAACTCTCTAAGCCTAAAAGTAGCTTTCCTCCAGCCAGGCAATGTAAGTCATGGCTATTTTTTCAAAAGCTGTGACAGAAAAGGTATTAAACCTGTAAGTTTTACTGTTGGCTTTCTCCAGTCGAGTGCTTTATGTGACAAGGGTAACTTTTTATCTTATAGGAAACTATTAACTTTGTGGATCTAAACGTTGTGTCTCTACATTCAGTCCCTTATGATAACACTATTAATGACACGTTCCCTGGTAAAATGTCTGTCAAACACATGGTTTCAAATCACTGGCTCCATGTTTGGACACTGCCTTGTATTAAACTGCATTTATAACTCCACATTCGTCGCAATATCTGGCAGTGATTCACCACCAAATGTGCGGTGTAAATGGGGTCTTGGACAGTGTGAATCGGGCTGGAGCTGTGGTCTTGTCACCACTTTGGAGGAAGTGCTTTCCAGAATCAGTTTGTTTCTCACCCGTGCAGTATAAACATGTCGGGTGTGAATCACACCTTTTCTCTTGCTCCTCCATTATCTTAAAGCTCTAAGGGCTTCTTTTCAATAGAACTTTGAACGACAGATTTGTAGCACTATTAAGGAATCTTTGCATGGTTAGCTCTTTAGGAAGGTTTAGCTGATTTTGGTGCTCTGTGCATCCATCGTGCACCAAACCACAGAATCTTTGATGTTTGTTTTGCTATTTTGGCTAAATTTGAAAGCTATGCAGAAAAGGCATTTTAGAGCCAGCTAACTGCTCCACCACACCACAGGGAGCAAAGCTACTCTCCCAGTAGTCTGACTTCAGGATAGGAATGTTGAGAGCAAATATAGCTACAGTAAAATTTAAAATGAATTATGTAAATTTTAATTTACATGTTTGTAACCCTGGTATTACTGCCAACAACAACAACTTGCATTTATATAGCGCCCCTCACTCAGGTTAGCGTCCCAGAGCATTTAACTGTTGTCATTGACTGACTGAATACTGAAAGAATCAAAGCTGTGCGGTTCAATTTCATACTGGACAGTGACTTTATCAACTGAACCATGAGGGAAGAATCTTAAGCGTGCTGCTGACAAGTACAAACATGGGACAAGATATTGGGTCAGAAATTGACATGGGCTGATCTTTGATCTTCAGCATTTAACTCTCGCATATTCTGAGCCCCGCAAAATAAGAACGAAAGTGAGATTTTTAAATTAGAAAAGCACGTGTGACAAAAGAGAATATGCAGAAACTAGTAAAAAAGAAGTAAAAACAAAAAGTTACAGAAAGAGAAAATGGAACCACAATAGAAGGGAAAATGACCACAGAAAAAGGAAACATTTGAAAAATGATTTTTTATTCCTTGTTTTAACTTTTCTGTATTTGGATTAATGGTACAGTCACAAATTGTTGTGATATTCACTATTCTGATATGCAGTCACATTATGGTATCATAGTGTTAGAGATTGTTGAGGAAATATTTCACTTGTGTCTATATTTATTCTTTTATGGCAGATTTCAGCCTCCACAATTTGGCTTATTACTGTAACAATTTTTAACTTCTCATTTGTGTGAGTTTGAAACAAGGGTCTGATTAGACCTGTCAGAGATTTAAGGGTTAAATATTAACAGAATTATTAACAGAAAAAAAATTTATAAAAAAAGTGCTACCTTCAGTAATAATCCTCTGTAACCATTTATTTTAAAAAGTATTTTTAGGACAGCTGGTATCCTGCTGCACTATTGGGTGACTAGAGTAATAAACTATCACTTATAATCTAATTAACATCTTCTTCCCGGAACAGTAGCCCTGGGATTGTTGTCCTGAGAGTACAACACTTGGTGTGGATTGCTCCCCTCCCTACACACACACACACACCCTTTAATAGATGGTAGAGGGTATTGCCATGCACTGTAATTGCTGAATAGTATCGGAAAAATAAAACTGTAAACTCAGTCAGGAGTCAGAGGTTTGAAAAGTTTATTGCTCAAGGTCACCTCCATAAATCATGCTTAGGAGGCAAGCACTCGGGTGATACCCTTTTGCTCAAGCTTCAAGTGCGTTCAGGTGTGGTTCTCTAGGCAGCTTGTGATTAAGGTGAGACTCTCAAGGAGGTTAACCCTCCGAGGCCTGAAGCAGCACTTTCGCACGGCTTTAAATTCTTACCTTCCTGGGAGAGTGAGATTTCCCCATAGATTTATTATTTCCTAATGCAGTTTGAAAAATGCTTTAATGCAGCGCTCTGAGCTATGGGGAGGTAGGTCATGTGCATCTTTAAGCATTCTCTGAAATGTATGAATGCTACATCTACATCAAGGCAACTAACGTCAATGTTAGAAAAAAAAATTGCCCACAGATTAGACCTTTTAGTCCTATATTTTAAATTGGTGTTGAGAGAACAGAACACTCTCATCCATCGCTTTTCCAAAAATATGAATAGGTCACGATTGTGTTTTCAATCTTACATATTCTCCAAGTTAACTTGCAGTTAAACTAGCTGGGATTTATTATTGAGTGAGCCAAATTTTAATAATTTTTAAAAAATTATGATTTTTAAAGAATATATTTATTTCGGGGCGAAGGAGGGAGTTAGTTTTGATTTAGGACAACAGGTGAAATTTGTCCTTTTAAAAGTGATTTATCCCTTCACTTTTCATGAATTATGAGCTGAGGCGATTGACCTGCCTCTGTGCACCTATCACTATTCTGATAAACAGTCACATCTTGATATCATAATGTCCTTAACAGATGGTATCAAAATGTCCTCAACACGTTGTGGACATTTTATCACCTGGGTCTATATTTATGTAGCATTTCAGACTCCAAAATATGACATTAGTTTCCTTGATGCATTTATACATTTCAGAGAATTCTTAAAGATGTGCATAAGCTCTTTTGAGAACTATAGAATTATATTAAGACTTCAAAGTTAAGACTGAATTTGATAATTTGCCAAATTCTGGACATTCACTACATTTTCTCCATCTGGATCTCTGGGATATGATACAAAGCAGTTAGAATGGTCTTGCACCACTTTAAAGCTAAACTGTTGTAAATGTGTATTTATTACATATATCAAATGCACGTATTATTATTATACTCAGTGAAAGGTCTGTATAAATGTAAATCTGTATTGTGTTGTACTATAAAACTATTTTGCCTGACCTTTGAGATCTGGTATCACATTTGGATCAACTTGACTTTTATCTTAAATTTGCTTTCAGATTTGAATAAAAGGCAACATACTTTTAAAGACTACTTGTACTGAGATAGATAATAAAGTAGAATAAATTCCAGGATCAAAAAATGATCTATAGTGAGAACAACAGCAGTTTGATATCTTGTCCAAGAGTCAGATAATGTTTTTCCTATCACAAACTAACTGATGGATCAGTGTTGTATTAAGAGACCACCTGTGTGTAAAGCCTATGCAACTGTGATTGTAACCAACAGCATTTGCCCCCATCTATTCTGCCAATTTAATGCAAATAATCCACACAGAACGGGGAGCATTAAATGACCAGAGTTTCTTCACAAGGGATTCCCTAACTCATGAGACAAGGAAGAATGTAAGAAGTTACTGTTTAATAATGCAAATATTGCATTATTGCATGAGGTTGACTGTTATCAGTTTTACTGTGCAGAGTCTTGTAATTCCAAACCATCAGGCAAGGCTTCTTACTGTCTACTCTAATAAATCCACAGGGCTTTGAAATGGGCCTTCCTGGAGCCCATTATATTCTGTAAGACAGTAAAAATCCTGTGTGAATTCATCAGAGTCTACCTCTTCCTTGGAAGTTGTCCTCACAGGGCTCTAGTTGAAGGCTGCCTTATGCAGTGAGGGTTCCCCAACCAGTTGGTCTTCTTGTGTTTTGACATAAACGCAATGCTCAGCTCTGATTCTTTGGCCTTCAGTTGGGAGAACTGTTTGATAATTTACATAGAAATGTGGCTACTTGCTATGCTTGCCTCTCAGAATAGTAGTTGTACTATCTTTCCAACCTTGACAGGATGCAGGGCTGAGTAACCTCAGTGGCATTTGAACACATAAACTTTTGGCTCGAAGCCTAAATGTTCTGAGCCACAGGCAGTGTCCAGAACAGTCCAAAGGTGCCTTTGAATACAATGTCTAAACTGCACCGCAAGGGTGAGGGGTAGTCTCGAATGGCCTTAGTTAGTGTGTGTGTGTGTGTGTTAAAGGATCGACTTTTAGGGAGAAAACCTGATCACTCATTTATAGAGTTCAACTTTATTTTCACCCTGTATTGTTTTCCACTTGCACAAAGCAGTTGAGAATATTCATTGATTTCCCTCCTCCCAGAATCAATTTGAGGAAGATAGTCCCTGTTCACAGAAATACAAAAATACTCTTTCATGACACAAAATATTAGATACTACTGTATTGTAAAGTCCTGAACATTTAACAAACAGAGACTTTTAGAGTTCTTTCGTGATATATAAATGGCTGAGTGTATCCTATTCAGCAGCACTAATTGTAATTGGAAGCCAGAGCTTTGTACCATGCTACTCTTGCTAATATAAAAAACAACACACCACGAAAAGTGTCTGCTGAATGAAACAGTATCCAGCATGTCTCACAGCATGCAAGCAGAGAAATAACAAATATTATAAGTGGTACCACTTTGTGCCAGGGCTTGTGTACAATAGGGCTAGGCTTCTGTTTCATTTTACACTGGTTACTGTCTCTCTCTCTCTGTGCTGGGTCACATTCTGTACCAGTAAATACGTGTCACTTAACGAAGGGACCAACAATCCTCGTGTAACTAACACGAGCAGGAGCTAGTCATACAATACCAATTGTCTCAATAACTTAACGCCTCAGTGAGGCAGCTCTGAGACAAGGTTTTAGCTCATTGTAGCTTTCATACTGAACGCTCGTCTGCTTTCAAGGTAACACTTTATTTAAAGGGGACAGGGAAGGTCATTAGAGGAATACTCCAGGTTATCGTTTCAAATTGGAGTTTGTATCTTCCATTCTGGATGTCATCATGATTACTCAGTTTTTCCATGCATTTCTGCATCCTTTCGCCCACAAAATATACTGTCATTTCACTTTACAGAATATTCTGTGAAGCGCTTTGAGTTGTCTCAAAGATGTGATAAGGCGCTATATCAAATGCGAGGATTATTATTATTTACCCTGTGACGAGGGTTATGAGGAGGCCAGTTAACAGGATGAAATAACACTGTTTTACGGGCACATAACATTCCTATATATAATATAATAACACACTGTTTTAAAGAGCTATAAAACTCCTACATATAATTATGTAATACACACATATTGGGCAAGAAATTCTTCCAGCTTCTCTGACTGTATTACACAGAAATAATAATCCATATAAGTGTTTTATCGAGACGTAAAGCCCTTGTATATAATATTCCCATATTTTTCCAAAGATATGGCACTTCCTTACAATTAAAATATAATTATGACATGCAAAAGGAGATGGCAAAATGGTCGAATACAATGCCTCAACAGGTTAACTTGTAACCATGTTACCGTCAGCGGCTGGCTCCTGCGAGGGCATCCGATACAGTTGTAAAACATCATTAACTTTTAGAACAGTACCACGTCAAAGGTAAGAAATATGTAGTGGCCAGCACCGTGACGATATTGGAGATCATTTTCAAAATCTGAATGGATCCAAATAAAATCTCCCCAGACATGTATCTATATTTGAACAGTTCCAATCAATTCAGACTTCAGATGACACGCACTGGCCGAGCCAGGTAAGTGCAGCTTCAGGATTATTTTAGCGCAGGTGTTGCAATTTCTCTGCCCCCTTCCTGAATTCTGCCCCCTCCACCCATCCACTGCTGCAATAAAACGATAAGACAAAAGGCTTAAACTGTGCTTTTGAAGGTTAGATTTGGCTTCCCGCACAGTGTTGATCTTGCTAAACATTTCCTCGGGTTCTCTCTTTAAAATAAAAGTAAAGAGTTCACTGCCGAGCATCAGAGATGTAAAAGTGACAGAACTGCTGGGAGCGTGAGTATGTTGAGAATAAATCAAACCTGATCATATTAACGTATTTAAAGTATCTTGGGCCGTCCTCCCGACATGAAAGGCGCTATACAAATGTAATCTTGTTGTTGTATGATTTCCGTAAAAATTAAATGACAATCAGAAGGATGACCTTTTATTTGTTTTAAAAGGGAATAATTAAAGAAATGAGAATTGCTGGGATGCTGTGACTCGAAAATCCGACTTGTGTGAGGGAGTATTCACAAAATCATTGTAAAGGTCTGGGTAAAGAAGGCCTTTCAGCCCATTTGATCTCATCCTTCCAGAATGCCCACTCTATCATCCTCCCATTACAGCATCAGCTGTTTTCTTAATGAGTCCAGTTTCTGCCCTCAACCACCTGTTCCGGTTACCTATTCCAGTTGTTAATTACCCATAGGTAAAGAAATACTTCTCTGTCTCTGTCCTGAAATTGCCCTTTGTAACCCAAAACTTGTGTCTTATTGTTCCTTCTTGATATTAAAGTGTAAGATCACACCTTTGGGCTCCACTGACTGACTGACTGACTGACTTCTAGTATCAGTGGTTGGTGAAGGGCCAAGGGGCTTCCCCACTGGGAGGAAGAATTTCTGTTTTTTAAGAAGTTTCCAATAGGAATATTGGAATATAACCCTCTTTCGGAGGGTTAAATATATAGTTTTGACCATAACTTGACTATGTGAGGCTGATGCTAATTGCTTGCTTAACAAATGCAATAAGCAATTAAGTTCTTTGCACATGAAAATGTGACATATTGCACAGGCAGTTAAACGTTGCAAATTCAGTGGAACTCTGAGCATATAATTATCTATGGCCAATAAAGTACAAAATGAGAGACATCTAACTAGCAATGATTCCGTAAAGAAAACCCACCTGACTTGTGTGGAGCAGTCCTGTCATCTCTCCACTGACCATACATGGTAACATGAAAATAAGTTCAAGCAGAGATAGGCCATTGGTCTATTTAGTCTAAACATCCAAGTTTCACAAAGGCCAGTTTATTTCATTTCAAAATCTTTCACTGGAAACTAAAGAAAATTTAAACAAAACTCTCAAGTATTTGTATTAGGCAAGTATTAGGCGCAGGTTGGCAAGAGCCAAGGCCTGGGGACCCCAGAGTGTGCGTTGGCTGAAAATTGCTGATGGAAGAAAAAGCTAATCTAGGACTAAAGTGAAGAGAGAAAAAACTTCAGTCTGTAGTCAGCACACTGTTTGGAATCAACAGATACAATCTCACTAACAAATGCTTTAAATGAGCATTATCCCCTTGTGTTCGGAGCCCTGTAATTATTTGGAGACAGGGACGTGTGATAAATAAAGACTAATAGATGGATAGGGAGTTTCAAGGGAGCAAGACAGATAACAAAAAGGACGTGCAAAGCTCAAGTTTTTTTTGAACCTTTTAATTGCATTGCTGTCTGTAAATCCATCTGATATCAGCACACTCTCTGTACAACATATTATTTTTATTTAGTGGACCAATGATCTAATGACAATTTCACCATCATTGTGCTAACCTAATTGTTTTATCAGCGGCTAATGCACACAAAGCCCACACTAGACAACACTTGAGGAAACGTTGATCACTCGATTGACATCGGTATTACATGATTATTTTTATACCTGACGTGTTCACACACGTTGATATGGTATTATTATTTGCATGTATGTAACATTTACACTGTAATGTAGGCATCTGAGCAAACATCTCGGATATGAAAAAAAACCTTTTTAAAAAAGCCTAACAATTTAATCTCTTCCTATCTTGTTGCTTTATGTGGAGGAAAACTATCCACTACATGCTTCATGTTCAAAGGAAAAAAAATCTGGAACACCTCCACTTTCCCTGACCCTTGTCCTCTATCCCGTAAGCCCTCATTGCAGAGCGTGAAGTCTTTTAATCAATCTCAGCCCAGAGTGATAAGTGTCTCTTATCTCCATTGTCATTGTAATAGCTTCCAACATTTTAAGATTGAAATACGAAGCCAGACAAGCCTCAGTTATCAGCAGATGGGACCACTGCACATCAAACAGCACTGGCAATAAAGTCAAGCATAAATTGCTCTGAGATTTGGGTCTCTAGCTACATTGGCAGCCAGAAAATCCTATCTCTATCCTGCTTCTGATTTTTTCCAGCACTCATGCTGTCGACCTGGAGCTCAGGACTCCTGTAAGTGCCCCTAATAACTTTGGTGTTCGTGTATTCTCGTTGTATTTATAAGCCCGGGGCGTAAGGGATAATGCCTGGGGGAAATGTTCATCCCTGCTGTATCTCCGTGAGGAGAGAGAGGGAGAGACGCCCTTGCTGAAATCTGTCACTGTGCAGTTTTATTAATTTTTATTTCCTTTTGACTTTGACAGCTGTTCTGTTAAACATCCTGGCAAGTGAGAATTGTGTCACTAAAGCAGGGAGCTTAGATTTTAAATGGTGAAAGAGAGGAAGGTGATAACACTGTCAACAGCTAGAGCCTACAGCAGCTGAAAAGCAAACAACTCAGGGAGGTTGGAAGGCGGGAGAGGGAGAGAGAGGAGAAATACTGCAGGAAAAGAACAGGAACGATCACAGAATTCTTTCAAATGCAAATGCAAGAGTCTTATAAAAAAATATAATGTTATTGTTTTGCTGCGCGTATGCTGGCAATGCCCTTATGCAGAACGAAAGGAAGATAAATATTTAACTGAAGACGAGATGATCAGAAATATTTTAAGATGGCAACGAGAAGGAGTGCATTACCAGTAATTACTGTAGGTTTACTTTTCGGCCAAACTAAAGTGAAGCCAGGTGCCCAAATCATTCAACCTGATGTGTTTTAATCACAGGTCACCCAGTCCTTCACCTTGTTTGAGTGGAGACAATTTGCACTGATATTTTGCTTTTAATGACAATTATATTTTGCAAAGTCACCAACACAGAAGTAACACTCGTCTAGATGAAATATGCTCGGGTTTCTTAATTGACTCTAATATTGTAATATTTGATGATATTGATTCTCCTGTTTATTTAGTGAAATGGATAAGTCTATCTTTCTACCTGCCTGTCTTTAGTTATATTTATCAGCTTTATCTTCATATTTAGAAAGTTTTATGTTTAGCTTCATCTTCCCTATCCGCCTATCTGTCCGCTCCTTTTTACATTGATTTTACACCTGCCTCCTCTTTCCCTCCTTCCCTGTACTGAACCATCTGTCCCATCCCCACGGTGAAGTGACTGATATCTGGAACCCCAGCAATATGGGGAATAGTTGGCGTGAACTGCCTTTGAATCCATCACCAAAATTTTAAATTTGATATATCTATTCATCTGCACCTATTCAATTATCTATCTATTCATAATTATATCTCTTTCCCTGTTTATCCATCAAACCATCTCTACGTTTTAACTTATTTTCTGCCTACCTCTCTGTCACTTTATCTATTTTATCTTTATATCTGTCTATTTAATTTCATATCTCCCACCTCTGAAATCAAGTGTTTCTGTATCCCTTTCTCTGTCTATATGTCCAACTATTCAATTATGTCTTTATATCCATCTATCCAACTTTGTATCTTCTACCTCTAACTCTTTTTTTCCTTGTATTCGTGTCTCTCTTTTCTGTCTATCTATGTATTTATCTGATTATCTGTCTATCTGACTATCCAATAACTAGTTGCATGATGTATTCTTTCTCTTTATTTGCACTGTACAGTATGAAACAGTGACTCCTTTGAGTTTAGGCTGGGAAGAGATGTGCAAATTGACATACGTCTGACAAAAGCTTGAAGGTTTTTACGGTTGAAATATTCATTTCTGAGAAGGAGCCCACGCAATCCCAAAATTCTCTCCCTCCTATCCATCACCCTTTTCAGGAGACAGGCAAAACCAGAAAATGACTAACTGAGCATTGGGTTTGCACATTATTGCAGTTTGCCTTTGTTGGTTATCAGGCTGTCTGATCAGCTTCTGCTGTGAGATCACAGGCCCATCCCATACATTTACCTAACGCTAATGAGACTTATTGATTGGAAGAATGGGATTTGTAAAGGTCGCAGGGTTAAAGTACATAAAACCACCATTTCTGTTCCAGCAATTCTTTGCACTATCAGTCTGGATTGGTCAGTGGGGAGAGATTAAAGCTTCACATGTATGGAGACATGTAGCAGTACAGAAGCTGATTTGGACTGTCTGTAGGTGATTCACTACAAGAGCACTGCTTGCATTGTATTTCGGGCATTTTTTTCCCTGCCAGCAATAAGCTGCCAAATATTGATCTAATTCTTTCTCGAGCAGTTGATATGTGACTAAATATTAGTGTATCTATGGAGAGAAATGCAGCTGGATGACATCTGATTATCTCTTTGGGTGTCGAAAGATTTCCTTTTGTTCTACTTTTGAAACACTCGTACTTTCCCCATCAATTGACATGTAGGAGTTTCTTAACCATTAAACATCTGATGTTCCATGATGATAAGTGAAGGATATTTAATAAGATATTTAACAGGAATGGGCGGAGGAGATTTAAATCCATAAGGATGTTAAGTGGGTCTCACAAATAAATGTCGACAATACATAAACTTTCCCTTCCCACCTAACATTTTGTCATTCAGTATTCCAATCGTACAATGCTTTTTTGAATTCTGGTTTTAATTTATTTTAATTTTTTTAAAAAAAACATTGTTTTGAACTTTTGTTAGCAAATGTTTTTTTGAACTGAAGTAGAAACCAGGTGTGGCTGAACGTCTGTCTCACGAGGGGTGCAAGGGCTCGCCTGCTTTTATTGCGTGTCTGACTCATGATTTAGGAGCTTTTAACAGGCATCCAGCGGTGGCAGGCACCATGGGCTACTTAGGCCTCACGTGTTGCTAGTTTTATTTCCTCGAGACAAAAATATTGCCCTGGGCAATAGTCCTAGTTTACAGGACTGGATGTGATGAAGTGAGCTCATCTACACTGATGGTATCTCCACAACACAGGTAGAATTAAAAGAAGGTGCAGAATACTTACAATTTACAGCAGTTTGGGTAAATATACTTCAAATACAATTGATTCTGGTCCAGAAATGCTCCTACGGATTACAAAGGGTTATTTCCTTGTAGACATGTAATACTCGATTAAGAAGCTGGACAAGTGCCAGACCACAGCCAGCCAGGCTCCCGCACTGCTGCTGTAGCCCAGTGGAGCATCTTCTATTTTCTTGCTTGCAACTCTAGAAAAATTCACATCAGCAAGGGGTTGATGTGATCATATCATAACACTGTCCGTGCCCTGGTGTGCGTATCTTGGACGACGTAAGGTTGATACCAGAAATTGCTCATGCTTGTTTTCAGTTTGATGTGTCACTTGAAAGAGCCTTCAAAAGACTGCTGGAATATTGAAGTGGTACATTCTGTCAATTTTGGTAATCCTGTTTAAAATATCGCTGTGTTGTACAACCCATTGTTGTTGATTGCCATCACTACTGTTAGTGGCTTATTAACAGGTACATGCACTTGGAGACTGGCTTTATTATTGCTGTCAGGGGCACCAGTAGCCCACAAAACAGTCACGACACTTTACAGTATATCCTGTGTATCGTTTTGAGACGCCTTGTCGACGTGATAAGGCACTATATCAAATGCAAGGATTATTATTATTATTATCTAATTACCCAAACTGGTTTCTAACTCTAAATCTAAACTTACTTTAAAATGTAAAATTGTTCCAAACAATAAAGCTACAATCAACTTTTACACTGGATCCTAAAACTCTCCTCATTGCTTACTATGAACCCTAAACCTACTCTCATACTGAACCCTAAAACTACCCTCTCACCTTAAAAGTACAGTGAAATTAGTGGTTATTGAAGTTGTGTGTCACATCAGCACTTTCCACTGAGAGCAATGGAATCATACCACAGTATATTCTGTACCACAATTGCCTCTGATCTGTTCAGGATGCAGAGCAATGAGGGTAATTGTGGTAATCGATCCTGTAAATTTAGCGAACGATCCTATAAATTCAGGGCACATTGGGAGCTCTGTATTTAGACAGTGGTAAGCAGACAAGCATAGGACATCTCCTGAAGTTCAGCCACTGCTCTTATAACTGGAGAATCATTGGGTGATAAATGTTACAATAACTCTTAAGATATACTGTAGGTCTGACATGCGTTTCCTGGCTTTAATTTTCTTTTCGGAAACCTGTGAGCTTTCACAAGGATGGAAGAATGGATGAAGTTACATACAGGCACACACACAAGCTTGGTAGATGAGGTATTGTTGCAGAGAATCCTTCCAGACATCACTAAAAATAAATAAACAAAAATGAGAAAGGAATGGGCCATTTGTCCTTTCAATTTGGTCCTATTTATGTGAAGTTGCTGTGTGCTGTCAAATGTGCTGTCGACTATTATTGGTGTTTTAACCATTAGTTCACTACAAATGCAAAGAACGATTTATTCACTGTTTAGCCATCGAATTGTAGAATTTGCGAGATGAAACCTTTCAAAAAAAAATCCACAATGAGTCCTTTGTATTTTATTAGCATCATGTGGTTACATCTGTTGATGCTGGGCGTAGATGAATCATGAAAGGTACGCACTAACTAGATTTTGGCTTGAAGCAGAAGTTAAATTGTTAGGCTTAATTACTTCATGCATATTCCAGAAATAAGCAGTATGTAATGAAACTTGTTGACGTTTTTTGGTGTTTTTTTGGGGGGGAGGTGTTGCTCTCTGCTCATCGCACATTGTGAAATGTTTTTGCGTTCCCAAGTAATGATGTCTGGCAAAGAGCAGTGGAGGTCTTGTCTCCAAATAAGTGACAATGATTGCCTGCTTTGATGATCCAATTATTGCAGTTTAATTGTGGTAATTTAAAGAGTGGTAGGAATACAACACAGAGATCCATACGATCACACCCAGCTCTGCCCAGGCAGAAAGTACAATAATTGTTTATTGCAAAGTACTCCCATTCTCCACTCTTGTTTATTCACTGCTGATGGAAATGACGTTCTCCCAACTTCTCTCCCCAATGGGAGATTGAGAATTTGCTGTAGGTGAGGGTGGGGTAGGTGGGTCATCATGACTTTGAATATCCATCCACAAAACCACTCTTGGCCTTCCTGTCACAATGTCTAAGTTTATTTGCTTTTCTCTATTTCTCACTCAGTAACAGGACTGGGGTTATTCAGAAACAAGCACGATAAAAGTTGCTTTATATTCTCATTGTTAAATGCATATTATTATACTGGGCCAAAACGAAAGCTGTCATTTGTTTTATCCATAGTGAATAAACAATGAATCTGTATCTGCTCCCTTTTTAGTCGCCGCACTTGTAAATATCTGTCAATGTCCACTTAATGTGCCAGCCGCCTGTTGCTGTACTTTGCAGCTTTGTTCAGAATGTTGACAGGTCTGACACTTTGCGTTCAGGGCTGTGCCCTGCCGCAGTAAATCTCATATGATGGTGATCGTGTCAGATCTGGAATCCTAAACATACTTTATCAGGGAGGAAAGAACTTTTTTCTTAACATCTACTGTGGCCGTTTCACACGGTACCTTCTGCAAGGCAGGCATGCGCTCTGTCACCTATGACTGTTTAAATTAGTGGCAATTTTTCCAAACAATTTTCCGCCCACCCGCCCCCCCGACATTCAACTTGTATTTCTCTTCTCTTGGGGTATGGTTCCACAGGCACTGGTTGCCCTCTGATACTGTGCTCAAGTGGCCATTATTCATGTTTGAGCCTTGACATAATGGAATATTGATTCAGACAATATTGGAACATTAACCTTTTTACCCCTAAGAATTTTAGGAATTCTCAGGTTTTTGGTCCAATTTTGTGCTTAGTTTGGGTTTGACTGATGTAGTGAAGCTATTTTATTCATATTTATTTGTTATTTTCTCTAGACTCTTTAGCTCCCTCTTCACCATCCATAGTTCCCAGGGTGACAAGGTGGGCAGGCAATTACTCCCAGGCCCTTGCCAAGGCTGCTCTTAAACTACTAGTAAGGTAGTGTGTTGAATAGGGGTGACCTCTGCTCTGATTTCCCCTTTCCCCCTTGAGAAAGCACCTGGTTCAGTAACTGCTGAGCAGCTCCCTGAGGAGCAAAAGGCAGAACAGAAACTTCCCCTTAAGCAAGGATTATTATTATTAAGCAAAAGACCATCTGTGCCTTCAAACGACGCCATGTTATATTGGAGCAAGCGTCTCCAATGCCACCTATGTAAACATTTCGGAGACGTTTCAGCATAGAAGGAGCCCATCCAGGCCATCATGCTATCTCGTCTATTCCCATTTCCCTTTTCTATCTCAATGTCCTTTTATACAATCGGTTTACAGTGGAAAAGGGATTTGATTTCAAGATGTCAGTAAACTCCCATTTTAGTTGAGCAAAGCGAGTGTATTCTCCACGCAAGAGCTCCAGCCTGAATCCCAGCCCATATAGCAGCTTATACATCTATTCTGAAGCACTGACCCATTCAGGAATACACTGTCACCTGTGCTCCTAGCACTAGAGAGCAATAAACAGTCAAGTGGAGACCCTGAACTTTAAAATTGGGGAACAAGGCAAAGCAAAACTTTGAAACACATATGACATTTCATTTTTTTATGATTATTTCTCCAAGCACTGATCAGTGTGACTATTCAATCATGAAAAGCTTGAAGTGTCAGCGGTGTAATGCAGGGTGAGCTGTGTGCCGTAGGTCTGACAGTGTGTTACAGGAGTAAGCCCTTAGTACTTCACTACACATCCAGTAATCAAAGAGTGAGGATTAGGCTGATACCAGCGTGAGCTTCTCAGTGCTTGGCAGAGCCCAGACAGAAACCTGTCAATTAGGACCTTTTCTGCTTTCAGGGTCCTGAGGGCTTTGTGTGGGTAACCTCAGGCACGTTAAAAATCTAAACACACAATGCTTAGGCAAGCCCTGCAGTGTCTCTCATCTTGTCTTCTTTTCCAAGTCAAAATCGACGCTGCAAATAAATATTTTCTTAATCTAGCTTTGTTTTTCAAAATACTGAAGTACATCTCTCCTAATCTTAATTTCAGTTTCTGCATTTGTCCAATGTAGTATCAGAATCTATATTTACTTGTGCTGATGTGTTTTTCCCTGCAAGGTGTTTTACATTGTCTTGTGTAACCACATGTCACCATGTGTAAAACCACACATTCGCTGTAATCAGGACGATTTTGTGGTATTTCTTAAGAGGATTTTTCAATTAAGAAATCTGGTAGTATGTGATGGTGATGTGTGTAATGCTCCAAACTTCACCTATTTTCAAAGCAGGTTTTCCACAGGTCAGTCTGATATACATTAGGTTGCTGCTCAGATTTCTTAATTAAGAAATCCTGTTAAGAAATCCTGCAAAATTGACGACTGTAGTAAATTAGCGTACAGTTTATACAGCACAGGAATACAGTATAGATGGTTTGCCACCATTTGTGTAATTGTAACTATTTCCAAAGTGCCATCTTTGGCCAAGATAACATTTTTTTTAATGTAATTTAAAAAAATATTTTTTTCAAGAGTGTTTTTCCTACTGGACTGAAAATCATTCGAGGAGTATGCTGGAAAGTGCCTTTAATTCTAGCAGTAATATAATTATTATCCTAAAGCCTTCACCTCAACAAAGTACATATTAATTAAGCGCCCTTACACTGTCGGGCTGCCTTGAGTATCTTCACTAAGATTATAAACACACACTGTTAGAAAAAGAACTAAATTATATTAAAATAAACCCAAACAGTTCGTAATATTGATTTTTTTAAAATAAAAGGCCTGATTGGTAATTTACTCTTCAAATTTGTAATATGGTATTTTTCACGAATACTTCTAAAGTTCTACATTTCTCACAATTTTAATTTAAGTCCAAAGCTAAGATGATTATTGTGTTCTGATGGATAGCGACAAGTTATGGTTAGAATCACGTACTGAAACTTACTAGTAAACTCCCACTGAGCTTAATGAGTGTTGTAGGAATTAAATTAACACGATCAGCCACTGTTGTCTGTCATTAGATGTAATTAGTTAAAACATCACAGTATAAACACCAAATTGGCCCTGGTAATTAATCCTGCCACCCATGCATGAGGGAGAATGAGAAAAAGACAAGCTTGGCTCTCTTTACAAAGGCTCGGCCCCATCTCAAAGAGCATTTTCATTGATTCATTTATTCTTTCTCTAATAAATAAAATAAAAAATAATAATCATTTGGTCACGCAATCCACGATTGTTTCTGGGACGCTGATGTGCGCAATTGGCTGCCGAGTTTTGCCCACAAAATACACAGTCAATTCACTTTACAGTATACTCCGCTTTGAGACCTCTCGAAGATGTAATAAGATGCTGTATCAAGTGCAAAGATTATAATATATTCTCTGAATTTTTCTGAAATTTAATAGAATTACTGTAACATTGTCAGACAAAAAAACTTATCCTGGAATCAATTTGTATATGGTTTTAAATGGCTGGATGAGAGTTACAATTTAGTATATTTTTACAATTCTAAAAGAAAATTTTTTAAAAAATAAACCCAAAATGGTTTTTAGCTTTCTACTATTTCAGTTTTCTAAATTTATTTCTTCCTCTGTGTCAAAAGTTTTTTTTTAGGTCATTTCCCCCCCAACTGCAAATCATCTGCCAGCTGAGAGGAGAGGCGAGTCGTCTGGTAGTGAGCTACCAGTATAGCCCTGTAGCTGGTCATTAAGAAAGTAATCACTGAATCAAGGCACCATTTCATTTTCATTCAATTCTTGGGTCCCAAGACAGTCTGGTCAAATTCTGGGACTTGCTCCTGAGGAAACATGGACTGGATAACTCATATTGTATGGCCCAATATTAAGATATCAAATAAAAATATGCTTAGAAATGATTTTTCACAGCATGCAACATTTAATTCTTGAAGTTTTTTTTTAAGCTTTGTTCTGACCAACTGTCTGGCTCAGTAATTTCTTCCAGTCAATTTTCGGGTGCTGTGTTATCAGCCTCATTCCTTAAACAGAAAAATGTAAAAGAAACAAAAAGGTAGAAAAAGATGATCACAATTAGTTTTCAAGTCTGACTTTTGCGTACGACTGACCCTGGTTGTTGAAACATCTTTTAGTTCAATTAGCACTTTTATTGTCAATAATACACGTGATAGATTCCTCCCTGACCTTTCGTCTGCAATGACTGCTGGTAACAGTTAGTTGACTCATAGCTGCCGAAAAACACGCATTTTACAATAGAGCTTTCTTGTTCAAAATTTCTTTTCAAGATTTTAATTACAGCAAAATATCCCATGACTCACCAAAGGTTCTGCATAGTTGTTGCATGTTTTCTCTTTAATAGAAAAACCACTGTCATGTTGGGTGTGTTCAAACACAATTTCCAAACACCTAGAGAATTATAGGCATTTCTGTCTGCATTCTAGTCTGCTGGAACCTACTGTAGGTCCAAAATTATTCAACTTGTATTACGTTATGCTGTTTTTATATTACTAATATGTCTTCAAAGGCAATAGGATAATGGCTGATTTTTCATGACTATGGATCCAGCAAGTCCCAAATTGGAGTTGAATCAATTGTTTGCACCAGAGTGAAAGAATATTGTCTGGAGGCGAACAGATGATTACATTCAATTCTGATTCAGTCTGAACAATGACTGACAAGAAAGATCAAAGTTACTGTGCTCTGAAGTGTAGCACCGGCCACGTTTCCGATCGACAGGTCGACAATCGTAAAATTCTCTAATAAGATCCATTAACATGCAACTGAGAGAAGAAAATTAAATCCCAGACCTGAGGTTGGATTGGAACCCCAATCTGGTGTGAGAAGCTAAGACAATATTTCAGTATATGTGAGTGTGCGGAAAGCAGAAGGACATGTAGTATATTCCAGTGTCTAACAGTCAATGTTGAGCAAAGTTCCATTCACTTCAAGGGGTTTCCAATCTGTCTGCTTTTCACCCTCGTAAAATCACATTCTTGGCAGTGGTCTGACCTTGGCAAATATGAGTCCGTAAGAATTCAATGAAATTCTAATGAGCAGCAGAGAGGAAGAAGTTTTAGTGCTATACAGATGCAATTTGCTTAAAAGTATTATCCTAGTTCATGTACTGAACAAAAATGGCTTGGTTTTAATCAGCCAGTCTTTGCTCAAATCACATTTCAATTTAGATCTACACAGGATCTGCACCGGTCTTCAAATTTGGACCCCCCCCACCAAAAAAGATAAACCTGTTCAGGCAGTAATGTGTTGAAGATAGCTGTAGAGCTGTAATTGCCTGTATCATAAATTGCCCTATCAATGAGCATGTGTTGATGGTGGTGATAAAGTTTGTGTCTAGGAGGGCTGGGATGTAATTTCCTCCGGTTCATCAAGTAGCGTTAGCAAGTCCAGATATCTTTCCTTGTTCTGTTTGAATACCAGTCTGAACAGTCTCAAACTGATTCCAGATTGCAATACGTCATTTGTAGGGGCCAGGGTGAATATACAGTTGAGATACCAAGACCTATTACGCCAACCCAAGCCAGGAATACAAGAGCTGCATCTTGTCTGTAAATCCACAAGGAATCCCAGCAATAAAACTTCACATAGTCAGCAGCTGGTACTCGAACTATCCTTCCTATTTCAGAAGTCAATTAGAACTTAAGAAAGACTTAACCATCACTTGATGAACCAAGACTGCTGCAGCATGTATTAGAATGCACAAAATTGGTGACTTGCCTGTTGAGAACCCAAATAAATCTCTCCTTCCTCCCTACACCAAGCACAAATGTGTGATCCTTTTTACAATTGTCTCCAGAATATCTTGTTCTTATGCAACTAATAATATGCACAGTAATATAAAACAACATACAATTATTCCTGTAGGGCTTTAATGTTTTTTTTGTGTGTTCATTCATACATATTACTTCTCTTCTTAAACAATGGAAACGGAAGGATGCTCACAAACATAATTTTCTCTCAGGTATTCTGAACATATTGCCTACAATAACAGTAACTACACTTGACAGTAATTACCTGTGAAGTTCTTTGAGACATTCCAACCTGATAAAACACAATGCAAATGCCAGTTCTTCCTTTTTCAAAAGAGGAGCAAAAAGATGATCCTGTGGTTTATGGGACTGGCATTAGTGTAACCACATAGTGTAAACAGAATCTCGATCAGATCGAGTGATTTCTGAATGATCTGCATATTGAGTTGCATTTACATTCATATTCTACCTTATCTTCCTCACTTCCTCTGTTGTCACTAATCTCTCTCAGTGTCCAGGGTAATCTGCAGTGTCCTTTCCTGCATCAATCACATTTTCCAGTTTTGCATTGTGATGACGGATCTCTTGCTTTTGTCCGTTGTTGTGTGAATGGCTAAGAGATGCCAGGATAGAGATACCAACTAATCAATGCATCAAGAGCAAGAAACGCTTTACGTCTCTCCTTTTAGCCTGTGGCCTAAGAACAAATATAGTCCCTTTTCCAACGCCTGCAAATTAAAATAGTTTTCTGTCGGCAGAAGTTGGTAATGCACACGACATCACATATAGATAGATGAACACAGGAGTGCAGAATTCACCTCTAGAAGTGCACTGTGGGTAAGATGTTGTCATGTTAAGAGATTTTCTGAAACTATATAATATTGTTAGCACAGTAGTAACAACAATAACAATTTATATTTCTACAGTGCCTTGCACCAAGCTGCAGTTTACCCCAGTTCCCCAATTTCTCAAGCAGTACAGGTCACTATTGTACCTTACCCGGGGAGACACGGCATGAAACCGGTCTGAATGTGCAAGGGTAAGAGTGAAGTGATCCAAAACTAAATCTTTGCATATGTAAGTGTAACATTTACCCCTCAATAACGGAGAGGTAGGACTGGATCGGTTTGAAAGTTTGATCTCTTTCATAGACGAGCACAGAATGGAGGCTAGAGAGTTGTGTGCAGGGCGAAGGGGAGGCCAAATCTGAACACACCACCCTCAATTCCTCTCGTGTTCCTCCTAGAGGCGATATACAGAGTAGCAAAGACAGAGAGGCCTGTGAGCGGACCATGCGTGTCTGTCTAGCTTCTTGGCTACGACTGGTATTGATGGGCCAGTGAGACCTCAAGAGAGGAAATGGGGAAAGCATATTAAATAACATGCCAAGAGAAGAAAAATAGCCTCAGCGCAGGTCAGGGCAAGCAACTCTTTACATTTTCAGAATGAAAGGAGGAATGGATTAAAGTGGTGCGATGGTAAGGGAAACAATCTCAAGTCAGGCTGCAGTTCTGCCTACTTTTTGATTTTTTTTCTGGGAAGATGGTAAGATATTTCTCTTTCCCCTGCAGCCCGCTGGCTAAGGTTAACATGTGAGCAGCTAACCCAGCTAGCCACCCTCATTTTGTGGGTCACCGCTTGGGTAATGGTCTATTAATTTGCTCCATTTTCCCATGTGAGGCAAACTCAATTTCTTGCGTGGATTGTGAGCTCTCACTGTTGACACTGTGATTGATTGGCTGAACAGATGTTGTACCCTCAAACCATCCCCCACCCCACTCCCCCCCAAAAATGGTCAGTACAGTATTTGCTACATGTTGAAGTATCTGCCTCGCATGGTGAGAAATGACAAAAATATTTCACAATAAATAGGGTTTACAAACACAATTTCAAATGATTGTGGAAGGCTGTGTTACAGATGGGCCGACCTGATACTCGCCTCAAATAAAATAGAATTTTCTTATCATTGTATTCTTTTAAGGTGTTATCAAACACAGTAATGTAGTTATGAATTCAATTTTGCTGAAGGATTGCATTGTTTGCTGTTGAATGTTGCGTGACAATGTAAACACTGGGTGCCTGTCAGCAAATTAATTTCCTGAACTTGGCCCAAAAGGAGAGAACTGACGTGAATTCGTCAAGGACGGAAAATGTCACTTACAGCAGACAATACTGACATAAACCTACAAAAAATTGCTCTCTTTGTTTCCTTTCGTAATCATTCTGTCACTTTTTTGGGGAGGGTTGAGGGAGGGTTCACGTGAAATTTATTTAGTGTTTTCTTTCTCTTAATAATAATAATGATGATAATATTACTTGCACTTGATATAGCGCCTTATCACATCTTCGAGACGTCTCAAAGCACTTACCCTCCTTCAGGCCCTTCCCCAGTTCACACATTATTTACCCTGATGAGGAGGGTTTCCAAGCCTCTGCCAATTCCCCTCTTGTTCAGTCGCTTTAATGTGTGCAAAGAGCGACCCTCTGAATTCCTTTTCCTGCTTGCTGGTGAGATAGACAACAAGAGAGAAAAAACGGGAAAAAAAAGTGAAATAAGGAAAATTAACCCTGAGTTAAAACTCATTTAATTATGTCATTAAAGATTTCCCCTGCAGTGTATATTTCTTTAATTTGCTCCTAAATAGCTGTTTCTTTTCAAACCTGTTCAATTGCTGCAAACGCTAAATTGAAAATAATTTCTAATTATTTTATAATTGCCTCAATTTTATTTATCTATTTTTTATTTTCTCGCCAGGTTTAAGCTCAGTGAGAATGAGTTTTACACTAGGCAGGGTTATTTTTCTCCAAGCCATATAATCAGCGTATAATTTACCTGCAGAAACAGAGCGAAAAATGGAAAAAAGACAGAGAGAGAAGGAAACTATGTGAACAGATTCAAGGGTATTCTTAACACAACCTTTCATGGGGTGGGATGTAAACTGTTCAGTATTGGGAAATGGGGAACAACATATGGGACCACGCCAATCCCATTATTAATAATTATAATCATAATCCTAATATTTGATATAGTGCCTTTCACACTGGGGAAATGACTCAAAGCAATTCACAGGATTTACTGTTTAAGCGCTCTGGGACGCTACCCTGTGTAAAGGGTGCTATATAAATGCATGTTGTTGTTGTTAAGTGTAGTGCCAGTTTATTGTGTAGGCGAATTTCCATCATGAAGCATTTTAAAGTCTGATGGAAACCTTGGGAAGTAGCAGCTCACTGACACTGAATATTTTGCCCAAATAATGTATATATGTGTATCTACCAAGCTGCTGAAGTAAGGGAGGCAGGAGTCCTTTAAATCAATTTGATTGAACCCACCACTCCATACTCGTGCGATGTTAAAGTGATATTATGGAATCAGGGTGATTGGGGTAAAAGGGGGAGTAGATGAGAGAAAGAGAGTATGAGAGAAATGAGAACAGCTCAAATGGTTCTAAGTTATATTTAAATGACAATGTCCAAATCTCTGTGCCAAGGAAAAGTTCAAGGGCTCCCATTAATTCAAAACTAAAATGACAAATTCATCTTCTGATGACAATTAAATGAAGTACATTTGTAATTGATACTAATTGATCCGCCGAGGCCTATTCCTTATTTTACAGTCTGCACTAAAAACTGCTAATCCAGCATATTTTTAAAGATTTTTTTTATCAGCAGCGAGATTGTTCAAGCTGCCAGCGGTTTATGGGACACAGCGGTTCTTTAAAAAAAAACGACACGTGTATGATTAGTTGAAGATTTATCTCAGCATCAGGTCCCAACATCAGGTCACCTGCTGAGCTTTTCTGATCTCTACGGGTTCTCATTTCCACTTCAAAAGAGGACCTCCTTTAAATGAGCTCTTTTATAAATTTCATTTGGAACACAGGTAACTGACAATTTACATTTGTAACCAAGAATTTACAGCCTTCAGCTGGATGTGGTTTTCTCCACATAATTTTCCAGTCAAACATCAACCGTTTGGTGCTAAAATACAGCCGTCTTTCCGAATCAAACTGGCCAAATATGACAATGTTAGCACATTTAGTTGATTTAGGCAAGTGGTGTTTTTCTAATGAGACGCTTTGTTCTTTTGCCACCTTGCTGCCATTTGAGGAGCAGACATACAATACTGTATGTTGTTGTATCATGCAGTCATTGCCACTTTCGGGGAAAGTACAAGGAGAAAGAACAAGGGAAATGAGCCTCCTAACAAAAAACATATTTGAGATCCTGAATGTTTTTCTTGGAGAACCCTTTTCTTACCGCACTTAAAATGCTTTTGTGTGTGTTCATATCACATAGAGTTATCATACAATCAGAAAATATATATACAGCACTTTAGGAAGTAATTTGGCAGATTGTGCCTGTGCTGGTGCTCGCTCCCAACTGGAGCGATCTATTCAAATCCCATTCTCTTGCTCTTTTTACATATTTTAATATATTATTTTCCTTCAAGTTTGTATCCAACTCGTTTTACATGAGGTTATGATCTTGACTTCAACAGTAATTTATAGTATGACATTTCATATTTAATAACCTCCTTCCCCCACCTCAATGTATGTCCTTCTGTTACTGTCTTGCTGATTTATTGAAATAGTGAGTAAAAATTATGATCTATGCCCCCCACCCAATCTTCTTAGGCAAAGCTGTGCTGGGTGGAGAAGTTCTCAGTCGTGGAAGTCAGTCACTTTTTCCCTTCATATAGTCAGCAAGGACATTCTGCACCCAATCCTACCACCTGTACGGAATATGTAGTGATGTGAGTTTTCTCTGGCCTAAAGTTTCAGTCCGAGAAAACTCACAATAACTTCAGAGGAGGATATTCAATTTCTTATTGTTCCTGTTAAAACTCTGATATTATGTTTCGCCCAAGAGTATGAATACATTACATATTACATTTTCTTAAATACATTAAATACTAAGCCCTGCTGTTAAAAACCCATTTACTGTCTAAATCCAATGCTCCACAATGCCCTTTAAATAGTATTTAAAAACGCTTCGCATTAATTAGTGTTTCTTGATCAATTCTATACCATAAGCATTCAAACTTGTAACAGTAGTTATATCAACTTTCCAACCTCCAGTCACACATTTGCAATTAATCAAGGGCTATATTTTCATGTAGTTTTTGCTCTCTTGCTAACTCAAAAAGTTGACTTGCTAGTGGGGGAAATGGTGAGTTCTGAGAGAAGAAATGAAAGGCCCTGGATGTTAACTGATGAAAGATATGACTCATTTGCACGACTCATATTCGCAAGGAAGTCTTAAAGATCAAACCGCTATAAATATTATGATTACTTTTAATGTCATTTTGTTGTTCTTTACCCATTTTTAAACAGTGAGAGTTGACAGCCAGCTTGAAGGAAATACAGAACAAAGCATTTCCCAATAAGAATACAGTCACTGACCTCTAGAATGCCTCTTATGGCTTTTTAAACTCTTGAAATGCTGTGCGTGTTTGTGTGTTAATTTTTATCCTTTAAACTATCTGGTTTCTCTGAATGAATATTGACGCATGTTATCACCATTAACCACAATTGGTGTAAAATGCAGAAGTCACACATGTTGTTGTTGACCCGCTCCATCTCCACTTGGATGTTGATCTTGGGTCAGTCTTTTGTGAACACGGCTTCCAAGCAGCGATCCAGCACTTCAGCAGTGACACATCCAGGATTTGTTCATCCTCAATCCGTTTGTGACACCTGTAAATTTAGACCTTAGTATGAAAAATCAGACGCAGGATATTTAATGTTTTCGTGTTTACAGGGGATATTTATGGTAAGTTTTTTTAAGATAATAAGTCCCAGCATTCTGTGGATAAATACCAGCCAATAAGATAACTACAGTACATTCCTTTATTCATTTTATGATATTCTTACTTCCCCTGAATAAAAGTATTGTTTGGTTCTATTGTAAGGAGGCTGGATGGGGCAGTGAGTTACACACTGGGCTTTTCCTGTGGGGCCAGGGTGTGGATCCAGGCCAGACCGATCAGATAAAAGTCTCCCTCCCAAGTCGTCTTTTGTCTGTGAAATGAGTTTGGGCCCTCATAACCTATTTTTAAGGGCCCAGAGCACAAAACTGGCATTATATGCGTAATCTACTCACGGACACTGTTGGTCGACCAATGTCAACCAGGGTGCTCTTCTGAAGTTTGGTTGAGACAAGGACAAGGGTGCTTTCTCTGCAGCTGATTATGCTGTACCTGACCTGGTGGACTTGATGCACCACTGATTACCTGAAGTGGAAACGTGTTCCATTTCCTGGGATTGACATGGTGTTCATGCACACCCTGGAAAGCAAAAAAAAACTTCCAGAGGGCAAAAAACATGTTTTTGTTTGAAATGGTTAGTCCCTTAATATCTTCTTCCATTACGGTATGGCACTGAGCCACATAGAACAGGTTGGTCCCAGTGTCAATCCCTGCTCTATGTTTAGTCAGTTGCTTTCAGTTCAGTCTGAAGTAAGGAAATTGCAATTGGCTACAGCATTTTCCAACTGGAAATTCATTCAGGATTGCTTTTCCTGATTGCTGACAATGGGTTTTGTGAATATTGGTTGAAGACATGATCAGAGTCAGTTGTGAAGCTCATGAGTTGCTGTCACTTGAACGTATCTTGGTCAAGTGATAGAAGGTGGTATTGACAGAAGTTGGCTGTCTGCCTTGTCTGTGTGACTGGCTGGAGAATTCGCCAGCATCATAGAATATCAGCCTCTTACTTTTACTCACTTACCTCAAGTTTATTGTCTCTTCTCTGAATTCTGATTCCAGTTTGTGAATTAACTGGTCTGAATCGGCCTTTACTAACTAACAAGTACTTTCAGCTAGTTCTTGACCATAGCCTTCAAACTTTCAGCCTCATATGAAAGTTCCTTTATAGGAATGACTGCTTTGGTTTGCTTTGATTGAGCCTCCTACTGGCTGATTACTGAGCAACACCAAAGTGTGCTGCCCACATCAACAACAACAACTTGCGTTTATATAGCACCTTTCACCCGGGTACCGTCCCAGAGCGCATCTGTCATTCCTGTCATCCCAGCTGGGAGCAAAAGAAACAGAAAGAAAAGAAAAATGTGAGAAAATAAGAAGTTAAAGTTTGCTTTTACATTCATGCTGTCAGTCTTTAGTTTAGAATTGAGTTCTGTTGAGATGTCCGTATTTTATCTTTGGATTTTGATTCCTTTTTTCTCCCCAAAAATGGGAAACTCAACGTCTGCGTGTGTCTGTGTGTGTGTTGGAGGGGGGTGGGGCAGCGTGTTCAACTTTTAAAATTGCATTTGAGATTATGACAAATAAAGACCTTTTTTTGAGGGAGGAAGATAGTATGTGAACTTGTGCCTCAAGGAAAAAAAACGGGATGTGACATTGACATAAACATGAGCAAATCTGCCTTTTTTCCTTTGATAAAATGGGTATATAACCTCTCGTGGAGTCAATATTTGTGCAGTATTTAAAATTCATTGGAGCACCTGTGCTGCAGATCCAGTAAGTGCTTCCATCTGGGTCTGTATGTGCAGTTAGAAGCTTATCAACTCTTTATCCTGACAAATTATGACGCACAGATACGTAGTAAAACTAATTTATCATATGTGAACATTACACTATGAAAACATAAAAGCAGGACTAGACTTAAGCAAGTGTATTACACAGATAATGTATTTGACATATTAATAAACTGCTGCATAGCTCAATATCACAGATGTGAGATGCCGATAAAGTGTGACAGATTGCTTATTGATGAAATACATATGTTTTGAATCATCAGCTAAGGCTTCCCATACAGAATAAGGCAGATCATTACATAGTTTAGTGCGGTGGGATTAAACATCTTTGCATGCTGTGATGAAAGAAACTGCCTGCGGGCTAGGGTTTAAGTAGGGGGTACTTATAAGGGTTAGAAAAGAAATGGGAAGCAAGGTCCACAGGATACTATAGGGGGGCAATTCTGGTCTGGCAAATTTGTCAGCTTAGCAAATTGGTAAATAAAAGGAAAATGTGATCAGACAATCAACAGTTAGATAAGAGCACTGTGTCACTGATTAAATCTTATGAAGTTTTTTTGTCTTTTTTTTAAAAAAAATTAATTAAAAAAAATACTTGCACTGCCTGAGCATGAAGCAGAATTTCTAAATGGTCTGATTTAAGCACTGAACCTTCCCGAGGTGATAATGGCTTCTTACCTGGACATGCAATGGTATTGGATGAACGTTTTTGTATGTGTGGGGGGGGGATAGTAAGGGTTCACGTAGCCACAAAACACCGACAGAACTCCACCAACATTGGAGTGAAGTTTCACATTTTTCTTGGTTATAACTTTTTTTAAGTCATAAATTTTCTCTTCTAAATGAATTTGAATTTGCTGTGCTTTTTGAGTAGGTTTCCCAACCTATATACAACTTGGTGCAATAACAAAATCATTTGACCACCTACATTTTACAGAAGGGAACAAATGTCTTGAAAGATTTTTTCGTAAACTGACAACAGTCTCTTCAAGAGTGAGCCTCACCAACAGGACTCCTTTTTTAAAAAAAAATTCAGCCTAAAAAATTCTAATAAATATTTTCCTTGTTTTGTTTATTTTTTGGGGCAGTCTGTATCTATTTTTGAATGTTTTATTGAATACTTCAGAAACGAAAAATGCTGGCATAACACTGTAAATTGGGTATTTCTGGTTCCCGTGAGCCGTGTGGTGAATCCCTAGCATCAAACGTTGGAAGGATTCTAATAAATTATTTACAGTAGAAAAAGAGTGGAGGAGAGGCATTATTCAGCTCTTGTTTGCCGCTTTAATGCCCTTTTAACGCCTGCTTTTGTAATACACTTACAATGTTGATTCAATGTGGTTTCTGCATTGGATCAATGCTAAAATTGTAGCACCACTTGGCTTTTAGAAGATCTTATAAGGGAGCATGAGATTGGCTGGGAGGACTTACTGTACCATCATCGAATGGTTATCTATCTCTTTCATTGTTAATTGTGTCAGTCTTCAGTGATTGGTTTTAAACTTTCCAAACCAGATTACCGTTCCCTTGCATGTCATACTGTATTGCGTCAAGACCTGTGCTACTCATTTGGGAAATGATTTCAAATATAAACATATATTAAAAACATTAGCAGTGGTTATTACTCTTGTTCCTGATCGCGGATAGTGTGTTGCAGACCAGTTCAGTGCAGACTAGTTTTGTCCTCCAGTCTAACTGTTGTAGTTGCATGTTTCATAGCACTGGCAAATGCCTTGTTATATATTGATTGGGACTTGGACTCACAATGCCATACTAATTGAGCTTGCCCAACTTCGCCAGTGTTTTGTAGGAATACAGTTTTGCCAATCCCATTTTATGGTGCCAGAGCATGGTTGCCCCAGCGATGCTTTCAAGAGCGTCTGAGAATACAAGGCAAGTGTTTACCTTCGTTACACACCACACCGCAACTCACCACCTTTCAGGTCATATAGAATGTCTTAACTGCGCTGAGGCCCCTGACAAAACATAAACCTAAACAGTGACAGTTGTTACACATGTTCCCTTAGCTTTGACAAAATTGCTCCACAAGCCTTGTGTAATAGTCTTGCTTAGTTCGAAATCAGCTCTGTTAAAAATATGAGCTGAGCCTACTTTTATAAGTTATCATATGTGGTATAATTTATCCTTGTCAAGAGCACTGCTCTTATTCTAACCAGTATCCTACAGTAGGTCCCTGTTAGCCCCATTGCAACAAGTCCCCTGAGATGTTACAATGGGTAAACAGTAGCTACTTGATGAAATTATGGTCTGATTTTTATCCGCAAGAAAGTTGCCTGTCTGATTCACAAGCAGTGCAGCCGCCGGCGGCCTGAGTGATTGCCAAACCCAGGAGCGGGGAAATAACACATTACGTGGACCTCTGCGTTATGTATTATAATTTTTTTTAAAAAAAGTATTTTCCAAATCATTTTAAAAAAATCTAAATATTTGACTGATAAATGGATAATAAATTATGTGCTGCTGTTAATTGTAAACTCTCAAGTATTAAAATGGTAATGCCATCCTCAGAGTTTTGTGAATCATGAGGAATCTTGAAACTGCTGCACTGTAGCATTTGGAAAATACAATGTGTGAAGAATAATGCATACGGTGAGTTTAGGAGCAGTTTTTGGAGCAGAGATATTCTGAGTGGAAGAAGTGAAGTTGTCCAATTTTGTGTGCACTTCAACTCTTGAGGATTAGTTCAACGAAACGATTTGGTGGAGACAAGAAAGATGTTGCATAGTTGTTCTCTGAACATATTGATGCTGCAGTACTGATGACATGGTTAGGCATCATCCAATCGTTGCAGGTTGAAATAGGGGAATGGTTTGTTCTTCAAAGGCTCTTTTTACCTTTACAGTCGGAGTCTGTTATTGGGGATTGCTTTGCTTGAAACACATTTATTCCATTGATCAGATAATGTCTCCTTTAAGCAAAACTCATCAGCACAGATTCAAATCCTGGCATTTGATTAATGCCGGAGAAGATCCCCTCGATTGAAAAATATTCCCATTGACTTGCGTTGACTGAATCAGAAACATGGGAGCTCCCAATTCAAATTCACTGTAAGAACACGGCAAGGGATTTTTCTCTGCAGTGCTGGTTTCCTGCTTAACAGGCATTTTACTGATGTCTGATCTCTTGTACGTTCTGCAATAAAAATAATTGCCACGGAAAGCAGCGTTTACCATTAACTATCAAATATTTAACATGAACAAATTTAACAAATAAGTAACATTAATGTTACTATCAAATAGTTCCTCAAAGATCTTCGGGAAATTATACCACATATGAAAAATCTGTTTCTCCCCCCAATAAATAATAATAATAGAATCATCTATTTCGATTGGTGGATCGCTTTTCCAGGGGGTAGTAATCCCCTTCAAAAAAAAAAAAAAAAAATTGTTCACTCAATCCACGACTTTGTGGGACACTGCTATGTGCAATTGGCTGCTTTTCACCCACAATACAACAACAACAAGATTTTATTTATAGAGCGTCTTTCACGTCAGGAGGACGTCCCAAGGCGCTGGACAGTTGGGTTGGGACCCGAACAGGGGGGAAAATGGTCAGGGTGAGGGGAGGGAAAGGAGGGAGCGAGGAGGTTGTAGAGAGTCGAGAGGGGAGCTGAAGGCTCGGTCGAAGTACAGGCACAGTATATTCTGTGAAGCGCTTTAAGGGGTCTCGAAGATGTGATAAGGTACTACATCAAATACAAGTATTATTATCTGTAGCAAGAGCAAAGACCGATGACCACAATTTGTCTGCATTCAGCTCATTGAAACACCATATTTCAGTTTGTTCTTTGCTGAGGATTTTCAGTGCTTGAACCCATCAAATCTCGGAGGAAGACAAAATCGAAAAAAGTTTTCAGACTTATCCCCTTCTCACTCTGTACAAACCCTTTTTTTTATAAACTTTTTTTCTGTAGAAGACTCTTTTGACTTGGGGCTGTCAAATCCTTAAATTAACAAGTCGTTTTCAGTGCCTACTCGCTTAGATGTAAATATAACAGGATTTTTTTCATGTATAAAGAAAAATGTGTCAGGTTTCAGGTGTCAGGCTTTTCCTGTGATCTTTAAGGGCTCACATAGCAGTGTTCTTGTTTGGGCTGATCTGAGATGCCTCTCTCCTCAAGGGGAAACTCATGTCACTTTATGTTAGCCCATACAGCAACCGGCTGTTAACTCAAGCTGCACTTAGCAGGGGCAGACTGACTGAAAGAGATCGAAAACTCCTGAGGGCTGGACTGATCATGAGAGCAGTGCCCGAGAGTGGAGGACGGAAAGAAAAAAAGAGTGGCAGCGTGTGCCCAAATGAGCCAAAATTACTGAAATGATAATAAATGTAGATGGTCTGGACAAAATGAAATGATCCATCTCAGTGAATAAGCACCACACGGGCCGCATTCAATCAGCCTGTCATACTTATTGCCTGGCATTTTTGTGAAGAATCTGTCCGCTAAAATTTTTTGTCATTCCTATTTCCTTGTTATCAGTCTGCTCCTCAATGCCGACCGGAGATTAACAACAATTCATAGAGCACATCCATTTCTGATAAACCTTATCCATTACTTCACGATCCACGGGTCCATCCCATTTCACCTCAACCATTTATCATCTTTAACGCTGACAGCTCAACAGAGTGCTTTAAAATTTATCTCGGTGTGTCGACAAGGCGGATCTATTCGTCAACCTGTAGAGGTGCAGCTTAGCCTCTTCCTCTTCTTATCAGGATTCCACAGTAAAAGATTTGGCAGAGATGCCCGATTAATCATTGGCCGCATCAATTTGCTTGATTTACTCTCTTGTGGGAAAAGGGTGTAAACACTGCGTACTGAGGCAGCGCGAAACATAATGTGTCTGTCTATAGGAAAAACATTAGCAGATCATCCTGTCTTGTGATTGATGGAGAAGTGAAAGGCAAGGCTCCGTCCGGTGTGCTTGAATCCTGGTAAAGGACAAAAAAAGAGAGCTGAAGCCGCTTTTAATTTAATTTTGCAAGCCATCGACGCTTTAAGCCACTTTCACCTCAAAGGCGATACTGATGTTTTGCATTTGTTTTTTATGAACGTAAAGGATTTTAAATGTTTGTAAAAATAATGCATAATAAACAGGTAAACAAACTGCCCTCAAATGGTCTGTCCCTGACTTGAATTTATGCAGCACATTTACATGTAAGGAAGCTCTAATCTTCAGTAGACGACAGCAACAACAGGGTTAAGCGGAAGATAAAATATACAGTTTCAGTAGCAGGTCGATACCGAGTCTTCCTGAGTTGAACAAGGGTTTCATCAAGATTTAATTTTCCCCGTCTCCTTCGCTCTCTCGCTCTGTCTCTTTCTCTCTCTCTCTCTCTCCTCTCTCTCTCTCTCTCACGAGCGTTCAGTGTCCTCTTAGCTGAAGTTTTTTCAGCTAAAACTCAAATGTAAAAAAAAATCATATCCAAGTATAAATCTGTCATCTATCAGGGCAGTGACAGATGGCTTGCTGGATTGTGTTTCATTATAAAACATTGCAGAAGTCACTCAGATTCGTACTGACAGACACTCTGAAAAACTCTGAAAAAATTGGCAGCCAAACCTGCAAGGGAGGAGACTGGATTAGAAATGAGAGCAGAACATGAGCTGTGCTTTATATTTTGGAATAAATGGAATTTCCTGAGCAATTAATTCTATATAATGGGTTCAAATTCTTATTTTTAGCCTTTTTATTTTCTACTAGTGTACATGGTGAAACTGATTTACACTCCTCTCCTTCTTCAGCCCTGATGTGATGTGTATGGTCTAATTTATGTTCAGCCATAACACTTGCTGTTTTACATGTGCTTGCCTCATATCAGTGAGTGTCATCATCTGTGATCCATTGTATTATTTGCTTTAGGAAGTTTGGTGTCGTACAAGGGCAGTAACGCCATCATCCACTCAAGGTAAACAGAGCAGGTTCATTTTTGGGGGAAAGAGAGGGCAGAATCATCCTTTGTGATCAAGTACTAAGCTAATAATAATAATAATATTCCTTGCATTTGATCTAGAGTCTTATCATGTCTTCGAGACATCTCAAAGCGCTTCACAGCATATTCTGTGAAGTGAATTGACTGTATATTTTGTGGGTGAAAGATTCAGGAGGAACGTACATGGTGCCATAAAGGATAGGGTGGAGGAGCAGCCTAGACACCTAAGTCAACCTAATAAACCCAAGCAATCATTATAGGGACACCAGGAATGAATCTCACTAGGAAACCACTACCCATGTGGTAGACCACTCACCCTCGGTTCCACTGTGAGTGGTACAGGATTACAATCACTGAATGAATGTGTCACTGTACCAATATAATGTTGTAGGCGGGGAAGTTTTGAAATGAGTCCTTTAGTGTGACAATGGCCCTTTAAGAGAGGAATACTGTTTCAAAATTAGAATGGAGCTAAGAAGAGTGACAACAAAATTATATTTGTATAGCGCCTTTCAAAGCTTAATGAAAAATAACAAAAACCTGCAAGTTAGTGCTGGTCTATGAAAGGATATCAGACTAGTTAAATTTCTGCACCATTGTACGTAAAAGACAACATTCAGATTTCACTGATTATTCAAAGGATCACTGCACTGTCTTAAAGTGGCTCCTCGAGTTGACAGCACATTTTTCAACTAGGTGGCAGCCAGCGGCATCCTTATTAAAAAACACGATGTAGGGGAGTTGGAAATCCTGAATCACACCTGGAATATTTAATGTCAAACATTGGCCCAATATGCTATTTCTCTGGACGACGTAGTAAGATGCAAGGACGAAATGGGTGTCTGCGGCTGAGGTTACAATGTCTGACATTGATTATGGTAAAGAGAAGGAAGAAGATGGGAAGAATTAGAAATTTAGAGATTTATTTGACGATATCATTTAAGTTATTTAACTTATTTATTTAAACTCTCAGGATCTTCCATCCTGGAGACCCTCTGACTTCCCGTCTGCCTCCTCACCTTTACTGCCCACCTCAAGACTTACCTCTTTGATTGTGCTCCAGTTATCTGTTTCTTCTCCCCCCCTCCACACCACCCATAGCAGTCCCCGCTCCCCGTTTGCAAAGAGCTGTGAGATGTCCTCCCGACATGAAATGCGTAATATAAATGTAAATTGTATTGTATTATCAAGATTTTTTAAAAAACTTTTTCACGACCACATAAGGATTTGATAGTGTGAGTAGCCTGCTATCACGCTGCTAGCCCTCATATGGGCTATGATTTTAACCATAAAATCCTTCATGTTCTGTTCCATATTTCTACCTCTATATAACGTTCTGCATTGTAATTTAATCTAAAACCTATTATGACCCTCTGTGTGTACATGGATGTATTAGAAAATGACTTTGGTCGTATCCAATTGATTGTTGCATAATTCACCTGATTTAAGGTGATTAATTTGCAGATTTTTTGATGGCGTTAGCAACAGCGGAATTATTTGCAAATTATATGGCAAAGGCGATAAATTAGGCAACAATGTTGGATGTAAGGAGACATTATCTCAAATTAATTAAGCAAATAATTAGACACCTCCCCTAAAAAAAATTAAAACAAAATACATGCTGGACACTAATGATTTTCCTCCAGTAATTTACAAGCTCGGCATTTTGTCTTATTTTCCCAGGATTATCCAGCGTATCGACAGAAAATTATTCATTGAACTAAGCAATATTGCCAATTGTGGCAGTAGAGTATTTGGAATTGGGATACATTCTGTGAATTAAAGTTGTTAAGGAGACCTTCTTGGCAGACACTCTATTTACAAACAAGGGGAGAGAAGTTGTGATCTCATCACTGTCACTTTGACAAAGAAATTGGGGAAAACAACTTTCTGTGTGAGCAGTTAAAGAGTGTGCTGCAAAGTGAGTTTTACAGCAGCGATTAGTACTGGCAATTCGTGGAACTAGCTAGGAACAGCCTCTTTAAAAGGCAATCTGTGAGATGGTGAGTAGGTGACTGAATACATTCATGCAACCAGACAGTGCCAAAAAATATCCTTGTTTTCAAATAAAAACTTCCCCATCTATGGGGCTCGAAACGGTAGTGTAACCAATGGTCACTGAGGCTGTTGTGATCTTCCAGCAGTGTTTATTTGGCTCGGATGTTCAGCTGACTCCAACCTGTAAAGTAGCCCAATCCGTCCCATTCTCTTTCTGGATCAATTTCAAATTAAACCAGATTTTTTCCATTTACATCAGATTTTCTGTATTTGAAAGTGGATTCAGAATCCCAGGGTGGCACAGGGAAATTTGGTGACAGTTAAGTCACGAGATGGATAGTCCACACGCACACAGCAAGCTTTCTTAAAGGCACAGACCACCGAAGCTGATTCTTACACATTACTAACTGAATTTTGGCAAGCTGAAATTTACTTTATGATGATGACGACAATTCTAGCATTTGATTTAGTGCCTTTCGCATCAGGGGAATGTCTCAAAGCGCTTCACAGGATTTGTTGTCAAGTGTAGTGACTGTGTATTCTGTGATGAAATGTGATGAAATGATGACATTTTGAATCTCTTGATTATTTATTTAGCCACATTCCAAAAAGAAATGTTTGTAAAGCTCTCGGCTTCTGCATCTGCACAATAACAGGAGGCCGTGATTACTTTCACAGTGCCGTGCCTTCTTAGGTAAAGGTCACAATAGAATGCGAGGGGGAGAAAAAAACAATAAGCCACGCTACTACTCTATTTACACAATATATCAAAGCTTCAGTCTGGAAGCAATAGCTCAACGCAATGAAAGGATTAACTTTGTCGAACTTAGAGCTGTTAAAGTGGGAAAAGCACTTCTACCTCGCACAGTGAATGTAGATTTGATTGAATCATTCAGAAACTAAATGAGCGAAGGTTCAGGGGCTTTGTATCAAAGCGAGAGGGAGAGGACACTACGATATGGTGAGGCATATGGGCTGAACGACCTTTCCTTGCTCCTAACTACACTCCTTGATTGCGTTACCACCTTATAACCCACACCCAGCCATTTCTTATTAAACAGATAGAATATATCGCTACTCATCTCGCCAGTTGGTAAAGATGTGTGGAGCTGTGTGGGGAGGCGCAGACTCTCGGTGAAGAAGAAAGAGGAAACAAAAATATAGAGGACTTTACTGTGAAACTTGTCAAAAATAATGCCTTTCTTGTTAAAATAAATATATATATATTGCAAGAATGCTGGAAATAGACGAGAGCAACAGAAAGAAGCTGCAGATTCAATTTTTAAAAAAAATTATTTCAGAAATGCAAACACAACGGCAGTTTTGCAATTTGCCAATTCCCAGTTTTTAATTTTGTTTTAATTGGGTGATATCCCGAGGAGCTGAGGGCAAGGTCAGATATCACATAAGGTACATCCAGAACAACCTCAAGGTTGTGGCTTTGCAAGGTGTTGTAGCATCCTGCATCAACAGTGCCTCAAGTGGAAATGTCTGACTGGGCCCTGCCTATTCATTAGTGGTCACAGCTGTGCAGCCATCCAATTACTTGGAAATAATAAGTACATTTAGTAGTGAATTAAATATTAATTAGTCTTCAGCAGGTTCCTTTTTAGCATTGGGAGCCAGAAACGGAATGTCTGGAGTGTGGAGATTGTGGTGCCAGGACGGGAGGAAAGGGACGGAAGTGAGAGTTCAGATATCGCTGTACTTTCTCCCTTTTCCTTTTTCATTTTTCTCTCTCGCTCTCTCTTTCTCTCTGTCTCTCTCGCTCTCTCTCTCCATCTCTATCACTCATTCCAAGGTGAAAAGAGCCATACTGGAGAGGAGAGGAGAGAACTGGCATGATCTTGTGATTAAACAAAAGGATTCAGCCAACATGTGTAAAATTAAGTGATCAAGAGTTGATTACAGAGTATATTGATTGTGTACTGATGGATTAAATAGAGTCGTGATCTGGGTGAGATTCGAAGGAGAGAGAATTTACTAGTTAGCAAGGATCTGCCGGGCCAGCCGCGGCTTCTTCATACATTTTTGGAATAAATCTGTGGAGAACGCGTGGAATTATAATCGATTATCCATTTCTCAAAGTCACTTAAGGGGCCAGAGCAACGAGCTAAGTGCGTGGGGCGGCAATTCCTAGTCCATATGCATTGTCATGTGTGTGTGCTGGAGGGGTGGAAACAGCGCTGACCCTGCGTGCTGCAAGCTGATGAATCCATTTTCTTGTAGGAAATAGTTTTGACAATCCAATATCTGTGTTTCGATATGTGCCCCCCAGGGAAAAGACATTGCCCCAGTCGCCCTTTCAAATTATAGGCATATCAGTATATCACTATCCTAACAGGCTGCCTGCCCTCCAAGTCAAGGACATAGGCGCTTAGCTGTGGTGTGAATAATTTTTTTTATTATTATTTTTAAAGAGACCTGCTCTTAGCAAAACACCTTATAGGATTTTGAAATTGCCCCACTGGATCAAATTAGATCTTGTAAGACACAGGTAAACCAAAATGCTACAGGATTTATAGTTTAGCTTATGGAACTCTACAGGATTTATCCTACAGAACGATGACAATCCTATGCAGTGTTCTGAATCGTCACCCTATAGGGTTTCATCTGTGTTATTTTTTTCTTAACTTGCTCTAACGATGCAGGAGGGGAATTTTGTCATTTGAAAATGTTAAAACCAAAACACAGGCCAGTGTGTGAGTTAAAAAGATGATTATGGAAATAAAAATCCATTCTGTGTTGTTTTTTTTTGAACAGTGATTTTTTTGGAACCGTTTCATCGATTCAGTTTCAGAAAAGCTTCATTGATGGCTGGGGGTTGGGTGGGGGTGTTCCACACTGTGGTGTGGCAGTTTCATGATCTCCTTAGATTTGTGCCTGAGGAGAACACAAAGCTTTTTGTCCAGTGCTTCTTTAAAACAATGGCAGAATTTACTCAGCCTAGCTAATACGCTGGCATATTATTGTTATACATTGAATTGTCGAATGTTATTTTATCTTCTATTTCCCCCCCATATCTACCCATTGTGATTCCCAACGTGGTTTGTTCCTTGTCTCAGTAGTCCTGACTTGGGGGAAGAATTTTCCCTCGAGGCAAAGGTCTCGATAGATAATTACAAACCATGTTGGGGGGAACAGGAAATATAAGTAAGAAAGTGAGCTGGTAAACTGTAATTTTAAATTATATGAACGCAGTATCTTAGCTCCTGTGTGTTAACCCCTTTGGAGCTTGTATGTTAGAATAGGAGTCAATTCAGAGGCTGTTAGTTGAGGTTCTAACACACTTCAAACTGGAGAATGACGTGGTGTTGGCTATGTATAATTTAATATAATGTGCGCCTTTGTAATTATTTGTGATACTAAATACTGTACGTGGGAATCTAGTCGTTAGCATTTTAGATAGTTCTTTGAACCATCAGTTCTCATGTCCCAGGACAGAAAAAAAGGAGCGTTTTACACCAGTATGATGAAATGACTGCTGACAATAGGATTATATGGCAACAAGCAATGACTTTACAGAGAAATGCTAACCTTCAAACTGATGGGACATTTCTGGGTAAAGGTTTCCATTGAAACTCGTTACAAAAACAAGTTCGGATTTTGAGGCATTTTATCTGAAGATTTAATCTTTAATCATTATTAAGAAAAAGTAGTACTAATAATCAGGAGTTATAATTTGCAGCATTTTGTTTAATAACCTAAAATGTATTAATCGAGCACTACACAGGAACAGTGTTTTATTCATCAGAAGGAAGGAGGAAAACCCCAGGTACAGGCTCTACTTATGTTCAGTATCTGAGAAACACCTTTCTCAAAGGTAAGATGCCGAGTTCATGTCAGACCTTGCCCAATGATTGTCAATAGTCCATTACTTGGCATTGATGCCAGATACTGTAGTTTAGAAGTGCGAGTCTAGTGAAAAGCATTGTATTAGGGGTAGATGGTGAGAGAGGGGTTTCACTACTTATTTCTAATTGAGGTACGAAAGTTTCTTGATGTGAAAGATTCATTTCAGTGTCAGACTTTAGCCACATGCACATGTGAATCAGGGCCTCCCTTCATAAATTATAGTGCTGCCATGGTATACTTCAGTAAAGACAAAAAATTGCACTCCATCACCGTCTTGCCTGGCTTTTAGCGGTATTGATCATGCTGGTGCCTAGTTTACTGAGGCAGTTAAGTGTGGCATCTTATTTTGCGCTGGGATAAATGAAAAGAATATTAGTACGCTGACTTTTCATCCAGTTTTATTGAATCTTTTGAGCAGCTGCCCTTTCGTGTAATGACATCGCTGACAGGGTCCTCATTAAGGCCCAGACAGTAATTGTGATGCATCTACTGTCCGACATTTTCATTGAGTTTTAGATCTATGGAGCGGTAGGATGTATGGATTCGCTCAGTTTCTCAAATTAATACACAACTCGATCCATCAGAGCCCCTTCCATGCTCTTTCATCTTCCCTGTCCCCAGAGGTCCATACACGGTAATGTGGAGCATCATTCTCCCAGACAACTACACAATGTCTCTTTTCTCCTGTTCCTTATTTATTCAATGTTTCTGAGCAAACACACCAGATAAAGTTGTCAGGCTTTATTAAAGAGGTCCCTGATGAAGTATTTATGAAAATCTTAATCAGCTACCTCCAGTTCCAAAGGGTGAAAAAACGTGTGCGAGTGCGCTTTACAAAAAAAGAAAGAAAAGACAACAAAAACATTAATGTAGAATTGCATTGATTTCCAAAATTTAAAACCGAATTGTCGACTGTTTGGGAGCGAGCACGCACGCAAAGGTTTATTAAGACCGTTTTAAAAAAAATACAAACCTGAAATGTTAATATTCAGGTGCTTCAAAATTTAAATTGCTTGTAAATATCTGAGCATTCATGACCCTCCAAATATTTGTATCAGTTAAATATTAACCATCACAATATATGCTTCATTCTCTTTCAAGCACCATCTGGGAGAGGGTATTTCTGTGTATTGTAGCACAGGGAGTTAGGCTTAACATCAGGACTGCTTTTCCACAATGAAATATCAATAGGCTCAGTACAGCAACATCTGAATTCACTTAATTTCCCTGAAACTAACAGATAGAGGATCTCTGTTAGTTTCAGGGTTACTATATGTTTCTTTTAATTTTCCTTTTTTTTTGCAGAATATTTTTATTTAATGGGTAAAAACACTAAAACTGGCTAGGAGGCATCATTGAACCTAACGTTACTGCGAGGGAGGTTGTTTGACACATACACATGCAGTTGAAACTGAAGCATCCGTGGGTTAATAACTGCATCTGTTCTGATGTTCATTTAGTTTCTTTATTCCATTGCTCTAAGCAATTCATCAAGGACTGTCTCTCCCTGCCTCGCCTGATTTTTTTCAAAAAAGGTATTCACCACTTACATTATTTAATTTAAAAAAAAGTATCACACAGAGAATGATGATGTCTTTGCTACTGTTTGCGTCTTTAAAAGTGGTCCTGAAGATGTGACTCTATTAAAATACCAATAGAGAAATGCAGACACTGCTGGACATTTCCTAAGTCTCTGAGTAACCAGGCTTCTGTCTATTCTATTTAAATTACAAAGCAGAAAATACTGCAAGCTGAGACTCGTGTTTCTTTCTGCACCTTAAGACATATCGTGACGAGAGCAGTGGGTTAGTCACCACTTTGTGATTACAATACTGTCGTTTATTTTTGGGTGGAGTCGGTTTACATTGCTTTCTGTAACCTCTCAAGTCCGGCTCAGACCGATGGGATGAAAATATCCTCTATCTGTTAGTTTCAGGGATATTAAGTGAATTCAATTCAGATGTTGCTGGACTGCGGCTTGCAGCACAGCATTTCCCTTAATCAACTATTCACCAGTATTTATGAACACTAAAGCTTAAATAAATAAATAGCTGCCAATGTCGTTGAGGTGGCAGAGACTTCAAGCAAGTATCAAACCCAACATCATAAGCTTTGCGGAACATTAACCTTCACTTTTACCTTTAACATGGCAACTGTGCTCAGCTAGTCACATCTGCAAAACATTACGTTAATGTCTATCATTTTATTTTTTGAAATCAAGTTGTCATTTTTTACACAATTCTCAAAAGTGACTTTTTTCTTCAAAATTTGCTGCTTGTAATCTCGAAACTAAAATAAGATTCTGAACTTTGCAATGGCTTTTTGAGATTTGGAGAAACACAATTTAAGACATTATTATTCTGAGGTGGCAGCTCAACCCGCCTCCATCTGATTTGCTCTGTAATAGTTCCACTGACCAATTCCATTAAGGAGATTCATTGTCCAATACTGTCTTCAATGCAGTGTAACAATTCTGGTGTGAAGGTGGTGGGTGAAGTGAAGGGGGGAACAGAGTGAGAGAGAAACAGTTAAATACTGTCTTGATCACCCAGGGAATTGTTTGATCCCCATGGAATGATCATCAATCACTTAACTAAGCAGTAATGATGAATAGTGCCTTGCCGACGATTTGCCAGACCTCTGAACAGTGCCGGGTTCTTTGGAACAATGTTGCCCTGTCAGTTTCATGAAATGAATATTTCAGCTGGAGTGTGTGTGTGTGTGTGTGTGGGGTGGGGGAGAGTCTTCAGGGATTAAATGTTTTTTTACACGGTTATTTGTTAGTGCTAGATCCACTGTGAGAAAAGGTGAAGGTTTTGATTAAATGCTCCGGAACAGATTTAACCCTTCCACGTCCTGGACCGTATGGAAAAAGGTAACGAAACGCCTCCGGGGTGACATTTAACTCTCTTCCCCCACGTTGTCTGGTTTGTCTGGTTTGTTGACAGCAGACAAAGGGAGATGTGGCTTCTCGGCTGCTGGTGTATTTAAGGTTCAGATGGAGCATAGATCGTGGCAGGCTGATCAATGGCTGTTTGTTGTAAGCAGGTTCAATCAGTTTGCAGCTCTCTGCACTAGGGCTAAATATGTTGCCATATCAGCAGCCATGTGTAAACATATCCAGAACTGCTGTACATTTCCCCAGGGCCAAAGCACGACTGTCAAGGAATGTTTCTATACGCCCACACTTTGCTTTACCAAAGAATCATGAAAGACAGAATCCCAACTGCAGCGCGATTTGTGGAGCGCACCAAAAGAATGATTCAATGGTTTATAAAGCAGAATTTGACCTGGATCCTAGGTGGTATAGAGCAGGGAAGGGGGAACATGAGGAACAACCCTAACCCTAACCAGCTGGAGAGACAAGACAGGTCTAATTCCCACCCGGAATTTTAAAACCTAACCTTTCCCTCATCAAAGTAACTTCAGTTTCTAGATAGGCAGGGTCATCGCTCCTCTTTTTGAAGACTAAAGTTGGGATTTTGGAATCTTGGGATCCTTAGTTGGGAATTTTAATTTGTAATGGAATTTTCTCAGAGTACCTGTCATTATCTTTTACAATGCCTGTTACTGCATTTCACCTGGAGCAGGAGAGATGCTCTCCTAAGTTCAAACTGATCAGCGTCAGATCAATTCATGAGAAATAGGAATATGTCTGAATAAAACCCAATACGTATTAACTCCGGATAACATGGAGGCCAGAGAGGATGGATTTAAATTAGTCTCAATATCAATGAGAGCTGAACCAAATCATAAACCCAAGTTCAAGTTAAGTTGAACTTTCATTCATTGGTCGAACTGTGTTCCGGAATTAATAACAGTACTATTCACAGCGGACACCGAAAATATCAAATGTAATTTATTCACAGTGAGCACGGCTAATATTCAGATAATCAATGTATTTTGCCCTTCATAGAATTATGAAAAATACTCAGAACCATTCGGAAGAGATGTTATATTTTCTCCTCCCGTTAGTTATTATGCCACACACCATTCTGTGGTCAAAATAACAGGCAGGCAGACAACAAAAACAACTTGCACTTGTGTCCCGGAATGTTTGACAAGCTTTTCCCAGACTTGTGTCCGTGCTGCTCTTGGCACAACTGTTATTGTTCTGCCTATTTTCCCCTCTCATCTTCTGCAGAGAAGCATTTGGCTTCTCCTGTTTGACAGTGTTGCTGCAGATCAGAGAGTCTGCGAACATATCTCGCATCCTGGTGTGTCATATGCAGTGGTCTTTGATCCATGGCGTGTAGTATATATGATTAATTTCCGATTAATCATTTAATTGCCAGGATTGTTTTTAAAACTCTCGCTGGGACTAACTGATCCAAACGCTTTGTGAGAGATCACTTGATACTGCAAATTTATTCTTTTCGAAGAAAAGAAAATAGCATTTGTGTATCCGAGTGAATAGAAGAAATCTTGTGTCCAGAAGCACTGGTGTTGAGCCAAACTGCAGTGAATGTAGGGCCTGCCATGTGTTCAGTAGGTGTCAGGATGTTTAGTTTGCTAATTGCTGACCTATTAATAAATGAGAGTTTAATACAGTACAGTTAAAGCAGGAGATGAGGCCAAGGGCGGAGGCAGATATTTACATGACATCTGTTTGTGCTGGTGCACATGTAACAGGATTTCCCTGGTGGAAACGTGTGCTTTTTATAGGAGACAGTCACAGCAATTTTTATTGTTTAGGAAACGGTCTGGGGACAAAAATAGAATCTAAAGCGATTTCTGACTGAGCTCTGTCTTTGTTCCCCCCCACCCCACCTCCATTTTTTTCCAAAAAGAAATCCCAGTAAAGGAAATTATTTCTCACTGGGATATCTTCAGTTGTTTTAATTTTCATCAATGTGGATTTATCACGATCGTCGAAAAAGCCTTTGGCATTCCTCGGCAGAAATAAAAAAAAAGTACAGCAGATTTATGGAGTGAAATGTGCAGGATTTCAGAATGCGTTCCTCGTGATATGACACGGAGCACGGTCTGAAACGCCACAAATTTCACTGAAAATGCATCATAATTTTCTCTTCCCTCCCCCAGTTTTGATGCGTTCTGAAATCTCGCCACTAAAACTGCCATGTCCATCTGTCTGTTTTTTGTGCAATTGTATCTATAATAGAGACAGGTTACCAGGCACCGATACCATACTTGGGTGTCTGGTATTTATTGATCTCAATGATTTATTGGTCAAAGCAAACTAAAATGTCAGCTTCAAGTGTCTGAGTCGACCAACAGTCAAACTAAAAATGTGAACATTTTAAAATTGGCTTCTTTGCCTCAAATGTAATAAGTGTCACAACAATTTCAAATAATTATTGTCAGTAACACGAATGGGATGATGTGGCTTTGTGGTGGGGAATGTATTTTGTTAAATTGTAGACAATTTAGATACCGTTTTTTTTATGACTCAGAACTTTTCTCCTTGTTATCTTTACTCACCCTTCCTTTGAGACGTCTCAAAGACGTGATAAGTGCTACATCACGTGCAAGGAACTTTTTTATTATTTATAATTATCAAGGCCACAAGCTGTGTCTTATCACTGGATTCCTCTGAAATGTTGAGATTTTCAACAACTGCTTCAATGATTATGCTTTGAATTCCCCCCCCCTCACCCACCTGATTTGGTTTCCTTCGTTTTTTTATTTTTCCCTGGAATGGGAATTAAGTGACGGAAAACAGAAGAATGTGCATTTAGTGGGTTAGGTGGGAGGTGGAGTCAGAGAACTGTCCTGGGAATGGAATGGATGGGCCTTCAAGCTTTTTTCCTCTCTTTCTTTTCTATGCAAACTGGTCCCTTCTCTTAAAGCAATGTTTTTCCATTGACAAGCAAAACAATAATTAATCATTAGCCTTTGGCTGTCAAAATACAATTCAGGCTGTTGAATATTGTTACAGTTGTTACAGTACCCGTGCGCTTGGCACCAGTTTAAGAACTTTTGAGGTGATCATTGTTTTATCATTTGAAGAAGTACTGCTCGGAACATTAATATTGCAGCTCGCAGAGGGAAGAGTTGGGGAGTCATTCACATGTTCGTCACGTCAAGCCTAGATGTGACAAATGTATGAATGAGGGTCTCGGTGCCCTGGGGGTGGGGGGAAGGCGGAGGCTGGCAATTTTATAGGTTGTGGCTATTTATATTAAGAGATTATTGGCCACCACATCCCAATATCCCAGCTCATGATCATCAAAAGGAATTCACAAAGTTTTATCTTAAGATTGCCTCTTAACTGTAGTTTTAAAACCAAGGTACTGTTAAGCATATGTATCGATTGAATTTGAGTGGAGTAAGGGAAATGACTTGATAACTATGGGAACTCTCTCCTCGCCGGCCTTCCCGGCACCTCCCTCCACAAGCTGCAGGTCATTCAGAACTCTGCAGCTCGTGTACTGTCCCGCACCAGGCTTCGGGACCACATCACTCCCACCCTCGCTCGCCTCCACTGGCTCCCCATCCCCCAGAGGATCGAATTCAAGATCCTCACCCTCACCTACAAGGCCATTCACGGCCTCGCTCCCTCCTACCTCTCCAACTTACTCTCCCCCTACCTACCTGCCCGTACCCTCCGTTCCTCTGGCTCCGGTCTGCTCCACGTCCCCCGCCCCAACCGCCCTACCATCGGTGGCCGGGCCTTCAGCCTCTCAGCCCCGAGGCTCTGGAACTCCATCCCCAGTGCCTTTGCCGCTTCCTCCCTTTCCTCCTTCAAGGCCGGTCTCAAGGCCTTTCTCTTTGACCGTACCTTCAGCTCCCCTCTCGACTCTCTTCCCCCTCCTCGCTCCCTCCCTTCCCTCCCCTCACCCTGACCATTTACCCCCTGCTCGGGTCCTGACCCAACTGTCCAGCGCCTTGGGTCGTCCTCCCGACGTGAAAGGCGCTCTATAAATGGAATCTTGTTGTTGTTGTTGACAAGATTTGTTGAAGAAATATCTCCCAGTTATCCAGTAAATCTAACAAAATTGTTTGTGTTCTTTTTTAATCAGGTAAGAAGAAAACTCTGTATGACAGCCAAGCTCCAATATGTCCAATCTGTCAGGTACTGCTCCGTCCTAGTGAGCTGCAAGATCACATGGATCAGGAGCTGGAAAAAATCACGCAGATCAATCTAAGGTACATCTTTATATTTTCACATTACAGCAAGGCAGTGTCTCTGTCTCTCACCTTTTTTACACCCACACACACATGCGAAAAAAATAATGACTAGCTATAATGGAAGCAAGCAAGCTGATAAGATTTACGCACAGATTATCTGTGTTGTCATTGGGGATGGGGCGCTCACGCACCTGGTCACCCAAGCTGGGTTAGCCTGAAATGAACATCTATTACGGTTGAGCTCAGGGCTCAGCTTCGAGGTGTCCCCTTTTCAACGGCACTCAGTTTGCACTTGTTATTTGATTTCAAAATTTTATTTTCCCATTGATTTGTTTGGCTTGAATAAAATAAAATTGCCCTTGTTCGTTTCCTATCGGAAGCTCGTGTGAGAAACAAGATACTTTGTGAAACAACTCTAAAAGGGAAAGCTTTAGAATTCAAAAACTAGCCAGTAGGTGGTAGAATGCTTGAGAAATTGGTGCTCTGATGGCTGAAGAGATGAGGTTGGCAACTACACATGAGTGTGATTTGCCTCATATGGACTATCTGCATGAGATCAATGCCTGAAGAACTGATCTTTGATTCTTTAAAATGTTTGTTAAAACTAACTGGGAAGATTTTGAGTCATTAGACAAATTGAAAAATCCTGAGGCAAAGGGAACGGAGTATGCTGAATTAGTGCACAATACTTTCGACTCACCATCTGAATCTAGCTCAGATTTATGGATGGAAGTCTCCACTCTTTATGGACGATAAAGATCCCATTGTATACAGAATTAATTCAGGCAACTTTAACTCAGTTTTATGCAAACATAGATTTGCAGTCCCAAACTGTACATTGTTCAGTCCTAATTGTTACCAAATTGCTCTGTCACTCAGAGAGGTCATAAGGAACATTGATGACAAAATAATGTAAAAAGGATCACATCAGCAAAATAGGGCTGTTCTTTCTTGATTGGGGTTAAGGCACATTTATGCAGAAATTTCACCTGGGTCTAGATGTATTCTATTTTCTTAGCATTTGAGAACACCCAGAATTTGACAATTCCTCATTTCGCAACCAGTTTTCTGCAGTTCTTAAATTCTGGACGCTCTGAAATGCTAAGTCAACACAGTAAATCTGGACCGAGGTGAAAATTCAGGTCCATTATTGCTGGACACGAGAGTGAATCGACTGTGCATCTAAGGCTCCATTATACTTACTCTGGGAGTACTCTGTCAACTGCATATAGTATTACAGTTCCAGCAAAGTATATTATATTGCACTATAATGCAGAATGATTACATTATATTGCAGCTCCTGTAAAGTACATTGTAGTACAGTACATGGGCAATACTTTTTATTGCATTACTGGGCATTATGCAATTAAGTACTGAGCCTGATAATTATGATTTTCCTTAATCAGTTTTTGATTAATCAAAACAAAGTGAATATCCAAAGACATTGTGGTCCTGTTTAGATCAGAGAGACAAGATGTTTTATTCTTTTTTTTTAAAGGTTTATTATTTTAGTCTATTTCTCGAACTGGGGGAATTTAGCCTATTGCTGAGGCATCATTCCAATAATGGTTTATATTGGGATTGAAGCAGTAGCTTCATAAATATTGTAAACACCACTTAGGAATCAAATACAATGTATTAAAATGTTAGCTGGCAAAATGGGTCTTGATGGAGGTGAATCAGAGTGAGATTTAGCCATTTTGATCTACAATTTTCATGCTGAATATCTTGGGCAGGAATAACATAGAAGTGATATGGCGATAGAAGTGAGACTATAAGGCATATAAGACTGTAAGGCATTGTAGCATGCTAGACTGCAATACGTTTTAATACAAATAATGAAAATTGGTACTGTGCACTGATTTTACACTGCCTTCTACTCCTCTATCCGTTGATTGCTGCTGAACAATTACATTTGTTATGTTTCTTTTCTTGATAATGTTCACCAATATATTTAACAACATGTATCTGAGGTCTAAAATATAATAAAATAAATACAAGTGGCAGTTAGGAGGTACAACTTTGCTCTACAAGTTTTTGACATGAACATCCTCAGCCTTTTCCTCTGTGCAATATGACATGCCCCTGGTTACTTTTGAAAACTAATCATTTGCTATTAAAGCTTTCAATTTAAGTTAATGCTTATATAGTGTTCATCAGGTCTACCAATGTCCAACTTCTTGAATCTACTTTTACTTGAACTGCAAGTTCTGAAAAGTAAGATGTCATAGGAATAGATTGTTTATTCGACACCGTTTGAATCATTTCAGTAAGGATTCAAAATTGCATGAACCAAGAAGAGTTTAAGAGGGTAGGGTCAGTGTTCAGGGAGCCATTGTGCTACAGATTAGCATTGCCTGAGTCCATTGAATAGATTGAATGTTATCTGTCATGGCACAAAGAGAACCATTAATTAATAATTAATACTGAGGCCTTTTTCTTCTGCTACTTGTGTAAGGGTGAGTGTATCAGGAGACGAGACTTGTCTTTTATTCGATAGCAGCCATTATTTAGAAAAGGCATCATCCCTTTTCATTTGTCAGAAAAAACACGACCATGATAGCAGACTTTATGATTCCTGATGATCGTTTGGGAGTTTAATTCTTTGCAGTCTGTGAATATATTTATACATATATTAAAAAAATGTATATACCACAGACACATACACAGTATATATAATATATATATATAGGGGTGCAATTTCCAATGTTTAATAACGTGTTAACCACTACATCAAATGCATTATGAGATGCTACTAATTTAGGAATATATCAATGCTGGAGCAGGAAGAGGTTATTCAGCAAATCGAGCCAGGTCCACCAGTTTTTTTAGATCATGACGTATCTTTTAATCCTGTCTTTCTGTCTTTTCTCTGTATCTTTAATATTCTTATTTCTTAAGTATCTATATTCCTTTTAAACGTCTTGATTAATTCTGCCTTTACAACCTTCCGGGGAAGTGAATTTCACAACCCTCTGGGTGAAGGAAGTTATTTTCATTGCCTGACGATAAAAGATTTGGGTCATTCGTGTAAATGATTTGGGCTTTTCTCACTTCCATGTGTGTAGTCCCTCCCTATACCAAGCTCCATTCCCAGGCTGGAAGGTTGGGAAGGTGAAGTGTTGCTATGGCCTCTACTCTACTTCAGAAGCAGCTTCATCTGCGCTGTGCTCAGATACACCATGTGATGATACGGTCAAAGAGAAATCAGCTGACAAAAAGAGAAGGTCCAACGGAGAAGTGATACACTTGGTTTTATTGAGTTAAATAGAAAATAATTGATAAGTGAGAGAGTGTGATCATATGACAGCAATCCCTCAATGATATAGCAGCCATCCTATCACTCCCTGGTGGCTATTATTCTTTTTACAACTTGTACCACAGAGCTTTTGTTTGACTCTTGGTCCATTTGATGCTCCCAACAGCCAGTGTCATGGCACTGCCCTCCATGTACTGCAGTTGATGTTGTCCGCACAAGGATTGATCACTGTGATTTATCTCTGCAAGATTATCAAGGGATCATCAACAGTTGATTATTGGGATATAACAGTCAGTTTATTCATTATAAATGAATAATTTTGCAAAATCTATTGACAACTCTGAGCAGCTAACAAACCTTTATTTGGAGGGTGCTAATGAGAATCTCACTGGCCAGCCACTTGAGAATTAAAAATAATAACTCACTCCTAGAAACGATAATTTAACAGCCAATTCCATAAAGTAGCAAAACTTAAAAATGAATCACCCATGGAGTGGATTCTTGATGGCTTGTTGCTTGCATTCTTTTACTCATTGAAAAGATCTTTGTAACTCACTTGCAAATCCAGTTCTGATCAGTCACTCATCTTAGAAACTGCAAGAGAGCTTTCTGACCAGACTTCTGACACTTAGTGTGTTTCAGTCGCGGTGTTAAACATATCTTTGTTTCTTTTTAAAAAGAAGTCTATTGCACAACCTTTTTTAAAATTCGAATCAGATTCAATAGAACAACAACAGCAACACTTCAATAGTGACATCTTAGTTGACTTGACAGCATTCTTGCCTCTGAATCACAAGATTGCAAGTCTAAACTTCAGGCAGGGATTTTGAGCTCCCAGGCTAAGCTGACACTCCTATACAGTGCTGGGGGAAAGCTGCATTGATGGAGATATCATTATTATTTGCATTCCAAAAAATAATAATAATTTGGTCACTTTAATCCATGACTGTTTGTGGGACTCTGCTGTTTGCAATTGGCTGCCACGTTTTGCCCACAGAATATAGCCAATTAATTTTACAGTATATTCTGCAAAGTGCTTTGAGACGTCTCGAAAACGTCATAATGCGCTATATCCGATGCAAGGATTATTATTATTATGTCATCCCTCGGAGATGGACATCCCTGAGATGTTAATATCAGGCTTTGAGGTGTTGGTGTGCACATAAACATAAACTTTTCAAAGTTAGTATGCACCTTATGCAGATGCTCTCTTTGTTACCTATCGAGCTTTGTAATTCTTCAAAAGCCAGGAGCAAGAATTCAGTGTGTTCAGTGACATTTACTGACAAGATGATTTTGAAAGAACAAGCTGCAACTCTATGCTGTTGTTCTATCACATGATATTCACCCTGCTTGCCCATAACATTGTGACGTCTTATAAACTGCTCCAACAGGGCACATACTGTGTGAAGACAGCAGGAGAGACACCTACACAGGGTGGTACTACAGTAGGTAGGAAGCAAGATACAACATTGATTTAATAGAATGGATTGATGTGGCATCAGATACCAACATTACAGCACTGATAACAGGTCATCACACAAGGAGTCCTTTTGACCAAACACCTGAGCTTCCAGTCTACATGGAAATGTGATTCCCATAAATAAACTCAATGCAACTATAATAATAATAATCCTTGCATTTGATATAGTGCCTTATCATGACTTCGAGACATCTCAATAATTTGTGTTTCACTGTAAAGTGGGTTCACTGTATATTTTGTGTTATATATTTAAATATATTTATATATTTAAAAAAACTATATATCCTTTTGGACAGCTTGACAAAATGCTGGAGCAACACCCTTTTCTTACATTCCCTGGCCACATTGACTTAGTAGCTGTGGCTTGTTGTGTGTCAGTGATTGTAACCTAGATCTATTTTCAGTGGTGAGTAATATTTATCCCTGTGTCGGATGTCCCTGGCAATCTTGTGTGTCATGATCGGCCTATGTCCACTATCCCTCGTGTTCTCATGTCCCGTGATGGATATGTATCTCCAGTGATTTTGTATAGAGTAAATCTATTCAGTCTGTGATGGTCTGGGTGTTGCTGTATATTCAACACCTGGTATTAGCGAGAAGCTTGAAGCACGGTTTGTTGGTTGAGTCAGTGAGAATCCCTCCTGTGGTTGTGTGAATCGAGTCTTTTGCAGTCTTGGGGAATGAACTAATGCCTTTATTCAAACTTCAAATTTGAATGATTAAAGCTCTGGACTGTCTGATCCCTGACTTGTAATAATAATAATATAATAATAATCCTTGCATTTGATATGGCGCCTTATTACGTCTTCGAGACATCTCAAAGCGCTTCACGGGATATACTGTAAAAAATATATTACTTGTAATCGTATATTAAGCACGTTGTTGAGCGTGGTATTCATGTGGTACTCATTCATAAATCAGCTTTTGTAATTCTGTATCAAGTCAGGCCAGGAGCATGCTGTGCATGTAAATTTTTAAAGAGTTTCATTGAAGATGACATTTTAAATTTGACCAATTTCTATAAAATCTCGCTTTAATGATAGTGTGTCATATTGGCAAAATAAGAGTGGAATGAATGTGAAATAGGAAAAATTGAAACCGTATGTAATTTGAAATGTAACACTGGGCCCACACTTAACTAAAGACTGCAGCTGCGTCTGTGTTCCATACAATATGTGCACCCTGCAGTCTTTTTATAAATAAAGGAGACCTTTCAAAACAATAGTCCTGTCATCGGGAGCTATACAAAACGTGTATTATAATAAATGGTATGATATACATACACAGAGAACGACATAAATATATTATATCAGATTGCTGTAGAATATGAGAGAATATGATAATAAAGGGCACATTACGGTAAGAGTATTTTATACGGTTCTATTAGAAAGGGACTATAAAGAATTTGTTTTACAACAGAGGTCCAGGTATTTCAGAGTATTATATAGCAAACGGTGTTTTATACGGTTTCTGTATGAGAGAGGGAGCATGTGACATCAGAGGTCACGGTATATTAGAGAGAGTTATAGTGAGGTAAGTGTTATGGAAAGCATGCTTTATATGGTTTTGCTCCGAGAGATGGATCGTAAAGAAGGGTGTTATGTGAGATTGCAGTGTGTCCGAGTGCTATAGTACAGACTACTGCACTGAATATGGATCAGATATACGCTGAGATATATAATGCTGCTGTTACAATGCAGATGTAGTGTGGGTGCTGTCCCATCAAAGTAGTACAGAGGTTTAAAGTAAAACAATAACTACATAGTGTGCCAATTGGTGCTGGTAGTGGGAGCGCCTGGTGAGGTCTGCATTAGTTAGAGATACTGTGAGATTGGGGCAATCTCAGCCGAGGAGGCACATTTATGTCACGTGCAAACGAACAGACGAGGACTCCCAGGTCAGCAATCTTCCGCCTCCCAAATGGTACAAACTCAATACAGAGTGCACTGAGCTCTCCTGCTGCCATGAAAATGATCCTAGCATCTCGGTTGTGCTGGCTGCTAGAATAATAGCCGTTCTATTAGGTGCAATTAGCAAGATAGACCAGAGATTTTGCATGTTCCTGGGATGGTGTGGACTTGCATACAATATACAGCTCATGTTTAGTAGTGGTTGACATTTGTCAGGCTTTCATGTCCACTTCTCCTCATTGCCATGAACACTGCAAGGCTTCTTCTGGTTTATCATAAGAGTGGATATTCACCAACGCCATCAGGAGGCATTGGGTGGAGAGGGATGGGATTGACAGAATGTCACTTGCCTCCTGTGCTGGGATTGCCCATCTCGCACAAAGAATCAAAAAATCTAATCATGCTTGATGATAGATGGAAGTGGAAGTTGGCTATAGACATGGCTCAGGAATCCATCATTATGCCTGCCTTAAAGCATCTTAGCTATTGATCAGAGAGCTCTGCTGTGGGCCTGAGAGTACACTGTTGGATTTGCAAAGGCCAGTTTGTCCTCCTGTGGCCTGCAGATGCATTCTTTAATTCAAGCAAAGCATAAAAAGAGGAAATGTGTAGCTTGTGAAGAGATTTTAGCAGCGAGAGAGTGGGACCCAACACTGTCGAGAGCTCTTCTTCAGTTTGAGAGAAAAGATTGATATCTGAATTTTTGTCCCAGTTTGGACGTCTTTGTGTACATACAGAATAGAATGTACATCCTGTAAACACAAGTGCTTTAAAAGGAAAGCGCTAAACATTATTTCTGAAATGTATGATAAATAATTTTCACTTCAAAACATGTCAGTGGATTCTGATTGTCTTCAAGTTTTGGGTCATAACCGTAATTCTATTTAAAATGATCTTGTAGAAGTGATGCTTTTAAAAATATATTTGACAACTGTTTCTTACCCTCCTTCTGTAAACATTATTCTCTAATGATCATTGCAATTCTAGTTAAAGGAAGAGTTACTCAGCAGTGAGAATATTTTTTAGCCGTCAGTTTGGGATGTTCATAGGAATTTACACACCTCGTTCTGAATAGGTGAAAGATTCATGGTACCTCACACCACTACAGCCTCACCTATTGTTTAGCACCAGATACTGAGATTCAATACATATTGTCCTGTGTTTTTGCATTGTTATCTACAGGCAAAACAAAATCAGAGGGAGATGGGCAAATTCCATGCCTTTATGCCTCCTGTAACTCATCAGCTCTTAGCCCCGAAACCAACGTACACAATTCCATTGGGTTAACTGCATTTTCATGTCCCTTTCACAGGTTTCTTTGTGTGTTTTGAATGGGAGGGCAAATTTGAAATAAAAGCATTTTCAATATCCAGCATAAAATTCATGAAAATAAGCAACTTCTCATAAGCACCAGATGATATATATATATATATATATACACAGCAGCTCCTAAACCAATAGAGTCCTTGATTTCAACAAACAAGTCAACTAGATCAGTCAGCGAAATAAACCCAACAGGTAGGGGAAAGCTTCAAATATGCCTTCAAACAAAATATGCCCCCACAACATAACAGCCCCCACAACATAACAGCCCTCACGACATAACAGCCCTCAACACACAGCAGTCAGTCCTTTGTGGCTTTGCAGGAAAGTACAACAATAGGATAAGGATCAGTAAGTTTACCAACGTGAATGGTTCTTGCAGGATGAGGGCAATTTGTCCAGTTTGTTCCATCTCTGTTCTTATGCCTTGCTTGTCAGCTTTGCAGCCAGCTCATTTCAATTTGCCCTGTGGCCCTGCTGACACTGTGTGTATGCACAGAAAGTTAAATTCTCCTCTGATCAATAAAGAAGAAGTGTTCCTCCTGTCCAGTCGATATTTTTTTTTATCTGTCTTCTGCCCCGTTCTGCTGATGGCAGCTTTTGTGAGGAAAGTCACTCAAGGGCATCAGGCAAGCCTCGGCTACTCTTTTTTTTCCTCTGCTAAAAGTTAACAGATTTGGCCTTTTGCTAATAACAGCTTTATGATTTATCTCTATTTTAATTGGAAATTTGTGAATTAATTGATTTTTCTTACTTTCCAATTAACATTGTAATTGGCTGTGTAATAAATTCTTCGACACCCTACAAATGAGCGTTGACGTGAAGAGTGAAGGGGGATATTGAAAGGCTGGGTGACACACCCTGTGATCTAAAAACACTAATAAAGTATGTTATTTTAACATATCCCTGGGCGAGCTTCCAGGCATAAATTCACAGCTGCGAGGTTACAGGAACTGACACTATTAAGTGCTTTGACAGAAAGTTCTGACAGGCCTCCTCATGGGCTGACCTGATTGATCTATAGCTGTGTCCATTGACAGCTTCAGGAAAGCGAGGCCAGGAGGGAGAAGGGATCAGCTTCCTGCTACAGGAACTGACTCGCAAAGACTTGGGGCAGCTGCAAACAAGTGACAGGCCAGACTCGGGCAAAGCTACACAACTCACCCTGTGGGTGCAGCGTTGCCTGATTCCTTATCTAATAATATGATGGTCGTTTATTTAGGGATATCTTGGGCTAAGACGGGCCTTTTCCAAATCCACTCGTTTTGAGACTTGAGATGAACATTTAGTCTTTCGCCAGTTTTATTTTTGTTTTTTTTGTTCATTTTGTTTCTTGCCTTCGTGTTGAAAATTAACCCTTCCTCACCCACGGTAACATTTTCTTTCAAATAAATGATTTTTAAAATGTAAAAAATCTAAAATATATTTAAATAATAATACTTGGATTTGATGTAGCACCTTATCACATCTATGAGACGTCTCAAAACGCTTCACACAATGTACTGTAAAGTGTAGTGACTATATATTTGATGGAGGAAACTTATACATATAAAACGCACATTGTCAATTCACTTTACAGTATATTCTGTGAGATGTCAAGAAGACGTGATAAGATGCTAAATCAAACGCAAAGATTATTATTATTACTATTAAAATGTACAAAATCTAACTGGCGAAATACAGAGTTTATGTAAGCACTGTGCAGGACCCAATAGCTCCCCATTGTATATTTTGGGTTGTGTACACAGATGGATGGGCAAAAATTATGAGTTGATTTGTGATAGCAAATTTGCTATTGTCATGGATGGACATAAATTGTCACCGTCAATTACCATGAGTTCTCTTTTCACGTATAAAATTACGTCATTTTTGAATGGGTACGTCTGTGGCTCACAAAAAGTGACTTACACAATAGTAATAATCCTTGCATTTGATACAGCACCTTATCACGTCTTCGAGACGTCTCAAAGCGCTTCACAGAATACACTGTAGAGTGAATTCACTGTATGTTTTGCGGGCGAAACATACACAAACGTTTTCTCGGAGGTTGGCAGCAGAGTAGCTGGAGCGACAGCAACAAGAGGGTGATATCAAAAGCAATAAAGGAACATCTACTGCAGTAGTGGAATGGGTGGTAAGTAGTTGATTACTAGTGTGTTGGAGAGACCCCTACAGGCACACAGGTTCCAAGGGGAAAAGAGATGCCCAGAAACAGACTTTACCAGATAAGAAGGACTTTTGAGGACAACAGGGAAACAATGGGTTTGACAGCTACATCTATCCGGAGACACGGTCTGGGAGGTGCCTAATAACGTCTGGCCACCATTGCAGTCACACAGTGGGGCTAGTACTGTTCTGTCCACTGACCTGAAAGTGACCATCATCTCGACTTTTATGCCTCTGCCTCAGTCAGTTTGCTTGTTTATGGACTTTTTCTTGCAACCCAACCAGAACACGAGTTTGCTTCGCTTTAGATATTTACACACACAATGATGTGCAACACATTTGTGTTTGCAACCACGAGAGGTGAACAACAACAACAAACTTGAATTTATATAGCGCTCTCCACTCCGGGCGGCACCTCAGAGCACTTCAGTCCCAGTAAACTATCAAAACTTAATTACGAATATATGACTATTTGATTTTTTAACCATAATATTTGTCGAGTCTGCTTTTCTCTCCTGTGACATGAGGTGCAGTGCCCCCAGTGCACGTGGCAATGAGGAAAGGTTACAGCCCTGTTGCCCTCCAAGCGCTTCTATCGACTTGCGAGTGATAAGTGAGATGGTGACAAACTGAAAAGTATTGCCCCAAGGGGTGGGTGGCTTTTCTTCCAGCCTTGGAATGCTCGCTAACCTTTCCAGAAAAGTTGTTGACATTTTATAAGGATACCAACATCTAGCAATTGATTCATTGTGAACTGCATCCTGCTCTGAAGCAGATCAGACACTATTTTCCAATTCTGATAGAAGATTCATGTGTACATTGATCAGCAAAATAATAATAGATTATTGACCCTAGGTCCGTTTGGAATAGAGGCACTAAGATGGAGATTCTGGAAGTCTTATTGGTATTCTGCAATCCATATTAGGTTTTAAAAGCCACAGAATAATAAGCAATAAATGTGGAAAAGTTTAGAAATAATATGATCTTGAAATGAACAGGACGCATATTGTGCGTTGCGTGTATAAAATATTGCTATACAATTGACAGCTGGCTTACGCAATCTGGTGTGTTTGATAGCTTTTAGGTGAGTGTTTTATTATTGAGCTTTTAATATATTGCAATGTGTGATGTGACACCCACTCTTTATAGGTCCCTGACGAACCAAGAAATCTATAAAACACCCTTTGTCTATAACAGTCCTTGATATATCACAAGCTCTGATATAACATAGTCACACCCATGCTTTATATATCGCTCACTAATAGAGGGGTAAAACAGCCACTTCCGATAATTTTCAGGTATTTCATGACGCACCATATCCCACCTATTGTTTATGGGTCCCTTACTAACAGAGAAACCCATAAAACACGGTCTCTCTATAACACTCTGATATACCATGACCCCTCATATAACACTCATTATTTATGGCTCTCTCATTAACCCCTTTACTGTGTGAGAAGAGCATGCACATTACATTTGTTAATAAGAAAATGAATTGTGACCAGGGACTCAGCAGAAAAGAGATTAATAGAGGAACACCTGTCCCTAATATGCACCTCTTTTAACACTGTCTGATATAATGCACATCACTTGAAGCTCTCTATAGTAAAACATATAAAATGCCTGTTCTTGTCATGTCCTTCCTATAATATTTTTGGATGGCTCTCAATTACAGCCTTAAGTCCGAAGTATTGCACCAGGAGATTTTTTTCCCCTAAAAACCTGAATCATTTGAAACAAAGCATGTTGGAAATTTTCAAAAAAAATGAGGCCGCACAATTTTATGGAACAAATATCTCCTGTAGGCATGTAGTCTGGTCAATGTAAGCTGGTAGTTAGACTCCACGGTCAAATTTTTACAAAAGTGATTGTTCAACTGAAGTTCAAGTGAGGAATAGGTTGGAGATATTGTGCAGTGAAGGGGTCGAGGGGAGAGAGAACAGGACATCCAGTTATTAATATTAAAAGAAGCTGGAACTAATTTATTTTCATGGAAACTAAATATTTTCTCTCTCTCCTTCCTTTGTATTAAGCTTGCCCACCACTTAGTTGTAACAAAGAGAAATGAGAGAAACTCTTTTGCTAATCTCTGAAAATTGACCTGTGAGTTTGTGACAGTTTTTGCTGATCTGTGTCTGATTATAGATTCATTTCACTCTTGTGGAAAGGTAGAATTCAAATCCACATGTAGGGATAGAGGTACAGATTGAAATCTTGGTTAATGCCACTCAGAATACATTTGCGAAACATCAGAATCTGCAATACAAAATTACAAAATAGGAAAAATGTGGCATGTGCATTTTCCCTCTATATTGAGCCATAACTGTCCATTATAATGCAATGCAACACGATAGATAGGGCCCACGTCCATTCATTGCTTTACAGAGCCATAGGATACAGTACTGCCTTGAATCTTCACATTTCCATTGGCAGACTGGAGAAGAACGAGGCATTATTAGATTAGTTGATTGACTTCCTAGTTCTATATTTTTGTCATGTTCAAAGGACTATCATTCCTATTATTGAATGTTTTTTGGTAACAGACTAATTTGTAGATCATTTGTTTTTTTTACTCTTTATAACTTAAGTATAGTGATCTGCTAGGGTTTGGTAAATCTATTGACCATTAATAAAATGGTGGTGCCATGAGTGTCTGGGTGGGACTTGTATCACGTTGTACAGCCTCCAGACACCTTGTACTCTGCTGCACAGAAATCGCAGGGTGGCTTATTTTGAATGCATGAAAATGACAGGAAAGTTAACGATATTGATCATTGGAAACGCAATACTGCAGTATCATTGTGCAAGTAAAGTCGCCTCAGTAGTTTGATGAACACAAGAAGAACCTGGAACCTCCTTGTAATCGAGCCACTTTCCCTCCCACTCATGTGGCATTTTATCAATTCAGTCTTATGGAGCGCACCATGCTAAAGAAAATACAATGAAACAAGAATGATTGCAGGCATTCCTGTTCATCAATATCCAGCCAATGAGTCATAAATTAGGATACATGGTGGGGAAACCGTTCCAATTTATTATTTAAAAAATCTATCTTTGATTCAACTGGTTATCCACTAAATATCTTTGGTATTCAATTACATATCTCTTCCCCCATTTCACAGAGTTTAAAGGTGGCCAATAATTTCCTCAGAAAAGAAGAGGTAGATCTTTTTCTTTACTTCAAAGTGTTTCGAGTGCTGTTTTGAGGAAAGGATGACCAACATCTCAAGGGTTAAATAAGCCCTTTAGTGTTTCTAATTGGTTTAACTTTGATGTATTTTGCGCAAAGTATTGTTGACATAATTAGACAAAATGTCTAACAGGCTTTCACAGATGTTTGAGAAATCCAAATTCTGAAAAGGAACACAATCTGTCCCTCTGTTTTTTGTTGGATTAATTGTTGGAAGAGTTTTAGCATCACCTCCCAGGCAGCACAGAACCTACTTTTTGTTTCCATATCCAGCAATACAGTGCTTTGGGTTTCACAACAACTCCATAGAAAAGGAGATAATCTGCCTTAACTATTTGTTCCACTTTGTACCTTTTCTCTCTTTTTTTGTCTATCCGTTAGCCTCCTTTTGTCTTCTTTGGTTCGTCACTGGCAGATTGTAAACCCCTTGCTCTCTGATAAGTATGTGAATTCAGGATTTTGTTTCCTTAAATCCAGCAAACTAGATTATAAGAAAGAAATCCTAAGTCATCTGCATTAGGAACGTGATCGGATCCTAGAATCACAATTGGGGGCGGGGGTGGGGGGCAAGGAATTCCAAATCCACTTTGTATCCACATCCTCCCCTCCTCTCTGCTCCAGTAGCACTCTCTGTTTCCATAATACATTTATCACATTAATCTTGCTTTATATTAGAAGCTTCTCGCCATTGCTCTCGTTTGTGTCCTGCTTACTCCTTTCAAACCAAAAAATGTCCTGGAGGGGCTTAGCACCGCATGTCTTCAAGAGACACCTTCAATGCTCATTTCAAGGCATCCGGCCATCTGCCAAATGAAGGTGGATTTAATCTTGTAAAATTAAATTTTGCTCTGCTGACATACTCTTAGGCGTCTGCAGCTGAGCACTGCGGACAAACTGAACATGACAGGAGCATTGTTTTTTGTCACATCTACTGTGTTGATCTTTTCAAAGTCTCATAAAAATTTATTGATGTCCCTGTTTGCAGCCTGGGATATTAGTGTCTGCAGCATAGATATGATTTGATCTGTCTTCCCTTATTGGCGCCCAGTGCTTAGCAATGCTTTTCAATACTTGCTGTCTTGTAATCAGTCATTCCCAAAGTTGTGAGACAGATGCACTTCAGGTCTGGCCTTTATATATAGTAAGTCGGTTTCCCCCCGAGGCTCTTGGCTTCAGTGCTATAAGTATGCAATTTTTGTACAATACATTCTCAACTACATGCACGTTATACCTCCCATCTTTCAGCAGTTAAGTGCTATACTGAGGAAGGGAGGGTAAAACTGTGACAAATCTGATCTGACAAAAAAAATCATTATTTCTTTGTGCACTGTTTTCGTTTGCAAAAGAAAAATGTACATCTGTCATTCTGTAATTACTTTAATAAAAAATTTATTTCCAACTCATTTTCTGAAGCCGTATAATTGTTTCAAATTGAACTTGTCTAAAAGGAGAAATTTTATAAGAGATTAAATTGAAACTTTGATCATTTCAATGTATAATTGAAGAGTTTCACTTAAGTGTAATTAATAAGAAAATTCTGCCTGACTGGTTGAGAAATTAATAGATTCTATGAGTTAGTCATTTTTTTATATGGAGAAAACGCATTAAAAAATGTACCTCAGAACTGTTCCAAAAACGTTTTGTCACAAAGTATGACAAATCTCTCTTATATTGTCATTATCAATCTACCACAAAATATACAGTCAATTCACTTTACAGTATACTCTGTGAAGCGCTTTGAGACGTCTTGAAGATGTGATAAGGTGCTATATCTAATGCAAGGATTATTATTATTATTACCAGTAATTTGCCACCATTTACTTGACAGAGTGATTCTTGGCTTAGTGTTTTGCTGTGTGAAACTCTCCTTAGCTCTGCACATGAAACTTTGTTCACAAATCCCTTGCTCCAAAGCTGGTATCTTCTTCCCACTACCCCTCCAAATGTCACCTTCCTCTGCGAAGATGAGGGAGAAAATGTCCTCTTCGTGGCATGTACAGTCATTTTGATAACGTGAGGTTATGATGGACGAAATAGCTACAATTAGCGAAATGAGCAATTTCAATTTTCAGATCCTTTCTGGGGAATATCTTCAAAGTACTGGTGACAGCAAGCCCATCACAGTTATACTCCTGTAATAATTACTTTGTCTTTCCTTCCACGAGAGCCTAGTGGAGCACATCAGGGCATGGGTGCACCAGATACCATGGGATTCACACCTGTAATTCCTCAATCCTTGAGTTCCAGATTGTAGTCATACCTTTGGGGGAGGCACGGAGCAGAGGTTAGGAGCTTCGGGGAAGGAGGGTTGATAAGAGAGAAATGTTGACCCTTGGGCATGCGTGTGAATCTTATGGCAGTCTGGCACAGAGACTGAGATTGCCAGCAGTCTGGGAGAGGGTTTTACTGCAAGTTCCATTGACTGTGAGGCACAGGGAGACCTAGAGAGGGAAATAGTGCAAGATTTCAATTTGTGTTACAAATGAAGAGTCTCTTTCAATTCATGATTTTTAGCTAAAAACAAAACCTGAAAAACATAACAAATTAACTCTTCAAGCACACTTGTACTGGAATATAACAGTTTTAAATTACATTTTAAATTGTTCCCACCATACTTTTGTACTTTTTTCTCAAAATGTAAGCCTCCATCCCTCTGATCCCCTCTCCCAGACCCCTCTATTTCCTTCCTTTCATATACGCATTGAGTTTCGAATGCACTGATGCTTTGTGCTTCGGACAAGGCTTCTGGCAGTGAGTTCTGCATTCTCACTACCCTTCGTGCAAAGAATGTCCAAATTGGTCCGAATCCATAAAGGGATAAACTATTATCTTTTTTTATGCAGAAAGTTACTACAGGTAGGACTGAAGCCACAATTATTAAAATGAATAATTATTTCCTGTTTTTCTCAACAGTAAACATTCCACATTAAAGGACAACATCATCCAGGGAACAGTAAAGGTAAGTGAGTCTGTGGCTGAGTGTTAAGCATTAAAGAAGTGAGTTGAGGATGTAGACATTTGTGGAATTGGGGGTCATATGAGAGAAAAGGCAAAGGAAAACAAGCAGGAACGTAAGGAAGGAAAAAAGAAATAAGCAAAAGTGCCAAGGAAATAACAGAGGTACAAAAAACAAAGTTACATTTGAATAAGAAAATGTAAAAAGATGCAGTCATGAAAGGATGCAATAAAAAGCAAAGCAAGAGAGAAATGGAGAGGTTGAGCAACAGAGTCTGTGTAACTGGCATAAGAAGGGTCTAATCACTGGAGCGTCTCATTTCAAGTTAAGTTAGAATTAAGTCTTTTCTAAACAAGCATTCTTCAAGGACTTTCGGCTGCCTTCAGAAGGGGATTAAAGAGCAGAAAATATTGCAGAGGCCCGCCAATCCTGGGTACGAATAAGCCGTTAAAGGCTGAAGCATGAGATGACTAACTTTTGGCAGCCACTGTGGAGTTTTATTGCAAACAAAGACCTTGTTCCTGAAGTTGTTGATGCTGTAAGAATATTAATGTCAAGGACCTTTAAAAGCAGAATTTACAGGATCTCTTTCTGTTTTTTTTCATTGTGGCTCTCTCTCACTTCTAATACCTTCTTTTATGTGTCAGACACAATTCGATGTGGATAAATGGTGTTAATAAAAACATTTACAGTTTGTTATTTTTTCATTAAAACATAAATCTCTTTAAGATTTTAAGCATTTTGAATTACAACAAAAAAATCTGCTCTGCTGTGTGATGATGGGAATTTATATAATAATTCTTGCATTTGATACAGCGCCTTATATTGTCGAGACGTCTCAAAAGCGCTTCACAGGATATACTGGTACTATAAAGTGGATTGACTGTGTATTTTGTGGGTGAACTTTATAGATAGACACATTGGCTAAAGCCTTTCATAGTACATTTTGGTCTTGTATATTTTCCTAATAATTGGAACAATATTGATCTATCTTAGCATTGCATTCTTTGACAGACAGAGCTTGAATATTTTACATCCTAACATTACCCTATATATCTTCTTATACATACCTTAGTGGAACCACATTCTGATGGGTATCAATTCCATCAACAAAACTATCCCCTCTCAGACAGCTACCTAATTTCGCAAGCATCTCAAAACTCTAAATCTGCAAACAATTCAAGGTGAAAGTTCTCACTTTAAAGGAGTTTCTTCAGGGCAGATCAGGATAAGAGTTATTAAAACAGTCATTTCATTTGTGGGATTTGGGTTTGAATGTCTCCTGGACTATTAATAATCATAATAATCCTTGTATTTGATGTAGCGCCTTATCGCATCTTCAAAAGTATCCCTTTGTATCATGATTAAGAAACGTGAACATTATTTCAGGTCACTTGCACATAGATACGAGCCCATAAGCAAAAATCTGTACCGAATTCATCACTTATTGGCATCAAGTGAGTAACTGAGAAGATCACAAGTACAGGTAGCCTGGGGAATGGTCACATAGGTGGAGAAAGAGGTCGGGTTTAACAATTTCTTGGGATAGGGTTTTCACTGACATTGACCCTGTGCTGTACTTTATCTTGAGATTTCAAAATGGGAACCATATTTGATTCCTCTATTGTTTCTGCACCATTTATCTCCATGGTTTTATGAAGTAATTAGTGGTTGATAAATTAGTGCCAATTAGTTCGCATTTACAGAAATTTGTGTGCTTTGGATTTGCTCAAAGAGCTTTTTCATCTCAGTGATCTGATCAGGATTTGAATCCACATTCTTAAAGTGAAAGGACGATTGTTAAAAGCCTACAACGACTATCAGTGCCTCAAGATGTGCAGTTAAATTCTCATAAACAGGGCTGGTTTGCTCAGAAATGTTATGCTTGAATCAGGATTTTTACAAACTGTAATAAAAGGAATCAATTTGCAGGCAAATCTTTGTCACACAGTCCGTTTAATCATTCATGGAGCAATTCTCACGCTGCACAAATTGCTTAGCAAAGAAAAATATATTATCAAAAAAAAGGATTAGACTCTTGAGAACATGGAACTGGCTCTAACTAGAAACAATACACTGCTGAGCTGCATGTTGTTTGCTGAGTGAAATGTTGATCAGTTTTATTTCAGGATCAGAGTTTATTTTAAAACCTCCCCATCCACAAATATATCTTTTTCACCTGTTGCGCTGGTATTCAACTGGTATTTAAGTTTCAGTGTAACAATATGATTGAGCTCTATTTAGCTCTTACACCTGCTATTAATATATATGCAAAGGAAGATAAATCATGAGCTCGGGCGAATGAAACATTGGGGTGATAAGGACACCTGTAATTCCTCTTTACATAAGGAGAGCACTGCTCACAGCTCTTTTTCCAAATGGTTCGTACATCCGGCAAATTTGACCCTAAAACAGCAAACGAAAATCTAAAGTTTAAGCAAGATTATGTAAAACGAGTGATCTTCTCCTGTACCATGCACCTTTAAGTAGGATCCTAAATTCTGGGTTCACACCTCTTCTCCCCAGTTTTGTTTCAACCCACCCCCCTTTTGTTTCACACCACTATTACCTCTTTAACCCATCAACTAACACATTCTCTCCTTTGTCTTCTCTTTTTTGTCTTCTTTGTCTTCCTTGTCCTGCTTCCCCCTCTCAACTTGTCCGTAAAAGCCTCTCCCTCCCAACATACCCCAGTTCTTACGAAGGGTCGTGGACCCGAAACGCTGATTCACTTTCCTTTCTCCATAGATGCTGCCTGACCTGTTGCGTTTTCCCAGCTCTCTCTGTTTTTGTTTCAGATTTCCAGCATCTGCAATATTTTGTGTTTTGTTCCTAAGCCTGTGTACTGGCCAGATCTGCTAAAGTGGGAGATATACATATGTTTGAAAGAATTTGGAGTTCATCTACAAATACACAATCACTACACTTTAGAATATATCCTCTGAAGTGATTTGAGACATCCACCTGATGTGAGAGGTACTATATCAAATGCAAGCATTAGATTTTTTTAAAATTACTAAATTCTTTCTTTGAGGTTAATTTGCGCTGTTGATTCTTGCACACTGGGAAGATGACTTACAAAATATTCAGTCACTACACTTTACAGTATATCCCATGAAGTATTTTGAGGTGTCTCGGAGATGCGATAAGGTCCTATTATCAAATGCAAGGATTATTATTTATTATTATTACATCTAACATTTTGCATCTTAGCAGATATTGGATGTAAATTTTAAGAATTTGGAATGTGTAATGGTAATATCGACTCCTTTTGGTAACTCGAAATTCTGCTCCCGTATAGCAGCAATCGTTGCATGATCAGCGTAGTGTATGTCCAGCTTCTGGGAGGAAATGTTATTTGGGACTCAAAGTTGTTATTAAGAATCCCTGTGGGAATTTTTCCACTGAAAGGAAGTGATCCTTAAGCCTCTGTACACTTTTGATCTAAAGTTCCAGGGATGACAGTATTAACACTAAGCTACTCCATTCCAAAAATATTAATATATATCTATTTGATACTTAACTTAAGCAATATTTTTTAATATTGCAAATGTAATTCAAACTATGTGGGAATCTAACGTCGATGAAGGAGTGAGTTTCTCTTCGGAGGTAGGGATTTGTGGTACGCTGCTAGGACCACGTAGAAAGAGCCTTGCATTGTGTCTATTCAATAATGCGCTGAAGTCATTGGCAGCAGGATTTTTCAACGAAAAAATTTAAAACATAATTAAATCCAGTTGTGGAGACTTTGATTTGAGTTTGGCTGATTGGGGGACAGACGTGCTTGACCGGGGATGCTCTCTGGAGACAAAGAAACTGAAGGAAGGAACAAGCAGGGAGTAAAGCTGAGATTTTTTTAAAAAAAAATTATTTCACTGACAGCCCAGCGGGATACAAAGAAAAAAAGAATGAGAAAGAAAGGCTTGTACATTTCGTCTCCCAACTGTCTGTAAATGAGGGGATAGCACTTAATAGTCTCAAATGGCTGCCTTAAAGGGAATTCAGTTAACAAAATGTCAGAGGGAAATGCACTTCCATTCACTTTATGACACATGATCCTGCGTGTAGGGAAACAATATTTACAGTGTGCTAGCAATTTTCAATTCATTTTGGAGATGTAGGACGAAGATTAATTTGCAGGATAGAAAATAGCAGCGAAAGAGGTCTAATGCTTCTCTCTGAAAAAGAGCTGTCTTGGAGTCAGAGGTGTTGGAGCCACCAGGCTTGCAAAGATTAATTGCCATACTGCCATTAAACCTAAAATTAGCTGGTGGGGGAACATCATGTAAAAGGTTGAAAAGCCATGAATTATTATTTTTAAGCTCTTACCTTTTGAAGATACTTTTCCCTCCTGCAAATGTCACTTCTGCTGAGCTAGCTGATTGTGTAAAAGTTATGTTTTTTAATCATGCTGGGCAAATTATTTTTTTGATTAATTTTTCCTCCCTTTTATCGTTTTTCTTCGTCTCTCAGCACAAGTACTGACCTACACTCCATCTCAAGCAGAGAGTGAGTGAGCGTGGGGAGGGGGGGGGGAGGGGGAGGACAGGTGGATGGTTCACACTTACCCCTCTCCGTGATTTCTCCCATCTCCATAGGCTTCATGTTTGAGACGGTAGAAATATATAAAATATATTGAAGATCCCACTGCAGAGATAGTTTGTCCTTTACCCTCAGACACGGCAGGATTACTGCCAGCATTTTATCACGTTGCTTTTATCACCTTCCTTCCTTTCACATGTAAATACTGAAACGAATGATTCTGCAAATGACCTTTGATTTAAGTTACACAACATTGGATTTTTGCATCTGTGTTCTTGTTTCTGTGGGTAGGTGACGGAGGGGAGAGGGAGAGAAGGGGGTGGGGGGGGAGAGGGGGGTGGGGGGAGAGGGAGAGAGGGGCGCGGGGGGAGTCTGTTGCTATTGGGTGGAACAGGTGGCTATCACTCCGTTACAAAAAGGAGAAACTCATTTGGACTCAGTGCCACTCGGTAATCGAACATGTGATGCAATTGGGAGAAAAACCCTCAACTAACCTGAGATCCCAATAGTTCTTTCCTACTTTCTGTGTGGATCACTAAAACACTTGATTCTCCAGCAATAATAATAATCCTTGCATTTGATATAGCGCCTTATCATGTCTTTGAAACGTCTCAAAGCGTTTCACAGAAAACACTTCAAAGTGAATTGACTGTATATATTGTGGACGGAACTAAACTAAAAAGGTAATAATAATGCAGTGTGTGAGGGCAAATTACAGATTCTATCTGCAGTGGGATTTTCAATATATTTTATGTATTAAACTAAAGGATGACCAGCGTTCCAATTAGACACTAAAGACAGGATCTAAATTTGAGATCGAGTCAATATAATATTTTGAAAAGTGAGTGTAGTACTGTATCAATGTCTTTCCATTAAATGGTGTGAGCACATTCACTAAATACCATATTAATTGATAAAGTTTGCTAAAACTATCTCAGTACTGATTTATGAGAAGGTAGAGTGTATAACAAGAATAGGCCATTCACCCAGTCAGCCCTTATGTGAACCATGTATAACGGACCACTATAACATAAACTCTTGCAAAGTTTCTTGAGGAAAATATTCTTTGAACTCTGCTCCACATCTCCACTAATGCAGTCCCGTGTCAGAATTCCTCTCTGGCCCAGCAGAACAGGACTATTACATCCCATGGGATATTTGTTCATCTCAATGTTGAGACTTTTCCGCGTATGCAGAAATCTATGGGAAAATACATTTGTCTTATGGCTTGCTAGTTTTAAAATCTATATCCTCTAGTGCGTGGTCACATACAAGTCAAATAACCCAATTAAATCCACATCCCATTGTCATTGCATCAACTATTTTTCCAATTGGTCTTTTTCAGTTCAGTATTAGAATCTTGGAAGATTGGATTGAAAGAATCTTAGATCAGAACCTCAGATTGAACAGTGCTTATCATGCTCTTTAGTTATATTACCTGTCATCCATATATTCAAACCAAAACAACTGGCAACTCCGAATCTTTGTGTTCGTGAAAAACGGAGCATGCTGTACAGGTTTGGATGACAGATGGTGCTTTATTTCTGTGCTGCAATTCCAAATAACAATATTTATTGTTAAAAAATAATAAAACGCTGGAATTGTAACTGCTGGGCTGATTCCTTTTTGTCATCACCAAGCAATCAATTATTCATCCAGACAACCCAATAACTAGTTGGCATTAAAGGATCTATTATTTGTGACATTCCTATAATACACCACAGCTGCAGGAGGACAGTATTATTCTGTATCAATGGTTCTGCGTTTCCTCTTAAGCATGCAAGGGAGGTGTTTTGAAGTGAGCAGCTTCACAGTATTTAGGGATACTTTATTAAACTGAACTGCTAGCCATATGCAGACGAGAGCTTGAGATTGACATGTTTGGGATTAGTTCAGCCCTACATTTTTCAGAGGTCGTCTCCATGGATCTCAGGGGCTGTGAAATAAATGGGTCTTGCTTTAGCAGCGAGCCAAAAGTATGAAACCAATACATAACATTTAATTCTACTGTCTGCTTAGCGAGAACACCGATTATTCAGTTATTTGATTAATACTGGAATAAGCTTCTACTTGACGAAAACTATTGTGGTCTATTAATCATTTGACCTCTATTTTGAATAAGAGGTTTTAGAAGGGGGGAAAAAAACTAAATTACATCTCAAGATACTGTATTGATACATTCTGCACCTCAGCTCAGCTCCGGAACTGATGAAGAAGGAAATATTCATCCCAATATGAGTTGAACCATCGGGCCTGATGTTTTTTCAATAAAAGTGTTTAGATGTGACTTTTTTCCCCTCTGAATACACGCAAGGAAATGCTACAAGCATAGCGCACGTGCAAATGCTAACGGAATTGGCAATATCAACACAGGAATTTACATTAATTGACCCAAGGGCTAATGATAGGAATAATTTACAATCAATAAGCCTGCCTTGCCCAGTCTGGGTCTACACAGAAACGTGCCTTGGATTGTCACCACGTGACCTCGGAAAGAATGTGGCCATCAGGACTTAGAATTATTTGATTTTTTTTTAGCTATACCTTTTTTTCCTGCTACGGGTGCAATTAAATAAAATCATATCAAAACTGACCAGTCACTCTAATTGCATTTAACTCCTGCAGTGTTAATGTTTCAATGATAAAGATGTTCCTGACATCTAAGTAACTTTATTACTGTAATATTCTGGTTTGCTTCAATATCTCTGTGTGAAACATAAATAAATGGCTGGGAATTCCAGCAGACTTTTAAGAATTCAATTTACATTGCAACAGAATTGTATAATGTGGGTTCACATCCTCGATTCCTCGCAGGTGCCAAATGTCCAATCTCTGTTGTACCATGTGGTAGGTCGAGGGAGGGAATATCAAACAATACAGATGAGCTAGTGGTCCATTACAGAGAGCCTAACACAAATGTAGGTTATAATGTTATTGCAACTTGTAACCAAAGTATGTTTAAATTATATGATAATGCATTAGTTTCTAACCACAGTACTGGATAGACTTCACATGAAAGCATCAAGAAGGGTCACAAACATACTGAATTGTGACCGCTTTCTCATTGAGAAAGAGGAGCAAAAAGCGCCCAAATGAATGTTTTGAATCAGTCAGATGTTATGTTCCTGCGTGGTGTGGCACGTTGCTAAAATTCTTTGTGTCCCTGGGAGGCACGTTATCACCTTTGTGTCGGAAGTGCTTTCATGATATGAACTGTGATCCGCTCACAATATTCCAGTGGCTCGCGTGAATTTCATTTCATTTCCGATAGTGCTGGGCATCATGTCGGGATATTTTTCATGCACGTTTCTTTTGTTTCTTCTCTTCACAGTCCGTTCTGTTATCAGCACCAATCAAGAGGGAAGGAGAATCTCCCACAGCGTCACCACTCTCTACCGATGACAGTCACCATTCAGACAGATACCAGGTGGGAAAGGGGATGAACAGCATTCACTGGCTATTAAACTGAATGCAAAGTAACCTCTGTACATTTGCTTTTTTTTGCCCCTTTAAATGTAGGCGGATTACCACCGTTATGTGACCTTTTAAACAGTGAGTCTCGAGTTCCATTGGAATAGCAGATTTTACCACCAGGATGGTATTTAGAGTAATGTAATTTGCAGATTCAGCCACAAATCTATATAGTCTCCAATTTATCACTCAACCGTGCAGTCAGGCACTCCTGAAGTGGGAACACTTCTTATCTCTGGTGTTAAGTGATTGGTTTGTTACTAGATATCAGGAGCACCAGCACCAATCTCGGTGTCCCAGGAACTTTCACGTAAAACAGTATGATTTTTAAAAATGTATATATTTCATAGATTGCTAGGATAAGATAACAGTCTGTAAACAGGAATGTTGTGCTTGTTGGAATCTCATTGTTAGGTTTAGTTTCCGCCTTGATCTTTATGAGCTGCTGGTAATAGTAACTATTATCACAAAAGTGTCTGAGAAAAGGGAGGTGTCTTTACTCTGCGGAAACAAAAGTTGGATCAGGAAGAGGGCAGTGGTTGGTTGGTGCCTCACTGTGCTGTGCCATGAAACAGATTTGTGTCCTTGTTTCCCCATTCCCATTCAAATTCCAAATTTTGGATATGGCGCCTTGTCGGGAAGGGGAGCCAAATGGACTTAGTCACAGGAAGAGGGAGGAACAATTATAACTGTTAGAAAATACTCCCTGAGCTGCACTGAGGCACCTTCTAGTGATCAACCTGACAGCAATATTCAGAGGTCTGCAAAAATGTTACTTAACTTCTCTTGTAAAGCATAACATTGAAAAAAAATTAATCTAAAATGCAAGAGTGGGGAAACAGAGGTTGATCTGATTTTGGCTAATAAGTCTGTGGCCTATCTATCATTTGATAGGCTGCAATGTACAAACACACATTCACTACATCTTATAGTAAATCCTTTGAAGCACTTTGAGATGTTCGATGACGTGATAAGGTTTTGGACACTTTATCAAATACATTGATTAATATACAATACACATCTTGTGATTTTCACATAACTGACGCGATCTGGCTCAGGCTTCAGCATATCGAGGCTATATATGTTATATATATATATATATGTTATATATGTTAGCTATTTCAAGACACCATCTTTGTATTTATTTTTCATGCAAGAAAGTACATATTTTATAGTCTAATGATGAATATTCTCTCAATTCTCCGTGTTGTAGCACACAGCAAGTTACTGGAGTTTAGCATATGAGATAAGTGATACATTATAGTGACAGGTACAATATGTCACACACCACACTGACAAAGGAAAAGGCTGATGTGTACATCCTAATTGGTGTTTGAGTATCTCAACAAATGAATTATCGGATCCACACTACTTCTAATTATAAATAGTTTGGATAATTGACGTTCTCCTGCAGTTGATGAAAATGTGTTAGTTATTGTGTTGTGCAAACATTAACCTCTTATGTGCAGAAAAATCACTTTGCCTAAAGGTCTTCTCTTCACGAAGAACCGTAGCTGCCCCATCCAACTCTGGCCTCTTGCTTTTGTACACATTGACAATTTTTTCTTTCAAGCCTTGTTCCTCATTATACTTCAGGACTGTGTAAGCTGGGTTTTGAAATCTACCCCCATTGAGGACCTGGTGTTGTATTATTGCCAATGGATATTCTTTCTGTTACCGCTGATTACCAACACTGTGAAGTTTAGGTATCATTAGGAATGTCACCATAGCAGTGACAGTAATTTATATTAAGAGCATAATGTGATAAATAGCTACCAACCAGCATACTGCAAAACACTGCAGCAACAACAACAACAAGATTCCATTTATAAAGTGCCTTTCACGTCAGGACGACGTCCCAAGGCGCTGCACAGTTGGGTCATGACCCGAGCAGGGGGGAAATGGTCAGGGTGAGGGGAGGGAAGGGAGGGAGCGAGGAGGGGGGGGAAATGGTCAGGGTGAGGGGAGGGAAGGGAGGGAGCGAGGAGGGGGGAAATGGTCGGGTGAGGGGAGGAAAGGGAGGGAGCAAGGAGGGGGGAAATGGTCAGGGTGAGGGGAGGGAAGGGAGGGAGCGAGGAGGGGGAAGAGAGTCGAGAGGGGAGCTGAAGGCTCGGGTCAAAGAGAAAGGTTTTGAGACCGGCCTTGAAGCAGGAAAGGGAGGAGGCGGCGAAGGCACTGGGGATAGAGTTCCAGAGCCTGGGGCTGAGAGGCTGAAGGCCCGACCACTGATGGTAGGGCGGTTGGGGCGGGGGACGTGGAGCAGACCGGAGCCGGAGGAACGGAGGGTACGGGCAGATAAGTAGGGGGATAGTAGGTCGGAGAGGTAGGAGGGAGCGAGGCCGTGAATGGCCTTGTCGGTGAGGATGAGGATCTTGAATTCGATCCTCTGGGGGATGGGGAGCCAGTGGAGGCGAGCGAGGGCGAGGGTAGGAGTGATGTGGTCCCGAAGCCTGGTGCGGGACAGTACACGAGCTGCAGAGTTCTGAATGACCTGCAGTGTGGAGGGAGGGCCGGGAAGGCCGACGAGGAGAGAGTTCCCATAGTCCGGCCTTGAGGTGACAAAGGCGTGAACCAGGGTTTCAGCCGCGTGAGGGGTGAGGTAGTGCCGTAGTCTGGCGATGTTCCGGAGGTGATGGAAGGCAGTGCCAGTTGTGGTGCGGATGTGAGGGAGAAAGGACATCATCTTTAGATGGAGCTGTTATTCTTCAGGTGCTAAGTCACTGTAAGCAGCAATGTCCTTGGTTTTACACTAAGCACTCTTTGTCCCTGTTAGTAATGTCTGATGAAAACTGGTAAGAATATATATTATATATGATACATTAAAACGCATTACTATGTGAAGTTCAGAAAAGCTTTAAAACTTGTTCGAGTGCTGTGTGACAGTCGAGTTAGTGTCTTGTAACTTTCTCACAGATCTGTTTTTCAATATGTAAAAAGAAATGATATTTGTATGTTTGTTAAACATTGATGTTTGTAACCATTATTGTCTTCTAACCAATATTATCCCCAAAACTACCTGTTTTTTAAGCAAATTCAAAGGCATGTTGCTACTTTAAGGCAGGTCCAGTATGAATAGCAGTCATTTTGGAAACTCTGTTTGCCCCAGCACCATGTTAACTGCTGGGGTTCGGGTGTGGAGAGTGGGGTTTGCTGTGCAAATCGTTGCCGCAGTGTAAACTTTTACAGTGTACTTTTATTATGTTACTCTGAAAACGATTGCAAACAACCCGGTCACTTTTCGGGACCAAGTAAACCCGAGGACAAGTGACAATCTCACCCCACCCCAGCCCACAGGAGCTGACGTAGTACTCGTGTTTTTTTAAAAAAATACTTTGTTTTTGGTACACGTCGAGGCTAAAATTATTTCAGCACAAAACGTACTATTAACAATAGTACTGTTTAAACTAATTGATGAACGGCCGAAAACACACTCGGTGTTTAAAATTGACTTTTTATTAAAAAGTAATCATTTTGAGACGCCCGTTTTCAACCAAATCCGAGGATTGCTATCAATAATAATAATACGACGACGATGATGATTACTATGGATAAAACCCGCCGTTACCATCCGCCCTGCGACGATTATTAACAATACTGGGATTATTGCCGCGATGGTTAATACGAGTATCGCGATGATTATTAATGCGACGACTGTGATCATTATTAATAATATCATTAATGCCGTCATTAATAACGTGACGGTGACGATGATAATTAAAAGAGTGAGTGAGTGAGTGAGTGAGTGAGTGAGTGAGTGAGTGAGTGAGTGAGTGAGTGAGTGAGACGTCGCACAGTGTGTGGGGTTTGTAACGCGGGGTTGTGGGGGGGTGCGGGGGGTTGTGGGGGGGGGGTGCGGGGGGGTTGTGGGGGGGGTTGTGGGGGGGGGTGCGGGGGGGTTGTGGGGGGGGGGGGTTGTGGGGGGGGTGCGGGGGGGGTGCGGGGGGTTGTGGGGGGGGTGTGCGGGGGGTTGTGGGGGTTGTGGGGGTGGGGGTTGTGGGGGGGTGCGGGGGGGTTGTGCGGGGGGGTTGCGGGGGGTTGTGCGGGGGTTGTGGGGGGGTTGGGGGGTTGTGCGGGGGGGTTGTGGGGTTGTGCGGGGGGGTTGTGGGGGGGGGCGGGGGGGTGAGGAAGCGGGGCGGTGAGCTTGAGTGCTAGGCTGCTGCCACCTAGGGGCCGAGGGGGCGCAGGCGCAGCCCCGCAGCACAGCAGTGCACTCTGACCCTGGGCTGCCGGTCACGTGACCAGGCTGCCTGCACGGCCCGGCCCAGGCTGAGCCAGAGACGGCCCCCGACAGCCTGAATCCACCGGCATCCTCCCCGCTGCTGCCACCGGGCCGCCCGGGGCCGGCCGGCCAGCCCCCGGGCCCTCTCCGGGCCCCGCCCGCATGCCAGGCAATATGAACAGGCTCTCCCACCTGAGTCCCGGCCTGGAGCCGGCCCTGATGGAGGATCCGGACCAGGCCAACGGCAAGGAGGAAGTAGGTCCTTGTTTACCTGCCCGGGGGGCCGGGGGGCCGGGGGCCGGCGGGCACTGCCGCTGAGGCCGCGCGAGTGAGTGCCTCCGGTTTAGTTCTCACTTCCTCTCTTTCTGTTTTTCTCTCTCTCTCTCTCTCTCCAGACGTTTTTGCGAGTGCGGTCCAACAGGCAGGCGAGGCTGAATGGTAAGCACCTGTTCGTTCAACACGCACACGCACACGCGCGCACACGCGCGCACACACGCCCCGTCCTGGGGTGGGGGGAGGGGGTTATAGTGGGGAAAATTGAAGCAGTGTCTCCTGAAGTATGTTTCGCCCACAAATACACAGTCCGGTGAGAGGCGCTTTGAGCCGTCTCGGACACGTGATATGGCGCTGTATCGATCGCAAGGATCGTTATTCTTTATTAAAATGCCCGAATTCACTCTGCGCCGCTCTGTGCTTCCGCAGCGCTCTTCCCCCCTCTCAGTGTCCGATTACCCAAACTTTTTTCCGGATGTTTTGAAATTCAGGGAGGAAATGGTTTAGTATTTCAACGGTGCGTAGACTCACCAGGTCCAGGCAATGGAGTCCTGTAGCTCAGTGGTTAGAGCGCTCGCCTCGCAAGCGAGAGGCCTGGGTTTGATTCCCGACTGGTCAGGGAGAAACATTGGGCAACTTTCCTTACTCCACACGCCTAATAATAATCCCTCAAGAAAAAAAATAATAATTTTGATAATAATCAATCCACGAGTGTTTGTGGGGACGCTGCTGTGCGCAATTGGCTGCCCGTTTCACCCACAAAGTATACAGTCCACTTTACGGTATATCCTGTGAAGCGCTTTGAGACGCCTCGAAGATGTGAAAAGGCGCTGTATGAAATGCGAGGATTATTATTATTATTTATCGATATTGCAACATTTTCAGAGCTACAGTCCCAATGTTTACAAACTGGTGGTGATTGTTTTCAATCCTTTCAATCCTACACAATATCTCTGCATTTATTTTAAGAAACACATGCCTACTGACTCAACTGCGGATTCCATTATTGATTGACAAAAGTGCAGATATCGTGCCATAATTGATGATCCTTCACAGAGAATGACTGCATGAATACCACAATTGCTGTGGCTGTCAGCATCTAGTTTGCCACAAACTCCCAAACTTGAATGAATGCCAAGAACTTCACAAACTGTACGCTTCCTAAAACGAAAGCCACTGCCATCCTGAAATGATGTCAAGATTGTGGCCGCTGCGCTAGACCATATCCCGTAGTCAATACAACAATAACCTGCACTTATACAGCGCCCTCCACGCAGGGTAGCGTCTCAGAGCGCTCAACAGTGGCGGAGCCTGACTCCGAGCCGGGTGCGGGGTGGGGGAGGTGGCCATAAGCACGGTTGAACAGGAGGGTCTTCAGCGGGAGTTGAAAAGGGGAGAGAGGGGTCAAGGCAGAGGGATTGAGGGAGAGTGTTCTAGAGTCTCGGGGTGTAGTGACTGGAAGTGCGACCTCCGATGGTGGGGCGGTGGGTACGAGGGACGAGCAGGAGCTGGTGCCAGTCGAGTGGAGGCGCCGGGTGGTGGATTGGGGGAGTGGGGGGGTCGGGGAGGGAGGAGCCAGGGAGTGAAGGGATTTGAACAGTGTGAGGATCTTGAAGTCAAGATCCAAATATTACAGAAATTATTCTTTATTTCTTGTGCTACAGACATCTTTATGAACCCATTAAGGCAATGTTACCAACCGCAGCACTGTGTAGGATTTTAATCTTTTTGCAATATTATTTAAAAAAAGATGCTTTCACTAAAGTAGAGAAGTTTAATGCATAGACGATTGATAGCAGCGGGTCAACTGCATCTTGAATCACTTCAGAAACCCCAGTAATGGTCACAGATCCTGGTGAGTAGCTGATCCTTCAGATGAAAAACAATTAGATTTGGGCTCTCCAGCTTTGAAAGGAGATTTCTCAGAAGGAGCCTTATAGACGTCTATAGGATTTTGAATGGGGGTTCAGAAGGTAAACCCAAAACAATACTCTCAGATGCGACAAGACAGCAGAACCAGAGCGCATAGATTCAAGGTAGAAAAGGGCAGTCTCAGGACAGACACTGGGAAGTATTTCTTTACCAAGAGTGTAATTTTAACAATTGGAATGGATTTCCAGGAAGGGTTGGTGTGGCCAGGCCACTGGACCCATTTAAGAAGCAGCTTGTTGCTATGATGGGAGGACAGTAGTTTGGGTGTTCTGGAATGATGAGCTCAAATGGTCAAAGGATCTTCTTCATCTGTACCAACCATCTCCGTGACTGGGAAGATCTTGTGTTTGATCCCCGGTCTCTGGTGAGGTAGCTGATCACAGTTGAGGCATCACTAGGGATTTGAATTGGTCTCGGTACCAGGGAGAGATTAGCTGTTGATCTCACCTCAGGAGTCATGATGTTATAAACTGTGAGAAGAAAGCTAGAACCGTTACTGTGCTATTCTGCCTTTTATACCCTCTTGCTGTTGAAGTAAAGGGGGTCGTGGAACAGCTCATCTGATAATCGGTACTCAAGCATTAACCAATGATACAATTGCAGTAGGTTTACAAGTCCCAACCTGTGGATTACTCAGGAATATTGGTTTATGTTATAAAGTACTAATTTCAGACATCTTTTTACCTGTTCACCTCCCCGCCCGGCACCCACTTTCAGAATTTAAAAAATCCTACATTTTCAAACTTCCTAGATGTTTGGAGCAGAGCACAGTAAATATTTGGGTGTCTATGCATTCATAGGTCCATAGGATCAGTCAGACTCATACACTGATTTGTCCTAATTGCAGGCCTGTTAATACTCGAATTCAGCAGGATAGATAGGGAGGTAATTTGTTGTTGGGGTGGGTTATGTGCTGCTCTTATCCAACAGGAGAGGACAGAACGGTAGTTCTCTCATATAGTGCACACGACTGAGAAAACAGTGACTCAGCTGGGAGCATCAATCTGAAAGAGTTTGCTTCAAATTATTGATAGCTGGAGTGTGGTTAGAATGGTTTGACTTTGGGCAGTTGAGTTTAATTAGTGGTAAAATGAGCATTACAGAATGTCCGAAGTGCCTGTGTACCATATTGCTTTGAATACAAAGTGTATATTATCCTAAATTACCGCTTCAAAACTTATTGTGTATTTGTAAGACAATGGGGCAAGAGCAAGAAGGATTCCAGAGTGCTGTGCCTTGTTATGAGGAGAAGTTCACAGAGCTAAACGTTTCAGATTTGGAAGAAGGTAGATGATGAAGTGTAGATGCAAGAAGGCATTTTGACTTTGGCCCATGAGAGTAGAACAAGAGGGCACAGGTTTAAAATAAATCAGCCTCCAGCAGGATGAGCTTGATGGTCTTGTTTAATGTTCTCATATGTTCTCATGATTCGTCTTGTCTTGAGGTCTGTCCAATGCAAGTAAGATTCTCGCAAATCCATCCCAGATACGGGAGAAGTATTCAAGTCATATACACACTTGGGCTTTATGAAAAGTTAAGCGTTATTGAAGAAAACATACATTTTGAAAGAGGAAACCAGAAGTCAGAGTGGTCAGTGATCTGTCAGTCTTATTCATGTTAGTGAGATGTCTTGTTGGGACGAGAATAACATTTTAATGCCTTGCAAAACAGGTTTTCAGGAGTGACCCTCTCAGCTGCAGGTGACATGGGCTGGACAAAAACTGGAGACGTTTATACCTGCTTTAAAAAGGGAGAAAGAATTTCCAGACGCTTTTTAACTTGCCACGATTTGGCTCACACTGATCACATTTTGCGATTATCATGGCCTGTGAGGTTGAACAGGGGCAACCTTCGTGCTGTATATATGTCGATAGACAAGACCCTGTCTGCATCTTGTCATTGCTTTGGGTTTGCATCAATAACAGGTTTCCTAATTAACCACAAAGAGCATTCCAGTTTGGGCAGATGTCCACTGAGAATAATGGATACTCTAAATAGCAGAATGCTCTCAAACCTGCAGTACCATTGTCCTCTGTTAATAGAGCTAGCTCTCGGTGTAAATGTTATCTAAAGTACATAGGGATATGTTTCACAGTATTGGGGGAGTCCTGTGAGTGGTGATGGGATAGGTGTAACATTACAGATGAGAAACCCAGTTCTACAATAATGGTACAGCTCTTGTAAACCATTTGAAACCACATACAGGGCAGCAAAGCTCTGATGTTGTCTTACCGCACTTGTAACACACTTCTGCCCTTGCTTTTGTTTGGAGATGGAGAGTGCAAAGGAGTTGGAAGGCTCCAACTGCAATGTCCCTGAACAGTGGGGTGTAGAACTTTCAGTGACTGCATCATTCCAGTTGTGTGATGTGAATTATAACAACTCCCCTTTAGAATTGATCTGCAGCCAACCTACAATGAGGGTTCCAGGTTAAAGAACACAAATTTCACCGTTAAGTCAAAATATTGCAAAAAATTCTAATGATTTTAATTTTTAATCTTTGTTCAAGTGGTGAAATCATCACAGAAATGGTTTATTGGGAGAGTTCCTGAGCCTGACATCAGCAGAGATACAGATGTTAACTTGAGATGTCTCGGCAATAGTTTGTTTCCCATTAATTTGACTCTTAGATTATCAGTTCTTTCTCGGCAACTTTCTCAATTGTGTAAAACATGTCAATTGACCATGAAACTCCTTTCATGGTCAATTGACATGTTTTACACAATCCTTATTATTGTTATTATTATAATTATAATTGACACTTAAGTAAAACACTGACGATTGCTTGCTTTGTTCCTCTCCCAGATTCTGCAAAACAGCAGCATTAAAAATAAAAATACAACCATGTCTTGTGTCTAATCTACACAGAGATGAGTTATATAGAGGTGTGACATTTTCTCTAGGTTGATTTGATGGTCGTAAACCATTTGAGCCTTGCTGTCTTAGTTCAGGACATTAACCGAGTCCTGGTAATTGATTTTCCATTTTTAAACGCTTATTATTAAACAAGAATACACTGTACTTGATGGAGCCGAAAACCTAATGAAGCTCTTTTGCTTTTAATGTTTAGTTAATTACATCTACAGACCTCGGTTTGCAAGTAAACCCCTTGCAAGTGCTGCACGTTTAAGCACCTGTGTGACTTGGCACTGCAATGTGCAGTTTGTAGTTGGTCTTGTCAGATATACAGAGTTAAGTACCCTCACTCGTTCCAAGGAGATTAGCAGATGAAACCCCTTTATCCTTCCTTGGAAGACAAAGTGACTTTGTCAGCCTGTACATTTTGCATATTAAAAGGCCATTTTCTATGTTCAGTCAGGTGGGTCAATATGGAATCTCTGTTGTGGCTATTATCTTGACCCTAATCAGAATTTACCCAATTAAATGCAACAGCATCCTTCACATGGGAATGTTAAGCAGTGCGTCCAAAAGCCTTCAGTGTGCATTGTTTAAAGGTTAATTGGCAGCTTTTGTTTTGTGGTGATTGGTGGTGGGGGGAGGGAGGATTTTTAAAAATATATATATGTAATGTTTCGTTCAACAACATTCACAAGAGTAAAGAATAAAGCTGGCGATTTTAAGGTATTGAGATCGTGGGATGAGTCCGTATTCCCTCCCGTTGGCCAATCCCCCCTGTACATTTTTGAAGTACAAATTATGAGAATTGTACTTTTACCTTTGTTGAAAAAGCTGATTCCTTCAACAATACAGAAAATACCATTTCATCTTGAGATTGCCCTTTAGTGAGTTCCTGCGTAAGGGCATCTTATGGCCAAACAATACAGACGGTATTCCAGATGTAATAAAAAAAAGTAGGTGATTCTCCAGGGACATTTATTATTTGCTGTAAATTCCAGTTCATAAGTCGCATGTGTGTATCAGTTCTTAGCTTGGCTCCTAGCACGCCAGGGCTTTGGTTTCAGACTTGTGAAACTTTAACAGAAGGTAAAATAAAACCGAGTCGAATTTGAATGGTTTGATGCAGATCTGAGCCAGTTCTCTTCAGAAGCGTCTGTTTAGTGTCTGTCGACAATGGAGGCTCCAGAAAGTTTTCAATTGCTTCCCGGCCACCCTTGGTTTACATGTCTGAGAGTTTGGGCCAACAGTTTCTGCAGACTTGTCAGTTACCAGAAATCCTATTTTTAAGCATATTCTGTAACTTACATCAGTGTTTAATCACATTATTTTTATAAATCATTCCTTAATGCACATCAACTTTAAAATAAATTTGAACAGACACTTTTTGATTTAATAGTTTGGTGTCTCACCTATTTCAGTTACCTGTTGAGCGATTGACTGCCGCTGAGGCATTACTAGTGTACATACAAGTCACTTTGCTGGGTTAAAAGGATGTATAACGTGACCATCAAATTTTATAGGAAGTTCATTCTATTGTGATCTCAGGTTTATGGGTTAGATGGGAATGATTTCTATAAAACTGTCCTGAACAAACCTTATTGGAGATGTGTTAGTTCCATGCATTCACTTCTCTATTCTCCAGAATCCTGAGAAAACTCCCCTTATTGTTCATTGGAGCCACCTGCTTCTCCAGGTGATTTCCTGCCAGTTCCAATATTTTAACAAAGCCTGAGTAAGATATGAACTAAGAAGGATGCAGTCTTAGCTAATACTTTGAGATGTAGGTTTTGGCATTTACTAAAGGTGAGCATGTAAAGTGTGTTGCCCTCGGTCTACAACAGATCTCACTGTCACCTTCATATTTTAAGAAGCTAAGAAAGTCTGGAACAAGAAAATTAAGTTTGACTCACTCCTTTTTGGTTAATTGACAACTTGTCCATCTTGGATTCCCAACCCCCAATTCACTTGATCTTCTGCTTAAATCCCTTACACTGTACACTGTTTAATCACTGAAAATGACCTAGCAGCATTACAAACATGTCTACACCGCCTTTTTGGCTGCCCTGTGTCTAGTTTCAACAGCACAGACAGTCATACAATCAATTGATCTGTACAAGTATATAGACAATTCTGTGAAGTGTATTAAAACTAGACTAAACTCTTTTTTGCAATTTTTTTGTAAACAGTTTTTGGCCAACTTGTAATATTTTTACATCATGATTACACTGGCTATGGGGGATTCATTAAGCACCATGTCTAAATCCAGGTAGATTATGCACTGGGTAAAATGTATATGTACACTGTGTACAGTGTGTGCATCGAGGGAATTGCAGGCATCCTTAATTTTGTAATAACCATCAATGGAAAGGATTTACTAATTATGTCGTTAACCAATCCCTTTTGTGGGTTAATTACATAATTTAGGGGCTCCCGTTATTCCTGGTATAAGTTTACTTCTCTCCACTGGAAACCAAATTCAACTTAGGGTGACCAACAGCAACAAAATGACATGTGCATAGTGTATAACGATGGGAGGACGTCCCAAGGTGCTGGCCATTCAGAGTTTCGGACCCGAGCTGGGGGTCTGGATCAGGGAGGGGGGAGGGTGGTGGGGGAAGGAAGATGATCGATGGCACGGTCGAATAGGAAGGTCTTGAGACGGGTCTTGAAGGAGGCTCGGCGCCGCGGGATGAGTCAATCAACCAACATGCAATCACTGTAGTCTTGGAGAATTGCAGGATTCCCTGGACTTTTCCTGCCATTTTCTGCAAGCAAGTAATCGGGAAAAATAAGAAAGAAAGCAAACTGAGAGTTCCACAATGAGGACAATGTAAATTGGTGCAGGTCTGTGTTTGTAGATCACTCGAGACGGCAAAGTGCCTTATTCTTGCTGTTGTTATTAATGGTATTCAAATGCCACAGTAGCCTTGAAGAGGGGTTAATGTTGCCGAGGCTCCTGATTTAGTTCAGATCCAGGCTTATTATATGAACCAGAAACATCATATTGAATCAGCTTAAACAAATGGCCTACCTCGTGGACAGGCACCGATTGGGGCTAGATTCTGTCAGTACAACACAGATGTTAAAGTACACAGGAGTGTGATTACCAGATAATTAATTAATGATGATAGTGTAATCACTTCTAATTAATTCAGTCTTAACTGTTTTCGACATAATGTTCCTGAAAGTACTATATACTAAGGGTGTCAGGTATGTAAAGTTGAAGCTGCTTTTATTAGTTCCCTGTGTCCGTTCAAAGTCTTGGACTTGAGAATGTTGTCAGTTTTGCCTTCGGGACTAAGATTAGCTTTTAAGTAGCCACTCAACCATGGTGATAGTATCGTGCTTGTAACAGGAACCTGCGTAAATATTAGTGGTGTGGTAGGGGGTGGGGGGGGGGAGAGATATAATGCAACAGGTGAGGAATTGCAGTGGGTAGGAACAGTTCAGTTGATATTTTAAACGGAATAATGCGCCAACGATTTGATCCTTGTTATCCAAAGATTCTCTCTAATCTCCATGACAAGCATTAGTAGTTGTGCATTGTCTTATGTTCTGCCAGATGAACAGACTCGTTTTTTTAAAATCACTATTAGTTTGGGTGGTCAGAGTCCTTCATGTGACTTTGCTCTATATATAAAAAAAATCAAAGATACACCTAGGTTAGAGAATCTTCTCAGCTCCTCACTCAAACTTTTGAGAGGGGTAAAATTGATACGAAATGCTGCGGTGGTTATAACAGAACCAAACATAGCAATGCTGAACCTTTAGCTCACAAAGAAAGCTCAGAAATCTTGAACATCAAAGTATTCGCCCACAAATATACGGTCAATTCACTTTACAGTCTATTCTGTGAAGCGCTTTGAGACGTTGAGAAGACGTGAAAAGCGCTATATCAAATGCAAGGATTATTATTATAAGGTGGAAGGGTACTGCTGGTGAGAAAGATCTAGGTGTCTGAGAAGGCTGCAATTTTTTTGTGTAATGTGGCATGGAATTTGCATGAGGGGTGAGGACTTGAAGATACGAGATTGAGTGAGAACTCTGTTGCAGGCGATCTTAACTGGAACAAGGAACATTTTCCGTACGTCTTGCCCCTGGGCTGTAATCCTGGCTATAAATAACTCTTTATCTGACCTCGTTGGAGATGATGGCAGGTCTTGATGTCAAACTATCAGATAATTATTGACTGTGAAAATCTTGCCCCCAGAGTCTCGCAGTTTGCAAACCAAGCTGAACCCCTCCATGATGAGCCAGATTCAGCACTTGGCAGTGAAGGCTGGTTGGAAACCATTTGGATGTTGTTCAATTTCAGCATTAACAGAAAGGAGCATCTTCTTTAAAGGCACACCTACTATAAAAAGATCAGCCCTTGTCACACTCACCAGCTTTCATATCAACCCCTCACCTTGATGATCATGGACAGGCACGTGGTTTATTTTCCCCAAAAGAGTATTTCCCCCTTTCTTTGGCTGTGCCCAGGACTAGTCACTGTAATCAGAGGCAGCCACTGTTCTGTGTCCTCTGGAAATTAAGAAACAAGCCAATCAAGGAGAAAACATATCAAAATAAAGATTATATTTCAGAATTCGGCAAATTCAGGACACTATGTAAACAGTCCCATGTGCCATTTCTCCCCATATACGTAACACTTTTGCTCATAGGTTAGATATAGTGATATCATCCTGGGTATCATTTCAAATGATTTTACATCTCAAATTGATAAAGTTTGGGTTTGTTTTTCTTCTCTCTCCTTCCTTACTCACCCCCTAGTGCTTTAAATTAATCTTGTTCTGATATGGTGCTGTTAGCAGCTTTTCACTCTATTTGTGCTTCTGGAAGATGTGCAAAGTTTAAGAGAAATTTTATCTCTCAGGAGTCTGGACATTAAGAATTCAAGAGTAGTTGCACCAGTGGGTCCTGCGTAATTGAACTGGGTTTTTCTATTCAGCCGAGCCTTTCAAAAGTACAGAGTCGATTAGAGTGGAGATTATTCATTTAGTATTTAGTCAGAGACAGCTGAGTAATCTGCATATAGCCATGGATAGCTTTCATTTTCCCCCTTTACTTTTCATATTACTTGTACCTAAAAATTAATGTAGCATCACTCAATTTGCAGTTAAAAAAGAACAAAGAATTACGATGTAATAGGCAGTGTTCTGCGACGTTAAATTTCTAATTACGTGCGGGACAGTTTTGAAAGAAAAGGAAAAGGGAAGGAAAATGCATAAATTTGTACAACGAGCACTGGGGATTGGGAGTTGATTGAGGACAATTTTGGAGTGCGGCTGTCAAGGGAAACAGATTCAAGAAATAACCTGTTTTTTTCCTATCATGACACGTTTAATCTGCAGCCTGATTGCTATTTAAATTAAGACCATAATTGTCATGATAAATTATTTCTTCTATGAATTTTTGCGCAGACGAGGAGGCATTTCTAGGAAATCTCTCCTTTTTTTTAATTTGACCTGTGCTCTTTACTGTTTGATTTCAGTTAACCATTTCCTGTGCATCTTTTCACTGATAAAATGCCCATAAATGTGGACGAGGGAAGTACCCTACTTTGTTGTGTGGAAGAAATCCTAAGGTTCTCAGTGCAAATTCATATAAACATTAAACATTGAGAGCCACATTGCTACCTCGAATCATGATCGCTCCAGGATTAAGCGCTCCAGGACACTACCCTGCGTGAAGGGCGCTATGTAAATTTACTTTAGGATCACAAACAAGAGTAAAAGCTGCGTTGGAGTGACCACGACAAGACCAGATCACATTGAAAGTCTTCAATTGGATTTGAAGCACAATGATGTTTAAGAGGCTCAAGTAGATTTGACATCCAGTAGATCCCTTGTGTAGCAGCCCCATCCATTCCTCTTTTTTTCAAAAAATAGTCTTCTATATTCTTTAAGGAGCTTTTCCATATCTGCTTTTAGTACTTCTTTCCCAGCTTTATCTTCGTCACCACAGATAAAATAGTTTCCAACTTGGATTCCCTGCTCCACAACACGGTTTTGTACCCATCTCGATCTTCTGTTGCAGGCACCAAGTCTCTCCTATCCTCTCTGCTTTCTAACAGAAGAGTTTAAAATGTTTTCTTAAAAAAAATGTTTGAACGATTGCATGGTGCAAAAGAGTAGTTTTCTAAGGGAGGGAAATCCTGCTGCTTTTACCATGATATTTCCTCTTGCGCACGTCATAATCCTTGTACACTAGTTGAGATGGATCAGCAGGAGAGCGGTTCAGACAGCTATGACAAAAGCTTTCTTTAAACCCAGACACAAAAAGCTAGAAATTTCCTGGGATACAATTCGATTACATCGAATCCCATACTATTGTGACTGATGTCATGTTATCATCCTGCTTTAAAAAGAGAGCCTGGTTATTGTACTTTACAATGTGGACGAGTGCCGCTATTTGTGTCTCTCTCTGCCGGCAGCTGCCTGCTTTTGATCATGTCCAGTCTCCCACTGATTTTAACTGGCCATGTAGTTCCTCTATAAATTATACCTTGCGTCGGATTCTCTGTAATTTATACCGAGACCAGACTACGTCTCATTCAAAAGGGTTTTTATTTTAACCTGATATGACTATAGTGGAAATCTTAATGCAGTAGTTACAAAAGTACAGGACAACACAAATAATGTAACAGTAATATAAGAAATAATACTTGTCATTCCTGGGAGCTGGCCGGGAGACGCTGTATGTTCTCGTCTGCCAATAATCCTGCCAGTCTGCCAGTTAATGTTGTCTGGAAAGACCAGTTACTCAATTCTGATGAAGGGCCGTGGACCTGAAACGTTGACTCGCTTTCCTTTCTCCATTGGTGCTGCCTGACCTGCTGAGTGTTCCCAGTGACTTCTGTTTTTGTTCCACTCCTGTTTGGTTCTCAAACTTTTTATCCCCCTCCTGCTCATATTTAACAATCTTAAATTTAAACCCTTAAACTTTTTTCCCATTGTTACGGCCAGGGGTGTTAATTGCATCATCCCGGGTGTGAATGTTAAACCAATTAAGTGTCCCGAGGTATCTCCCGTTTCCCTTTGTTTCAAGAAGAAGTGTTCTTAGACCGACCGACAAGGTTCCAATGCTGTCTTTCAATCAAAATGTCTGTACTAAGGTGATTCTTAGTACAGACATTGTCCTTCTTTCCAGACCACATTAACTCATTCATTTATAATTATATTAATCCTTGCCTTTGACACAGTGCTCCACCACATCCTCCAGGCGTCTCAGAATCCACCCAGAGTACACTGCAAAGTGAACCGACTGCATTCCCTGAATCCCTTGAGCTAGGCCGTGGGTGCTGGATCCATCCACACCTTCAAGGGTGAGGTTGATAGATTTTTGGTAGGTCAGGGTATTAAGGGATATGGGGAGAAATCGGAAAATTGGAAGGATTAGTTGAGGTACAGATCAGCCATGATCTAATTAAATGGCGGAACAGGCTTGAAGGGCTGAATGGCCTCCTCCTGTTCCTATGTTCCAACACTTGTGCTTCTGCTTTGGGCACCGTTTGAAACCTTTCTTTAGTTGGGAGGGGATTGCTATCTCGACTCTGGAGAGTTTTAAACCATTTCCGACTTGCAATACATTAAACTGGGCAGCTATGTATTACTAACTGTACGGCTTAATTGAGTTTCCCTACTTCGGGCCTCTTTAATTACCAGTCGAAAGAGTGTGCAGTTCCTCTTTGACCGTGCCTTCAGCTCCCCTCTCGACTCTCTACCCCCTCCTCGCTCCCTCCCTTCCCTCCCCTCACCCTGATTATTTCCCCCAATGCTCGGGTCCTGACCCAACTGTACAGCGCCTTGGGACGTCCTCCCAACGTGAAAGGCGCTCTATAAATGGAATCTTGTTGTTGTTGTTGTACAGTATTGACACTTTGCTTTCATTTCAATTTTGTTCTCGGAACATTTATTTTTTATCTTTTTATTAAATGGCAGTGGAAGGTGTATTTCAAATGAGTTTGTTTTGCTGAATTGTTATTTTGGGCTCAGAACATTAATGACTTACATGCTTGAGCGTAATGTGTAGTTGATGCCTCATTGATTTGACCAATCACACTCCCACTATTATGATCTGTTAACCTACGTATTAGTTTCCTCGCTGCAGATTAATTGAGTTCCACGTTCCTAGTTCTTTGAACACCTTTCACACTTCTTTTTCTTCCTATTATGAAGAGGAAATCCTGATCAAACTGAAATATTTGTTGGGTGTGTTTTGTTTAGTATTCATCTCCGATAACGACTTCGCTTAAATAATAACTGAGACTTGCAGATATTTTACTCTGAGGGAACATTGACCCTAAACAGGTCTCCTCTTTTGTCTTCCAGCACGGATAGGGAAAAACAAGAGGAAGAAGGTTTCAGAGGATGGGCAGGTATGTCCGCTGTGCAATGCGGCACTCTCTGGAACAGTGGAAGAGATGAGTAGGCATGTGGAAGCCTGCCTGGATAAGGTAGTCAATGGACATGTTGGTGCTCCAACAAGTTCTCTTTTTATTGCACTTTATCACTAAACTGATTTGAAGGATCTAGTGTAAAAATCTCTGTTTATTTGTGAGATGTAGGAGGATTCGATGGGTTTAGCAGGAGAAAGTGTGATGCCTATAATTGAGGAAAGAGATGATTGTAAGTGGGTAACACAAATATTCAACTCCTTTCCACAAACCTTGATAGCACTGAAGCATTTGTGGAAACTGTCAGTTGGTGATGTTCACACACACATACACACACACACATATATATATATATGGATGCACACGGTTCCCATTAACTTTCGATTTAATTGTTTAGGTTTTCGCACAAATATACACACGCTTTCAGAAGAAACTTTCTAATTTCAAAGGTTTTGGAAAATAATTCACTTTATTACAGATTTGTAGCTTCAAATGCGCACCTGAGAATATTAAACCACTATCTCGTGAATATAATAATAATAATAATAATAATCCTTGCATTTGATATAGCGCTTTTCACGTCGGGAGGACGTCCCAAAGCGCTTCACAGAACACACTGTAAAGTGAATTGACTGTATATTTGTGGGCGAACGCGGCAGCCAATTGCGCACAGCAATGTCCCACAAACAGTCGTAGATTGAAAATGACCAATTTAATTATTGTTTTTAGTTTTGGAGGGATTATTATTATATGGGTACAAAAGGGAAAATATTTGAGTCACTTTATAATTAAAACGTAGTAACAAATCAACATGAGTTCATATTCTATTAACAACGTATCAAGATTTCAAAGAACTTTGAGAGTTGGACTTGAATCACCTGAAAATGAATCTGACGCTTGTTCTGCATGGAGTAGATTACAAGATAGCAGTGGGAGAGCAAAATCAGAGAAATAATAGATTAAGCCGAATATGAAAGCCTTTTTTTCACTACTGCACAATGTATCGTTTTAGATTATATTGACTTTTGAATGTAATATTCCCCTGTTATTTTCTGCCAGAAAAGAATATGGTATCAGTATAATACACAGTAATTTGATGAGCTAAACCTCAACATCCATCTTTATTTTCACCTCTGTCATGTTGTGTCTCAATACCTAAGGTTTGCTGTTCTTTATGAATACAATATATAGTTTGAAGGAGGACGTCTCTGCTATTTGGTCATAAACCTATAAGTAATGAAAAGGATATGTGTACACTTAGCTGTGTCTGTTACTCTTTTTGTCTTTTTATGCTTTAGTCCTGTTGGTTAAAGGCAACCTGATAGCATTCGTTTTGTCTGGAACGCCATGAATGAAACATTTCCTATAACCCACTGGCATGATGTCAGAGAAGTTTTACACAAAATGTTTGCTTCCAGATTGCCTTTAATAAGCAGTTCAGAAGCATGACATGAAACCAGAGGTGACAGGAGATGAAGGTAAGTGTACAGATATGCCTCTTTATTGCATGGGGCAATTAAACAGGATGTGCTTCCCCATTTAACAAATTCTGAGCAGTGAGTTTAGGGCCAACGATAAACATTCTTGCAGTTTAGTTGACCATAAAGTGCTTTGGGCTTTGTTCTAGCATTTATGATTACCTTAGAAACCACTCGATTGTATTAGCGTTCTTTGACTTGCTGCCTGCCATCTTGTCATTCCAGAATACATGCAGACTGAGGTTTTGCAGTGGGGAACATACCAAACACATTTGATAATAAAATAGTATTTAAAGACGAAACTGTTGTAAAAGGGGACATAACTTTTTAAAGATCCTTGTGAGAATCCTGCACGCAGTCTATAAATCCATAAAAAGTTGATGTGGGGAATGATTGAGTCGGCCTCCACATCTGTTTAGTACATTTGTGGTTATCTTTTAAGCTCTCATTCAGCAACATGAGCATGGCTGGGACCACAAGCTCCAGCGGGACCTTATGTTGTGGCCTCCGTCACAACCATATGGCTGAATTATTCCTCTAAAGGTTAAGCGATGCAACAAATGTAATAATATTGGAATACAACCCATGCCTGACTATTGTGCAGCCCCATCCAAAACAGTTGTCCATGTTAGACTGAGTATTCGTATCATACAGGATATTGATGACTTAAGTGGTAGTGCCAAGTGAAGGCAGGGTCACGTTATCAGGAGTTTACTAAACCCTTAGAGTGAAACGTTTGGTCAGTCACACCTGGGCTAGTAAAACTCACGTATTAAAAGGTGCAGTAAGTTTCAATACGGTTTGTTACAACGGGGTCAATTACAACGTCAAAATACACTGTAGCTAGTCTTTTCCTCCTTTCTCTCGCCTCTGAGTGCGTGCTTCACCCATTGATAATCCCTTCAAAAAATATATAATAATAATTTGGTCACTCCATCAATGCCTGTTTGTGGGACACTGCTGTGCACAATTGGCTGTCGCTTTTCGCCCACAATATATAAAGTCAGTACCCTTTATAATTCGCTTCTGCAAAACGTTTTGAGACGTCTCGAAGACATGATAAGGCACGATATCAAATGCAAGGATTATTATTATATACGCCTGCAGTGTACCATTATCCATCATTTTACTCAACAAAAATTGATTTAGACTTTCATACTGTCCTTTTCTATCAGATATCTTAGGTATTTATTCATCTGACCTTGCAATCCTGGTTAGAACTGGACGGGATGCTTTCCTTGAAATGGAATCGGAGGCAAATATTTCTCCTGCTAAATTAGTTCAGAAAGTATTATATCTTGTTTGAATTTTAAAAAGAAAACTGATTGAATTAAACATGATTTAACACCACAGGTGAGGAGACGGCATAATGTCATGAGCTCTGAATGAAAGGGTACTTCTCAAAGTATGGAAAGTATATGAGTATTCTTTAAACTGAAAGTAGAGTTTCAAACCATCATTCTAATAGGTTTTAGCTATGGGTTTATGAATGCTCTTGAATAGTGAGTGAAGACCTTATCAAAAGAAATAGGCAAGAGGAAAATTACCGCAGCTTTTCCTGTTGAATAAAAATATTCCACACAACAAAATGCATAAATTAATTTGAAACTTATAAGTACAATCTGTTTCAACCCACAGCGAGATGGATCCTATACAAATGATGACGAGTCAGTGGATATGGAGAACGAGAGTGCAAGTGGGAACAGATTTGAGGAGTACGAGTGGTGTGGGCAGAAGAGAATACGGGCCACGACCTTATTAGAAGGTGGATTCCGAGGTACGCAACACTTATAAGTAAAGTGACACAACTGAGCAGTTTTTAAACCTATGCCTGTATTTCTTTCTAATGCCTATTTTTGAGCAAGCCTTCAAGTTCGATCAGGTTTCATTTGCAAGAGCAAACATTTCAAGTGTGGATCTAAATTTGCCCTCAAAGGGGCCTGTCGGATCAGACCATTTGCTCATCCCTAATATTTGACCTTTACTTGACCAGTACTGGGGAATGTAATTTTCGCAGGGATCTGTTCCTGGCTCACTGAGGGCAGAGGAGCTGAGAAATGAGAGCTTGTCAAACAAAATTTCCTGTTATCTCCCTTGTTTTACCTAAATGAGGTAGGGCAGGGAGCAACGTGTCTCATTTCAGAAGTTATAAAATATTGAAAGAGCTGAGTCTGTTGGGACCTGCTGGGGGGATTGCAAGGTACAAGGTCTGCAATCAATTTGTACCGTTTTCCTAGTGAAAGATTCAGAGTTTATGTCAGCTGTGCTTTCACACTGAGGCCTATTGTGTGAGCTAAGGAGCTGGTTTGTATTCCAAACCAGCTTGAAAGGGAAAGATTATGCACTCGGTGAAACTTAGGAATATTTTTATATTTATGTATCTAAATCTCTATTTTATTTATTTATCTACATATGTTTTGCAAAGCTTTTGGGTCCCAACGGAAACAAGTTGCATATGATGTGCCATTTTAGCGTTGTAGAAAATAATTGTTTTCGCTGTCATCTGCTAGCCATGTCAGCCAAAATTTAATTAAACTTTGTACAGTGGAAATTGAGTGTATACTGTCAATCCAATAAACGATTATGCTGTGCAGAACTACGGGCCTAAAAGAATCCCAGCAGCATTGAAGCCATAGGAGATTCCTAGCCCCAGCATCTGGAATTCACTCACAGAATTCACTTTGGGGTTCTGACCAAGGGAGCTCAGGTTACTGAAGACCATGTTTGAGCCTCAATATATCAAAGTTCTCATCTGCTGATAATTTTACTTGGCTGGGCTGTTGAAAATATTTCTTTGCCTGCCCTTGGTAGAGTTGGGCTAATGTTGGGTGTGTTTATTGCTTTACTGGGAGGTGGTCTTGAATGCTTTTAGAAAGACTAGCTACTCACTGGCAGCGTTGCTATAATAATCCATCGATTTGATAGGGCTGTCAAGACGTCTCAAAGTGCTTCACAGGATTTTATTGTGAAGTGGAGTGACTGTGTATTTTTAGGCAAACATCTAAAGTCAATTGCTGGAGTGTGTGTATATCTTTTCCTTTCAGTCTCCCCTCATTCATACTTTAAACTTCCTGCTGAGAAGGCATTCTGTTCAGAATGGTTGAAGTTATGAAGTTTTGTTCTATGTGAAGCAAAGTCATTGTTCAGACCAAATTCTCACAATAATTTATGTCATTATAGCGCAGGTCCTAAGCATACATCTGTCTGTCTTTATACAGCAGTTGTACAGATGTGTATAGACAGATACCTGCCTTCATAACATTTCCAATTATACTAGACATTAAACTACATTTTCCCTTTAAAGGTATGAGAGGAATACAAATATCAATACCTTGCAACAGCAAAATGCTACTTCAAGAGATCAGTCAAATCCCAAATCTTTTCCTTATCCTCGTTTCCAATATCTTTCCAAGCTGCTTTTCTTTATTTAACGCAGCATGCTCTTCAAACAAAAGGAAAGAATCTATTCACCTAAAATCTATTCACCTAAAAATCACATTGGTTCATCTTTAACCAGGACTACCATCTTTAAATGATTCATTGCAGTTTAAAGAAAGTGGCTGAGAACAGTAACTAACGGACTGCTTACAGATAGCTGACTATTGACAACATGTTGTGGATGAAACTATAGTAACTGTGGAATGAGCAAGGAGATAAGAAGGTAACGATGGCATCAGAAAACATTTGAAGCTGTGCTTTCATACCAGCTTTGTAATGTGACTTCAAAGCTCGGAAGGGGGAGGGTGTTCTGCCTGAGCAAGTCCCCACTCACTGCAAACTACCGACTGAGGAAATCTTTGGTTGTTATTTCGGCCTGAGCAGATGGGACTAAGTAGATTAGGTAGTGATAGGTCAGAGGCGGCCAGTTGTTCCCTTCTGTTCAGTTCCATTTAGGGATTTTGGGTCGATTGGCATCATGTGTCATTCCTCTAGTGATATCGCTCGGGTATTGATCCAGTCTAGACAAGAGCTGGAGGCATCGCAGTGAGCGCGTGCTGCACCATGCATAATGTGATTGAAAGGCAGTTAAAATGGCACTGACCTTTTCAGGGAGGATTAGATTGCCTGCCAAGTCTGTTTAAAGCAAGTGATAACGCGAGGTAAGAAAAACTGTCCGGACAACTTCAGAGGGGGAGAGAGAGAGAGAGAGAGACATAGACAGGTTAGGGAAGAATGTTGAGCAGACCTCTGCTGTGCTTGCTGAAATGGCATCACTGTATATAATACAGGATTGAAGACGATGGAAATTTGAGTAAACAATCTTCGACATTTGAGGTCTTATTTTTCAGAAACTGGAAGGACTTTCACAATTTGCTTAAATTTGACCATAATCTTTCAATATAGAAAATATCTCTCAAATTTTGCCCACAAAATACAGTCAATTCACTTTACAGTATATTTTGTGAAGCGCTTTGAGACGTCTCGAAGAGGTGATAAGGCATGACATCAAATGCAAGATTATTATTACTATTATAAGCTTCAAACTAACTCTGCAAATAATTTGATCAATTTCTTTACAAATTCAACCGAATTGGGACGTTTAAAAAAGAAAGTCATTGAGTGAAAGCAGCTGTGTTGCTCTACTTCCCTTTCTTACATCTTTATATAGTTTAATGACAAAGGCCATATAGTACACTGATTATTAGGAAAGAAAAGTTTCCTCCCTGAATTGGCAGCGTAATCGTTTTTTTTAAAAAAGCAGCCCATTTTATGAGTTCTGTGTGTGGTTCAGGGTTTCAGTTCCTAATGTTACCCAATAGTCAAATCTGCCAGTTCCTTATGTACGTACGCAGGTGAGGTTTTTCCTGGTTGTCATGATTCAGTGATTTGAACTGGATCATAAGTGTTTGGGGGGGAGGGAAGAGGATAAAACTGATGCTGTGCGCTTCAGCATAAACAACCTAGATGTACGGTAAGGTGAAGCAACTGATATGGAAAGTTTCGCGATATCTGCTTTATCTTTTTATTCTATAATAAGGAGTTTGTTTTTTTCAAACGTGTTCCTCGCCTAATTTGAAGTCAGAATTGAGTTCTTATCCTGTAATGCAAAGAGATAGTAAGAAAAACATACCGGACTTATTATAATAATAATAATAATAATAATAATCCTTGTCTTGTGAACATTAAAAAGTTCAAACTATGAAAGGGAAGGAAAAAAACGATGATGATTCAGTCCAACAGTCTTGAGGCAGTGTGTTACAGTGTCTAGAGTTGAATTAACAGATAACAGGTTCTAGAAGCACATATTTAATAATAATAATAATCCTTACATTTGATACAGCCCCTTATCATGTGTTCGAGACGTCTCAAAGCGCTTCACAGAATATATTGTAAAGTGAATTGACTATATTTTGTGGCCAAAACCCTGCAGCCAGTGACCACAAACAGTTGTGGATTGAGTGACCAAATGTTTTCATTTTGAAGGGATTATTACTCCCAGAAAAGCGATTCGCCAATCCACTAACAGTCGGTTCCTACTTGAGAACCATATGCTCGAAACATTGAAGGAAATCGGAGGGCCTAATTCTGTTGGCAGAATGTTCTGTGAGAGCAGCTAAACTTGGACTGTATTAGAGGATGTTTGGCAAAGCCATAAGAATAGAGTAATTGTGGTAGGTCAATTGAACCCCGTATTTGTACTACTGAGATTCACTTTGAGTTGACTTTCAGCTGCAGAATTAAGACATTAAGAACTGAATTAGACATAGATGCTGTGCGCATATTACATTGACATATCTTGCTTCCTTCTCACCCTCCCCTATCCCTTCCCAATATTACCTTGATGTGAGCACTGGACTCAAACAGGCTGACTTATATTTCACAGACATCAAATTTGAACTGAAATGAAGTTGTAATGAGAGGTGAAAGGCTACATTGAATTGAATCTCCAGTTTGTACTTTTGAACGGGTTTACTTTTAAGTTACCTTTAAGCTACTTGTTCAAGTCTAGACGGGCAATGGTAATAAGTGACATGACTGTGATCTTCGTAGTACATTAAGGCTGTACAATTATTTAATCCATATTTATTCAGCGATGATAAAATAGCATGATCATTTATGGAATGCTGCCTTTCAGGGTTGAATCGTTTAAGTTCTGAGCTAGATCAGGAGTTTGTTTGTGATCGTGTGATTTTCTGAAGTCCAGGGAAATTTCAGAATTTTAATTCGAGGGTTAATGCAAAAATTCTCAGGAGATGCAGTAAATTTGGACAATGCATGATGGAACAAAGTGCAAATGAAGTATACATGGAAGTATATTATGAAACACTGCAAGTATACACATGGAACCAAAATGCAGGATCAGGTTTGAAAATTCTTAAATTCTGCATTCATCTGGAAGCTGTTATCGGGTAAACATCCAAGTTGAGATTGTGCAGAATTTGGGGAAACTTCCTACGTTCAATCTTCCATTGGAAAACAATTGTCTCGAGGCTAAGATCATGAGTATTTGCAGGCCTCACGAGCCGCTCTGTGAACCAGGGCTTGAGAGAATAATAAATGCCTAAAATCATTCAAAGGAATTTGTTTGTTTTCTGCAATGATCCATGCTGATCACATGATCAGGCTTTATTACATTTTGGTGTCACTTTTGTTTTGCCAACATGGCAATTGATGTGAAATGATACCTGCACTGCAGAGTTAAGGACTGTGATTTAATCCCCGCATGTTTTGAGTGAGCTGATTACTGAGACGTAATTCAAGCCTGCATTGTAATTGTTTAAAATAGATTATTAATATTATTGACTGTATCTTCCATTTTAAGAAGAGTAAGCCTGCCGTTTTGAAATGTAGTCTATTTTTTCCTCTACCATTGTACCGTTCTCCATGATGTGATCACTACAGTTCATTATCTCTTTATGTAAACCTGCCCCACAGTCCATCCACATGCTCTTCCGTCAAACTTTCTCTTTCTGCGGTCACCTTGCCATATCCTTCAAGCCTCTTTGTCGACTATCTTGAGAGTGATTGGCATGTTGTAGGCTGTGCTAAACAAATGCACATGCATGCTTGCCTGGACATACACACACACCATGCGCACCTATTGAGCAGCATCTTACGGGGGCTAAATGTATTTGACACACAGCAACTTCTTGCCTCTACACCGGATAATTGCATTGTCAACTATTCAGCAAAGTGGCAGGTGACATCTGAGGCAATTGACTAGCCGAGTCGTTCTGTGCCGGACTGTCAGCTGTCCAATCAATAGAGTTTACAGAAGACACCCTGATTGCATCTGTAACTAATTTAACTTTGAAACCCCCGGCTCCCCATTGCACAAAGTTGCAATTCTATTCAGGATGTATGCTGAGTGGCAGGTAGAAAAATCAATGACAGCTTTCTGTGGTCCTGCAGTCGTGGGCTTTTGCTCTGCATGGTTAACTAGCCGCTTTGACTTCAAATCAATGAACTGATCAATTGATTAAATTAACAGTGATTTTCTTTTGGTTTAGCAGCCAGGGGCTCATTGTAAAGTGACATTATTGGTTGTGTTGTGTTTTGGGGTAACTCACATTTATAAAATTTAAGGCTTATTAACAGCTCAGCACTAGGAAATTCCACTTTTCCCCTCTCACATGTAATGTTAATTATTTGGGCAGAGGCCACAGCCTACTGGGAGTTGGGATATATCTGAAAGCACTGGATTGGGTTACAGCTTTCGTAGGCCTCAGCTTTCTCTCACCAGTTCAGACGCTGGTTAAATAGTCCTGATAGCTGGAGCATGATTGATGGGGAAGTTTGTCTCCAGTAGTGTCAGGGACTTATAGAGGTGTCAGTCAAGATCGGGGCCTGAATTACTTGTCACATTCTGTGAAAGAATGTCGAAAGAACATGGAACTGCTGCATTACTTTGTTTTTCTCTGCTAAATGACCCGTGTCTTAGCTGTTTGCTGTTTTTACTTGCTGAAGGTTAAAAAGACAGGTTCAAACAGGCTGTGCTTTTTAAAAAAAAACAAATTGTATCTGAAGTCATTTTAATTAAATTTAATGCCTAAAGAACATGAAAAAATTGTGTTTTGCTCATTTTACCAAGTTTGAAGTAGAATGTTTATGGCTCCCTCCTGGAGATAAATAAACTAACACTTACAAAAAATCTTCATTCCAATCAAAAGTGGATATGTTTGGTGTCCTGATCAATTGATTGAATCATTTCTGAATTGGTTCCTGGTCAATGAAACACATCAGAAGGGGTGGCCTCAGAATAGGAATATTCAAAGAATTTAAAGGCAAATACAAGCACTGTTGAATTCTCCAACTGCTCACCACACTCTCCCATAATCATCTTGGCATGATCTTTCTATGTTTATGTGCATGTGACTATATGGGTAATAATATGCAGTCAGTCTACTGTTGCATTTTTGGTATCAGCATGGTTTACATTTTCAACTCTTGTTTTATTGTCGTGCTACAATGTGCTGAACTGATTTATAAATATTCATTTGGGTTTATACTCTTGAGCCAGATTTAAGGAACATTGAATAATCTGCTTTACATTGTTTTCCAACTTTGTTTCACACTAAGATATATAATAATAATCCTTGCATTTGATATAACACTTTTCATGTTTTTGAGATATCTCAAAGCACTTCACAGAATATACTGTGAAATGAATTGACTGTACATTTATGGGCGAAACACGACAGCTAATCGTGCACAGCAGTGTCCCACAAACAGCCATGGATTGAAGTGAACAATTTATTATTGTGCTTTTTTTTCTTGAGGGGTTATTATCACATGTGTGGAGTAAGGAAACTTGCCCAAGGTTCTGCCCTGCTGGGAATCAAACCCAGGTCTTGCGAGGCGAGCGCTCTAACCACTGAGCTACAGGATTCCATAAACAGACACACGCACGCATGCACACGCACCACATGTAACTTAGATTAGAACCTCTGTACAACATGGTTATGATTTCCGTTTGATGTAGAGTGTTTAGTGTAATCCATATCCCTGGCTCTCATTCCTTCATGGCTTTGTTGTGCTTTTACACAGGATCCGGTTTCGTTACCTGCAGCAGTAAAGAGAATCATGACAGTGACGCAGATCTTGACGTGGATGGAGATGACACCCTTGAATATGGGAAACCACAGCATCCTTATTTGATGATTGTTTGTTTTATTCCTGTTTTTGGGGCTTTTACATTTGTGGGATTGGCTTGAGCTTAAAAGGTTACTCTCTGCTTTCTCATCTATAACGTCCATTTTTAAATAGCATGCTCATATTTTCCCATTTTTTTTTTGCATTTTTAAAATAAGTTCTTAACATTTCCATAATCAAAAATCAGAAAGTGGTAATAATATTCCTTGCATTTGATATAGCACCTTATCACGTCTTTGAGACGTCTCAAAACGCTTCATAGAGCGAATTGCAAAGGGTATTGATTGTATATTTTGAAGATGAATAAATGCCTGTTTCCAAGTAAACCACAGATGTTAGATATAATAATAATCGTTGCATTTGATATGGCATCTTTCACACCAAGAAGATGTTTCAAAGCGCATCAAAGGATTTATGTTGAAGTGTAGTCACTATGCATTTTGTTAGAACAATATGAAAAATAAATTGGTAGGGGGTTTCCTTTACTATTGTGTTACTGTAGTAAGGTTGAATCTGTGATAAAGGTTGGAGTAATTTTCTTTTGTAGTTTGCCTATTTCCTTAACTCAACAAAACAGGTACACAGAGGCAGATATTATACCTTGTACTGGCGAGGAACCAGGTGAAGCCAAAGAGCGGGAGGCGCTACGCGGTGCAGTTCTAAAGTAAGTAACAATATATAAATTCAATAGAGGATTTTAGATTGTTTCTCTGCTATAGAAACCTTCTCATTTCATTCTTCAGAATTGTATTTTGGGGGGTTTATAAACACCACCCTTTAACCACGGGTGCTGAATTTGAACCTAGTCCAAGCTGATCGAATAAAATTCTCTGTCAGGACACTAGTTGAAATGAATTTGGGATTGACTCAGTTCTTTAATAGATTAAGTCCGCAGTGTAAAATGTTCAGTAATTTACAGCTGATTGCCACTAAATTGCCAGTCTTGTGCTGAGAGACAGCAGAGATGGCTCGTGCAAGAAATTGGAAAAGTCATATTGTTGAGAATTGAAGGTTTGAGTTCAAGGAGAAGAAAAGGCTAAGGTGAAGTACTTTCATTATAAAGTAATGACACAAATGAACTGTAAAAAATTGAGAAAGTTACAGTTTTGAATCGATTTCAGTAGATTTGTGGACTATATAATCTCACTCTGAACGCTGAACATTCTCCATCCCATAGGCCACAAAAAATGGTAGTATGTTTAACAGTGATGCCATTAACTAGGATGTATGGTTTCCTTTGCAGTGGTGGAACTCCAAGCAATCGAATAACACCAGAGTTTTCCAAATGGGCCAATGATGGTAGGTAGTCAAACAAAGTTAAAGCCGGTTTACAGTAGGAATTGCCTTTGTTTTTGTGATTTGCCCCTTTTAACAATGTTGGTGATTAACACTGAGGTGATCTGACTGACTGGTAAAAGCTGAATGGACAGAGATGTCTATTGGGAGTTATGCAGAATTGGAGGCAACAGTCAGGTTAATATGGGTGCTGCCTCCAATTTCTTCTCTTTTCCCATGATCTAGTAGACTCGTTTCTTAAGGCCTAAATATTGTGGGAGAGGTAATGGAATAGTGCATTAAAACCTTTTCACCCCTGACACCCAAGTTCAAGTCAAACCCATACTGGTGGAATAAAATTGTCTGCTGATCTCTGCTTGCGTTGAGTTCAAAGCGAAATACATTTCAAGTTGTTTTTTGACTTCCTCATTTGATTTCTTTTTTTAGAAATGCCCTCAACAAGTAATGGAGAGAGCGGCAAACTAGAGGTGCAGACACAGAAGACGTGTAAAAACAGTGAGATTGAAAAGTAAGTGCTCCAGTGTTGACAGAATGGATCAGTCCGTTTCTGCCCTGACCGACTTACAGAACAGACAAGTTGTGTTTTCGTTCTCTATAGCAACAATCTCCAGGTTGTCTGGTAGCGGAACATTTTAAGTGGAGTCGTCACAAATTGGAATGTACTAAAACCAGTTGATCATTTCTTGTTGGATTCTTTTGATGTTAGTGGTTGGGGCATCCAAGATTGCAGTAAGATATTCCAGATGTGCATTTTGTAAGGAAACCATGTAAAAATGCCATTTGGAGTCAAGATTGTTTTTATGATTCCCAGAAATTTATAACGCGAAATAGTTCCACAATTTAAAATACACATCCAAAAATATTGTCATTAGCAAGCACTTGGAATTTAAGTCAAGAATTTATTATTATTATTAAGTCACTACATTCTCCTATGTTTGGATCTGCACTGTGCCAGAAGATTGTAAATCTCATTTTTTGTTCAGAAGGATTCTTATAAGGAATTGGAATATACTTGAAAGGGAATTGGAAATGTACTTGAAAAGAAAAAAATTGCAAGTCTAATGGGTAAAGAGCAGGGGAGTGGGACTCTTTCAAAGAGCTGGCACAGGCACGATGGGCGAATGGCCTCCTTCTGTGCTACAGGATTCTTTGATTCTATGATTGTGACGACTCGACATGATTGCAGCACAGATTAGTGAGTTAAGCGCTCTGGGACGCTATCCTGCGTGAGGGACACTATATAAGTGCAAGTTGTTGTTGGTGCCAATGCCTTTAATCTATGTGGGGAAGATTTTCCAAAAAAAGGGGTTCAGAAATTTTCTCTTTACTCCAATCTCCTACTCTTTCCCCCCTCCCCCTGCCACCCTCCCCGAAAAAGATTTGGTTAACTGGAACCTCAGAACGGTGACTGGCTTATTAATAAAGATTAGCATTTATTTCTCAGTGCATTCAGTGCTGCTCCAGCAGCCTTCGAGTAAGTAACAACTGAATGCGAAATGGTCACAATCAATAGATCAATTATCAGTGCTTGCCATATAAATAGGTGCAATTGAGTTTTATTATTTCAAACAGTCATCTCACTAAAATGGAATGGATTTTTTTTATTTTAAAGTACTTCATTATTTTTTTACAAGTGTTGATGATCGAAATATAATCGCGCCAAGCAGTTTTAAAGCGCCAGAAAATATTCCATCATTTAAATGTATTCTTAATGTAAATATGTGCGGAGTGTTTCATTTTACTGTTTGTTTTTCGACAAAATTGATACAACACCAGAGTGCTATTGACTGCCATAATTGGTTTGTTTATTGGCAAGATTTGTGCTGGGTTTTAATTAGTGCTTGGTTGATTTAAATGAGGGGTGAAATGGCTGTATGACTGTGGACAGAATAAGTGTTGCAGGCTTTTATTTCTGCTTCAAGACAATAATAATAATAATCCTTGCATTTGATAGGGCACGTGGGAGTGGTGGGAACGCAATAGAAATGCCAATTGTTGTTGTTTGTGGGTGAGTTGAGGGGAGTTTGGTGATGCAGTCCCCACTTAGTTTCATTTCAGTTTCATACCCATAATGAAAACCACCAGATTTCCTGGTGTTGCATTATCCTGGAACCATTTCACAGTTGTTCCCACTGGCTCCACAGTGAGTTGCAGTTTGAATGGAATTGGTAACTGAGAATGCACATCGCGTGAGTGATGAAATTATCTCAGATGCATCTCGAATGCACCAAAACCATGAGAGTTTATTTTCTCTGTTGCTGCTTCCACTGTACAATAAAGATAGCAAACCGGGAAGAAAGACCTAGAGCAACGTCTTCTGATACTCGGACCCATCTCGTGTCCTCTTCCGTCATTCAGTGTTTTGCATCTGCTCTGATGTTGTACTCTCCCCTAAAATGAAGAAAATGAATAAACCGCAACCACCTGCACCTTTATAAAGCGCAGCGGTGAAGTCTGCCAACGGAAAAATGACGGACACAGAAAAAGTGGCTGTCGGTTGTCCGCATTTTCCCTAGGACCCTGCAGTCCATGCCCCTCCATCCATACTGTAAAGAGCACCATTTGTTGGCCAAGTTTGGGACCAGGGTTAAATAGATTTTATGTGGGGACAGTTGTGGTTGAAGCTGGGTGACTGGTGATGGAGAGGTGAGATTTGGTAATCTGGAAATTCTGACAAAGGGGTAGAAGGAAAATGTGTAGTTCTGGTCAGATAACCAAGCAGGCAAAACATGGTTAGAGCCAGGTAGCCAAAGGGCAAACGCACTTTACAGGTGGGTGGCTTGTGGATGAGCAACAGCAACAAATGTTAGAAACGTTCCTGAATGTCTTTCTAAATTGTATCATTTGCCCATTTTTAACATTTGGCTGTGTGTTTTAAAGCGAGAGTAATTATTGTAATGCTGTGGCTGAGTTCCTGCTAATGTGCTTTGCACTGTAAGCTGACCATTGTTCTTCTATGATGGAAAGGAGTGGGATCTGAGGCAGAGTAAGTAAGGTGTGGGAATGGTATACAGTAGAAGAATGATGCAGGTTTTACTGTGACACCAGATGTAATTAATTTGGGAGAATGCAACAAAAACCTCAACATATTGAGGAAATGTGCTGTCGTTCCCTATTCCTCTTGCCAAAACATACAGTTCCCTTGTTTTCCCTGCAGCATGCACTAGTTCCTGTGGAAGAAGACTGCTGATAAGGCTCAAACCATTCTCAGTCTCCAAGCTAGCTGCAATATAGTATATTTTGGAGTCCTGTAGCTCAGTGGTTAGAGCACTCGCTTTGCAAGTGAGAGACCTGAGTTCAATTCCAGGCAGAGGGCGAAACCTTGGGCAAGTTTCCTTACTCCACACAGAGCCTAATAATAATCCCTCCAAAACAAAAACAATAATAAATTGGTCATTTTCAATCCATGACTGTTTGTGGGACATTGCTGTGCGCAATTGGCTGCCACGTTCGCCCACAAATATACAGTCAATTCACTTTACAGTGAAGCGCTTTGGGACGTCCTCCCAACGTGAAAAGCGCTATATCAAATGCAAGGATTATTATTATTATTATTATTATTTTGATACCAAACTAATACGACACTGGGACATTCTCTCTCGCCCCCACCCCCTCTCCCCATATGTGTAATTTATGTTTAAATCAGAATTGCATTGAATGTCCATTCAACCTGTAGGATTTCTCGGGGGCATTTTTATACACACTGAAGAAATTTATAAATTAAGATACCGAATTGTTTGAACTTCTGATTTGTTATGTTTTGGTGAAGAGTCACAAGGTAATAAATGCAGCGATCCAATGCAATCCGTCCTGCATCCATTGTAAAAAGGGCAATTTGCCGAAGAATATATCACTGTAACAAGAATTTACAGCTGAAAGTTTTTTTTAGTTAACCAGAATAACGCAATGGATTTTTGTCATTTCTATTCACTAAACAGAAACATTAATCAGAAACATCAAGTACATCAAGTGGAATCAACTGTATCATTAATATGAACACAATCTGTCAGTGTTTGATATATGAGCCATCTAAAGCAAGAGAGAATTCCCTACTTTTTAGTAACGCTCCCCAGGGGAACCTTAAAAATTGCAGTAGTGTTTTATCTGAGCTGCGAACTCTTTTAACCCCCCTCTCTTTCCCCTTTTCCCTTGAATCTGCCACATTCTTTGTCGGTGTCTCTTCTCACTCCATCCACCCCACCTCTCACTTGTGCACTGCTGCACAACGACTCCTGTTGAACGATCTCTATGTGAGCCTGGTAAGGTTCAGTTGGTCGGGCGCTGGCTTGAGCTGCTTAAATTGATATTGGGGTCCTACTTTGGAAGCTGTGGCTGTGCGTCTAGTGGTACCTGACTTTTTTTTCAAACCGGGTGATAGAGGTATGATGTATGCCTAATGTGGCAGCAAGAGGCCTTCAGTCGAGATTGATTCATCCCGAGCCAACGTAGGTACTCTGCAAGCTGGGAGACGACCGCTGGCATGATGTATGACATTAAGTGTTTTAGCAAGTCGAGGCATGAATCATTCAAGATGCTGCGTGTCAGAGTTAAAGCAAACAGTTGCTGCCGCTTGAATTCCTATTGGAGTCAGTTGCATTTTGAGGAGTGTATGAAACAGACATGACGTATGAATGTTTATTTAATAATTCTCTAATATTTTCAGTGTGGCTAAGGCTTGTCCAGCGGGGAGTTGTAAATCAGGGATAGGAGGCCATTAATCAGGGGGAATAAAATGGAGCGACACGCTTGCAGCTGCTACAAATGCAGGGGTTTTAATATTCATCTCCCAGCCCTCGATGAGGCTAGCTCGTGTACCCCTGGCAAGATAAATGGGGCTTACAAGACTGGCAATCTGATTGTTGCCAAATTTCATGCTTGCTTGAAACAATGAGAAATTTCCGTGTAGCTCTGGTAATTGAATCTGTCTTCCAATTTATACACACTGACACACCGGCTTTGAGACAGTCGAGAGGAGCTTGCCTTTCACAATGTGATTGCAGGGCTAAAAGTGGCTGCACATCAATTGTGCTCCTTATTTTTTTTCAGTCAGTTATAATTTTTATCCACGACAAACTTACAAGTGCTAATAATTCTAAACACCATTGTGATCCTGTAATATTTAAGGCTAAGTCTTCATTGATTTTAAGACTGTGCACTTCCCAGGTGCAGTTTTTCTGTTTAGCTGCTGTGACTTGTACTCATTTCTTTACTGAATACCCAGTAACGTTTTTTTTTAAGTGCAGATGTGAAAAAAAATTATAAAATGGACAAATTATGTAAATTGGATACAAAAGCAAGAAATACAACTTTATATTTGAATTTTTTTTAGTTTTCCTAAAAGTTTAGTTTTTGTTAGTAAATTATCTAAAGTTATAATAATATATAATAATAATCCTTGATTTGATATAGTGCTTTTCACATCTTCTCGACATCTCAAAGCGCTTCAAAGAATATACTGTAAAGTATAGTGACTATATATTTTTGGGCAAACACGGCAGCTAATTGCGCTCAGCAATGTCCCACAAGCGGTCGTGGATTGAGTGACCAAATTGTTATTGTTTTTTTTTCTTGGGGGCTTATTATCAGGCTTGTGGGTAAGGAAACTAGCCCAAAGCTTTGCCCTGCCAGAAATTTAACCCAGGTCTCTCGCTTGCGAGGCGAGTGCTCTAACCACTGAGTTACAGTGGAGTCCTGTAGCTCAGTGGTTAGAGCACTCGCTTTGCAAGTGAGAGACCTGAGTTCAATTCCAGGCAGAGGGCGAAACCTTAGGCAAGTTTCCTTACTCCACACAGAGCCTAATAATAATCCCTCCAAAACCAAAAACAATAATAAATTGGTCATTTTCAATCTACGACTGTTTGTGGAACATTGCTGTGCGCAATTGGCTGCCGCGTTCGCCCACAAATATACAGTCAATTCACTTTACAGTGTGTTCTGTGAAGCGCTTTGGGACGTCCTCCCGACGTGAAAAGCGCTATATCAAATGCAAGGATTATTATATATTATTATTATATATACAGGACTCCCAAGTTATGCATATTTCAAGTCTTCTGCTGTCCTGGGTATTCATTTTTTTAGGTGACCCCTCATTATTTTATGGCAATCTTTCAGATTGTGAATTTCAGCAACATAGACCATTATATAATCCTACATTTCTTTGTGCAGGGATTACTATATTTTTTGTGGTGCGTTTTTTTTAAAAAAAACTAAGCTTTTTTGAAGCATAATATAATTTAGCGAGCTTTTCCAAGTCATGCCAAACCTGACATCTCCTGCATCAATCTGTTTGGTTCTGTCTCTTCAGGAGTTGACTGTCATTGCAAGCAACTTCCCTGTACTTCTACCCCACCCCCCAACTGTGTTGGCAAAATTCCCAGTCTTGAGATGTAGGCAGGTGATTACCTCTCAGGTCTTTGCCGTTGCCAATGACATCTAATGCCCTGATTTACAATGAAAACATGCTCTTCAGAACAAACGGGGCACCATTATATTCTGCGTGAAAGCCTGTAAATTTATGATGGTACATTATCATGTCTATCAGACAATGTTTCGTTGTACCGGAAAGTTTGTTGGAGAAATGTTCTGTATGATCTTGTCATCCTTTGAAAATATAATCTAGCACCTTTTCATACAAAAGTATCTAGTTTTTCACAGGAAATTAAGCCCATGATGCAGTTTTGGTGGGGAAAAAAAGTACTTTATTGTCTGTGGAAGGTTTTCACTGAATATGGGTCCAAAGACAGTTGAGTGAATGCATTCTCTGGTCAGAAACTCCTTGATCTTTGCTCAGGACATCCATTAACAACCACTGTTTGCACCAGCCTGAGCATAAGCTGTCTCAATAATTCAATAAGGCTGTCGTGAACATTGTGACTTAGTGGAATGCTGTGCATCAGGAAGATGGTGAAGTGGTCAAATATTGTGAAAGGCAAATGCAGCTTCTATGACGGGATCATTTCAAATCTCTACTTAACCTCCGGCTCTTGACATTCTTTTCAAAGCTATCGTCAGGGTTTAAATAAGACTTCAGTGCATTCCATTCCAGAATAATTCTCTTAGTCTTGTCCTTGACAACAACAACAGATTGCATTTATATCGCGCCCTTCACATTGGGAGGAGGGAAGAGAGAAGTAATTCAGTATATACTGAAGTATGTATTGGTGGACTTACAGTGCAGCGTTTCAAATTGCATAAAAGCAAGGAAAAAAAATCATTTAGCGCATCCAGTCTGTTGCTTTCAACAGACTATGTGGGCTTCGTTCTGTCATGCACTCGCCTGAGAAAGTCAAATGAAACCTTGACAAAGAATCTGAAATTCCTCCCTGCCCTTATCCCTGTGTCGTAAACTCCTTCGGCCTCTCGCTTCTTTTCACACCGCGTCTATGATCAAATATTCCACATCTACAGTCAGTTCTTTGTACCTTGCTTTACCCACAAGGTTACATGGAAAACCAAATGCATACACAAGACAATTTAACTGCTGTATCCTCGTGAGAGTCAAATATCCGTAGCACAAGTTTCCTGGCATATTTTTTTGCTGAAAATATCCCGTAGTTTTTCTATGGAATATTTTTTTCTTGACATCACTTTTTTTGATCTCTGCTGTTGGAGCATTGCAGTTGATGTTGCTGAGCGGTAACTTGTGACCATCTCCTTGTCATTGAAATATCTTAAAAGTGAAAGGACCTTTGCAAGGATCATTCTATGTGTCACTCCGTAGAATGGAACTTTTCAAATGAGCAGATTCCATGTTAGTGTTATTTATGGAGTCACATGGTGTTGAATGACGTTTCCTATTTTGATTGGAACTCAAGCAAATCAGTGTTTCTGTTCGGAAACTGTATTTTGATCCACATGATATTTTCAGTAGTTATGCTTTGTAATAAAACAGGCCAAAAGTATATCCTGTGAAATGCTTTGAGATTTCCAATGTAAAAGATGCTATATCAAACATGAGGGTTGTTGTTGTTATATCTGTGTGCCTGCTTTGCAGACTCTGATCACCATTTTCCAGTACTTTTTTTTAATTCTTACTATTTATTTGAAAACTCCTTCAATGTGGCTAGAATTCTTATTTTTAGTGTTTCTCTGGGTTTTGCTGATACAACAAAAACAATAAAATCACATTTATAGAGCGCCTTTCACATCGGGAGGATGTCCCAAGGCGCTATACAGTCAAGGGTCAAGACCCGAGTATGGGGGAGGGGTGGTGTAGAAGTGAGGGAAGACAGAGAGATGGGAGGCTGACCGAAGGCATGATCGAAGAGGAAGGTCTTGAGACCTGCCTTGAAGGAGGCAAGGGAGTAAGTGAGGTGAAGGGACTGTGGGAATAGAGTTCCAGAGTGTGGGGGCAGAAAGGCTGAAAGCCCGCCACCGATGGTAGGGTGGTTCGGGAGCCATGGAATAGGTCGGAGCCCGATGAACGGAGGGAGTGGGCAGGTTGGTAGGGAGTCAGTAGGTCAGAGAGGTAGGAGGGGCAAGGCCATGGATGGCCTTGGAAGTGAGGACGAGGATCTTGAACTCGATCCTCTGGGGGATGGGGAGCCAGTGGGGTCGGGCGAGGGTGGGAGTGATGGGGTCATGGAGCCTGTTGCGCGAGACTACACAAGCTGCAGAGTTTTGGATGATCTATAGCTTGTGAAAGGAAGAGTTGGGAAGGCCGATGAGGAGGGAGTTTCCATAATCGATCCTTGATGTGACGAATGTGTGGGTGAGGGTTTCGGCAGCCTGAGGGGTGAGGCAGTGGCGGAGTCTGGCAATGGAGTCCTGTAGCTCAGTGGTTAGAGCAATCGCTTTGCAAGTGAGAGACCTGAGTTCAGTTCCAGGCAGAGGGCCAAACCTTGGGCAAGTTTCCTTACTCCACACAGAGCCTAATAATAATCCCCCCAAAAAAAAACCAATAATAAATTGGTTATTTTCAGTCCATGACACTTTGTGGGACATTGCTGTTGGGTGTCATCTGCGTACATGTGGAAATTGATATAAAATGATAATCATTTTACTTGCCTTTGGTTGTCTTTAATTTACTCAATCTTCCTGCCTCCCAGATGCTATTAAGTCGTCAAGTTAATGTCTCATAATTCACTCAATAACATGCTGCTTACACAATCTATCACCTTCAATCAGAATTGTTTGCAAATGTACTTTCCTCTGTTGCCCAATCCAATGCAGAGATCTTAATGGATATTGTAAACTATATGTCATTGAAGGTTATTAAGGAATTAAGACCATCAGTGTTTGCAAACAAAGTTTGTTCAATTATCTTATGACATTCAAAACTGGTGCAATTTTACTACAACTTAGTGTGGGTTGATGGTAGTGTTGTCCTATGGATTCATATCTTCTAGAATGTATTTTGAGAGTGCCTAAACCCATTTTTCTTAAGCCACTAGAGAGTGGAAGAGTATTTACTTATCCAGTCGTTTTCTAACCAGGTAGTAAAATACAATCACTGTCTTTGAATTGACTCCCTCCAGTTTGGTAAAGCTCCATCTTGTGTCCACTGAATCATGAAATGATCATAGTAGACACAAGGTGATAAACAGACTTTGAAGGTTATAGTTACAAACTTCTCAAACTGTAGTAATGAGTGCATGTTTATCAATGTGTGAAATGTAAGATGAACGCCACACGTTAATTAAATGGAGTGAGTAAATATAATCTGAATTGCCTGTTGGTGTGAACAGTGGTAAATTCACAGAAACGTGAATTCCCTTTTCACCTCCCCATGTAGTATTGGATATTCAGTTCAGACATTGATATAGACATTGATATAGGATTTCAGAGTAATGTTCACTATAGTTCTCAGGCCTGGTATGCCCACAGTGTATAACCATAATACAGCAAAGAATCCTGCTGTCTGTAGAACGATGTGCCAGTATGACCGGGCACTTTTAAGAGAGCAAGAAAATTGGAAAACACAGTGACCAATAAACTGTTCTCCCAATAAACTGTTCTTAAAGTAACTTGATAAAGTCCTCAAACTGTGTCCATGTCAGGGGGGCGTCAGGGGTTTCTCAGGAATTACTGTGAAGTGTAGTGTATTTTGCAGGCAGTGTCCCACAAATAGCCATAAAGTGAATGACCAATTTGATTCGGGTGATTGTTGGCCAGGAGACCGAGAGAGAGAAACTCCCTTCTCTTTTCGAATTAGTGCAATGGGATTTTTAAGGACCATCCAAAGAGGCACGAGGGATCTCGCTTTAACGTCTCATGTGAAGGATAGCGTCTCCAATATTCCTCAATGCCATCCTCAGAAGAGGACACCATAGGTACATCTCCACGATTTTACTCATTGCTACATCATTTATCCTGTCTGCACAAAGTGAGATTGCCAAATCACACCTTTAGAAGGGAGCTGAATAGTAACTTGTCCAGTCAAATGTATGGTAGGATCCCCTCAACGTTAGAAAAAAGAGAAGGCTTTCATTTCATCTGTCTGGACTTGACTCAAGTAGCTGAGATGCGAACGGGTAGTTTTATTGATTTGCTGCGGAGTGCAGCCCACCCCCCCTCTCCTCCCCACCTTGTGTCAATGTTTGTTTTAACAGGAGGAATAGTGCATTCCTTTTCACCGTTTATGAGCTGTTTTAAACTGCTACTCTTTTTGAGTTTTTAACACACCAGAAGCGGCCATTCAAATATTTCAGGTTTCCGAGGGGGCGTAATGTAATATGTTTTAATTAATGGGTTGCATAGCAAAGCCATCCGAGATGCTAATTTGGGAATTCCTCTGTTTAATTTGAGGAGCAAAGAGCACACATGTGCACTAATGTTTGACAAATGACCTGCTCTGCGTGATAGACCTAGCTGGGTCCATTGAGACTCTCCACCATGATCATTATTTGCTAATGAAGTTAATGGATTCCGTTAGAGGCTGCATTGTCGCCTAGACAGAGGCACGGTGTGAGATAATTAATTCAGTGTGTGAGTTACTGGGATGAGTGGGAGAACATGCCAGTAGTGAGTGGGTTTAACTCCAGTTTCTCAAGAATCATGATACAGGCAAATCCAGTTGTCGGCTTTTTTTTCCCCACTTCTCAGCTTTCTCCTTTGACATTGCATCTGAAGAGATTGTCAAACCCTCAAATACATGATATTTGCCCATAAAATACATAGTCACTCCACTTCTCAGTATAGCCTATGAAGTGTTTTGAGACATCCTCCTGACCTGAAAGGCACTATATCAAATGCAAGGTTTATTATTATTTCTGTATATTCTTTTTGGTTTACTAAATAACATTGGGAAATAATGGTTTAGGTTTAATGCACCCTCATTTAAACATGCACAGAAATTAATTTGCATTGGTTTTAAAGTTGATAACTAAAATGCTGTACTCTCCACAAAATGCTCTAATGGAAGAGATTTTGATCTTGGCCACTAAAATAAGATCATGGTTTCCATTTTTTCCCCCTTCAATAAGGGGCGTGATTCCAAAGGTGCTAACAGCTCTATGATACCTTGCCGAATCTAAGCTAATTTTAGCAGTCAAATTCAACTGCAGTGTCAAATTGATTCTTTCCTCATTGAAAAACTACACAGATTTACTTTCCCTTCCTCTTACCATGAGCCAGATGAAGTGTACCCCACCCACTTCCCCAACAACAACAACTCGAGTTTATAAGGCGCCCTTCACACCAGTAGTAACTTGGAGCTCCCCAGCTGAGATCATTGCATAGCAAGAATTAAACCCATTGTTGTACAAGCCATGTGTATGTTTGATAGGTCACAATTGACGTATCTTTAAAGTTAGCAGGTTTAAACGTCATTTATTTTTTCCCTCGAAAAAGAATCACTGGCTTTGTTCTGTGTTATACAACAGCAGACATTGTTGGAAATTAATGGCTGGAGTTAGTCATCAAGCAACTAAGAGAGAGATTGGTTTGGCAGTTAGATCATCGCCACTGGGCAATTCTTCTTAGCTAGGATGTGTAAAGAAACACAATTGAGTGACCGGCTGAGATGTAATAATAATAATAATCGTTGCATTTGATATAGAGTCTTATCACGTCTCAGGGCGCTTCACAGAATATACTGTAAAGTGAACTGACTGTATGTTTTGTGGGTGAAAACCCGGTAACCAATTGCGCACAGCAGCGTCCCACAAACAGTTGTTAATTGAGTGACCAATTTCTTATTTATATAGCACCTTATCACGTCGTTGAGATATCTCAAAATGCTTCACAAGATACACTGTAGTTCTAAGGGTGAAGAATATGGACTCCCAAGTGAAGAACATTTCACGTCCATGGATCTAAATAGGTTTGTTTTGTGTACCCCCACAACTAAACCAGTATGTTTTCAGTAAACGTGAACGTTACGTGTAAATATTCAAAAGAGTTGCTGGCTCCTTTGTGAAGTTGGGGGAAGCGTGCTGAAATGGTTAATTTGTGAGCTCTGTCCACTTAATAAATGTATTTTTAACAAGGTCTGGAGCGTATGAACCTACAATAAGTAAATCAATAGTCTTTCTATTGATTGTGCAGCATTCACATATTGCACTGATCTGTGGCGAGCATGGCAATTTTTTACAACTAAATCAGATCTTGATGTAGTTTACTCATTGGTTACAAGCTGGATCACACCAGCTATTTGATGTTATTTCCTGCTGGCTTGACCTTGGGTCACCTTCACGTGCCTCCACCATCTCGCTGCCTTCACATCCTCCACGGTCTCGCCCCCACCATACCTTTGACCTTCTTCAATTTGTCCACTCCCTTCGCTCAGTGAATAGGTGGGCTTCCACCCCTGCACCCTGGAACTTCACCATGGAGTCTCTCTGACTCACTCCCTCCCCTCATTCAAGCCCTGTGCTTTTGGTCACTTTTTCCCTTCCGTCCACTCGGCTGCTTCAGCCAGCAGTGTCAAGTTCCTTGAGAAGCCCCACAGATATGAAAGATGCTATATCAATGTAAATTGCATTATATTTTAAAAACAATTCTCCGTTCACTATTCATAAGCTGATTCACACTCTGTTCTTTAACTGAGGGCAGTTTTGTGACCTAGTTGTAAACCTGTGATATTACTGCTATTTACTTACCACTAGGAAGTGCAAAAGAATGTTTACTGGATTCTTTTGCTGTTGGGAATTCTTACCACTGGCTTTGGACAGTTAACACACTACACCAAAAGATCTGCTATTTTCAGGCTCTTTAATTTGTGGTCTTTTCTGATTCACAAATGGCTTTATTGTGAGGCACAATTTCTTTGTTTGTCTACACGTTGTCGCATTAATTTCTTGTGCTTATTTCCCACATTTATTTCAGCAGTAAAGCTCGCAGCTGTTTCTCAAAGATTTGTGGAGTTACCGTTGCAAACTTCTTTAAACTGCAAAATCAATGTGTGACTGTTGACGTGTGAAATTTGGCCAGACCTCCCGAGTGCTGTGAATAAATGTAGCCAGGCTAATTTGAGCAGCACTAAATTTCCAGAAAACAAATGCCCTTTCAAGTCTTGACGCTAAAGCTTGCTTACTTGCACGAATAGATGTGGTTTATAGGACCCCTACGTAAGTGATAAATGGCTACTGGTTGTGCAGAAACATAAAGTGATCAGCTCGTTCTTTTGAATGTTCTTCCCACGACTCAAAGGTGCTTATTTCACATGAGGTGTTCTTTCGTGAAGTAAATGGATATTTTTGATCACTCACTTGATTGGTACTGGCTACGCAAAAAGGTTAGTGTTGAACCCTGCCTCCTGCACCAGAAAAGATTGCTTTATGCAGTTGAATGGGTTCTTTCTTTTCCTCCCAGACCTATTTTTTTCACCAAATTGTGCCATTTACCAACTTTATCTTTCTAATCTGTTTTTTTGGGAAGGAGAGCGATAGATAAATTGCTTGCACTGCATGGCTCTGGTCAGGTCTAATCTAAGTTGGCAAGCAAAAGATGCAATTGTGCACAGCTTGCATTTGTACAGTACCTTTCAACTATCTTGAAGCACTTAAGAAATATAATGGAGACCAAAGAACAGAAAAAGAGATTTACAGATGTTAACCAAAAGTACGGTAGAAAAGATACGATTTTAAGAGTGTTTTGGAAAAACAGGGAGCAAAAAAATGAGGCAAAATGATTTGTGAAGAGAGTTGCAGAGGAATGGTGGCTGAAGGCTTGGCTATTGATGGTGAGGCAGAATGATTTAGGCAAATTGACCTACATATGTTAAGTCTTTGTCTTCAAGCCTCTTTGTTTTCAAGCTTTGAGAATAAAGTAGTTGTGCATATTGTCATTCCACATTACATCTACTGACCAATGAGGATAGTATCACCATTGCATGCTATTATATGAGTCCTGTAGCTCAGTGGTTAGAGCACTCGCTTTGCAAGTGAGAGACCTGGGTTCAATTCCTGGCAGGGTGAAACCTTGGGCAAGTTTCCTTACTCCACACAGAGCCTAATAATAATCCCTCCAAAAAAACCAATAATAAATTGGTCATTTCAATTCACGACTGTTTGTAGGACACTGCTGTGCGCAATTGGCTGCCGCATTTTGCCCACAAATATACAGTCAATTCACTTTACAGCATATTCCGTGAAGCGCTTTGAGACGTCTGGAAGACTTGAAAAGCGCTATATCAAATACAAGGATTATTATTATTATTGCCACGTCCACAATATAGAAGGATGCCATTAGTACACCAGTGTTTAGAAATGCAGCTTAGTAATGTGAGACACAAAACTTCACATGCTCAGGCTGATTCTGGCTATGCTCACACGGTGATGGAACTGTTAGAGATTTGGTGCACACTGCCTCGCTGCAGTAAATCACACCACTTCACAATTACCATCTCCTCCCTGTGGCCACCTATGCCCTCACAGCCCAGGGCCTTCTGCCTGTGTGTAAACAAACTGTCAGTCGGTATTGCATCAATCAGATTGCGCAGATCGCTGCTACAACACTGCCCATTTCTGCCTCCGTTTGCTGTGTTGAAATGCCATTTTCAAGAAGATGTTATTGTCTGAACCAATGGAAGGGTACTTTCACACATTGCCTATTCGAGCAGAAACTAACAATGAGGGCATGATATTATCAACCTTGTTGTTATAACATATAGGATGCAAACTGCCCTCACATTTGTCCAAATGAAATGTTTGTCTTCCCCTTCCCTTTTACCATGCTGTGTAAATGTCTTTCCTTTAGGGGGATTGAGCAGCACAATCCAGTGACTACTGGGTGGATATTTCCTTTCTTAGAGATTACAAAATCTGTTTATTTGAATGGTTCTCCATCCCATTGTGAAACCCAAATTAATTAGAAATGGCTTTAAATCCATCAATACCGTTTGTATATTGCAATATCTGATTCATTAATAATAATAATTAGAATAATGATAATAGTTAAAATATTATTTCTGTTCTATCCTGGTATCTTTCAGGCTCCTGTATCCTGGATTCTGAGTGTGAGGATAGTCAGGTAACTATGGTTATTCCATGCCTTCCATCCACTGTTGTGGGCAGGCAGTATCAGTGTAGGGTCTGGAGTTAGAATGTTTGACAGTGATTTTCTTCATTACTTCTGCTCCAGAAAATGTGAACAAATCCTAAAATGTTGAGCATCAGCCGAGGTGGGAACTTTGGATTCTCTGTTTGTGGTGCTATGCACTACTATTCGAAGGGAGAAGAGAGTTTCTCCAGCAGCCCCTCTGATAAAATTGGTCATTTACATCATGTCTGTTGGTGGGACATTGTTGCGTGTAAATTGACTGCAATGTTTACCTACAAAATACACAGACACCACAGTTTGCAGTATTATGTGAAGCGATGTTCTCCTGACGTGAAAGGCACTATATAAAATGCAGGGATTATTATTATAAACTGTTGTAGTCTCTTCGCTACATTGACACTGGTATCAGAAACGTCTTCAGGTAGGTAGATTCAGTTGTTTTTTTAAAAACTATTTCTTGCTAATCTCGGGAAGTTAAATATGTGGGAAAGATGGGTCTGGTCCGACTTTCCTCGTATGCTTTTGTGTGATGCTTGTACTTTTTTTTCTGCATTCATCTTAGTGACTGGCATCGTAGTATAACATAATTATTCTTAATTTGATTCTCCGTTTGACATCCCCTCTCTGCTGCGAACTGTTCAGTGACCTGACAAGTGTGAAGATCTAAGTACAAGGCTGTCACTTAGCATTGTAGCACTTAAATTTGGGCACTTTCCAGAGGTGCTTTAAAACTTTAGTCTGCTTTTCAGTGATGTGCTTGTTAATCACTCTGCAATTTGTCAAAGGCAAATCCTGCTGAGCTAAGACTGTTGACTATATCGTGGTGCTGGAGTCTCTCACGTGATGACGCTCGTGTACTGCTTTTTGAAGCCCTGACAGGGTTTGAACTCTTAATCGCTCCAAAACAAAAATTGACCAAAACCAAACAAATATTCAGAAAGGAACCATTTCTTTAGCTCTTAGGTAATTAATATAATTTGCAGAATTCCAAAATGCTGGATTGTTTTTCTTAAACCAGGATTTAAAATAATTTGTGAGTTTTCTGTAATATGTTGATCCTCAAAACACGAGCCTTGTGCATTTTTAAAAAAAAGTGTAAATCCATTGTGAATCCGGCGAGTGAACCCCTTTCACTATTCCCTCTTTTGTTTCTTCAGGATATCGGAGGATGCCACCGTAACGACAATCGAAGCGTTGAAAGCCCGTATCCGTGAATTGGAACGACAGCTGTCTCGTGGGGATCGGTATAAATGTCTTATTTGCATGGTATGTGTGGTATGTGCCCTCACTATGCTCCACTGTGGAATTGTAGAAAAAATCATAGCGTTGTCTGTATTGCTGCTAACAATCAATGACTAGTCTGTAGTTCTATTTCTTTTCACATAAATTTTGGTAAGTATCGTTTGAAGTGAAGCAGTGGATGCAAGCACTTCTTTCCCATTACTATTGTCAGGCTATTCTTGAGAGAGCACTTTTAATACTATAGTTTCTGATTACAGTGCAACTGTTCAGCTTCATTGGGGACAGTTGCAAAGTCAAAAAAAAACCTGAAGGCTAAGTCCTTTTTCCTTTAGTTTATACAAAATCAAATCTTTTTTGTTTTATTTTTGCTTTTGAATTATAAAAGTTCTTCAAATAGCTGACTTCAAACGAGACATCCCGCCTACTGATGGTGAGTGAAAGCAGGTTTTGAAGGGTGGAGGTAAATTTGATTTGTTTGAAATGATTGATTTCATTGCTTGGCCGCCATATATATGAACTAGATTGGAACCAGATTCCTCTGATGTTTAGCTGCCCAGAACAATTCAACAACAACAACAACAACTTGCATTTATATAGCACCCCTCACACAGGGTAGTGTCCTAGAGCCCTTGTATTGTAATTCAGCACAATATTCACTTTTGATAATCTTTACCAATTATTTGCTTTCGATAAGGAGATTGGAATCTGCTATCACAGTACCAGTATCATTCCCACATCAGGGTGAGTGTATGACTAGCACATGAACACTATGAAATGCTGTATTGCATATGTGTCCTCAACCTGATGGGACTTTCGTACAAATATGTTGTATAATTGTGGAGTCCTGTAGCTCAGTGGTTAGAGCACTCGCTTTGCAAGTGAGAGACCTGAGTTCAATTCCCGGCAGAGGGCGAAATCTTGGGCAAGTTTCCTTACTCCACACAGAGCCTAATAATAATCCCTCCAAAGCCAAAAACAATAATAAATTGGTCATTTTCAGTCTACGACTGTTTGTGGGACATTGCTGTGCGCAATTGGCTGCCGGGTTCGCCCACAAATATACAGTCAATTCACTTTACAGTGTGTTCCGTGAAGCACTTTGGGACGTCCTCCCGACGTGAAAAGCACTATATCAAATGCAAGGATTATTATTATTATATATTGAACGCTGGCTTGAACATTTTCTGTTTACTGCATCTGTTAGTCGGTCAGTCAATCTCAGGTCTTTAGAATCTGTGGCTTGTGAATCTGCTTGCAATGTAAGTTTGACTACTGCATTCTAAATGGAGGAGAGAATCGAAACACAATGAGCTTATTCTATTGTTCCTCATTTGTTCAATAGCCACATATAAATAAGAATTGTCATTATCTCACAGGAGATGCTGCTCGGACTGATAGGTCAGGTTATTTACCCTTTTCTCTTAAGCCTTAGGCTTGCCCTCAGTTTGTTTTTCTCTCTCTCTTATATATAGCAGACTGTCTGTTTCACGTTTCCCAGAGGAAAATGAAATTTAAAAAGACTGTTAGGTTTTCTGTTTCTGCTAAAAAAAAAATTCCAATCTTCTCCTGGTGTGTTTGGAATTGTGAAAGTTGTGCTGTCTTTATTGTTTGTTCAGCCATATTCGTGCTTGTTTTCTACAGTGCAGTTATTTTGCAAAGTTCTTGTGTTGTTTTTCACCAGTTCGGATTTGAGTCGCAGCTTACTGAAGCCAACTTTGGTCAGGTTTCCTTGGGTTGATAGTTAACGTTGGGCTGATAGCTAACCTGTTACCACCAGCTCATGCCTTAAAATTTAAATCAAACTCCCAAGGGTCTTTCCCAGTGACTTATCACCATAACCCCTGTCTTTGTTGTGTGTTATTGTTACATGTCGGTTTGACATTGTGAAGCCTGATTTAGGTTTAGCAACAGAGAAATTTGTTTAGACCCCAAACAATACAGTGGCAAGGAAGAACAAAAGCACTCGAAATGCGATCCCCCAAAACACCAATTCAAATCTCCTGTTATAAAACAGGTTTTGACTTATTCAGTCACTGTAAAACAGTAGCTAGGGGCAAGCGGTATGACCTATAGCTTCTAATCTGTGCTGACGATTCCTTACACCCTGTGGGCTCTTTAGATGAGCGTTAATAGCATTCCATATAATCCTCTCAAGCATTTTCCTGTTGTAGATGTTAAGACAAACTGTCTGTAATTTCTGGTCTCACGTCTCACTCCTTTTTGAATTTTAGCATAATGTTTGCTTGATGGGAATAATTCAAGGAGCCTTCACCTGGAGATATAGCCACATGCGTTATCCCCATCAAGAAAATGTTACGCACATTTTCGAAAAGGATTGAGATGCAAACTTGGAAATTATAGATTATCTAACATCTGTAGCAGGAAATTGTTTGAGAAGTCAGATTAAAAGCAGTCGGTCTCCCAAATAAATAAGAGTGCTTTTTTTTTTACTGCCACTTGCTGTATTGAAAGGAGTTATCACTGAATGAATAGTCTCAGGGCACTAGTTTTGATATCAATAGAACAAAAAGCATTTTATTGATCTCGGCAGTTGTTTCCTTTGCAGTTCAGAGTGGTAGAATACTGGTGTTTCTCCATGTGTTATGCACCAGGACATAACTTGCTTTTACTTAGCAATGTTGGTCTTGACAGCTCAGGATGAGAAATGCTTTGGGTCTGTTATAACAAGGTACTCAATGAGATTGTGTACTAGATTGCCATTCTATAGGAATGCCTTTCTTCCAGTACATTTTTTTAAACAAAGGTCAACTTCCCTGTGTGATGTCCTGATTTCTCATTGTGATCTCCGGTTATTGTTGGGATCTCAATGCTGCCTTTTCTGGGCAAAGGACTAAGATTTGTCTCAAAATAAGGTCTCGCGTAGGAAGATTGAAGGAAGATCACATGACTGCCTAGATCCAAAGTATCAACAGTCGCTCAGCTGATTTTCTCTGTGGGATGATGACAGCAATCCCTATTCCTCTTGATCTCATTCAAAGTAATGCTTAATACCGTACCTTTTATTCTTATCTGAAATAATTGTGGTACCCAGACTGGCGTACAGTAAAAAAAAATGAATTGGTGTGATCGTATTCATCTGTAAAGGTGCTAGTCAATTCATTTTTTAGTGCCAATTTTATGTGGGTGTTCAACAGGATCAGGTTGCATAGGTTAAAAACAAGACCACGTCTTTAACAATCAATATCTGTATAATTATACAAATCTGTTAATCATTTAACATTCGGTCTTGCCACAAGTCTGGCTTTATATTTCATGTATGCAGCCTTTAACCCTTTTAAAGCACCAGTCACTTCATTTGCTAAGAATTTTATAATGTTCCATTCAGTAGGGTCAGGACCACTGTAATGTGATGGGGTTACATTTAAATCTGTGTATCTGAATGGCCTTTTCCTGGATAAATTCATTGAAAATCATTTGAGTTCCCCAGTAAGTGACACTACACAGTATTCTAGAATGCTTGTGTTATTTTTTGTGCTTGGATTTTGAGATGACCCACAGAGACTTCTCTTAATGTACAGTACAATTATTTCGAAACATATTGGAGGGGGCTTTAAAGGCATAGGGTCTTCAGAATAATTGGCACATAAATGCATTTCACATATCAATGAGCTTCACCCCACACTACACTCGTGAGCTCCAAATCACTTGATTTTTAACATGTGATGCCTTTTGACAGATGGAGCCTTGCAAGAGATCATTTGATGTAAGAATGCATCAACTTAAACCATAACCCCAGTTTTTGAATTTTTATTTTCCTTTCTCTTCTACCCTCCCTCAAAAAATAAACATTTCATTCCTTGCTTATTCTTCTTAACATTAATTGCCACAACATTGAATACAACCTGTGCACACAATGCTCTTCCAAATAGTCAGTAAACAAAATTAAGTTTCTTATGCTTGTGTATCTTACACAACCTACTTAAATCTTTTATATATCAGTAAGGTAATAGTAATAATTTTTCCCATTTCCCATTCCCCTTCCCATTTCCCTAAAAACTGCCACCATCACTCCCACTTTGAAAAAACCCTCACTTAATGCGTCGCAGCTATCAAGCTACCGGCCCATCTCCAACCTCCCCTTCCTGTCCAAGGTCCTTGAAAGAGTTGTCGCCTCCCAGTTACGCTCTTTTCTCTCCACCCATTCATTATTCGAACCCCTTCAGTCAGGTTTCCGTGCTGCCCATAGTACAGAAACTGCCCTGGTCTTCACTTTGTTTCCACGAACGGCTTTTCCTCCACCCCCCGCACTGTCTCGTGCGGTGTCCCTCAGGGCTCTGTCCTCGGTCCCCTCCTCTTCACCCTCTATATGCTCCCCCTGTGGTGACATCATCCGCAGACATGGGGTTCACTCCCACATGTATGCGGATGACACCCAACTCTACCTTTCCTCCTCCACGACCACCGATGTCCTGACAGCTGCCTGTCCGACATCGAGTCCTGGACGAGAGACAACTTTCTTCAGCTCAACGTGCGTAAAACTGAGGCCCTCCTGATTGGCTCACGTCAGCGCCTCCGCACCTCAGGCGCTGACACCATCAGCATCCAAGGCTGCACTCTCCACCTCTCAAAGCCATCAGGAACCTCGGGGTTCTGTTCGACCCTGAGCTGTCCTTTCTTCCTCATATCCGCGCCACAACTGGCACCGCCTTCCATCACCTCCGGAACATCGCCAGACTACGGCACTACCTCACCCCTCACGCTGCTGAAACTCTGGTCCACGCCTTTATCACCTCAAGGCTGGACTACAGGAACTCTCTCCTCGCCGGCCTTCCCGGCCCTCCCTCCACACTGCAGGTCATTCAGAACTCTGCAGCTCGTGTACTGTCCCGCACCAGCTTCGGGACCACATCACTCCCACCCTCCCCTCGCTCGCCTCCACTGGCTCCCCATCCCCCAGAGGATCGAATTCAAGATCCTCATCCTCACCTACAAGGCCATTCACGGCCTCGCTCCCTCCTACCTCTCTGACCTACTATCCCCCTACCTACCTGCCCGTACCCTCCGTTCCTCTGGCTCCGGTCTGCTCCACATCCCCCGCCCCAACCGCCCTACCATCGGTGGCCTTCAGCCTCTCAGCCCCCAAGCTCTGGAACTCCATCCCCCAGTGCCTTTGCCGCCTCCTCCCTTTCCTCCTTCAAGGCCGGTCTCTTTGACCATGCCTTCAGCTCCCCTCTCGACTCTCTACCCCCTCCTCGCTCCCTCCCTTCCCTCCCCTCACCCTGACCATTTCCCCCCTGCTCAGCGGGTCCCGACCCAACTGTCCAGCGCCTTGGGACATTCTCCCGACGTGAAAGGCGCTCTATAAATGAAATCTTCTTGTTGTTGTTGCAGTGCCATTTATGAAATCGAAGCACAAGTCAACCTTTTTTTAATCCCTGGAATTTAATTTCCAGTTTTCCCAACATTCTGAAGATGCTACTGTTTTCTGGGGACAGTTGGACAGGAGTCAACCACTCTCCAGTCTCCAGGTCTTTATTCATCTGCGAGTCTGGAGAGTGGGTGGTGACGAGCTGTACGGGGCATGGCACCAGAACCCAATTTGTACGGCTCAATTTCACACAGGCCTTGGCCTTTCCTAACTGACCTATTGAAGCTTTTTAAGACTCAATTCACTCCTGTGTTTGTTTTCTTTGGTAATCTCTGCCTTTTGTGCATTCCTCATCTGATATATTGAAGCTGCTTTTAAATGGTAGCGGTTTTGCCCTTACTGTTCAACTAAACCCAACTAGAGGCCTTTGAATGTTAAAGGAAATTCAGATTGATTGCAGTAACAAATCATAAGGTGTCAAATGACCATTGTTGATGCAGTTGAGGATTACATCATGGCTTCTAGTCAATTTAGTAATCTGTTTATTACCTCCACACTAACTTTTACAAGATGATAAATGCTTTTGTTTTTCAATTGTATTTTAACATTTGAATTTAAAATAAGTGACAGGAAACGGTCCCAGTTGGATATAATGCATTACTCAGTGTCATTATGGCATTTTCTAATATAAGAAATCTGTTTTGGTTCAGAATGTCACCAATTTAGTGTCCACATGCATATAGAAATTTCACTCAAATGCAATCCTAAGCGGGAAGAAATTCTCTTGAAATGCATATTTCAAACCACGCAATTTGATTAAATGTTCCGTCTGTGCTTCTTGCCTGATTTCACCAAGAATGTCAGAAACCATGCTATCTGCTGCCTCCTTAATGATGGAATGGTGTTGCTCTGTGTTTCAGAACTCTTGAAAATCATCCATTCATTTCGGAAAATACTGAAATCATCGGGATTTACAGGAATTTCTGTATTTCCCTTACAAAGTCTTGCGATTCAATACTAGAATTTAGAGAAAGAAATTCATTTTCATGAATTTCATTCAGTACAGCTGGCTCATTAGATTGCAGATAGGGCAAAGAAGAGAAACCCTTTTTACAAGATTTCTGGATTGGTAAAGTTCATAAAAATATTACAAGTCTTTTGTTTCACTGCAGAAATACTCTACACTCACTATTAAATATACTCATTACATTTAGGTAGGTACCTCTGTATACATCCATTGTACAGAGCAAATTTTCTATTAAGAAGCATTAAGTGCTGTATTTGACTTTACATGCACTTGTTTAATCAGAGAGCAGACATTTCTCATAAAAAATAATACAGTTGTTTCCCCAAGCTATTGATACTCAATAGGCCTATTTAGAGGGTGACTGAGAGCTGGATTAGGCTCAGTCTCACTCCACACAATTACCTGTGGTGGAAGCACTTCTGGTTAGTCTCATTGCAATTATGTAGGTAAAATAATACTGTCCTTTCCGCAGACTCTCCTTGGTTATCGAACAAATAATTTGCTTGTAAAGAGGCAGTTTGTACAAAATCACTTCTTTTTGGTGTCTCAGCTCCTCCTAGTGGTAGAGAAATGTGTGTATGCTTCAGCTTGTACGGAAATGTTTGATGAAACAATAAGCAGTACTTGATGCACATCTGGTGATGAATGAGATGGACAATTGTAAGGATAACAATCTTGTATTCTATGAAATGTTATGGCTTAGTCCTGTTGGGCCCATGGAATGTTGCTTGTGGAATAGAATTGGTCATAGTTAAATAGTATATTTTGGACAGACGATTTGGAAGTTTTTTGTTTGGTTACCTTCAGCAGTTTGATCGTGTGAACTTTTAGAGCTCGCTCACTTTTTGGAGGTTTTACATGTGGTTATTTACGATCAGGAGATTAAATAAATTAGGGAAAGTTCATGATACTGCAATTTGTACATGGTGTTTTGGAAGGAACTGTCTCAAGGGGCCGAGTGGCCTTTACTTGTTCGAGCCTTTGTTCTGAACTGAATGCTTACAATATTGTCAGAAGAATTGGCTTGGAGGAGCTTTCAGCTGATTGTAGGCGAGAACTGAGCTGATAGCAATAGGCAGAAAGTTGTAAACCCAGCTTCACTGTCTGTCATTTCAACAGTCAGTTCAGCTCCTCGAGCCGTCAGCCTCAGAAATGCATTCACACCATCTCGATTTCCCTGAAAACTGATAAAATCGCTAGTAGAACTGATAAAGGAAAACAAATATTTTTGTTCAGCGATCCTGGTGGCAAGGACTATGCATGAATTAAAATCTCTGAACATGGTATCGCCAAGGCAAAAAGAGACCTGACAGTATGACATTATATTTATTATTTGCAAAACTCGTAGCCATAGTTAGTTACTTCTTTCCTGCATAGTGAATGTCACTTAAAGCAACATTTCAAATACTTGTAGATGGATCCAGCTGGTTCTCAGCTCATAGACTTATCTGTGTAGTCAGTTGTTGAACAGTGATGCATAATAATATAATGATCCTTGCATTTGATGTAGTGAGTGAAGTTAAATGTATCAAAGAAGCATGTTTTCCAGTTGATTTCCTTTGTATGTATAACATTACTATACATATAATCACCGTAGCAAGGCAGGCAGCCCATTATATTAAACATGGTTATTGGGTCCCATAAGATCTATCAACTTGCCAAAATCTTATGATAAGTTGCCTCTTCTGAAAGATCCCTAATGGTGTAAGATAGACCACTAAAACTGTTTGTTTCCAGCTTTTAAGAAGCTTGCACAAAGAAATCATTCACACACCAGAATTTTCTTCTGGTTTTCTTTCATTCAGAACTTAATTTGTATAAAATGTTGTACCCTAATTTGCATGAACACAGTCTCTTTCTAGAATGGAATATTGTATAATGAAATGGGTCTTAAAGAATCCTCCTTTCTCTCTCACCCACCCCCATACACACAAACATACACACTGTAAAGTATAGTTAATTATATTTGAACCTATATTGGGATATTAGGAGACCAGCAAGCCCAAACATGGTGATTGTAGATGGATGTCACTGTTATCAAAGGATAATGGCTACTGCAATAGAAGTGAATGACTACTAATTGCTTCCTGGATCAAGTGTGTGTTCAGTTCCCATGATTCAAGTGCTAACTGTTCTAACCCGTAGCCTAACGGGTCGATTCAAATGAAGGCTCTTTGTTCTTTGTTTATCACCAGCCCAAACAAGGTATCCTCGGGAACAAAGTGGTCGCCTGGACATTTATGAATTGTTTTAATAGTCACTGTGCATACACTACTGGCTTTATTTTTCGAACGAGAATGGCGGATCAAATGGCCAAAACTAAATGTTTTGTCAGTTAGTTGCTGAATGCCTCAAGTCTCAAGTTCAAAGCTTTTGCTGGATATGAATGAACATACCTTATCAGAAATGTTATCTTTGGGGAAATGTAATTTTTAGCAAGCTTTATTTTAGTCAGGTCTTCAAAAGTATCTGGTTGTGTGCAATAGGAACTAGTAATCAATTTGCATCTAACTTGCAAATTTGAAGCGCTTTGAGACTTCTCGAAGATGTGATAAGACGCTATATCAAATGCAAGGATCATTATTATTATTACTTGAACAGTTAAGAACAGCAAAGTGTTAGAATATCACACCTGTTAAAATCAGTTCACTCATTTTGAAGGGAACAGAAGAAAGTCAGATGAGTGCTGCTGAATTGTCTGTTTGGGCAAATAGTTGTGGACCATCAACTTTTTACAACTTCATGTACTTTATCATTATATTTTTCATCTTTTTACATCAGAGTGACTTACCTTTCACACAGGATTCCTAGAAAAGTTTGCTTGTTATTGAGCACAAAAACATTCAGAAATATCCCAACAGCAAAAGAAAAATTGAAACAGAATAATTTTTCTATAATGCAGGGTGACCAAAAAGTCGTGATATCTACCCTATTATCTAAAAAACACACAAAAATGTCACAATTTCTTTAAGACTTATTAGACATTGTAATGGTATCATGACGTTTTGGTCACCAAAATATATACATTCATCTAATATACAAAAGCATTCCTGAATCTGTAAATAGTTCTGAATTTTTTTAAGCTTTCTTCAAAATTATTAATTTTAAAAAACACTCTTGTTTTGCTCAGGACTCTTACTCGATGCCCCTCACATCAATTCAGTGTTGGCACGTCCACTGTGAGGAATGCTGGCTGAGGACACTGGTAAGAATCTCCTTCCATTTCTTCATTTTCTTTCTCTCGCTTTCTCTCCTTCTCTCTATCGCTCTCTTTTTCTCTTTCTGGCCTTAGTGCCTTCAGGGGGAAATGTTCTAATCTGTTCAAACATTGCAGTACAGAAGGAAGCAATTAATAAGAAAATGCTCATCTGTTTCGCAGCCAGACTTTTCCAATACACAATTTATTATATAAACACTTTCACGACGTCCTTTAAAATGTGCTTGCTGTGGCGGCTTGTTACTAATGTTACCATTAAACCATACCCTGAAGACAGCAATAAAGTTGGAATGCTAGGGCCCTTGCATCTTTAATCAAAGTGAATGCGTGTAATCTTGTTACTCTGGCCTTTTTTTTATGAAACTCTGAGTTTTACATGGCAGCTGTGTGTGTGTGTTTGTGTGTGTGTGCATGCGTGCAAATGGAATACTCATGCACGTTATTCTCATTAAGTTGGCTTTGTTTTATCAAAGAAAGATTTGTTTTCTTTTTACAGTTGAGGATGCAGCAGGGGAAATTGCTCCACGGTTACACGATCATGTAACTGTAATTGCTGCTGTGGAAGATTGGAGCAGGGTTTTGCTTCTCTCTGAAGTGTGTGTCTGCAGTGGCGTGCTGCCACAGTCCTAAGTAGGGTTTGAAATATGAAACGCTAATGAACCAAAAGGCATACATTTATTGTGGGGTTTAAGCACACCAGGGTTGAGCTAAGTTTATTGCTGCAATTAAGATACTCCTTTAGATTTTGATTAAACATTTCCTTACTTGTAATCATTTCTTCACCCTCCCCTCCCCCACCTGGGGGGAGGGGTGGGGGGAATGTATTCTTTCTTCTCTCATTTTGCAGTTCTTTTTCTCTAGATTTTCCCACAGCACACATGTAACTGAAGCTTTCAGATTTGCAATGTACTCTACTCTTCCCACTTCACTCCCCACCTCCCAATAGATTAGAAAGCTAAAAGACTTGTTTTACACTGCTTTGGGTCCAGTTTAATGGTGATGGATGATGTCTAGTCTGAATGTAGCAACCACTGGGAAGTATTATCTGGCCTAGAATATAAGTGGTGGGAGGCTGTACTTTGGGGGAAAGTTTGATCCTGCCACGTGAAGTATGCAAATGACTCCACCAGAGCTACTGTTTTTCTTCATGTTATTAACTGCAGTAGCTCTGAGCTCCAGGAGTGTTTGTGTGGCAAAAGAGAAGCAAACCTTGGGACTTGAGAGGGGACAATGTGGCACAAATTTCCTTCATACCCCGTCATATGTTTAGCAACGTGGAAACTGGCTTATTTAATTCAGCGCTCAGGGACACTACCCAAAGTGAAGTTGTTGTTGTAGTGTGTAAAACAACCCTGTGGTGCTGAGAGGAGAGGGGTGGGATTTAGTCGACTGTTTGTAATGACTTGAATGTACAGACAAGTCTGGAGATGTGGGTGGTTGAGTGGAATGGCACGACTTTCAAAAAGCTTTTGCATGGCTGAAGATGTAGATATGTGTAATGAATTGAGATGACTTAGAATAATTGTTGGCCTGGCTGAAGAGCTGGGTCTTTTAAGCAGGTGTGATTTGGAAGTATGTTCCAGCTGGATATACATTCAAGGGTTAAAAACTGTTTACTTGTAAATGGACCTCACCATGTAAAGCAGGGTTGGTTGTGTCCAGTGCTGCAAGACCTTGTCAGATGATCAGCGAGATCAGTGGTTTGGTCTCGAGGTTTCCAAAGCAAATAAGAATACAGTTTGTTCAACAGCCTCTAAATTAAGGAAGATGAACAAAAGCAAAATGTTCCGATTGGTGATATATAGGGAAGTTGAATACTAAATCTAAATTGTTAGATTTACAAAACATTAAATCATTCCCTTGTTCTCACTTCCAGACGCTGCTAATTCTCTGTACACTATCACAATGCATGTGCATCAGTACCACTAATATATTACTCTTATATTGCTGTTAGAATTCAGAATTAAGAGCAAAAGTTGTTGTGGTATACCACATAAATACACACGAATTTGGTGTGGTATATAAATTTAATTTGTTGTTGTTGATCGTAACTGGCAGCTTCTGCTCAAGAGTGGAAAAATCTTGTTGGTCACTGGTGTCAATGATGATTAGGAGCTTTCCCATTGCTTCTGTACATTTCCTCAGTTCAGTATACCTTCAATACAAGGCATTTACATTTTATTTCTACTGGAAATGACCATGTCGTGTGAGCTGTGAATAGCATAGCACCGATGGGGTTAACTGTTAAGAGTAGGTTTGTTCTTTCCTTGAACTGTCAGCACTAACTGTTACCAAACTGCTGTGACAATGAAATGGCCGCAGTCATTTAAATGGAGTTTATGTGAGCAGCTTTGTCAATTCTACTATTTATTTTTACTATTCCTTTTTTAAAAATAGTTTTTCTTTCTGTCATTCCGATTGCTTCCTTTTTGTACGCATAGCCTTATCTTTCTAAAAGCAAAAGTACTCCTTCAGGGTTTCTTAAGAGTGAAGTGTTTTTTTTAAAAAAAGAAACTATTTGTGATCCAGACAACCTTAGACACTAAACAGGAGTCTGCCATTGCACTTTATTTAATCCTCTTAGATAGCAGTTGCCATCTAGTTAGGAATTTACAGTTTGCAGCGAGCAAGACAAGAGCAAGACAGTCTCCCGTGGCTGGACTCGGGATGGAGTCACTTAATGTTTGCCCATGTTGGATTTCTGTAGCAGACAGCAATGTATTATTCAGCTTGCCTGCTGTGCTTCACTAAGTGGCATTCCCCTCTACAGTGCGAAATGCTAAAGAAACTCGGCCAGCTTTAAGATACACCCCATTTCTGACCTTTTGATAAAATCCTCATGACTAAATAAACTGAAAGACCATAAATCTATCAAGCTGTTAGTAAAGCTTGGTTCTTCACTTGTGAAAAGAGTGTCCGAAAGGTAGGCACGTTTGCTCTGCAGGAGAAGTCGTATTTTGTAAGCTCTTGATTTATTAGGAGCTGAACAGTGAGGTTTTCCCCAATGAGGTATTCCATGGTGGTAATAGGAAGTTCAGCAAGTGGCTAATCCGCTCCCCTGCAGCAACTTGTTTAACCTCGCTGTGCAGCAGAGTGGCAAGACGGTATTTAGTTTAAATTAAAAATGGCGAGGATGAAGCCACACAGACTCACTCCATATGTGTTATTTGCCAGCCGTATCCCCTGCAACTAGTTGGCCCTTGCGATACAATCAAATTAAATGTGACTTCTATAAAGTATGTGAGAGGTCCAGATAGACTGCTTAACTCACTGCTGGTGGTGGGTACCTGAGGCCAACTACTCCAAGGCTCATACTAGTGAGGCAGCTCATGTTGGATTGGTGTCCTGCTGGTTAAACTCCAGGAATGCTCTTGTGCACACTCTGGAGGCCCTGAGACTTGGCTCTCATCAACCTGTGCCTAATATTTATGGAATTAGATAAGCACAAGGGGAACATAATGAGTGACCACAAATGCAGAAATTTCCATGAAAAGATAACGTGCATATGTGGAACAGTGCTTGGGTAGGTTTTTGTTTCTGTCAGACACACTTGGCTGATGAAAAGAATGACTATTTGAGGGTTGTTTCTGGTTGATTGACCAAAATATATTAATTGTTTCTCAGGAACATGTGGGGGTTTGGACCATTCAACTGTAGAGGATAGTGGGGAGAGGGGAAACGAAACTGCAAATCGCTTCAGGCAGATTGGCTTTGCAGTATTATTTTGACCTTACGATTATTTTGATGTTTTAATATCTCGCAGTTCTTGAGTTTATATATACCCGTTAAATGTTTTCCTTCAATAGGTTACATTCACCTGGAGTCTCTCAAATGGCATAACTTCAGCAATTGACTGTGAATTATTGTTGAAGGCAAATGTCATTAACAGACCAGGTTGTCAAGTGAACTGAAGCCTCCTCACTTATTTCACTGATAATTCTGTTAATATTCAGCCTTGGCAGAGCAGTTAGCAGTTATCATTCTCACATTATCTCCTTTTACCACTCAAGCTTCTGGTGGTAGTTAAAAACAAACACTCATTCTAATGCTTGTTCACACCTTTTTACTGTCATCTTCTGTGACAGATGAGTTGATAGTAGATTATTTACCTACTTGTATACATGGGTCACCATGATAAACCATTACAAGGTCTGAGTGAGTTATTGACATTGTTTGAGTATTTTGATGACTAATATTTTAATTACTTGCAGTTTGACCATTAGAAGGCATATGTTAGTCTTTGGTGCCGGTCATGAAAATGCAGTATGTTAAACCCAGTGCCCAGTAGTTTGCATACTTTGATTGTAATAATAATTTGGTCACTCAATCCAAGACTGTTTGTGGGACACTGCTGTGCGCAATTGGCTGCTGCATTTCACCCACAAAATATACAGTCAATTCACTTTACAGTATATTCTGTGAAGCTCTTTGAGACGTCTCGAAGAAGTGATAAGGAGCTCTATCAAATGCAAGGATTATTATTCTAATAACTGCATAATTTTTTTTAAGAAGTAAAACTAATGATTGGTGCAATTGGAATTTAGCCCCTTGGTTTCCACTCAACACAGATTAATGTTCAATTTATAAACAATCTCGGAGAAAAAAGCATAATGTAGTGTGTAGATACATTCTAACACTAAACTGCAAGGATATTTATAATTGGAGTATGTTTCCCTTTGCTCTGCAAAACATCTGAATAGAAATATCCCCCCCCTCTCACTTCTTTAAATCATAACAACGTTAGAAGCAAAAGAATAAGAGCAAAGCACCTTCACTATTCACACTGCCCACTAGCCTTAAAAAGGATGTAATGAAAATGGTATTTCATACATTTTCTGTTCTTAGAGAGGAATCTTGAAACTATGCCTCTTGTATTGTGTTCTTGTGAAGATTTAGTTATATAGCTGATGCACTTTATGCATTTAAGAACTGCAGCACCCAAATAATTATCTGAAGCGTTTGAAAAATGTTCTGAATAAACTCTTGCTACATACACTTTTCTCATTCTGCTTTATAATATGCAGCATTGGAAACTGGCAGACAATCTTTCCCGATGTTATATGATAGACGGGGGCGGATCCAGGATTTGGGGAATGAGGGGGCAGAGTCTGACTTCAAAAGGGCTGGTAAAGTAATATTTACTATATTCTGATGTCCCTACAGTACGTACATACATGATAAAAGGAAGGGATATGGGCCAAATTACTAATGATAATATATTCTAATAACTCATCACAAATTCCTTCCTCCCCAAACACATACACGCATTCTCTCTCTCTCTTACTCGCTTGCGCATGCACGTTACGAAGAGTAAACATTTTTTAAAAAACTTTTAAAAACATTCATGTCTTTCAAGTTGAGCAGAGCAATGAGACAACAACAACAAATTACACTTGTTTTTAACGCCTTTCACGTCGGGAGGATGTCCCAAGGCGCAGGACAGTCTGGGATTTTAAAAATGTTCTGAATAAGTTGGGCCTGAATGAATGAAGTCTGTTTCTCTTGTGGGAGAGACATAAAATATTGATTGTGCGATTCATGTGGCAGATTGAAAGTTATTTAGGAATGTTGGAAAGGTGTGAAATGCCATCTTTGCAGTAAAGCTGCAGGCGAGCTTTGTTTGTTCCTGATATAGATCCTTGTTCTTCCCCAAACATTTCTCAAGAGTGTGAGCGAGAGTTTTAGCACTTCACAGCATCAGACTTGCTGTATAAGCCCGTTCCTCATTTACTTGCATGGCGAGCAAAGATTGCAGCCAACGGAAAATAGCCCCAGTTATCTTGAACCACAGCTGACAGGACACACAGTGCTAGTCAGTTCTCATTCTTCTGGCAGTGTGACTAATAGCAGTTGCACAAATGTGACCAGATGTTTGTTTTCCCTGCAGTTTTCCCTGGATTCTGCCCAGAGTCTTGCCTTGCCGTAATGTAATCGGGAATCATTCTGTTGTGAGCGCATTCCAGCTGATTGTGTCGCGATGGAATTATTTTATTGTGTTAGATGAGATAGACTCACTGCATTTATCATGGTATGCTTTACCTGATCCAAGATGGCTTGATGGGCGATAGCTGAACTGTATGAATATCCAATGCTGAGATTATATATATTTTGCAATGTCCACAGTTTGAGTTTGTCAGTTGTTTTACCTCCTATCAAAATGTTTCGACTCCTAAGCAGTTGCTTCTAACTCCATATGTAAAACATATAATTTTTTTTACCTCAAGACCTTAGAACACCTTACAATTTATTTGGTAATTCCATTTGAGCAGAATATGACACTTGCTTAGTGTAACTGATAGTACAAATATTATTTGGTTTGTTTGTGTTTGTATGATGGGTAATCATGATGTGTGCCATTATTTAGGCTTGTGAGTTCTGAATTTAAATTGGGATGGGCTCTAGACTATATGGGGGTAACTTTTTTTAAAAAAAAGTCATTTCTCGAAGAATGCTTTTTCACCAGTTTGTATATATCAGAGGAGGAGTACAGAAAGAGAATTAAAGTATTTTGTGGTCCAAAAAATATTGTTTCTGTGGTTTAAAAGCTAATTATTTATCACACATCGGGACTGCTTGAGGGCGTTATATGGACCAATTAATACATCAACTAAATTATGGGATTAGCATGAAATGGACTGAAAAAAATCACTTGTACATTAGAAAATGTAGGCAGAAAATACTTGTAAATTGTAGTTGCCAGAAATGCATGCAGAGGGAACATAGATTGAAACAGCATTGTAAAAAAAAGTATTAACTTTATACTGTAACTGCAAGAGAGTTTTATTACTTTGGGGTAGAAATCTCCTGGAATTTTCAAAGGGCTAAATGTATAATAATAAATAGTACCTTTGCTATAGGGTACAGTGTTTCAGATTGTACGTCTAGTTTACTTTATGTGAGAGCTCTATATAAATGCAAGTTATTATTATAGTAGGATTTTTTTTCAGTCAGCGAGGCGTCTGACACATGCAGAAACCCATCACCACGCTTAAAAGAGTCAAACTGAGAATTCCACATACCCCACCTTGACGTGGAAATTCCAGAGATGTTTAATGGAATGGAATGCACTCTCTCCCTGGAGGGACCCATCCTGCTTACCTAATTCCAGAAAGTGTTTGGTGCATGTTGGCAAGAGCTAAGGCACTCCAGGACCCAAGAGTGTGTGTTCTGTGCGTCTAAACAGCTGAACCCATGTAGCTTGCTATTAAAACCTCTGTCTGGCAAGCATTCTCGCTTGTTAGGGCTTTGGCTGCAGGAGCTGAGTGGGATGACTCCCTCCCCCCAGTGACCGTTCTGCCCTTCCAAGTCCTGCTAATGAGCCAAGTTGGGCTGTGCTGTCATCAGCAGTGAGTGCCCTGGAATACTGCGGCCCCTCCTGGCTCAGGAACCGGACTAGAGACCGGCACAGAGGACTGGCTCCATTCCGATATTCCATTGCCAAATATGTCAATTCAGCTCCAAGGAAACCCCGCTTACCCCCTCGCCTTACCAAGGAGGATAGTTATACTGGAAATAAATAATCTTATGTTGATGTGATTGTCCCCCTTTGCTGGTCTCTAACTCTTATTTATTTTTTCTTCACAGGGCGCAAAGAAACTCTGTCCACAGTGCAACACCATCACATCCCCTGGAGACCTGAGACGTGTGTATTTGTGAAGGGCTAGGGGTGGGGGAGTGGTGGGGGGGGTTGGGGGAGGCCCGCCATCTTGAGGCCTAGCTAGTTGCAAAGCCTCCCAACAGGAAGTGAAACAAGAGCTCTTCACGAACACTTGTGGTGGCACCAAATAAAAGCCTCCAGATATTCCATTTTGCTTTTCTGTTTTAAGTGTGTGAAAGGAGAGAAACAGCCCAGCCGGGAGGAGAACCTGATAATAAGCTGTTCGTTGTATTAAAAAAAATGCACCCTGCCCCACCCCGCATTTTATCAGATGATTGACTGACGCCCAGAACTTGCACAAACTCCTATGTAAACCTATTGGCTGGAGCTGTGATTACCAAGAGACCTTCTGGGCTGTGCATTGTGAATGGACTTGTACTGTGTTCTATTGTGGTGTTAGTGACAAAAAACAAAACAAAAGATGAAGCACATGTAATATAAATTATGTATGTTTACACCATTGATTGTGTATAAATGGAATAGACTTATGAACAGTGCATATTGATAAGTCCCTAATCGTTTTCAAAGAGAGAGAGAAAAAAACCGAAGTGAGGCACATTAAACCCACAGTATTTTTTACCCAGGCTGTCAGATTTAAATGTCTTTAGCTGTTGGTTAAAAAAAATCTGGTTTAATGAATGATTTGTGGTGTATATTTCTTCATTCAAATTCAAGTAACAGCTTCAGTAATGGCTGTAGTAATACCCATAACTTAAATACTAAAGAATATGGACAAGTTGGCTTGTCTTAGTTGTAACAAATGGGCTATTTGTTCTAGACGCCTGACCCATTTAAAATATCAGGCAACCGCAGCAGCCTCCACCGGGGGGGAGAATTAGCCCGAGGCCTACATAGAGGCAGCGGCCAATCCCAGGGGTGAGAGCTGTGTTAGTTCTTGTGGACCAGCAGTGTGCTGTGTGTCTGTTGTACCGGAATATGTAATCAGTTATAATGTTTGTTATTCATGTGAAAAGTCCTGGACATACTGAGGAACTGGAAGGTAGATTTTTTGAAAGGGTGACGGTGTTTTGCAGGGAAACGCGGTGACTCTGCAATTAACAGCTGACTGCAACACTTGATGGCTCCACGCAAAGGAAAAGCTGGTTGAATTGGCTAACGCCAACAACTCTGAAAGAAATCCTCAGCATTTACCAATTGCAAAGATGTGTACAGTCCACCCTCATTATAAGGCTCCCAGTTACAGTGCTGTGTTGTGTTATAAGGTGGTTGGACTTTTTCTCCTGGTTCTCTTTCATACCACATTTATGCTGTGTTCTGGGACAGTCACTGAATGTGCACCTCTAACATGGAAAATGCTTAGCTTCCAAGGACTGCATTATAAGGAAGGTGGAGTACACTCAATGGGCTATTGCAGATGAATGCGATCTGAGGAAAGACCTGAAAATTACTGTATCTCAGCGGTGTAACAAAGACATTCAATGCCCAAAAGTGGTAATAAGGTGACCATTAACCCTTTTGACGTAGATTGGGTGTAGTTGCAATCTCAGTTTTCTCTTGTTCCTTTAGTGGCTAGTTGCCATTTTAATGTTTCCAGTCATCCCCTGAATGCTGGACTTTTTAATTTATTTTTTTCACCACCGTTTGTGTAACATGGTGTTTACTGGAGGTATCCACAAACACACTGGTGTTTCCTAATAAAAAGTTCAAAGTTCTTGCCGAATAAATTGTGGTTGTCTGTGCTAGTACAGAACCAATTGTTGATTTAATTGTAAGGTGTAAACTCTCAAATTACTCTCTGTATGTTGCTTATTATAGGGAATTGCTTTAAAAGATAGATTCACACAGCTTGTTCTCTTACACTATTAATGCAATGCAAAAGGGTTCTTGACTGTTACCATGCTAGAAGTCCAAGTGCTGGCACTCTCAAAAACTGCAAATGCATCTTCCTTGTTAATCTGGCATTGTGTGTCAGAGACGCACAACACTGTCCTGTCCGCAGTGGGTGAGAGTGTGGGTCAATTGGGATAGAATGTCGTTCTGTCTTTGATGCTTAACTATCCTCAGTGAAATGAGTTGCTGCTCTCATCAGTTCCCAGTGGAAGCAAGTCCTCCGTTCAAAAGTGCCCACTCAACCAATGTTGTTTTACATTCCCCAACCACTCCTTTAATTATTTAGAACATTCTGTTAATCAACTATTGAGAACTGTATGTAAGTACCAGCTTTGGGAGAAAGATAAGTCTTTACAAAAAATTGTTCATGTAAAAAGTTGTGGATCTCATACTGCGTATGACTCAAGATTAATCACTTGGTTTTACATCTCCTGATATTGAGCCAAAATAATGACATTTGGGGTACAATTGAATTTTTAATAAGTACACCTGCTTATTTACACACTTGCTGTGTAAAAATGTATTGTGGGCAGAACACACACTAAATTCTTGCCAAGTGCTTTATTCCCCGGTGGATGGATTGAATTCTAACTATAGTAGTAATCACCATGTACAGTAGGACACATTGAGTTAGGTTCTAAGCATGCTTGGGCCTTTTGCTTTAGAGTACCTTTATCATATGTTCTTCTACTTCATGGAATTCTTCCCTCATAAATTTCTCCTATTCTCTTTGACTTCTGAGTGAATGTACTTTTTAAGGGAACACATCATAAAAAGAGATTTGGCCACATTTTGTTCCTTTTTTTGTCTCAAAAGGCTGTTTTTTTTAAAAAAATTAATTAATTTATATAACCGGCCTGTAAATGTGCAGATTGATAAGATGTAATGGATAAAGACTCAGCAATGTACCCAGCTAGGTGTTTGTTTGAAATAAGCCAACACGGTTTGAAGTTTGGCTGTTTGTGCTTTTTTCTTGAAACTCCTTGTAGGTTCTCCCTCATTCACTAAATCTGTTCTGCACCTTTTTGAGGTAGAGGGAGTGACGTGTGACTTCCTCCAGTGTAACTGAAGCTGCCCACCAGAAGATGCACTAAAGTGAAGCAGGTACAATTTTCCTCCATGCATCCCTGTCACAAGGCTCCTACAGCACTATTTGTGGCTATTTGTTCCAGACTCCCTGCCATCAAAGGACAATATAACCGAACTATTCAAATCCTTCAGCAACTTGCCTCGCACTCCATTCCTTATCCAATGCAAGTTGTTGTTGGTGTTTTTTAAAAAAAAAATGTATGAACTTTCAATCGTCCTCATGAATTTTCATCTAATTTTGTTCTGGAGAGCTCGGGAGAACAGATCACCCAAAGTGAGAGAGAGAGAGAGATTCACACCTGAGGTTGAAGATATCTATTGTGTTCATTCCCGGAACATGCTTTGTTTAATTTCATGCGATAGTTCAAAAATTTGGTGGCTGCTACATGCAAAACATAATTTGTTTTCAATCCCCAGATGCTATTTTGACTTTTACGGGACTAGCCTAATAAAACTGACATGGACGAGTGTGTTAGTGTTGCATAATACTATAAATGCAAGGAACAGGCTCACTACAGAAAGCAATAGAATTTTATTCAACCTTGTGTTCCTTCCACAATATTGTTTACTACATTCGTATGTTTTTACTCAGTAAGAGTTTCTATGGATCTTTTCAGAAGTAAATACCCTACAATTATATGTGGTGTCACTGCTTAAATCATCCTAAAATATGACACTATTCAGATGGAAAGATTTTTTTNATAAGAAGTTGATGTGGCACATTGCCTTTTAAACCCCAAACACTCATATACTGAGCACTCTTCCAGACAAAAGGGTGAGCTGGTAATAATAATAATAATAATAATTCTTGCATTTGAGACATATTCAAGATGTCTCAAAGCACCTCACAAAATATACTGTCAAATGAATTGACTATTTTGTGCGCGAATCTGCAGCAGACCTCTCATCCAGTCTTATTTGAGTTGGAAGTACAACCTTTCCCTCTCCCCTCCCCATGATGTTCTCAGCACCATGGTTGGACACTACACTCAAAATTGCACTCAGTTGAGTGTATCCTTGATTCCCTGGCCTTTGTGCCATCTATATAGCTGAGACCTCATCCCAAACCCTGATACAACACCAGGGGATCAAGCTCACATGCCACACCACCTGGCTTTCTCTTGCCTGGATACACACAGCTTATGTCAAAGGTAGACCTTGGATTGCTTCTTAGTCTTGTGTTCTCACACTGTCCATCAGCAACAATTCATCTAACCCCATCACTCTCGAGTTGATAGTTGAACCAAAACAACATTTTGAAGCGTAATAAACAAAAAAATGGACGGTTTGTAGAAGACTTGACCAGAGTATCAAATGGCTATTTTAAAAATATTTTCACCCCATTGATTGTTTTAAGATTGTTCTAAAATGTCAAATATGCCTTTATAGCTGCAGTCTTTCCTCCACATTATCAACCTTGATTGCACTGATATTGGACTCATTAACATTCAGCCCACTGGCTGCCGATAAAGGTGGATACAGTTCTACCCTCTTCTTTTTTTCATGTTCCCTCACTCGCTTCCCCTCCCTCATACCAAATACTAGCACAGTTCCTCAGGTAAATTATTCTATTGATTAAGTAGGTGGAAAATTATTGACTTTAATAAACAGGGTCAAAAAGACAGGAACCTTACATGATATGGTAAAACAGTACAAAATTTCCCCCATTTGTTGTAATCCATGAAGCCCATGACACAAAGCCGCTAATGGATTTTGTCACACCAAGTCATCGTCAGTGTGCTGATGTTTGATTTGCTGTCCCACTTTTCCTTCTGTGGCGAATTAGTTGCATTGTTTTGCACCTCCATCCAAAATGGAGACAAAGGAATGAGTTAAATCAGAAAGCTCACAGTAGGGAGATCCCATCACTTCCACTTACTTAACGGACCGCTCAGTCAGCTACATTTCTGCTCTGTCTCAATATCAGTGAGTTTAGATACTCTTGACTCGAGGTTTGATTTGGATTCTTTTTGTTTAAACGGGGCCCGGAGTGAACCCGCCTCCCGTTTTAAATGAGGGCGTTGGCCAGTGGTGGTGCGTGCGGTGAGGGTCGTGAGATGGTCACCCGTAAAGTATGAGGATTCCAAAGACTTTACAATATAAAAAACAAAGCGCGGAACAAACAAAAATGAGGCCAAAGATGTAACAAATTAAAGCAGCATTTTATGAGCGCTTCCTCCGCTTGTTAAACAGTTAAACAGTAGGACTGCATTGTGGGTAAGAAAAGGCTACTGTACGGTTGAGTGATTTAACCATCTCTGTCTGGTTTGCGATGTAAAGTTTATGCATTCTGTGCTTGACGTTGGCATAGACCGAAAGCCTTTTATTGTAGAATTTGCGCTTTGTGTCTCCGTGTGAAGCCTGTACCTTAAAGTATTGGATTTCTGAGTCTTGCTGTTGAAATACTTGTAAAGAAAATAATAAATTTTTTNGTAACTCACAATATACAAAAGAGTAACGCGATGTTCTTTTGCCCGCTGTAAAATATAGCGCAGAGCACTAACTGCCATGCTTGGACATTGGCAGACGAGAGAATCTGGTATTAATAGGCCTTACAAAGTCAGATACCACAATGGATTGAGCAGTGCAATGTGCTTTGAAAACTGTTTTTACACTTCTGGATGCACGGTTCAAATTCAGTCCACACAAAAAGAACAAAGGGCCCATCCAGTCTTCAGTGATTACAAATCCCCAATATAACACTAACCTGCTAACAAATGCAGCACTAATTTGGGGTATTTGACTTGCTGTAAAGGTTTCTGCTGAACTTTCGAGAACATTGTAGGAGGAGCATTGCACCAACTCTATTTCACGGTCCTGTGTAGAGATTGTCAGAAGTTTGACAGTCCTGCTGTACTGCAGGGGTTTGCGATGGGAAGCCAAAGACACGTTTCAAAGAGTCTTCTAATACATGATGGATGGAGATAATGCATGATGAGGCTTTAGCTGCACCTCTGAACATGATGCTGTTGGATGCATTGATGTGTGCTTACATGGAGACTTGCATTGATCTTTATTCTCTCTGTTCTCTCAGCACCACTGTACAATACCAGATGTTGTCGTATTGCAGTGTGACTACCTTAAACAGAGTTCCTAGATACACAAGTCGATCTGCTTTTCATGTCGGGGCAGGAAAAGAGACAGTTAATAACCGGGTGTCCCTGTTACTGAAGGCTATCTCCTTACATTCTTGCATGTTCTACCTGTTTAGCCAGCAGTTACCCCAACGCACACTCTAGGGTCCCCAAGCCTTGGCTGCTGCCAACCTACACTTAATACTTTTCAGAATTAGGTAAACACAGTGCGTTCCTCCAGGGAGAGAGTGAGAGTGCGCGTTCCATTCCAACAGGGATTTTCATGTGAAGATGGGAAGCATGGAAATCTCAGCTTGGTTTGGATACCCTTAATAATAATCCTTGCATTTGATATAGCGCCTTATCGTGCAGGGATAGCAATTATGGTCACCTTAATTCAAAATCGGTGTGAATTCAGGAATCCATCATTTACAGGCTGCTGATTTGGATTCCGATCAGCTGGACACTTTAGGACAATTTCCCACTGTTCCCTTGCACTGTTCACACGGCCAAATCTCAGAATATAGCTGGAAAAATGCAACATGTGGAGGGGAGTAAAAGGCAAAGGGAAAGATAACACCGACTGAGGGTAAAACCACATGAAGTGAAAAAAGCCAAGACATGTTTTGGTGCCAGCAGCTGTTGTCGCAGCACAAACAATACAGAGAGGAAGACACAGCAACTGCAGGAATTGTAACGTGGTTGTATATTTGCCGGAGGAATACTTTGGGTGGATGATGAAGCGACGTGACTTTGAGCCAGGAATAGCCGACTCTGAAAGTTCTGCGCAAAAATCTGCTGCATTGGCTTCCCTGATACCATTGTGTTGTGGCAGGCGATAAGAGAATTAAAAAGCCGTGTCATTCAATCACACGGTTGCTACAAACCTGACACACCTTGTGGAATTCCAGCGCTTGTTGTCTACATTCAAAGTACCTTCACAGATTAACACAATCTGTCACTAGCCTTGAACTCTATATATAGTGCTATATCAAATGCAAGGATTATTATTATTATTAATGCACAGGGAGAAGAATTCCAATCTGATGACTTGGACTTGAAAATGGATATACTTTGCTTTAAGATTCAGAGCTTTTCGCTAACTCTATACTGGAGCTCCACAACAACCACATCAAACACACACACATAGCCAGGTGTGTCAGAGTGGGCAGATAATAAACTTATTGACCGTTGCGCTTCCATTGCCAAGCCTAAACTGGCTGTTAAAAGTCGTGTGAAAACTCAGCTCTCCCTCCTTCCTTGCCAGGCAACTTCACTTACCTTTTTCCTTTTAGCTTGTTTGAGACCAGGAACTTGCCATAAGGGAAGTCATGGATATGTATTATACGTCCAACAACTCGCTGCCACCTGCCTTTGAATTCTAGAATTCTAAAGACCTTCCCACCACCATTCCATGAAACGCTTTGCGACGTCCACTGATTTGAAAAAGTGTAATTGTATTGCATCTCCATGTCTCGCACTGACCCACACTCCTTTCTTGACTGTAGAGGAATGATGGTGCTCTTTCCAAATGTTTCCTTATTATCACTCGGGTTCATTTCAGTTTAATAAAGAACTGGTTTTAGTTCAGACATGATCACTAGTGCAATTATTACATTGGTGTCACATATTGCCCATGGCAGTCTACAAACCAGGCCAAAGATAGCCATAACAAGCTGAGGGACATGAAACAAGAATAGAATTATATAACAACCTCAGCGGAGATGCTCTTCATTCACTGAACAGATTTTTTTTTACTTTTGCCTTCCCAATTCTGTTCAGAGGGATATTTGCCAATTCTGTTAATAGGGATATTTGCTCGTTGGATATTTAATTAAGTGGAATGACTGCACAATTACACAGTTAATAAACTGTGTAGGTTTTGATTGAAAGCACAAATGAACATTTGGATAAACATGTCCTCTTAGTCACTCATTGGGAAAACATATTAACTCCTGATTCAGCAGTAACAGCTCCATACAGATACTAAGCACCCTAACAAGTACTTGAATTTAATGGGTATCCAAAGGAGAAGCCAATGGAGTAAGGATATGATGTATCAGAGGTAACACAGGGATTTATTTTATTTCACCCGTGGACCTGAGAGAGAGAGACAGACCTTGTGGATCAACCTCAAATTTGCTCGCCGAGGCATTTGCACATCATAGAGGCCAATGCACAGGTGCTCATTTTGCAGTCTGTCCACACTAACATTTTTCAGGTGCATCAAATTACACCAGCAATGAACCTGGTCACACCTGTCTTTCATTAGGACTTGTCATTCGTTAGTACTGAACCTCTTGGGGAAACTGAAATTGAGGGAGACATAATCTAAGATCTCCCACCAACAGCAGGTAATCAAGTATTGATTTACACCTTTTTTAAAAAAAAATCTGTTGAGGAATTGGATTTATGGTTACAGGAAAAGGGCAGATAGACATCATTGAATATTGTTTGGAACATAAAGAGATTTAAATGTCAGAGACCTTAGAAGTATTATGCCAAGGAATTCAATGTTCAAGGATGAATAACATAGTACATAAGGTCAAGATAAGAAATCTTGCTTAAGTTATCTTTTATTGCCACTGGAACAACAAGCAGAATGTTTTCTCTGGATGTTAAATGAGTGAGAGTCCATTGTAAGAGTTATTATATATGGTCATTGACAGGAACACAGTTGGTGGCTAAACATTTGTATTCAGCTGTCGTTTAAGTCTTAACATTAAGTACTCAGGAAGACTTGAGAGGAGGGAATTTGTGAGATTTACTCTGTGTTAAATTGAGTGACTTTGTAGAATCAGAGACCGGGTATAATTTGGTGCTCTGTAACTGTTAGGAGCGTTGGAAGTTATGAATGAATTGTAAGTTTAGAGATTTCTCACTTGATTGCCTATTGTTTGTCATGATTGTTCGCACTGAAATGCCACTTATTCTCGTGGTGCAATATTGATCTGTGAGTGAGCCTATAGGGAAAGCAGTTGAATCAAAATCAGTTGGGCTTGCACAGCGTCTGAATATTAGCTTCAAAATAACAGTAGACTTGCGTCGAGTGAAGAAATGCTATTGTGTCAAACCAGTAACAACGTCTTTTTAAGAATCAATCCTCCCACTGTCAACCGTTTAGGAGGTTGTGTAGTTGATTATAAATGAGGATTGGTCTAATTTGTTAAAAATCGCACACTTTCATTTTTGTTGCAAAACAGCATCTGTCATTTTTTTCCGTTCCAAAGCTCCATCTGCCATACAAAGTTCAACTGGTTATCAATTCACTAAAAACCTTAATTTCATTTTAGTGCAAACCCAGCCTGTCAGTCTCAGTCTGCTAAAAGCATTCATGCTGGGGAATGTCTGAAGTGTAACACTAAATGCCGTCTCAATAGAGTATTTTCCTTACACTCTGAAATGCATTATATGTCAATGCCCTATACGTGTATGATATCAGTTCGTTATTCCTGTCACTGTCTCATCAGAACTTCACAATGCTTGTAACATTACATCGAATCAGTCTCTTATTTCCCTGCTGTTCTGGCAGTTTAAGGTGTTATATTACTATTGATTGCTGAATTATAAAATATACAAGGTGGTAAATTTCCTGTAATTTACTGCAAAAAAAAATCCCTGGTAACACAGGAACCTTATAAGTTCAATATTCCTATTCAAATCTCTCATCACATCAGATTTAGCTCTCTTTTATTCCCTTGTCATGAAAATGACAGATCCCCCACCCCACACTCCCTACAAATCAAACCTTTTTATTTTTCGACCATTAATCTTAAAAAGCAATGTTGTTTCGTAAATGAATCTTTACATTACAATTTGCTCCACTTGTGAACACAGTACTTGTGGGTGACGGCGATGATTTTCACTGTATCTTGATCATTTTGTTAAAACTGCTGGAAAAGATAAGAGGTTTAGGCAGTGGAGTCCTGTAGCTAAGTGGTTAGAGCACTCGCCTCGCAAACGAGAGGACCTGGGTTCGATTCCCGAGCAGGGCAAAACATCGGGCAAGTTTCCTTACTCCACATGCCTCTGTTTACCTAGTAGTAAGTAGAAACCTGGTTGTTAGTCGATTGGCGGATCGCTTTTCCGGGGTTAATAATCCCTTTATTAAAAAAAATTGATCACTCAATTACAACTGTTTGTGGGCACTACGAGGATGCCACGTTTCACCCTCTAAATAGCAATCAATTCAGTTTACAGTATATTCTGTGAAGCACTTTAGGACATCATGAAGACCTGATAAGGCGCTATATCAAATGCGAGGATTATTAATATTATGAACATCCGGCTATCACAGTGCAGCCTCTAGCACTGAAGCTGATCGGGTTGATTTGCAGAATAGAGAATTCCTAAATCTATGACTATCTGGAGACCTTCCAGTCATGGCAACACCCGTTTGCATCCTTCCTACTTCCAACAGCATCGGCCAGAGTGTAAGTGACGTCATGAAGAAAATCAGAACCTCGTTGCACCATCAACAGGATTTAATGAAGGCTTGAGAATCTCATTGTTTTAATGGGATCATTGCCAGGTGCTCATTATGGAGTGCTCAAGTTGTTTGACATACACTTCACTGAAACCAGCTCCTTACCTAACCATGATAAAAGTGCGAGTGAATAAATGTGCAAATGTTTTACAGCTTTGAAGATCCTGCACAATCCCAAGTGAGATATGAAAAACCTATTTAAAATTGATTGCTGTGTGATTTCCACATTTGTGTGCCCTTTTCCCCCGGTCTCCATGGCTTTGAGGAGGTCAAAGGGTTAAAGTCACACAAAGAGTGAGGGTGGTGTCTGCTTTGTAAATCAAACAGTAATGAAGTGGAGGCTACATTATTCTGCAATTCTCCGGGAGAGATTTTTTTTGTGTGAGAGAGTGTGTGTGGAGCCACACTAGATCTATAAATTGCGCATTAATGGGGCATGTTTTACTTCATTGCCAGTGTCAAGTTACACCTAAGTCAAGGCTCCCAGCCCTTTTTGCACCTGAGATCTGGTTAGAAGCAGGTACAGATCCATACAAATAGCCTTTAGAGGTCAGTGGCATTGCTAACAGGGGACTGCAGAGTGCAGGCGCCATTATTGCCAGTTTACAAACATTTGCAGACCAATCAATAGCAAAGTCTTTCTGCTCTGTGTAGCCTAATTCCCCCATTACATTTGCTGTCTGTTATAATGGTAATTTACACCTTATGTGGGATTTTCTAGTTTGTTTTTTGAGGCAATGTCTGACCCCCACCTTTCCATTTGCCTATAGCCTGTTTGCTCCATTTACACAACCTACCATTAGGCGTTCTTCCTCTCTATGTAACTGTAGTATAATTGGAAACACTTCGAAGCTACGACCATTCCTTCCTGTTCAACAGCTTCTGTTACAAAATCTGAAATGAAATGTCAGTATTTTGATAATAACTTTTTAATTCTTCTTTCAAATATGTTTTGCCACAAAATATACAGTCGTTTCACTTTACTGTATATTCTGTGAAGCGCTTTGAGATGTCTTGAAGAGATGTCTTGAAATGCAAGCATTATTATTACTATATTTGCATTTTTCCCACAATAATGCTTGAGAAAACCCCATTCTAAATGCCTATCGTCAAAGTCATTACACTTAGGCACAGGTAGAATATTTGACAAAGCAAAGAGAGACATCAAGGTCCACCTTGAATGCTAACACAGCTATCTTTCCATTGGTTAGTAAACAGATGCAAAGAAGACACCAGAGGATTTTTTTCTTTAACTGTTAAAAGTGAAAACACAAATGTGAGAGCAATTTTAATATCTGCCATCAGATCCCTACATCTAATGGGGAGATTAGTAATTATTTGATGGACAAACACTTTTGCTCCTCCTTTGTGTTAAGAGTTGGTGATAGTTTCCATCTAAACAGCCTCTATTGACGACAAAGCACATGAGCAGAAACCAAACCCAAGTACAAGTGTAATAATAGTAATCCTTACATTGATGTAGCATCTTATCACGTCATCGAGTCATCTCAAAACGCTTCACAGGGTATACTGTAAAGTGGGTTGACTGCATTTTGTGCATGAAATATCGGTTTAGAGCTGTAAATGATTAATCTTGTGGAGTTAAATCTAAAGACAAAAATAAACATTAACAATGAAGAAATGTAACAGAAGCGATTAGAGAAGAAACCCCCAAATACTGAGATTTGCAACATGAATTCCCACGGTGTTCGAAACACTTGTTTTATAAAGCTCCTGTGATTGCTGACAACAGGAACAACTTGCACTTGTTCATTCTTCAAGTAGGGTAGCGTCTCAGAGACCGAGGAGGGCTAAGTGCACTCTTACAACATCATGTGAACCTCTTGACTTACTTGATCAGACTGGATTACAACTTGTGACTCTCTCTCTCTCTCTCTCTCTCTCACTCATCGCATTTGGCCACTTTTCTCTCAAAATTGCACTGCCTTTTTGGGACGGTGCCATAGCTGCGAGTAATGCTCCTCAGGATGTTAATGAGTCCGAGCTTTCAGAGAATGAATGCTCAGCTATTGCAAATTTGTTTCAAGAAAGCAATTTGCCTTTTCTTCTCTTTTAAAAATAAAAGGTTTGTAACTTTGACAAATCTTGGGCATATTTAGTATTGGATTGTTTTGTACGTTGCATCTGGACTGAACAACAATGATTTTAAAAAAGAAACTCGTCTATAATAATTCTCATTATTTTAGTATAATTCCTAACTCTGATGGACACGCAGATAGTTTGCCCCCAAAATGTTAACTTTAACTGGGAACTTGCTCAAATCAGGATTGCCATAACCTGCCAATTTTGTCCAAGTATAAAATGAGAACAGGAAGCCTTTGATCTGAATACAGGAGTCTGTTCTCTCAGTAAAGAGTTGCCAGTGGATTGATGGTATTTAATATGCTGAGGAGTTTCGACGTGATAAGGCACTATATCAAATGCAAGGATTTTTAATTATTTTTTATTTTCTCTCCCCATTTCAACCAAGGTCCCCATATAACAGCCATTTATTTCCTTCCCTGTATTCATAACTTGCCCTTGACACCTGGTAACACTCCTTAGCCAAGGTGCCTTTCATGTGGGTATTTTATCAAAGGGCTTTTTGGAAGTCTACATACACTACTTACTACTGATTCTTGCTGACTATTTGAGATACCACTTCTTCAGAAACATTGATGATGTATTCCTTCTGAAGCCAGACTAGAATGGATAAATAAATGGATAAATAATGATATGATATTTTCATACAGCTCTGCTTCCAGATGAAATGTCAAGCATTGTGCGATGGCTGTCGTGATTTTGCCATCAATTCCAAATGGAAGGGCCACTGGTCTGCAGGAAAGGCTGCTAGTTTCACTGATTTAATAATAATGATAGTAATAATAATAATAGTAATACACCATTTGCCTCTTTAGTGAGTTCTGCCAGTCCTTGTTCAAGCTGCCTGATGGACAGTCATAGAGAAACATTCAGGGTTTCAATCTATTTTGTCTGTTTAACACAAGGATCTGTGGAGATGAGGAAAACGTGGGTGAGGAAGAGATATTACATGCGATAATTTGAATAGGGAAAATATGACTGACACATAGACAAAGTGGCACTCTGGCTGCTGTGATACTAAACCTCATGGGGCTGGCTCAAACCTCAACAATGGCATGTGTCAGATCATATCAACAGCTCATGTGCGTCAGTACCACTCTGAGGAAATGTAAAAAGCTTTTTAAAAAAATCCTTGTAAATTGTTATAGATGAAAAATATGCTATATATAATGATGGTGCTAATGTTTCTCAGGGCCTCCAATATATGAATAATAGAGCTCTCAAGAATAACTGCCGTGGGAATTAGGTACATCACTTGTCTGCGGTAGGAATACTCTTCTGGGGTTGCTACAAAGCTATTTTGTTGGAGCTTTACATAGCATTAACCTGTACTATACCTGCTTAATGCTGTCATTTCACATGTGTGCAGCAGGAATACTGATATCCTTCTCTCTGATGAACACACATCTCACAAGCCATAATACACTTACTTATACAATGTTTAGTCCCAGGTATTCATGTAGAAGAGAAAGATTGCACATTTTCAACATTTTAAACTAATTAATACGATCACTCCTGCACGGATTCTTATTGTGCACATCCCAGTGTTCCATCGTCAACTTCGAAATGTTATGATATGATGGGGCATAATCCTGGATTTTTTTTTAAAAGCAGAAAAAAAATGAGAAGAAAATTAACTATTGAATGTATTGAAAAAATGCTAATGTGTAATTGTTAGCCTTGTGGGGCTCATTTGTCAAAGCAAATGCAGTTGTTTAGTAATCCATATCCAATTAAGCAATAATGTACGAGTAGCTGTACATTAGGTCAGAGTGGGTCTTAGTTATTGAAATGAGTGTGAGCCACCAGGCAGACACTTAATTAAAAGGAACTTTACTGAAAAAACTGAGTAATGAAAAGTGTTTTAAGAGTTGTGTCAGTGACCTCAGTGTATGGCAACACCGAGAATTATGGCACATCCAACCCTATGTTGGCCACCTTCTGCAATTGCTTCCCTGTGGCCATCAATAATGGGGCTCGCCCTGTTCTTTTCCCCCCATTAATTTTATTTACTTGTGTTTTCCTCATTCGAAGTCAAACCGCTTTCTCTCTCTCTCTCCTGCGCTTTAGAGAATCCTTGTGCCAATTTGTAGTGGGGGAAAATGGTGGCCAGGAATAGGAGGGCGTTGGTTTCAGGTCTCCGTAGCTGTCAGTCTTGCCATGGTTGTTGTTTGTTTTCTGTGTTACACTGGAAAAACAATCACGCCACAAGATGTATATTTAAACATGGGGTAAGGGTACACGCTGAGAGTGAGGTTAATTAAGGACTTAATAATGCATTTTAAGATTATTCCTTAAATTGTTTCTCAGTCTTAATTAGCACAAGGAATACTTTAAGGAATCCTGCAAATTTTACACATGGATTTTTTTTCTCTGGGGGCGGGAGAGAGAAAGCCTGGCGACCTCTATGAAGATTGGCGCTATGATTCTGAAGGATTCTGAATTCTGAATTCCTGTCTAAGAGGCCAAGGCAGTGTTATTGTGAACAGTCGTGAGCCCTATTAGAAATGACGTTGACATGCTTTACGGCAATGCACTGGCATTCTTGGACTAGACCTGCACACGCTGGCATCACAACAAGCAGAACACTGTCTTCAGTGAACTTGGGTCATGATGTGATTCCTGGAGGCAACTTTGTGAAATACAACCATATAAACAGTAACAGGACCATCTACTGAGATGTTGCAAAATGCCCTGTATAAATATGTGGATGAAATTGTTTCTCCCTGAGGCTGTTTTTTTTTCAAAGGTGAAATAGATTCGATTGAACTGTTGCATAAATCGTAAGGTTACAAGGGCCGTTACAGCAATAGTCTGCCCGTGCCTTTTGTGCAAACCATCTTTTATTATTGGTCATCCCTATGGTAAGGAAGGTGATGGCAATGTCCTGGGCTTTGGAGTGGAAGCGTGTGGGATCCCGTCAGGAAACAAGCCACACGTTTCCACACAGAAGCAAACATCAACAGGCAGGACACATGATTCACAGCAGTCGTTTAGAGTACGTCAATGGCAGAAGCAGGCAGCAGGTCTTTAGCGATATCAATGGCAGGCTGTGAGGTTTAGCTGTGAGACTCCCAGCAGTTACCCCATAGCACACTCTAGGCTCCCCTACCCCAAGCCTGGGCTCTTGCCAACCTGCGCAAACCTAATACTTTCCGGAATTAGGTAAGCAGGAGGCGTCCCTCCAGGGAGAGAGAGAGCGTAAACCCATTCCAACAATCTATCTCTGGGATTTCCCTGTGTAGGTGGGATGTATGGAATTCTCAGCTTGGTTCGGAGACTCTTAAGTAACGGTGATGGGTTTCCACATGTGTCGGACACCCGAATGATTCCATTTTTTAAAAACTTGGCCTCCAGACCTTGGACCTGCGAAGGGGAAGAAACTGTTACTGTTTTTAATGGGATTCACACATTATTACAGGGCCTCCAAGGCTTAAAGAATCTCGACCGCTCAATGTGCTTTTGTTTCAGTTTGTGTATCATAAATCAGCTCGGCATCCTCACGGACATCTGATACTGTGTATTTCCTTTAATTTACAACACTCAGAATGTATTGACAGCCAATCCATGTGGGTTGGAGGTTAATTTCTTATCAATATGACATCACCAGGCCATTAGTCACAGTCGGAATGTGGCAACAGTGCAGACTGACGATAGCCCATCTCTCAGCAGTCACCATAGGGATGAGGCTTCATTTTATTAGACTATCAGAGCCCTAAAGTAGATTTCACCTAAGTGTATTTGTACAAGATAAGAGGACAAATTAGATAAGTGGAAACAATTTTGAAAACCAAACTCATTTAACTACGTTCCTGTTTTGCAACACATTCTGCCTCGGTTCTGTTGGACCAGATACACTTACTGCGTTTGTAATTTACATTTATTGCACCACTGTGGATTATCTTACCCCCCATTCTTGCCACTTGCCCAGTGAGTTGTGGTCTCTCTACACCCTGCTTAACCACCGTTGATCAATACAGCTTTAAGGAAATATCTCAGATTAACGCTGCTTGACTCTTTGCCCTCGCTGTTAGGCCTATATTTGCCAACACTATCTACTAGAAACTGCTTGAACCATTGTAATCTTCAGGAGCACTGGTTACAGGAAATTATCCATCCCCTTCAGTGCCTTGGGACGTCCTCCGAACATGAAAGGCGCTGTACAAATATAATTCTGTATTGTATCCATACATCATGGGGATGAAGGCCGCTTCTCTTTTTTCTGTAATGTTTCTGGATGAAAATCATTTTGATAATAATCTCAATCCAATTTCTAGTTGGTTTGTGCGAGTCCACAACACAAACAAAACTGTCTGAATTCAACGCAAACAGGCAATCTCACTCAGAGAGACAATGTTGAGTGTTAACCTGCATCAGTAGCAGTCTCAAGACCTTCCTCTTCTACCGCACCTTTGGTCACCTTTCCCCCTCCTTTTTTCCTCTGTCTCCGACCCTCAGCTCGGGCGGCAAACTAGGACTGTGAAACATCTTGGAGACTCCTCCCGACTTATGTAGTGGAGACAAATTATAATGTGTGTGTGGGGGGAGGGATAAAATCCCAAGTAATGGATTCATTGTGCATGGGCATAAAAGTTTCCACTGTTTCATCAAAAGACCAGCCAGCATGTGAGAAGCCAAATTGGCCGACCTCTGTGTCATGAGGTCTCTGCTGATGCCACTTGCTGGATGCTGAGCACCTCTTTGGCTTCTCTGAGGAGCCAGATTGCAGCCTTTCTATTGTCCTTTTATCCGTCTCTACAAGAACCTTCTGCTCTCAAGGTTTCTCCGTTGCACCAAGAATTCTAAAAGTAGAGAAGATTTGTACAGTCAAAATGGATAAGAAGGTTGATGATATTAATTAGCAACGATATTCTACGTGGCAGCGCTTTCGAGATTTATGTGCCGTTCCAAAGCCAGGTCAAGGCATGTCCAATTAAATTCCTAGTAAAGTCTGTGTTAAACAAGCAGCTAATCTGCTGATGGGGATAAGTGTATAATTGCAACCTGCCAGGACCAATTATTCTAATACCTTTAACTCCACTTAGACTTGATAGTCACTCAAATAGTTCACTCACTGCAGCAAGTGCTATTTGCCATTTTCAGCGTTCACTTGTTTGCACTGGACTTTGGCTCAAGCACATTCTGGGTTCAAATACTGAATTCAGGGCCTAAAGATATCATCCTCGGGAGAGAAGCTCGGTAGGCCAACGTTTGATGGGTAGCTCAAGCCAGTTAATGTTCCCCCAGTAATTCAAGACATTATTGATGGTTTGTCAATGACATTTTAGTTTGTTAACATGGCCTTTGGTTTGCGAGCGAAAGCTATAATGGGCAAGGTGGACACAGTAAAAAGGTTAGCATTTTAATTATGTTTAAGTGTTTGTGAGCCATGTACTGCTGTGTGATGCAAGTTGCAACAATGCCTTTAGGGACATTGCTTCCACTACTATTTCACAATGATAATACGGCTGTATTTATCAGGCAGCTCACACATGTGAAACTATCAGCGGTTTGGTTTGGAGACTGTTACAGCATGGTGATAGGTATCTATCTGCGTGCTTTAAGTACCTGATTAATACAAAAAAAATCTATAATTCTCCATTAGTACATTCTACAGACTTTTGACTTGATTGTTAGCATACAGCAGAGATGTTCACTCATCCAGATCTGTTGTTTTGCCAGGGGGCACCTGATTTTGAGAAGCACCTGCTTTGGAATTGGTGAAGATCTCTACCTATACCATACTCGGGTGCATCAGAGTACCACTGACTCCTCACCCATTCACAGCTCTTGATATTTTCAAAGTTGCTCCCGGTTCCAAAATGGATCGTGAGAGCCAAGAAGAAGAGAACGACCGGTAAGTCTTAAACATTAGATTTCTGGTGAGCTAAGGTAGAACAAAAGCCCGGTCAGATAAATAAAGAGCAAAGATTAAAGCTCCCTGAAATAGAAATGGGATTTCAAGAAAGAGAGAGAGAGAATAGTAAGGAAGACACACACAGCGGCCAAGGAAAAAACAAGGGACAGACTGAGGAGAATTTAAATGGAGCAATTAAACTTTAAACCACAACCCTTCTGTGCTGTATAATTCTATGATTCTAGAGCTGGGGAGTGGGATTGATTTGGATAGCTCTTTTAAAAGTGCTGGCAGAGGCACGATGGGCCGAATGGCAACCTTTCTGTGCTGTACAATTCTATGATTCTAATTATTAACTAAAATGGTAGGTTAGATGCTTGTTGTTAGTTTCCTTCAATACTATTGGAGTACAGTGCCATGGTCAATACACAGCTGATTGGCCCTTTAACAAATGACTTGCCATTTAGCGGATGGACAGACTCTAGCTGCAATGGAAAATATTTTCTCTCTCGCCCCTTGTTATTGATACTTCTGTTGCAACAACAAGTTTTAAACGTTTGCCTGCAGAAATGCTCGACGTTTGCCCTTTGCGAGAGCAAGCTAAACATTTCAGGAGGTTTGCCTCCGAGTAGGGAGGGGTTGACTATACGTTGAGTTTTCGCAGTAGAAAATTCAGCAATTCTACTGACTTCCGTTAAAAACATACATTGGGCTTTCAATACAAACCAATTCAACGATAGTTGTAGTCCATAGGTTTCATTTAAAATGTTTACTATAGTTCGGGGAATTAAACTGGCTTCATAAACCATTTTATTCCACGACTGAAACAAAGAAAACCCACAATAAATTAGACTTTGTTGTAATTGCTCAGGGCCTCTGCTATTGCCAACTCATCCTATCGTTTAAAATTAACTTTGAAGGATTTTAACAGCAATAAAACAATTGCTCAATAGTGGTTAATTATTTATTTTTTAATATGTGAAAACAACCGTGCGGCCAATTTACTGTCTAAAATCCAACATTTAGAGCAAACCCTCGAGTTGGGACTAAATGATGAGACTGAATGCTTCTTTCTCATTGTTTTTTACTTAAGATCGAAAGAGTCCATGCTTGGAAAAGAACATTTGTCATTTCCTACATCAGGTACGTGCTACACGATTTAGTATTCTGGGGATATATACAGGATGCAACTCCCTTTACCGTATAACAATAATGCACATTATTAAAAGAACTTCTTAGTCACAAAATTGGCAATCTCACGCTAACTCGATACAACCTGAACAGAGAAATGTCAAAAGGGGAAGCAATTCATTGCTAAGTGTTTGCGAACCGTGCAAACAGTTGCTGTATTAAATGTTTTGGTTTAAGATAACAGGGTGGGTACTTCAGAACATGAGATCAGATGGCCTGAAGTGCCTTCTTCAGCCAAACCGATCAGATTGTTTAGGACGAGCAGTGCTAATTGGCTGAAATATTCTAGAGAGACTTTCTTCGAATTGTGGTAACTTGTGTTGTACTCTAGAGATATTCTGTGTAAGTTTGTGTGTGTGTTCTCCCCCCTCCAATCATTCATTAACCTAATATTCAGTAAGTTTATAAAGAAAAGAATTCACAAAGTTAGCATTTTTTTCCCCACTTCAAGTCCCAGCAATATACAACTGTGTAAATATACACATTTAAGGGCCCTTTTGTGCTGTGAGTTACCTACACACCACTGGAATCTATCTACAAAACTGTCAGTGAAAACTTATTAACTAAATACATTTTGAAGACTGGCGTTTTGACACAGTAGAAGACTGGATGTGGACGTATGTAACATGTGGGTCTGTTATTAGAGGAAAACTAAGTAGTGGGTTGTATACATTCTATACGGAGTATGATTGTTTGAAGTCTGTGTGTGTCTCTATGTCCAAAGGCTTGTTCACTTGGTTGCGTACAGGTGAAGCTCTGTAACCTTATGTACTGTATATAATGATTGGCCTGTGATGGAGCTCTGGTCAAGACATTAATAATGGGGTCACAGCTGGTCAACAGAGGACAGATAGTGTTGCAAAGATTAATGGCCAATGTAAGAACTGCCAGGAGTGCTTCCCGGGTCAGAGCCCCAGAGTGAGAACCATTGATGATGGGGCTACACGGACTGGAGTTAGATTCAAGATTCATTAGCCCCTACTGGCTGGACAATCTGAATCTGCCACCTTGAGTTGCAACAACATTTATCAATTAAATTGAATGAATCTATCGGCAGTGATCTGTAGGAGCTCACAGTTGAGGAACCTGGAACATGATCAAAGGTTGTGCTCAACATGTCAGCCTGAAACTGTGGCAGGTTAACTCTTTCACCAACTCGAGGGATTTACAGTTGGTGAGAAATTGTCTTCAATTTGCAGAATCTCCAGGTGTTCTGTGAAATAAAATACATTTTAATGGAATAATAATTCTATAATGGGTAGTGGAGATTTTCCAGTTGGTCTGAGAATCATTGTACCTCCCAGAACTGTAGTTTAGAGCAACTATTAAGAAATATTTGTGAGGATGCTCAGTGATCCTTCATATTTGGTGGTATAAAAATAATAATAATCCTTGTATTTGATACAGCACCTTATCACGTCTTTGAGACATCTCAACATGCTTCACAGAATACACTGTAAAATGAATATTTTATGTGTGAATTGCACACAGCTATAGATAACATTACATTATCAGTGTAAAATTCTACATACAGTAGAACTGTGATGTTGAAGAACACACATCTACATGCCCGGTAAACTCAGCAAACAGAGCAGGGAAAGTGCTTAGCCCACATCAGTGCATTAGCTGCCTTCGAGGAGCAGAAGAACCAGCTTTGGAGAATAGAGCAGTTCACGTTGCACGGGTAATGGAATCCTCAATAGATTTCTAACCTTCAATCAGTGTTATATTGCCTCCACTGGGTGGGGAAAAAACAAACTAATTCACCACAGGCTGGGGATTGACATTGGGACCTTCAGGATCAATTTAGTTCAGGGGGACACAAAGCCCACACACCTAACTGCTCAGCCATCCAGAAAAAAGATGAAATGTCTCCTTCCGATGGCATTAACCTTCTTAAAAGGGAAACGGAATGAGAGCTGAGAGCTGGAGGAAACAAACAGTTTCCCACGAGGGATGGAGGAGGAGGAATCCAAGATTGGAACCACTTAGAGTGTGATGTTGAGAGAGGTTTGGGAATGGATTGTCTACCTGACCTCTCTGTTAGGGCTTTGCTACACGGTCCAGAGGGATCGGGAACCAAAATAACGAGCTGCAAAAAAAAAAATCCAGGATGGAATAACGATGGGTTATTTTAGACGACCGTTCTCCTATTTCACCAATGTGTATCTGATGAGCAGTCTCTGCGTGAGGGGCTCTATATCAACGCAAGTTGTTGTGATAACTATGGAGTGTGCACTTGTACACATTTCTGATGAAGGATGTTGCGGTCACTCAGCTGTGATTTACAGTGTCACCACTAGATGGCCTTAGAGTCACATAGAAAATAAAAGTGGCACAAAAAGATTTTATATGAAGATAATAATAATAATTCTTGCATTTGATAAGATGGCACTGCTCAATAACTATTCGAAACCCACGATGGATATTGTTGTTGCTATTTGTTACACAGCAAACTATTTTGACTTGTTTCTTTGGGCTTTTGGGGTCCCTATTGCCCAGCAGCACAAATAATCTGATTTCGGTCTTTAAATGAATGGAGGAAATTGACCAGAGATTGGGGAAGATTCTTCCCTCTAGCAGAGGGGCCCTGAATCCATTGGAATGGAGTCTTTAGGAACACGAGGAGGCCATTCAGCCCCTGGAGCCTGTTCCACCGCTCTATTAGATCATGGCTGATCTGTACCTGTACTTCAATCTTAGCTAAGGTGCTGAGGAGTAAAATCAAACGTTCCTTCACACAGTGGGCTGTTGGGTTGTGAGAATGTGCAATGCCTTATTGTACAAGGTCACATTTGCAGAGTTGATCGAAGCCATTAGAAATAAAGCTGCCGAACAAAACATGACCGGGTACCGGGGAGATGGTTTAGCCTGTCTGGCTGACTTGGGATGTGCAAGTGGCTAGTTTTGTAAACAACAGCTTGCATTTACACTTTAATCACTTTACATTACATAGCCTTCACGTGGGGTAGCCTCCCGGAGCGCTTCACAGTGGCGGAGTCTGACAATTAGACCCAATGGAAGTGATTCGCTTTTTGTTAAAAGGGAGAGATTGCGAAATGTTTTCCACTGGAAGTCCTCTTACCTGTCTTATTCAAGTTCCAGTTATGTTTAGCTCATTTTCCATCTTTTTTTTGACTTTTATATGTCACAAAAAACATATAAACTCACAGCGAATTTAAGTCATTGAGGAGTAATTTCTGAAGATTCCTTTTTTCTTTTCAAATTCCTTACGCTTTTCTGTTGTGAAATGAGTTATTGTATCCCTATCATTGAATCGACTTGTACCCACAAAAATGTTTAACACTAGTGACAGTGTGTAGCCTGTGCTTGAGGGCATCCCCATGATTGTGGGTAAATAGTACTGTATGTTCTGTGATGTATCTTTGCAACATTACCATTATAATTACTCAACACTATAATTACTCAATACTATAATTACTCAATACTATAATTGTTCAGTAGTTGCCCTGAAAGTTGTATCGTTGTTGGCTACCTCTCATATTTGGTTTGAGCTGACAGCTGGGGTTTGAAGGATTCTGGTTACCCAATATCCTATAGAAGTCCTTTACATAAGTGGTTCGAGCTCTCACCTCGCAAGCGAGAGGACCTGAGTTCGATTCCCAGGCAGGGCGTAACATTGAGCAAGTTTCCTTACCCCACACTCTTTTGTTCCCTAGCAGTAATTCGGACCCCGGTTGTTAGTGGATTGGCGGATCGCTTTTCTGGGGTAACAATCCCTTCAAAATGAAAACATTTGATCATTCAATCCACAACTGGTTGTGGGACGCTGCTGTGCACAATTGGCTGCTGTGTTTTGCCCACAAAAAATACAGTCAATTCACTTTACTGTATATTCTGTGAAGCGCTTTGAGAAGTCTCGAAGAAGTAATAAGGCATGGAATCAAATGCAAGGATTATTTTTATTATGTTTGTATTTTTCCTGCAATAATGCTTGAGAAAACTCCATTCTAAATGCCATAGTTATTACCCTTAGGCACAGGCAGAATATGATTTTGTGGTATTATTAGTGTTATTATCACGCCCCCCCCATTTGACAGTTTCATTAGAAAACAAAGACACTGGAGGTAGTTGTCAAAAGTCTGTTGTGAGCAAACACCAACCACTCCAAATGAACAATGCAGCCAGTTTTGAAATTTATTATTTGGCTCCAAAGTATTTTTTTCTATGAGTTGCCCTCAGCTATCCCTATCACTGCAGCGATCTGAGGACCTTAGATTGAAGTGTCACCGCTCACACACAATTGGTCAGTCGGGCTGGCAATCAGAGATTTCCTCATTGCTCCTTTTTCTAGGCTCTTCGGGCTGGAGAGTGGGGTCAGTGAGACTGGAATCGCTTCAAGTCCAAATTGAACAGAAGGCTTGGCTCCAGGGCTCATATCTGTAACTGACTTGGGGCCAAACACAGTAAACCTTCAATTTGGTTTCTGGATAGGTTGCCAACAGCAATTTCAGCTCGTGCCAAATTCAGTTGCATGGCTCCAATGTGGTCGCTCTTATATGTTCAGATGTGCCATGAATGAACGAACAAACGAATGAATGAATTTTATATAAAAGGAATTGAAGGAAAAAGTTTTTTGTAAACCTTTTAGCAACTGCTGCACCGAGTTCATCTTAGTCCCGATAGCACAACGCAGAGAAAAAAAGAATTAAAAGAAAAGTTGAATTAAAATAAGTTTATAATTGAGTTGTTGGATTGTATGTTTGGTGTAGAAGCATGAAGCAGGATGTGAATCAAAAACAAAGACTTCTTGGTGCTGTTATTGTTGCTTGAGATATTGGGCAAGATTTACCCTATATATAACTCTGCTTCAATGTGTGGAAATACTTCTAAAACAGACCTTTGACATAAACTGATGAATTATGCCTCTGTGCAGGGTTTTTGTCCCCAGTTGGCAGGAAACAAGTTAAATTTGTCAACTCACCCTACCTTGATGTGTGCTTTGCCAGTGGGTAGAATGGGTGTTTATGGAAGGATGAGATCAAATGGACTGAAGGGCCTTCTTTATTCAAACCGATCTTGTGAGTAAAGGCCTTGGGAGAGGAGGTTAACATTGAGGCGTAAGCGCTCTGAGATCCTACCTGTGTGAAGGGCACTATATAGATGCAAGTTGGTGTAAATGGGAATTTGATATAGTTCGTGAAAGAAAGCGAACGAGTCTCTTCTGCCACAAGGTGGTAGTGTACTACAGAGCAGTGTCTACAAAAAAGTTGCAATAGCTGAAGTGTATCAGCTACTGATCACTCAGTAGGTGTGTAAGGCACCGTAAGTTGTGTAAGGCACTGTTGTACACCCCACTATGATGAACTTCTGAGACTAGTTGGTCTTCCGTCCACCAGAGAATGCTTGCTTTGCTTTATTATTGGAATTCACTGTCAACCTGGTGATCGTATCTGCCCTTTGACGTAGTTTAGATTCACGCAGGTTTCAAAATTGTCATCAAAATCAAAGCCTCGATGGCTTGATGCATAAAAGTTTGCCCTGGTATCACCAGCAAATACTCACATCGCCAGGAAACCTTTCGAGCGAGCATTGGTCGTTGAATAAAATTCACATTCAAAGCTGGTTGTTCAGGAAATGAGCTTGGGGTGACATACAAATTCTCCGAAGTAGAGGCACTGGCCCTTTAATGTCAGGGTTCCCTAATCCAGTGATGTACAAAAGAATACTGATGGATGGCAGGTGCATAATTCTAACTCCAAATACTGCTTTTATGAGCAACTAAGCCTACGTTTGTCACATGGCTTATTTGGTTAGGAAATCTTCTGCAACAAAAGTAAACTGGACTGTCTTTTATGTGAACAATTTTCTGAAATCCCTTCCTTTGGCTCCAGGAACTGTTTGGTTTAAATTATTGTTGTTCTTGTGTGTGCAAAAGAAAATGTTCCGAGACTCTGTCAGGTGATGGACTTTGTGTTTGTGGAACATGTTTTTTTTTCTCTCCATTCGCACCGAGTACATCAAATATTTTTTCATTCTCTAGCAAACTAATCCTTTCTCAAAGTCATTTGAGAAGACTGTCTTCCTTTTGTCTGATGTACCTAGGTTGTGTTTCAAAACTTGCGTAAACAAATCCGTAAGATCTTACTTTGAGCATTTCAGTCGCTGGAACAAAAAAAGCACTGTCCCAGATACTTTTTGTTTTATATAAAAAAAAATTGAAATTGAAATTCCTCTCCTCTCTCTGTGTGGGTGGAAGAACAAATAAGCCCAAAGCGGGGTTTAAGTCAGTCACGATTTCTATCTGCGCAAAATGTTGTCCATTTTCCCTCTGGCTGGTGGGGAAGAAATTACAACGCTGGATGGGTGCCAGGGCTGAGAAGGCCTGTCTGTGCAAGTCCATTTTCTTTTCTTGACTTTACTCATTTCTTTTTCCTTCTGCTGTTTCCATTTTTGCTTTTCCACAATCCACGTCTTCCCTTTAGCCCCTTCTTTTTGTTCTTGAACCTCCAGTCTCTGTGCTGGCTTTGATCTCAATGGACGCATTCACAAAGGCAGCTTGATTCAGTGATAGGGGTCCAGTGCGGTGGGTCGAAGGGCCTTCTTCACCCAGACGCATCTGGTGATCTTGTCTGAAGTGGGTACAATACGCACGTGCATTATTCTTCTAATTGAACTTCATTAAAACAGTCACTTTTAACAAAAATAACTCTGGTGTGTTGGATCCCGCCTGTTAATATTAATATAATTTTTTACAGTATATATTAAATATTGCTGAAGTAAATGCACGGCACAGGTTGCTAATGCAATAGACTTTAAGCGCTCTGGGACGCTACCCTGTGTGAGGGGTGCTATAAAAACGCAACTTGCTGTTGCTAACTTGGAGGGCGTTAGGACAGCGATGCAGGGTCACTGTGAATCAGTTTGAAGACGAGTAGGAGGTGAGCAATTACTGGCTGGAACGGGTGTTTCATGACTGGTTTGTAATAGAGTTGAATCATAGAATAATAGGAAAATAGAAAAACAACAATTATATTTATCTAGCAGCTTTCACGTCAGAAGGAAAAAAGAGTAGAATGGTGGCTGGCATGTAATAGACCCCACAAACAAATCCACCACAGAATCAGGGACCTTCACAGTACAGAAGAAGGCAATTCGGCCCATTGTGTTTGTGCCGACTCCCTCGAGAGTACGGCTTTCAATCCCACTTAACCGCCCTTTCCCTAAACCCCTGTATCTAACTCCGTTTTCCATCTGAGTGGTGCAAGCACGTTGGAGGTAGAGGAACTGAACTGCGCCAGGGATAGTACGATAGACATACGATCCCATTGAACTGAATTAGCAAGCGATCTTAGCTGCGTTATTCTTTGAAGGTGCGGAGAGGCAGTGAGTGAGTGAGGTGATTCCCCTGGGAAAATCATCCACCAACAACCCATCTCAGAGCCACATTGGTCAAGAGGTGGGAGGGTGTCTGTTGGCCTGAGGGAGACCGGGGAGAAAATTATTAAGAACGTCTACCATATATATATATTTTTAATTAAAAGCTTCTTCAAAACATCCGCGAGTTGGCGAAGGTGAAATTCAGGTTTGTGTGTGAATAGGATTATGCAATTGGAACCGGAGGAGACAATTTGTTCTCTCCTCGAGGCGTTTCATCAGTTGGCGTCAGGTTAATAAGAATGGAAACATCCACTAAATATGACCTGGAAAATGATCCCACTCACAAGATACATAATGGCCTAATTCCCATAGAAATACCTGTTCCCCACCAACAAGGCAGAATGGGGCTTAAAGAAACCGTTCAGGAAATAGACTTTCTGTTGAATGAAATTGGCAAAGACGAAAGATAAATGTAGATAAAATGTAGATAAAGATACCATTCAGGAGTTCACTGAATCTTTTGTTTCAGATGGTCGAATGAGACTTTTTATCTTCTCCAACGTATAATATAAATGTGGGTATCATAGCAAGATAATAGACACCTGAGAGTGACTACAGTGCAAAGAAAGACCTCAGATTTATAGACAGAAATAATGAGGGCCGGGGTGTGGAAGGGAAATGAGAGGCTGGTTTTCCCATCACATGTACGTAAAAGACCTTTTGCTAAGCGCTCCGAGACGCTGTCGGGTGTGAAGGGCGCTATATAATCAAGCTGCTGTTGTTGTGGTTATGGAAGAAATAGCGGTCTTGTTTGTGGGAGATTTGAACTGTAAGTGACTACAATCAACTGTAAATCACACACGGGGAATGTTGCCAGTGACAGGAAACACATCACGACCACTCACAGGAACCTGCCCAGAAGCAGATTATCCTGTGTTTTCCCCCCAGGTCAGTGTGATGCACTTCTGGTTACTGGGGAAATCTCATCCTAATTGTTTATTTCTGAAAGGCAAACGGCATAAGCACACACTTCATCTAATTCATTTCGTGTTTATCTGAACCTGTCAGTCCAACACTTCTGATTTACTGAACAGTCAGTTCCGGCCTGCAAGATTGTCAGTCATACTTTGTACCTGAATGCAGTATGGTGCACAGGGCAATTTGAGCTGTGGTTTCTAGTCAGAATATTATATAATCTTCGCTTTTGATATAGCGAGCTATGTCATCAAGCCGTCTCAAAGAGCTTCACAGAATTTAACGTAAAGACTATTTTGCAGCCAATTTGCGCACCGCAGTGTCCTACAATCAACCATAAAGTTTGTGACCAATTTTATCTGGAGGATTATATGGCAGGGAAGGAGAATATATTTACACATCTGACTTAACCGGATAACTCAATCATTGTGTTACTAAGCTGTGCTATTCGATCAAACTGTAAAATGATATCTCGCTCCCTCAGTTCAGTATCATGTACTGAACAAGTCCCAAGGCAAGACAGAATCTACAACATTTTCATCCAGTTGAGGAGCCTTCTCTCTCCCTCCCTGGTGCTATCTTCTGTGCCAACTAATGCCCACGTACAAAATGAGCAAAACGTTCATTAAACGTATTGCTTACAATATATTTTTCAACTGTGCTCCCTGTATGATGGGTAGAGCCAAAATAATTACCCACTTTTTGACCTGTCAGTGGGAATTGGGTTCCCAGGAAACCAGAGAAGCAACTCTACAGTGAAAATCTGAATAAACTCAGTGTTATCTCATGTTTACTTCCCCAAAATCGCAGAACTCTTAGAAGATGAACACGCATATTCTGCGTAGATGCAGATCATCGTTTCGGCCATAAAATAGTGAGTTTACTCTATCCTGTGAAATGCTTTGAGATACCTCGAAGATATGACCAGGCACTGTATCAAATTCAAGGATTATTATTATCAGAAAAACCCAGTCATGAGTCTTCGCTCGCAATTCAATATTTGATGTTTCTCCATATAGAAATAGCTACATAAGCTGGTGATCATACCCTGCTCTACTACATTACTATTTAATCCAATCAAATTTACTGTCACCTCGGGGATAGACTATCTGAATTTTCCTTCAGTTTGCTGTGGTTTTTACAATTGTATTTACTTTTCACAGTTCTTTGAGTGATATTGGTGCTTGGACCAGAATGATTCAGTTTGCGATGGGCTTCATCTCAGTTATGATTCCGTTTGTTAAATAAAAAGCATCAATCGAGGCAGTCATTTGGTGGAGATTTTCATTGATGGACATTCGGCTGTTCCTATGCTTTCTGTAAATCCAGTTGAGTTGCAATGCAGTGAATGACTTTGCTTTTCGGTTTGCTGTCAATTAAACGGAGGCCCTGATCTGATATTGACTTCATGCCTAATCAATTTAAATATAGGGTACTAGCTTTGCTACCAGGCAAGATGCATCTTGTGGAGTCCTGTAGCTCAGTGGTTAGAGCACTCGCTTTGCAAGTGAGAGACCTGAGTTCAATCCCCGGGGGGTCAGGGGGAAACCTTGGGCAAGTTTCCTTACTCCACACAGAGCCTAATAATAATCCCTCCAAAACAAAAAACAATAATAAATTAGTCATTTTCAATCTACGACTGTTTGTGGGACATTGCTGTGCGCAATTGGCTGCCGCGTTCGCCCATAAATATACAGTCAATTCACTTTACAGTGTGTTCTGTGAAGCGCTTTGGGACGTCCTCCCGACGTGAAAAGCGCTATATCAAATGCAAGGATTATTATTATTTTATTATTATCTTGCTTAGGTTAGGTGCCAGGGGTTGGAGAACAATGAGTGCTGCTAAACATCCTTTTGCCACCAGCACCAGAAGCACAGATCCATGTGTTGGTTTTTGCATGTTTACTATCATTTCTTGGAAAGAGAGGTTCAGCTGCTCGAGTTTCTATTGCAAACAACTGCACCAACAGTTTTAAACGTATCCTTTGTTGAGAGTAAAGCATTGTGTCTCCTGTGGTTAAGTTTTTAATTGCGATTGTTTGGTTGTGACCCATTCTCGCTCGCATGCACGGCACAAGGCTCACATTGGTGCAGTGTGTGCATTGGCGTCTTATAGTGAGAGTACCAGCCTGCAGTTTCACACATCTACTCTCCAATCTACGATGGCTCGTGAAGACATGGGAGAGTAGCCAAAAAGGCACCAGACACTGGGTACATCACTACAAGCAGTCAACAGGATGATACATAAGCCCTCTCACAATGCTCTTGTGGTTTTTTTTTAAATTGGAGCCATGGAATTTACTTTATTGCGTAGTGGCAAACCCTGACTATTACATAACATTTCAAAAACTCAATGACTTAAGCTTTTCGGAAATTTAGCCAATACCATTTCAAGCCCCGTTTGATAAGTGAAGGTTCTATAGGTTTGATTTAAAACAAACTTGTGAAGGAAGTACAAGTACATAATCAACAACAACTTGGATTTATTTAGCGCCCTCCACGCATGACGGCGTCTCAGAGCGGTTTAGGATCCCAGGACCGAGCCGGGGGGAGGGGTGGGAAGGTGACCAAAGGCGCGGTCGAAAAGAAAGTACATGAGGTACTAACAACAAAAAAACGAATGGGGGAAGGGGCAAGCACATGTATAACTGGAAGGTTTGAACGAGGCTCTGAGGGGAGAGGTGGATAACTTTCAAAAATGAGTTGGACAAGCCCTTCAAAGGGTATTAATTAATCCTAGCATTTGATATAGTACCTTATCACATCAATGCCTCAAAGCGCTTCACAGGATTTTATATGACCTCTTGGCATAGCCGTATGTAATGGTTTGCACACAGATGAATCTTTCTCAAGAAGAATCTAACTTTCTTTGAACCTTCATATCCCAAACGAACACCTCAAAAATTGGATTCATATCAGATGTTTTATTGCAATGTATATATCATGTCTCGTTAACAATCTATTTCACAATTCCTTTTGTTTTCATTCAACTCTGTCCTGTCTCAACTTATGTCTATGCGAGGTACAGCATGACCTGATTTATACCACAAAACTCAAAGCAATGCTGTATCATGGACAGATTGGGTTTGCCATTTGGATGAAAATTGCAATGGATAATTGGTAGAAATTACACATCTGGAGTAGAAATGGCCCTACTTTAAGCTGATTTCACCAGGATGTCTATTCACACTGCAGCAGTAGCAATTAATTCGATCTCTGCTCACAAATGTCAGTTCGTCTGACCTAATATGCAGCGAAATGATGAATTTTATATCATTGTTTATCTTTTCTCTCACTCCATAAACACACACCTCTCGTGATATTTCCAGGGAGTCTCTCTCAGTTATATTTCGAAGGAATCTTTGACCTTTTCCAAAGTACCAGGTTGAAAGAGGTGGTTTTTATATATATAAATAAACGTTGGCTTTGAAGTTCCGATTTATTTTCTTAATTTCCTTTCATTAATACACAATGCGAAACAAATGTGTTGACAGAAGATTAACTTGTTTGACAGGATGGTGCAGGTAGTTCCTCAGGCCAAAAAGCTTCCTTTGATATGTATCAGGGACGACAAAGAAAATAGCTGGCGACAACCAACATTAAAAATAAAAGTAAAACATTCTTCTTTAACATGTGATGTTTGCCTTTGTAACATTTGTCTTTGCGCATACAATGTCAACACGACATGCGAACCTTAGGTGCTGACTGGTCCTGTACTCAGTGACCAGTTCTGGTCTACAATTAGCATAGGTTGAACTGTTTGCTGTGATTTTAGTCAGTCCTCACATTGCACAAACATAACACTGGAAATAGAAATGAGAAAAGCTATTTCTTGTGATATTGCCAGGAAATTTGACCCATCCAAACTATCAAGCCTCAAGTTTGACTTGGAATATTTGGCTTGAAAAAGAAAATGTCGATTGTCTGAGCTGGTTTGTGAAGCTAAAACAAAGGCTTTAACTTCACGAACCAGCTCAGACAATTGACATTTTCTTATATCTTTGATACCAAGACACCTTTTGGACTTTCCAAATCAGCAACCTGTCCATTTGCCATTTGAATTCTTGTTTGAGGAACTTTACAGTCACTTCATCATGTTATGAACCCACTTTCACATAGATACCATTGTGTTGCTGACTCTCTGTTTAGTTAACTGTAATTTTGGCCGAAAGGTGCATCTGAAGATGTCTCTCTTCCTTTCTATTTACCTGTCGTTGACTGCCATTGAAGGGTCAGTCACTGATGGGCTCCCACAGGTTAGAGAAAGTGATTGTGGTTGGTTCAGCAAATATATTTTTTTAAATGTCTATTTGTCATTTTATTTGCTGTTATCCTTTTCACCCATTTCAGAAGATTGGGGGTATTTCAAGACTCATTTTAAAGTTGCTCCTTAAATAAGGAAAGTAACGTACATGCAGTCTGACCCTTATACCTTCTTGTATATAATTGAGTTTTTTGCAATCTCTGCTATCCATCTTGAAGTTGCCAGTAAGTACACAATGGGTTAAAAATGTATGATTAATGCATTGTTAATGTCGCCCATTCTTGCAATAGGGAGCAAATCCTTGTTTATAAAGCTTGTTTTGATATCTGCATGTTCATTAGCTTTTTTTTTCTCAAGGAGAATAATAACCTAACAATGTAGGAGAACAAGAACAGGAGGCCGTTCAGCCTTCCAGGTTGTTCCACTAGTTTAATCGTTTATGTCAGATCTTTTAATAGCAGTTGAATGATTGGAATGATTTAGAGGGCAATAATCCTCTTATACATAATAAGAATAGTAATTAAGGTTCCTTTGTAGAAAATGGGAATCCGTTGTTGAGAATGAAGCATAATGCACTAAGTTACACCAATGTACTTTCAATTCAGAACCAGGGTTTGAATCCAGTTCAAATATCCTTGTGAGGTATATTACAATGATTAACAGGGTACAGAGGTGAGCAAGCGTGATAATAAAAATAATCCTTGCATTTGAGTGTAGTGCCTCATCTCATAGTCAAAATGTTTCAAAGCCAACTTACTGTTTAAGTTTTAGCGATTGTATTTGTCGATGAGGATGGCAGCAAAATTGTACACAGCGATGTGTAGCAAACAGCAACGAAGTGAATGACCAATTTTATTTGGAGGATTGTTGGCCAGGAATAAATATGGTATTTAAGTTGGTGGGTGAACAGAGGACAAGAAAGTATGATTAAACTGAAAACTATTTGCTTATAAAGTGTAAAGTTTGCAATGGAGCAAGAAAGGGAGAGGCAATTGAGACGAAGGAAGGATCACATGATGAGCCTTTTCTTGATTTCTTTCTTGGAACAGGATGAGTAAAGCATGATTCAGAGAAGCCATTGGGTAAGGCTTGGCCTAGGAGAGAGACTTTGAGAAGATGCGGTCTACCGAAACTATCCAGAGAAGCTTGATCGGTGACAGGTTAAGGTCTTGAATATGATAGATTTTAATCCGTTGTTTTAAAGAGAGCCAACTCACTGATCCTGAGCTGGTTCACTAATCCCCATCTTCTGCACTTAGCAGAACTGGCACCTACAAAATACTGTGTGAGAAATGTGTGTTTAACGTAGCAGTCTGCATTACAGTGATGTGGAGATGTGCCAGAAATAATTAGTTTGGCGACAGTATAAAGCCACTAATTATTCACATCACTTCAGACACATTCCTGTTTTCCACCTACACAGTTCATTGTTAAGACATGAATGTGCATCATAACCTTTACTTAAATACCCTAATGTATCCCAACAAATTTCACACAAGTCAATTTATTGACCACTTGTTTATTTCTATTATTAATAATATTAATCATCAGCTGAAAGAGAAGGGAGCAGATGAAATCGGATATCCAGGATTTTGCTTCCTTGCGTTAACATTGCAGTGTGAACATTACTGTTTGTGGCACTTATTTCATAGCTTAGAATTACTACATCTTTGCTGTAATTTTGTTGTGGTTTGCGTGTGTTTTTTTTGGTCAGCCGGGTGTTGACACATGCAGAAAACCCATCTGTTGTGTTCATATTGCTAGATGCTGATACTGATTCTGTTTTATGGAATGGGTGACAGCATTAAGTACCTTGGAGTCAGACCTGGGACAGCGTTGGCTAATTCTGGGATTGCCTCACTCCAGTGCAATCTATACAATGCAATTTACATTTCTATATTGCCTTTCACTTTAGGAGAATTTCTCAAAATGTTTTACACAGTTGGGCATTTGAGCTGGAGGTGGGGGGTGTGTGGGGGGGGGGGAGAGAGAGAGAAAGATAACCAAAAGTGCACTTAAAGAGTTAAATCTTAAGGCATGTTTTAAGAGTGGGGAACGAGGGAGGGGGCAAGTGAGAGGGATTCTGTTAAGGAGTTGCAGAGAGCGGAGGCAGAATGGTTGAAACCTCCACACCCTCATTCGTATTCTCAGAAGAGTATCCTTCACTATATCAGGAAATATATAATTCTAATTAATTTAGAATTTTTTTTCTTCTATTTTGCTATGGGAGATGTCTGCTGTTTATCATTTGAAACAGTTGACAATCTATACACTCCAGGTTGCTTCGAGCTGTGTTCCAACACAGTCTACTCACGATTCTGCATGATGCACAGTAATTCTAGTACTGAAAGAACCTTCTAAACAGGATTTATTCATGAAGACATTTGTGTCCAGATGAGGTCAAAGTACGAGTAAAATCTTTCTGGGGTTCTATGCAACAACCCCCATACGAAAAAGTTAAGACCTTGCCTTCCACGTTACTCCTGGTTGATGTTATGAATAACTTGGAAAATGATATTTTTTTGAAAAATAGTGTGCCATATTACAGGTACCAATGATATCTCTTCTGAGAGTTGAAGTGGATGGTAACAGGTGATCATTGAAGAATGATTACATCTTCCTGGATGCCCTCCGAGGGTCCCAGCCAGCCCACCTCCAGCATACAAATTTACCCAAACTACATGTTTCTTTTTATTCATTTTTATTAATAGGATGTAATTATTATTTTTATCATTATGTTGCTTGTCCAGTGACAGTTTTCTACATGGCGCCAGCATTGTGTGAAACAATTGAAAATTTTTCAACGTGTTAAGTTGTAGCAAACACAAAGATTATAGGCATTCCTTGGTGGTGGCAGTGGCCCCTGTACAAGGACTGGGTTATCTTCAGATTATCACACAGTTCACTATAAACTAAATAACAACTGGCCAGATTGTGAACCCTAATGATCCAACAGAATATGGCCACCCACATGCCATGTTTATTGTTTGTCAATACAACCAAACCACCAATATATACTTTGGCCAATATTCTGCATATGTATATTGTGGGTGTGTGTGTATCAGTATTATATTTGCCCACAAAATATAGTCAATTCACTTTACAGTATATTCTGTGAAGCGCTTTGAGACTCTTGAAGATGCGATAAGGCACTATATTTCAAATGCAAGGATTATTTTATATATATATACTCTTAATAAATCTCTCTTTCTCTCTTTGTATATAATATATATAGTTGATTGAATTAAAACCCTTAAAGAAACTATGCACCCACTTAACAAGCTGCAAAGCTTTGAAGAGAATGCGTGTAATGCTGATTGATAGACAACATTATGATTGCCAACAGCAATTCAGTTTTTCCTGTGAACGTTGTCAGTATATGGGTGCGACATTGTTTGTACTGCTTGCCAATGACACACAGTATACACCCACTTATTATGGTATTGTCAGATCCAGGCAATATTTGGACACATTAATGGACATATTGTAATAGTATATGTTCTACCACTGTTTTACAATAGATGTCTGTTCTTCAGCAGAGCTGTTGCTGATTGATCAAAAAATATTTTGCTAAATTATCACTGCCAGTTTTTCCTTTTTGTTTTTAAAAAAAAAGCAAAAAGGTTTTGATCGGATTAATATTAGTAATGCGGATTAGTTAGTCAGTGGAGATCTAATTATGTACTTGAGCCAACGTGAAATCAAACCAGTTATTGCTCTTCCCTTGATTCTGAACATGTTTCATGGCCGAGTGTTATTTTTGCTGCCCTCGCTCTGTGTGAAATGTTGAGTGTCCTGGGAAATTAGGGAGTGTCTGGTGAATTGAATACAAGTCGATCAGATTTGGGTCAATCACCAATCCTCCACGTTGGATGAACCGCATGGTCTTGTGTGTGTTTTGCTCAACAACAACAATTTATGTGTTGCCTCTCACGCAGAGCTCAAGAGGCTAAAAGCTGTCAGATTTCAACTCGTTTGAGACATAACCCAATCTGCATTGGCTGCTGGCATTTGGAGAAAACACTACCTGACGACTGAATCACGAGCCCTAATTCAATTTTAGTGATAAGTAATAATATTAAAAACTACGTGAACCTCAAGCATTTCATGAATACCTCACTACAAAATGTCAGGAGGTGTGCAGTTGGGTTTGGGGTTTTGTTATTGATGATATTTAACAGCTATTTACTAACAACTTCAATGAGCGAGCAGTAAATTTATGGAACAGGCTCCCTAGGGAGACGATGGCAGCAGAAAATATTGTTTGTTTCGAGAATAACTGAGATCGATTTCTGCTAGAAAATAATATCTGGGGATACAGTCTATAGTTTGGGACACGACATGTCAAGCGACTGCCAGGATGGTGGAAGGTAAACTTTGGTCTCCTTTTGCCAGCAAATTCATATATTCCTAAACAGGTACGCGAGTATTTCAAATCCCCTTTTTACAGTGCCTTTTATTAAAAATATTTTTCATTATTAAGTCACTCTATAAGATTACTTTTCTCATTAAACGTTCTGATTGCTTTTCCCCCCCCCACTTCTTGCCTAACTCGCAAGTAAAACAAACCTTCCCTTGTGTAAATCACTTGTGCTGAATGTAGGTCAGCCAAATCAAAACTGTTTGTGAAAAGTTGCAAGGATGAAACCCAGGCACAAAGATGCAATATATACATCAAGTTTTCATGCTGGGAGATAACAGGAAATGTCAACTAACTATACCTTGTCTTCACCAGCGGCGGCTGCTGCTGCGAGAATGGTTGTATGTGAGGAACATGAGACTGATCAAAATTCTCCTTTGAGCACTGGCACTTGTAGTGTTGATCTTTTAAATTTCCAGAGGTAGCCTTGGTGATCAGAAACATATCACGTCGTACAACAGGGCAGGATGCAGCAAGGACAGAACTTAGACATTCATTAGTTCCAGGCATCATGCCTGCTGTCCTTTGGATTTATAATCTTACTATCTTGTTTCTTGGTTTTCTTTGGAAATCTGAACATCTTCTGTCTGTCAGTGTCTTTTAATGGTGAGATTTACCTTTGACGAGCAGCCTCTGCTATTTTTGTGTTGTCTGTTTATGTCCCGAGTTTTATCATTGTCCTGTCTGTGCATTTCTTCTGTTTGCAATATGTAATTCCAAATGTGATTTCCCCCCCCCACCCCAAAACCTGGCGATTTGGACATTGCAGTCAAATATTTTGACTGCAGGTTGAGAAAAAAAATCTATTTGCAGATCAAATTTGTTAATGCTATTCCTCTTAGTTCTGAATGAGTCCTTCGATTTGAAAACCATATGCATTGATCTATCTTGTGACAACAAAATAACGCCTCCACCGGTCAATCTGGGAATTAATTTAAAGTCTTCTGGAGTGTGAATGGCAATAAATCGGTGCTCCTATCAGCCTCAGTGCTTGAGGTTTTGCAACACAAGATCAATGTCTAAGAGAGAGTCAAGTCAAGTTGAGTTACAGATCATTGCCAGTCATTAATGGTGTGATGGCTGTTCAGGGATCTGTTCAGTGGATAAAATTGGTTTGGGGAAGTTCCCAATGGGAACACATTGATTGAATCGTGGCCTTACAGTCATGCTCAGGTTTTCTTTATTCTATACATAAATCATCTGAATTTCTCATTTACATTGTTATAATATTACTGTAATTACATTATTACCATGTAATTACACCCAGTTATTCTTTAATCCTTATACAGCATATAATCCCCTCCTTGATCCACTACCATTGCTACTGTTACCGGTAACATTTACCAGTTGCCAAGATTCCAACATTTTTAAAATGGTTTCCGAGGATTGAATTTCCTGTTTCTTTTGCCGTTGTGTCTAATAATTTTTTTTAAGATCTTGCAGAATTGTGGCAAATTCTTCAATCCAGGCTTGATTTGGAAGTGTTTTTCTAAAGTTTTTAGACAGAATCAGCTTCCAAATTGATAGAACTAAAGAATTTTCTAGAATTCTGCACAATCCCATAATAATAACAATAATAATCCTTGGATTTGATATAGCGCCTTATCACGTCTTCGAGAAGTCTCAAAACGCTTCACAGAATATACTGTAATGCGAATTGGCTGCCAATTGCGCACAGCAGGGTCCCATATACAGTCGTGGATTAAGTGATCAAATTATTATTATTTTTTATTATGTATATATTTTTTGAAGAGACTATTAACCCCAGAAAACCGATCCGCCAATTGATAAACAAACAAACGGGTCCTACTTACTGCTCGGTAAACAGATTTTGGAGCTCTGCTCTCTGTCCAGGCAGATTAACTAGAAATGGGGGTACCTACAACTAATCCCTTACACACATGTAAAGTTTTTCAACCGCTTTGTTTCCCTTCAGACAAAAAAAAACCCTCTGGAAGCTTTTAAGTCTGCTTATTTCCAATTTTATAGCATGCTTTTCTTTTGGTTGTAAGGTTAAGTACGTGTGGGCTCTTATTATCCTTATTGTTACCTTGTAAATGCTGGACATTTTCAATAAAGATTTCAATCAAAACAAGTGGAGCTTTCAGCAAATGGATAACTGCAATAAAGTTTAAAGATACTGTATGAAATCACAAATGAAAGAGTCACTGCATGTACATACGTGTGTATGTGTGTGTGTGTACGTGTGTGTGTGTGTGTTTTCACATATATATCCGTTCAGCACTGGAATTGGTTAAATCCTTTTGGGTATGATTCATAGCTTGACTGTAGCAGCTCCACCTCCCATCCATATCTCTTTAATTGGACAAATTACTGGAAATCCAAAATAAAACCAGAAGTGGCTGGGAACACTCAGCAGGTCAGGCAGCATCTATGGCGAGAAGAAAATTAGTTAACATTTCAGGTCGACTATGAAATGAGCTTTGCTTAGGCTCTCCAAACCATCCCATCACAGTACTGAAGGAGTGTTGTGAAGCTGGAGGCGCCAAGCCTACCATGAATTGTAAACGTACAGTGCTGTAGCTCAGTGGTTGAGCCCTCGCCTCGCAAGCGAGTGAACCTGAATTTGATTCCCGGGCAGAACAAAAAGTTAGGCAAGTTTCCTTACTCCACGCGCCTCTGTTTACCTCGCAGTTAAGTAGGAACCCCGTTGTTAGTCGATTGGCGGATTGTTTTTCCAGGAGGAATAATCCCTTCAAGAAATAAATAATAATCATTTGGTCGCTCAATCCACAATTGTATGTGGGACGCTGCTGTGTGCTATTGGCTGCCAGGTTTTTCCCACAAAATATACAGTCGATTCACTTCAGTCTATTCTGTGAAGCACTTTGAGATGTCTCGTTCGTGATAAGGCGCTATATCAAATGCAAGGATTATTGTTATTATTATTAAAAGCCAAAGACTAGTTCTGGCGGTTTAGGTGAGTGTTAATTCCCATGGCATTAGTACATTTTGAAGATCAAGGTGTTCCGGCTAATAGTGTTTCCTTTATCCACAAATTATCCAGAACAGTGTAAATGTGTTCATTCATCACATTGGGGTTTGTAAGGTGTTGCTGGTGTTTATTAATCTGTCACATTTACCTTCATAATTGCAATCATTACGCTTAAAAACAGGCCTCTCCTTATTATAATATGTTGAGATGTTTCATTGTGATCGTCGATGTATCAAATGAAGTCTCGTCACTTGTGCATGAGACTCGAACATTTTTTTCAGAGAAGACGGGTGAACTCTAAGTCTCAAGCATTTCAAGCTCGAGAGCCTGCTTTGCTGTCTCTTGGACTTTGTTTACGGTGAGGTGCACAGACACCCATTTTTAAAATATAATATCAGTGAATTCACTGAAAATAGCCAACCAGTGAGGCTTGCCAGGACCTCAAACATCATGAGTACGGAATAATAATGGCAATCCAGATAGCATACAGCAATGGATAGATCAGCCACGTTCAATTATAGTACTCCACATTGGTTCCCAAAGCTTTCTGATATGTTGGTAGATTAATCCATACAGAATTAATCGTTATCAACATCGCCATTATTCTTGGGTGTGGCTGTCAGGATGGTAGAAGTGGATAAAATGGATCTTGGTGCTTTCTTCGTCTAGCGATTCCTACTGCCTTAAACATTGGGGTGAAAAGGTTTGATGTGATTCGTACCTTTTCTGGCTGGAATGAGGAAGATCTGGTACTTGGCCTAGAAAGCCTACATAGGTGGAATTTTCGAATGCTTTCGTCATAAAGGTAGGACAATTGTGCTTCAGAAAGGAATGGGTGGTGTTACTTGGATAGCTAAAATACCTACTGAAATCTCAATCCAAAAACGTGGCCTTTCAGCTATTTTAACACACAATCTATTGATGTCAATAGAAGTCCTTAAACGGAGTGGCTAAATTTCCACTCACCACTGACATGGCTGACTGAAGGTCAGCCAATGTGTGAGTTCTGGCAGCTTTTCTACTCTCCTGCCCTTCCTCACCAAGGTTTACGTGTTTATACGTGTTCACAATAATGGCTTGTTGAGATCTGATGTTTGGTGTTGTATACCTATGTATAAATCAAATCTAATCCTGAGCACAATTTCTCCACCCTAGGTTTGTGTTGGACTGACAGCATGAGAGCTGTTTCCTATTTATACCGTCAATAAAATCCCAACCCATTAAAAAAATCCGATTCACCCAGTTTAAATCAACCTGCACTTGGCGTGACCTGCAATGCCCCAACTCCAACTTTTGAAATGCTGTTATTTGAGCTTTGAAACACTGCAGCTTCACTTACTGAAAGGCAATCTGGTATCATGTTCTTCTGGGTCTCCCAGGCTTACATTCACCAGATAATTGCCCTTTCTACAGTTGCGTGTTCCTGGACCCGGCTGCCAAGTACAGTATATAAGAGAGACACGACAAATGCAAATCTGATTAAAAAAAATTAAAATCAGTTTTCTGAAGCTGGGGCTCGTGGAAGGAATATTAATCAGTGACTGGTTAAAGAAATGGTAAGTGATAGATGTTAAAGCAAAAAAATAAACAGAGTGGTGGAGTGTGAATATACACAAGTTTGAAGTTTATTTGCACACACAATCTGCAGCAGCTTCCCAAGTGGAAGGTTTGATGAAGGCCTTTAGATGGCTTTGATTAGGACGGCAAGATCACTCCTCTGGTATTTTCTACACAACTCATCATGTAGTTTTTTTTTGCAGGAGAAATGGTTATTAATACCTAGACAATGAGTTCTTTGACTGACAAAAAGGATGCTCCAGCAATTATGAGTTATTTCATCTTCAGTTGGCCTTGCCAACAAAGTATCTTTGTTCTTCAAGATAATAAACTTTGCAAATTCTTATAGACAGAACATTTAACACTGAAAGCTTTTTGCCATCAGTCTTTAAATAAGGATGACAACATGGTATAACTGATAAGGCCCTGGGGATCTCTGCACTGCTCAGACAGTTGACAGTTTCTTTGTCGGAGGTTGTGGTGATAGTGATGTTGATTCTGGGTTGGGGGCCAGGAACAGACAGAGAATGGTAAACTGATCTGTGGTTTCTGGCGTAGTATGAGAACCATTAACTCTTGTGCCGGTCGGTCTTTATTTTCTTAAGAGTTAAAGGAAATGCATTCACAGTTCCAAAGAATTCACGATGGGCATTGGGATATCCAACACTGTTGACTTAAACGTCTAAAGTATCTGAGGGTTTCTGGCAACTATGGTATCAAAGAGGACACTTGGGGTGAAAAGTGAGGGACTTTGTGGATGTGCATTCGAAGTCCCTGTCAGCGCGGGTTTTCAGTGATGCTATATGTCCCATTATTTGGAAAATTTGCCTGTAACTTGCAAATGACAGAACTTTACACACCTCCTAAACACCGTGTGTAAATCTTCATGCAATGGGCACCTTCTATTTGACCTGTTACGCTTGTCTTTGATTGGGTAGAATGGACCGACCGCCTGTGTTGCATCACCTGTCATTTTGGACCCTTATGTGGTGCTGTCCTGGAAGTTTGCCATATGTGCAGGACGGTGACTATGCTGGTAAAAGGCAATGCACTATTTTGATGAAAAGCAGAATCAACGACCGCTACCACCAAAGCCACTGACAAGACAATGCATCTTATTTTCATGTACATTACTCCCAATTTCATACAAATGTACAATACGACAACTTGGATGTATATAGTGCCCCCCACGCCGGACGGCATCTCAGAGCTTCACAGTAACTTGACCGAGCCAGGGAGTGGGGGAAGAATCAGGGGGAGGGGGAGGAACCAGGGGGAGGAAGGTGACCAAAGGCGCAGTCGACGAGAAAGGTCTTCAGCAGAGACCTGAAAATAGGAAGAGAGGGGGCGAGACGAAGGGAGTGAGGAAGGGAGTTCCAGAGCTTCGAGGCACAGTGGCTGAAGGCACGTCCGCCGAGGGTGGAGTGGAGGACTCAGGGGACGAAGAGGAGACAATACGACAGACACCTTTCTGATTAGAATCATTAGATGCCAAGGGAACCAACCACCACATAGCCACCACCACAACAACTTGCATTGGTACAGCGCCCTTCACGCAAGGTAGTGTCCCGCAGCACTTGACAGTGACGGAGTCTGTCGCTGAGCCAGGGGGAGGGGGAGGTGATCGTAAGCACGATCAATAAAGAAAGGTCTTTCGGTAGGATTTGAAAGTAGGGAGGGGGTATGGCGGAGAGATTGAGGGAAAGAGTTTCAGGGTGTAGTGGCTGAAGACACGGGTACAGTTGCATTTGCACAATCGTGGTAGTAGGGAAAAAAACGAGCAGTTGTGGATTGATGTGACCTGATTCAAATGGAGATGGGAATTAAATCTGCGCTGGATTCAATACAAACAGCGCAAAAATTGTAACGTTTAATAAAATAAACCGCAAATTTTATATCGCCGAGTAGCACGTTTCAGGCTGTAATTCCATCCAGGGTTTCTGTTGGTGCTTTGTAACATCCCCCGGCTATGCTCCTGTTTGACATCATCAGAACTCTTGTTCACAATATTGGCTGTAGCTGACAGCCAGCGTCTGTTACCCTGTAGGAGTTTCACTTACGGCAGCACAGAGGATGAAACAAAACCACAAACTAGATCTGAGAACAGGAAGGAGAGTAAACTGTTGTTTTAAATGATCTATTCTCTTCATCCCCCCACCGCCCGCCCGCATGGCTCTCCTGAACTGAGCAGCCATGACTTTGCAATAAAGCTTTCCGTGGGGAATCTTCCCTCTCACTCTCTAGAGCAGAATCCTTGATCTTTATGACTCTAATAAATTCACATCAAAGGAGCTATTGTCCCTGTCTGGAGTTAAGTGACTTCCAAGAAGCCTATTGCCAATTATGTGTTAAAGCAAATTTAACATCAATCCAGTCTTTGCTCTTAATCCTAAAGCATCTACAAGGGGACCTTAGTATGCTTATTAACAGAGAACATTAAACAATCCTGCGTTCTTTTATACCTCTGTTGGCCTCTGGACCTTCAGACAATGCATACAACTGCCTTTTCTGCAAGGTAAGATTATTTAGAGCAATAAATGAGTAGATAGTGAACTTGAAGACTGGTTTTACTGTCCAGAGATATAGATCATATTCAAACCAATTTAGAGAGTCCCATTGGAGGGACTGTTCCTCATTTCACTATGCTGGGATCCTCAACAAAGATTATTTTATATTAAAATGAGCAATGTGAATTTTTCTGTGTTTCACCTTGCATAATGACTTATTGCCTTAAATGACGCTCTGTCAAAGCCACATCACATATTCACCAGCCTTCATGGAATATAAATAAGGTGGCCATCCATGAATTATAGGTAACCATCTCATGGAGTTGGAATTATGCACAAAACCTTACTGATGTAAATTGAAACATCTGCCATCATTTGGAGAGTTCAGCAGAAACCATGTGTTATGTGATATGCAAAATTCCTACCCTGTTTTTTGTGGGTAAGCCTGTTGGAAAGGTTCTGAAATTTGCCTTGGAAAGTTTAAGTTGGAAAATGGATATTTTTATCTGCAGCATGTATGCGACTCTGGAACAACATCGACCATATGTTGAACACCACAGGCGTTGGTTTTTAAAAATAAATACATTTATGCATTAAATATGAAAGTGCAGAAGAGAGGACAATAGTTAGGTGTCAAACAATCATATTGAATCAATAAGTATTGTATGTGTACAATATTTACATCATTAGCAATTTACATATTTCCTCTTCCTTGCTTCCAACTAGTCTGACTTGGTGCCTCACTATAAGAAAGTATAATTTGGCTATAATTTTCCATTATAACTGGCATAATAACATGATTGACTACTACATAATCTCAGGATTCAGGTTATGGAATTGATGAGTTTAGAATGGGATTTCTTTGACTATTCAATAAAACTCACTGTACCGCCATGATGTGTAGGGATACCACCAGACAGAATTCAAGGATAACTACATATCTTAATGGTGGTGCAAGCATACAACAGTAGATACAAAGGCTGTGAGCTCTGTGTGTATCAAAGGACACATTGATGGAGAAGGGTCATTGCCCGATTTGCGTTAACTCTTGTCTTGGGCAAATAGTTTTCAAACTAAATCAAGGGATTTAATTTGGGCATTTAGTTCACAAATAAAAATCAGTATTATATAATCTGGGGCCGATGGCTGACATCTTGACATTAGGAGCTCTTTCTTGATTGATTTAACATAATTCTATGATTGCAGTTTCTTAGCTGACAAGTGCCCAAGAACAAGTGTCCAAGATTACTGTGGACTCTCTTGATTTGATAGTTCCTCCAAGTGCAAGTGCTATCGTCATTTACAATTGGAACGCACAGCTTCAAACCAAATTCCACAGAAGTAAAGCTTTGTAGTTTTCCTAGGGGAGGAAATTCATCCCCTTTTATTCTCTCTCTCTGTTCCATTCTGTTCTTGTACTGTACTTGTAAGCCCTTAGACACCCTGACCATGGGTACTGACGCTAATTCACTGCTGTAAAGCACATTGACAAATCTAGTGGAAACTCCTCATCCTCTCTCACTGGGGAACATGGTGGACTGAACCTGCATCTACCAACGTAGTGATGCTGTGATATGTCACTACTCAATCTACAACTGTTTGTGGGACGCTGCTGTGGGCAATTTGCTGCCGCGTTTCACACACAAATATACAGTCGATTTACTTTACAGTGTATCCTGTGAAGCGCTTTGAGATATCCCGAAGACATGAAAAGGCACAATATCAAATGCAAGGATTATTATTATTATTATTATCAATCACTATCCCAGCTATTTGATTTGATTATGTGATATTTGGTTTGCTCACAGGTGCAGTGTTGATGTCGGTCATTATTTAGACACATTTCTAGGTTCAGGACTGTGGTATTGCCTTAAATGCTCTGATCGATTCGAGAAACTTATTGTGTACAAGATTAAACAACAAATAAAACTCATTGACTGTAGGGACAGCAAGTGGACGTGCAGAATATAGTGCATCATGTTGTACAACATCTCCCTCTCCTTTGGTCTACCTGATACTTCCTGCTAATGAAGTTCTGTACGTGAAAAGTCCTGAAGGGCTAATATTGGCGTCAATTCTGAAAATAAAACACAATTGTAGAATATTCAATTACTGGAATCATTCCCTGAACTGCTCTTTGACAGGTAGAGGAGGCCCTTGTCAGGGATACATTCTGTGCAATTTTATGGTCTACGCAGTCTTCTAATGCTACCTACTTGCCAACAACACATACCAGTTCATTCAGCGTAAAATGTGATATGTATCTTTGCTTGCAATAAATTTTCTTTGCAGGTGAAATCAGATCACGCTGGCCTTTTACTCTTCAGCTCATATTTCATTGTTGTTGATATTAATGTGACTCTCGTCTGCCAGGCAAAAGCAACTGCATTTTCCACCAGGAATGTTTTCATTAACTCTTTGGATACTTGGCTTATTATACATGGAGCTACAGAGAGGGATATGGCATGCAAATGAGCCATTCGACCCTCTAGTCCTATAACAACAACAAAATTACATCTGTGGAGCGCCTTTCATGTTGGGAGGACGTCCCAAAGCGCTGAACAGTCAAGTGTCGGGGCCCGAGCATGGGGGAGGGGTGGTGTAGGAGTGAGGGAAGGCAGAGAGGTGAGAGGGAAACCAAAGGCACGATCGAAGAGAAGGGTCTTGAGACCGGCCTTGAAGGAGGCGAGGGAGGAAGCGAGGCGAAGTGACCGTGGGATGGAGTTCTAGAATGTGGGGGAAGAGAGGCTGAAAGCCCGGCCACCGATGGCAAGGCTTTTGCACTCCTCCTATACCCCTCGAATCCCTTCTCTTTCATGTACGCAGTCAATTTCTTCGTAAATACATTGATTCTCATTGCTTGAACCACAGCTTCTGACAGCGAGTTCCACATTCTCACCATCCTCTGGATGAGGAAATTTCAACTCCCTATTAGATCTACCATTGGCTATCATCCTTATCTTTTCTGGTTATGGAGAACGCCACTCCTATGATAATCTTGAATACTTCCACTGGGTTCCTTTTTTATTTGGCCTGTTCTGGAATTTCTGAAACATTGATGTTGAATCCAATCTTCAGCACACTTCGTGTTTTTTAGAAACGTAATAATTTTACGTTTTTTATCGAGAATTCTGTATTTTTTTAAAAATTTAGAAATTATCTTCCGTCCCCGTTGCTTCCTTTCTTAAAAATGCTGATTTTTTTAAATCTGAAAACTAGTATTGGCAAGTTTTGGCATTTAATTTTCAAATTGGGGCTGTGTTTTTAAATTTAATTCGAAGGTTTTCTATCAAACCAATACTTGTGGTATGTTTTTGGCTTTGATACCTTTCCTCTTTTGAGGGCATCAATGGAATGAAAATGTGTACGGTCTCTATTTAGAAAATTTCCTTCCTGTTTTAAGCGCATCCAGGTCAGGCCATCGGAACCTTGATTCAGAAGTTTTTACAAAAAAAGATCAGATACGTGATTGTCTATTCTGTCAACAGTTCTCTGCTGTAATGGTGCTGATAGCTCTATAATTGAAGCGTCTTCCTGCAGTGTTTAACACTGGGAGAGCATCACAAGGGATGAGTACAAAGGGGTCGGTTTGAGAAGAATGTAGCCTCTACTGTGAAAGCTAACCATTCAGAACTGGCTGCTCTAATCTAAAATGGGAATGAATCCAACGTAATAATTCAACAAGTGCCCTGCAGCACAAGGACCCTGAATGTTTCAAGTCTCTTTTATGGCTAGGTCTGCCTCGGTTATTTGGGAATACAGTCTAATCTAAGCCAATTCATCTTTCAACGTTGGTCTAAAGTTTTTTTTCCCCATAAAGATGGGTAAAGACCAAAGGTTCTGTGCAACTGGGAAGAAAATGATGATGACCTCAGTTTGCTTTAATCGTCTTGATCTACTGTAATTATACAGAGGTTAGTTTGATACAGTAGGTCTTGTTCTTGCTCTTGATCAATTGTATATTTATTACCAGTATAGTTCCAGGTTATGTAACCCTTTGAGGACTAGATGTTTATCCGTGGAGTTTAGAATTTAACAGCAGATTGGAGATTATTTGTGGGGATGGAGGAGAAGAACTTGAGATGTGGTTAGTTTTTTTGCAAGAAAATACTGTACTTAATGTTTTTAACTCAACTACCAAAATACCCCTGATTTAAAAACTAGAAGTTTCAACAATGTACTAATAATGCCTGGATTTTGTGACCAGTGGCCCAGCAACTTAGTGATGTTTTAACGACAGCAACATCAACTTGCATTTGTATGGAGCCCCTCATGCAGTGTAGCATCCCTGAGTGCTTAAACACTGGGACCTGGAGGAATTGTATATGTTTATGATAATTATTGGTGGTGTGTTTGTCTGTGGATCACAAGGAGATAAAAAGTTGCATAGAGAGGAACTGTACAGAATTTAGATGCAGGAGGGCTTCAGATAAAGAAGTCACTTTGACTCCTATTTAATCTTATCCTTCCAGATTGCCAACAGTAACATCTTCAAATTACGTCAGGAAGCTGTTTCTTAAACGAGTCCAGTACCCTGACTTAAACCACTCTTTCTGGTAACCTCGTCCAGCCGTTACTCTCCTTATCTTTGTCTTAAAATTGATGTTATTGCCAAAGATTAATGATGTTGGGGTGGGGGGGGGGGGGTGGAAGAGACAGCAAGGAGGAAGCCAAAGGAGGAAGGTCCGAGTGCAAGTGAACAGCAAAGGAAGGACGTTTCATCCATCCTGGTCAGAAGTTGCTATTTAATTTCCAAAAGTTGTCGTGAAATGTCTCCAGGCTCGAGGCTGGGATGTCTTGAGCAAGGAGTGCTCAACATTAAGCACTCCCAGCTCAGTGTTGTCATAGCAGAAGTGTTCTCTAGTCTCCGCATCGCGATGCTAGCCCTGCAGGGTACGTGAATGTTAACCTCACCCAGGTTCATACATCGTGCAACACATGCGTGACTCGGGATAACTGGCTGAGCAAGGTGACTCATAACTGTACTCCCTTCACACACCTCAAGGATGGTGAACAGATCATCTTCCAACACCCTAGCTTCTGGGAATAGAAAGGCAGCCTCAAGTGGCAATGTGACAGCAGTGTCACACGACTCTTGATTGTCATCTTGTGTAAGTTCTTGGTTGTAATCCCTGCACCAAACATCATAAAAACCTTTGATGTCAACGGAGGAAAGCGGGCAGGCAACTTGATGTAGCCACGTGATGTGGCCAAATAAAACTTGAAGAATTGCAATTGTATCTTTGGCAAATACCATTTTCCACATAATTAATTTTCACTTCTCGATAGGCAGCATCCAGAATAATTGTAATGAGAATACTTTCTCCAAGTTCCATTGGACTGTTGAGGTATTATTCTATATGGTCAGTAGCTTTTGTTGGCCTTCAAAATATGTACGTGTGTCAGACACCTAATGATCAAAAAAAAACCACTGTTATAATGGAATAGTCACACATGTGTCTGTTGTAATATTTTTTGATTGGAGCGTCATCTGGTAACTTGTAATTTGTCATGGAAATAATTGCAATAGACACCCTCATTTGAATCTGAATGGTGTTAATATTAGGAATTGCAGTAGAATATGTTTGCACTGTAGGGCGAACAATAGACTAAAACAAATTGCTGCCAATTTCCAAGAAAATACCCCCTCCCTCCCTCATTTTACTATTATTGTGTTACAAATTTTATTTAAATCAACTACCGGTGTTTGAATCCAACGACTTCTTAGAAAAAAGTGTTTACTGTTGTTGATTTTGGCAAGTCTGTGGCGTTAATGACCTGGTTCCTGTAGCTCCTTTGACCACTCTCTGTCACCATTCATCTTTTATTGTTGCTCCCTGACGCCTCATCAAACTTACCAGCAACAACAACAACAACAACAACCTAAACTCGTTCCACTTAGGAATCCTGTGTTTATTTTGGAGCAATGCTGTGACACCACTGTGCCCTTGTGACTGCTTTAATGTAAAATACACAGCACAGTTACAGGAGGTGTGTGTCGCTGGCCTTCATCACACAGGAATCGCTCACTATAGTCATTTAGTCAAAATTTGTTTGTAATAGGATAAATAAATATGGCTATTTTTAGTGATTGGCCCGTGATAGAATCCCCTGTGCTCCTTGCTGGGCTTTCAGCCTATCTCTAAACACAGCAGCCACTCAAGACAACAGGATAAACTACCCCCTTTTGTTGCCTTTCGATGTTTTGGAACATATAGACACCTCCTCTTCCCCCCACACACCACCTCCCCCTCACCCACACACAACCACACACTCCTACAACAATAACTAGCACAATGACAAAAGGCCTTTGAAGTACCTGGCCAACTGAATTCCTCTTATCCGTTTCATGTCAATGTTGTAAATCCAAAATGGAAGCTGGACTCGCTGCCAAATTCCTCTCCTCTCTCCTGAGGCCCAAGGACAATGGCTTCTTCAAATAAAAATATATCCGTTCCTAAAAAAAACTAAGTGCTTTATGACACTTTTACTCAGGAAAAGTGTACTGGGCTGCTGAAGTCTTCTAATAATAATCATTATAATAATAATCCTTGCATTTGATACAGCGCCTTATCACGGCTTCTAGACATCTCAAAGAGCTTCACAGAATACACTGTAAAGGAATTGACTGTATATTTTTGTGGGCGGAACATGGCAGCCAATTGTGCACAGCAGTGTCCCGCAAACAGTCGTGGATTGAGTGACCATATTATTATTAATCTTGTTCTGGTCTTATTGCTATGCTCTATAGAGTTAAAAATTGAAAGTGTCTTTCTTTTCAGCATGACTACATCATGCACAGCTTCCTCCTAATGAAGAAGGAACCTCAAAAGGGTGACTTTCTATTGCATTCTGTATCAGGGCAGCCACTATCACGTGTACTGTTTGTGAAACGGTTGTAACTGATAGGGAACAGGCAATTTATTTCTGTAGTGTTGTGTACCACACTCCAATGACCACACTCTATTTCTACTGTGCAACAGACCCTGGGATGGCCTCGCTGGACAAACAACCTGGCCATTTTTTGTTGCCTCCCCACGCACATAAGTGGCAGAGAAACAGTAGCTATTGAGCAAGTTTTATGTGGTGCTATCAACATGTTGAAACCAAATTCAGTTTTGTAATTTATTGTGGTACATGGTATTTGCATTTGATATAAAAGCTTATCGTGTCATCAAAACATCTCAAAGTTATTCACAGGATTTACTGTCAATGTAGATTCAGAAAAAGGGTTCGCATTGGCTGAACACCAGCTTTGAAGTATTCCTTCTTAGCCAAACCAAAGCCCAGGTTTGGAAGATTAAGAATCATGGATGTAATCAGATCCATGTCTTTCCTTGTCATGTTATAGCTGCCCAACACATACTTACTGATACCACCTGGTACCCAGATGGGCAACACACTTCCATGTTGCTGGCAGAGATGATGGAACATAAATCTCTGTCTCCTCCACAGGCATAGACACAAAAACATACACAGAAACAATTACACTAATTTCCCCGTATGTAATACCAGCCTGACTCATCTTCCCTCTTGTATCTGGTAATGAGCTAAAACACAAGAGACGTCAGTTGATAAAGTGGCGTGGAATTTAAACTGGATTGAAGTACCGACTGCCAAAGTGTTCCAGTTGTACAATGCATTTGTGCAGCTATATTGGTCGGTCAAACGCACAGCAGAGGTGAGGTGCTTTTCCACATGTCAAAAAAAGAGAAAATCTAAAGCAATACAGGGACCCAGGAGGGAGCAGCAATGTTAGACACCCAGGAAACAGTCCCTGTTCTCCAGAGAACTCCATCCCAAAGTCCCTCCGACTCATCTCTTCACTCACTTTTAAAGCCTTCCTTAAGACTTATCTCTTTGACCGCACTTTCGGTCTTCATTCCCCTCCAGTCTTGGATGCCCAGACACCTGTGTTAAGTGCTTTGAGCCATCCTTCTAACAAGAAAGGTGCTGCATCAATGTAATTGTATTGCAAGAAGCTGAATGAGTTTTTTAAAGAGTAAGATATCTTCTCTCAGGAAAGACAGCTGCTCTAAAATTATCAGCAAAGGGTGACCACTCTATCCTCATTCACCACCTCTCCTCACCTCAACCTTCACGGCGCTGTCCTTGACTGGTTCAGATCGTACTTCTCACACCACCTCCACTTCATTTCCACAAATGGCTTCTCCTCCAGCCCCCGCACCATCTCAGGCAGCGTTCCTCAGGGCTCTGTCCTTGGTTCCCCTCTTCAACATCTATATGCTCCCTCTTGGTGACATCATCTGCAGACATGGGGTCAATTTCCACATGTATGTGGATTTCACCCAACTCTCTCTCTGCCTCCACCCTTGACTCAGGACCCACTGCTGTCCTGACAGAATGTCTGTCAGACATCAAGTCCTGGATGAGAGGTAACTTTCTTCAGTTGAACGTCAACAAGACCGAGGCTCCTGATTGGCTCCAATCAGCATCTCCTCACCTCAGGCGCTGACAGTATCACCATCCCTGGGGCTCACTCCCCCTCACTGAGCCAGTCCCGAACCTTGGGGTCTTGTTTGACTCTCAACTATCCTTTCTACCCCACATTTGCGCCATCACCTGCTCTGCCTTCCCCACCTCTGCAACATCGCCCGGCTCTGACACTGTCTCACACCACAGGCCCCCGAGACCCTCATACACACCTTCATCACATCGAGGCTCGACTGTGCAAACTCACTGCTTGTCGGGTTCCCCAACTCCTCCCTCCACAGACTGCAGATCATCCAGAACTCTGCAGCCCGTGTCCTCTCCTGCACCAGGCTCCGTGACCCTATCACCCCCATCCTCGCCCGACTCCACTGGCTTCCCATCACACAGAGGATACAGTTCAAGATCCTGGTCCTCAACTTCAAAGCCCTCCATAGCCTTGCTCACCCCTACTTCTGCGACCTCCTAACTTCCTACCATTATGTTCGCTCCCTTCCATCTCAAGACCTTCCTCTTCGACCATGCTTTCGATCACCCTGCTTCCCCCATTGCCTTCCACCCTCCCTGATCCCGACCCTCAGGCCGGGTCCGAAACACTGATTGTCCAGCACCTTGGGACATCCTCTTGACGTGAAAGGCGCTATACACATGGAATTTTGTTGTTGGAGTTGCGAGACTATGTACCAACCAGCTCTAGGATGGGGTTAGTGAGGTGTAGGACAGTCACAAAAATTCAAGCCTGACGATAAACCTGCCATTCCAAGGGACTTCCATTCTCTTTTCAAGGTTTTGGGAGCAGCAAACATTGTGACAAGCAAATGATGAATCACTTTGTAAACAAGTGTGTGTTCTTTCGCCAGGTTACATTTGCAAAACAACAATAAATCAGCCCTAGGTTCCAAAATTATGCTCTTAAACGCACACAACTTTTACTCACAAAAACCAACCCCCTATTTGGTCGCAGCCTGTGAACCCGTGTGGCATCTGACCTGAAATGATTCCTTTATCAAACGATCCCATTAACTGTTGATCACAAGCATGTCGCCTACACAAGGTTATGGTATAAACACTTGGCTCTTCTTTCAGTGATTGGAGGTTACTGTTAGTTTCTGTATGAACGTAGTTATATAGTTCTTTTCACTTTGATTTTACACATTGATAGCTCATTGGCTGTGGTTTTGAATTTTACTATTTGCACAAAGGACAAATTGCAACTGTTTTGCCGATTAATTTGCGATCGTTTACAAAACTGCTGACTGAGATTTCTTGAAACACTGAAGTGTCAAATTCACTGGGTTTTGGTTTTGCACAGTATTGGAATTTGGAAATCACAATTAGCCTTTGTTGTGAACATCGCAGAATGGAAATTGGTTACTCTGTTTAGTTAACACTTAAGGGGACATCAGTTTAGCCTCAGCATTGCTTTCAGCTGACATCGAGCCCCATGTAGGGTGGCAGTCCAATACATTGCTGGGGGGTGTGATGTATTCGAGAGTTTAAACCGAGGATCCCGTCTGCCTGTTCAAAGCGGATGTTAATTATCCCATGGCTCGGTATTGTGCTCCGCAACTGTAAAGCGCTCTGGGACACTACCCTGCGTGAGGGGCGCTATATAAATGCAAGTTGTTGTTAATAATAATAATAATAATAATCCTTGCATTTGATATAGCGCTTTTCACGTCGGGAGGACGTCCCAAAGCGCTTCACAGAACACACTGTAAAGTGAATTGACTGTATATTTGTGGGCGAACGCGGCAGCCAATTGCGCACAGCAATGTCCCACAAACAGTCGTAGATTGAAAATGACCAATTTATTATTGTTTTTGTTTTGGAGGGATTATTATTAGGCTCTGTGTGGAGTAAGGAAACTTGCCCAAGGTTTCGCCCTCTGCCTGGAATTGAACTCAGGTCTCTCGCTTGCAAAGCGAGTGCTCTAACCACTGAGCTACAGGACTCCACGTTGGGGAGTCCATGTTGTTGTTGCTCGAAAGGAGAAGGGAGTTTCTCCAGTTATCCTGGTCAACAATCCTCCAGGTAAAATTGATCGTGCACTTCTGTTTGCTTGTGTGGCATTGCTAAGTTTGCCTACAAAATACACATTCCCTGCACGTCTTACAGTAAATCCTGTGATTTGCTTTGAGATAGCTTCCCGACACGACTACACCAAAGGCAAGGATCATTCTATATCAAATGCAAGGATTATTATTATTATTATTCTGGATCAGGTTGCCTCCCTGAGGTTCTTGGGCAGCACCACAAGATGGCGCACCTCCATTAGTCAAGGGAATTGGTGGTTCTGATCGAGCTCTCACCAACTCACTTCCTCACGGCTGAAGATGAGGTTTCAAACCTCCTCTCATTTTCAGGCTGCCCCTGACTTTCTCCAAAAGTCTTGGTCCCAGGCAAAGGCCACTACAATACACACTGCACACACAGCAGGTTTGCTAAAAACCATTTGAATGTTTATTCGGGTTGATCTGAAAGCAAAATACTGCATCGGCAACCGTCAACTTCGAAATGTATCTTTGTCTTTTTTTTGGTCAGCTGGGTGTCTGACACATGCGGAGAAAGCCATCACCGTTGCTCAAGAGTGTCCAAACCTCCAAGAGCCAAGACTTGGGGACCCCAGAGTGTACGTGTGTGGGGGTGGGAGGGTAGACTTGTTTACCTCACTGCAACAACAAATGTAGTAAACTATAGTGGTGAGCAGGTTAAATGCGCGGTGTATATGTTACCCACAAAACACACAGTCATTCTTTACAATATATCCTGTGAAGCACTTTGGGATATCCTCCTGACATGCAAAGTGCTGTACCAAATGTAAGGATTATTATCATCATCATTTTATCAGGTAATCCTTCTTTCTGAAAACTGCTGAGTAAAGAGGGAGGAAGTGTGACGAAACGCTTGCAACATATCAGGGCAACTGAGTTTCAGTCTCTTTATAGGTACAGGGTGACCAAAAAAGCCGTGAAGCTACTCTTATTATCTTAAAAAAAAGACAAAGCATCATTTCTTTAAGATTTATTAGACATTGCAATGGCATCAGGACTTTTTGGTCACCCTGTACATCATTGTCTTACAACGAATCTAACATGGAACAAAACCTGCAAAGCCCATCATTAATTGGGGTTTGCCGAAGTTTGTTTCGTTGCCGCGGAAACCCTTCATCTGAGCAGTTCTTGGATGCACCTTCCAAAAACAATCTTGGAAAAGCTTTCTCCACTGTGTACGTTGGCAGTGGAGCATGAGGAAAGCAGTGTGGGCCGCTGCTCATCTCGGTAGCGTTGACTTGGAAAGAGAAGAGCAGTGTGAAATTAACTTGCGAAACATTTTGATGTGACCTGCAGCTTCTCAGTGTTTTTTTTCAGGGATCTGAACTCTCAACAGATATGTCACTGTGAATGTACTAAAACACAGCATCTGACTGATACACTTTGGCAGCTGTTTTCTTTTAAGAAACGATTTTCTCCCCAAGGGATGCTTAATTGAAATGATACCCTTTCCTTGACCTACCCAGCCAGGATAATTAAACCATTTCAAAATTAAAGTATCCGAATCATGCCTTTTCTTTAACCCAATATAACCCCAGTTGTTCTCCCTGAATCCTTGGGGACTATAACTAAACTCTTTCCAATGTGAAGCACATTTACAGCAAAATCAGCTGCAACAACATTTGCACCACACATTTAACTTCCTCACTCTTATGTTATGTTATTGCATTTGGTGTTGCACATTCCCAACCATTCCTAATTCCAATCTTTGTGCATCTGTGCGTAATTGGCTGCCGAGTTTCATGCACAAAATATACAGTCACTACACTTTACGATATATACAATATATTTCCCTCCCTTCCTTACCCTCACCATTTCCCCCCTGCTCGGGTCCTGACCCAACTGTCCAGAGCCTTGGGACGGCCTCCCGACGTGAAACGCGCTCATAAATGAAATCTTGTTGTTGCTGTTGTATACCCTATGAAAGCGCTTTGAGACGTCTCGAAAACGTGTCAAGGCGCTGTATCAAATCCGAGCATTATTATTATTATAAATCTTACCTCAATATAAATACAATGAACTGGGTCAGATGTTTGTGGGTTGACATGGGGTTCAAGCCCCATGTCAGGACTTTGAGCTCATAGTCCAGGTTGGCAGTGGTGGGGAAGTGCTGTATTGGAAGCTTTTGGATGAGATGCTAAAACTGAGATCTCAGCTGCCTGTTCAGGTGAAAAGATAAGGGAGTTTCTCCTTGTCTCCTGGCCAACAATACCCCAGTTAAAATTGATCAATCACTTCAAGGCTCTTTGTGGGACATTGCTGTGCCAATTGGCTGCCATATTTGCCTACAAATACACAATCATTACTGCAACAACATTTACATTTATATTGTCACTTTCCGCATTGGGAGGATAACAGATAGATGTGGCAGGGAATGCTGAGCTGATCCGTGATCTAAAAATCGCCTTACAGTGGAGCATATAATACATGGGAAGCCTAACAAGCCATTAATAATGTTCTTTAGCTGGTTTCTGCAATCCCGACATAAACTATTTCTCGGCATAAAGTGCTGTAAACATGTGCGATGTAGCACCACAGTAGATTCAGAATTGATTAACGTACGTAAAGGAAGATGGGGTTTAAGGGAAATGGGGTAAATAAAGGTGGGAAAGTGGGATGAAACAAATCTATGGTCTAATTGACAAATTGAGCGTCTTATGTTCCTAATAGTGCAACTTGCTTTCCTTGTCCACCAATGGTGTTCTGAAACTGGATGCTCGGGGCTGTGTAACAGTAGCCTTGAGATGCTCTGCCTCCAACTGCTCCACCTTCCAATCAGAAAGCGCTTGATTGATTAATGTCCCGGCTGATCTTGAACACTCAGCTTGTGGTAGATGATCGACTGAGAGAGAACACGTGGACATATGTGTCATTGCACAGTAACTGGATGGGCGGGAGAGAGGAGGGAAGCAATACACAGCAATTTACACAATATTACTTTTAAAAGTATCCTCCACCAAACAAACCCCTTCAAAACCCCTCCAACGTTTAAAACAGAAGGTGAGCTGATGCCTTGCTGAGGATAAGTCACCTTTAGATATAGTTCAGTCTTTCTTTCTCCTTTTTTATTCTATTGAAAGTTTTATTTCTGACTCTTGCCTTTCTGTTCCGGGTCTTGTTTTGATAAGTCAGGAATGCGGTCTTTAATCCTCAGAAATCCATTTGTTTGATTTACTTTTCATGCTCTTTCAATATTGACTGTTGGAAGAATTGGAGGGTTAGATTCCATTCCATTCCATTTGTAAGGCCATGATAGATGGTCAAAATAACAATCTCCTTTTCCTCAATTCCACCACATAGATTAAGGTCCAAAGACCATGATACAAGAGCACACCACAGTCAAATAATGCCTTGCATTTGATACAACACCTTTCACATCAGGAGGACACAGCAAAACACTTCACGGAATTTACTATGGGTGCAGTGACTGGGTATTTTAGCTGAATTTTAGTGAAGGCTTTGGTCCAGGAAACAAGAGCAACTTGCATTTATATAGCGCCCTTCACGCCGTACAGCATCACGGAGCGCTCTAATAACCAACTATTCCAGGAGGAATCTAGATTTCACATACATTTCCAAGACAGCAACGTTGTCTAGTATTAATATTCGTAAAGGTCAGAGTTTTTTTAAAAAAACACATAAAACCACTTTTTTTGTGTGTTTGAGAGCAGTCACCTGTGTAAATACCTTTACAATGGCTAGTCTGGTCTAAATCTGTCACTGGGCAGAAAGCCAGCGCAGCTCCCCATAGAGAAAGATACCCAGGTCTTAGCAGAACACACTCACTGAATGGCCATGATACACTCCACAAAGTCTGCTCCATATACTTGGGTATTTGCTTAGCTTCAGTCTTTTGTGAATGCCCCAGCGTTGAACAGTTGGGTGAATAGGCATATCTGAGGTGTCTTATAAACAGCAGCTCATTTACCTGTGCAGTCCACCGTATCGCTATTGACTGCCTCTCTCTCTCTCTCCTGTCTGATGGCATTAAAGGTATTAATCTTCAAAGAATGGCCCCCTTCTCTGCCTGCTGATGTGAATGTGCTTGAAGAATAGACAACTTTTCATTACTTTGTGTGGGTGCCAAGCTTTGTTTAAACTGGGAAGAGCTACATTTACCTACACAAACCTACTCTGGGGAGGAGGGGATCAATGAAAGGGAGAATGCCATTATCATAGATCCTGGGAGATTACAGCACTATATCTGCACTGAGCTCAGCAACACAGGAATAATGCAGTGAGCTACGGTAACAGTTCCCAGCACTCTGACCTGACTTCTGTTTCCATTGTTTGACTGCATTTAATATTTCTGACGTTCAGAGGCTGAATTGTTCAGCGCTTCAACTCATGACCCACTTAACGAAGTATTAATTTTTCTCCAACTAAACATTTTACGCTAAAAGCATCTCTGGAATACTTGCCTTTTGAATTGTTTAAGACGGGAAGATTTTTTTTCAGCCCACTTTGTACTTTGTTTATACAGGGTGGCAACAAGTCGTGATACCATTGCAATGTCTAACTACAATGTCTAATAAGTCTTCAAGAAATCATGATATTTGTTTTTTTAGATAATAGGGTAGATATCAGGACTTTTTGGTCACCTTCTACTGTGTGTCATTCAAACTAAGAACATAAAATGCCAACTTTGGAACATGTCCGTGCAGTAACGTAAAATAAATTGGCGTTTCTGCAGGATGGTTGGACTGGGCTGTAAGTCGCAGTTTTAATAAGTTTGGGATCTGTCTTTAATGATCAGCCCTTTATACACCTGAAATAATGAAGATCAAGGAATGTTCATGGTGAGTACAGACATCTTGCCCAGTGGGGAAGAAGTGGGTGGCTGTCTTTAAAAACAAATGCCTCCAGGTCTAATTTTGAGAGTTTCTTTTGAAATTGTCTGGAGTGACACTGAAAGCGTGTGTTTAAATGTTCATATCACCATCCCAACTCTGGAGCAGTGACCCTTGCATTTGATATAGCGCCTCATTGCGTCTTTGAAACGTTTCAAAGTGCTTCACAGAACATACTGTAAAGTGAATTGACTGTATATATTGTTGGTGAACGTGAATACCCGATATAACATATAATGTTATTATATGAGGTCCATTGCCTCTTTCTGATTAGCTACGGTCCTGGTGTGTAATTTTGAGCCAGAAACAAATTCTTAAAGAGGAATATCATACTGCTACTGTTTTGTCACCTCAAAAAAAATAACTAAATCCCGTCCAGATCTTTTTACTGCATTGCTGTTTGTGAGTGCTGGAATTTCAGCACCTATGTGGCAGTCTGGTCTCTGATTCATTTGATTTAGGTTTTGTACAGCTGGAACTTTTATTTCATTAGTCAGAGCTGGATTGAAATCCACATCTCCGAGATGAAAGGATGGCATTCTGATCCCCTGTGTTGCTTACCCAAAGTCTAAGACCTCTTTTTAGTTTTAATAAAGTGAGGCCTGATTTTCAGAAGCTGTGTGTGTAAGATTTTTTTTCTGTTGAATGCAGTTGGGTTTATGCCTGGCTCCATTTTTGTCTCGTAAACAGGATAGTCTGGTTTGATTGGATATCGTGACAGTTTAGACTGTTGTACGATGTCCTTATTTACTCAGTGAACGCCTAAGCCATTCTTTTGTTTAGATTTCTTCCAGAGTTTGACAAATTTGTTTGTGATGAAAGGTATATTCACTTGTGGAGTCCTGTAGCTCAGTGGTTAGAGCACTCGCTTTGCAAGTGAGAGACCTGAGTTCAATTCCAGTCAGGGCGAAACCTTGGGCAAGTTTCCTTACTCCACACAGAGCCTAATAATAATCCCTCCAAAAAAACAAAATAATAATAAATTGGTCATTTTCAATCTACGACTGTTTGTGGGACATTGCTGTGCGCAATTGGCTGCCGCGTTCGCCCACAAATATACAGTCAATTCACTTTACAGTGTGTTCTGTGAAGCGCTTTGGGACGTCCTCCCGACGTGAAAAGCGCTATATCAAATGCAAGGATTATTATTATTATTATATCATTAAAGTAAGTTTACAAGCAAGAACTGAATGTGCTGACAATGTCATAGCTTTTATTACAGTAGCAATTGTTGATGGTGAGGGAATGTTGGAGGATTCAACGGCTTCAGGGCTACATGTTCAAGGAGCTTAGGTGTAATCTACAAACCTCTTTTGAAACAGTTTGTAAGTCTGATTTTCATCACTGTAATAAAACATTATAATAAAGGCAACACAAAGCCATTGATCCTTGGGGGTGGGGGTGGGGACGGAACGGTAAGAGTGATAGATCCACATGAAACAAAACACACCAAATATGAGGAACATGATCATGAGGGTTTTCTTTAAATCGTTGAAGGAAGCAGTGAAGTTATTTGTGACCAACTAAAAGAAGAGACCTCAGGGATATAAATGTAGATGAAGAAAACACAAGCTGAACATAACTGAAGAGATAACTGTTTGCCACATGCATCTGTTATCTTAAGGCATCCGTCCATTACTATTTGTTGCATGTGTCGTTGAAGATTTTAAAAATGAAACGGATAAATTTCTGATTCAGTACATTGTAGGTATTATAGATATAGACTGCTTTGAGCCAAGGTGGGAGAATATTGAAATCAAGTTGATAATTGTTTTCCTTAATTCCCAATTATTATTGGCAATGATTAAAAAAACCTTAATGCAAATAGTAATACCATAATTTTGATTAATAATAATAACTGATTTAGCGCCTTATCAAGTCTTCGAGACGTCTCAAAGCGCTTCACAGAATATACTGTAAAGTGAATTGACTGTATATTTTGATCTCAATAACAGAAATGCATTTGTTCTCTCTTGCTCAGTGAATTATATCAACAATGGCATATTTTGGAAAGGATAGGCAGTATTTTGGATGAGTCTTCTGTTTGATCCATAAAGCCGCCCTTGTAAGCCTTGAGTCACCACTATGTGTTGTTCTATTATAAATGGCAAAACACCTGGGTACTTTATACATTTCTAAATGAAAAATAATCCTAAAAGATAGTGGGGATATACACAGGTGGGACTTGTGCTCCTGATTTTCAGTCCATTATACGTCTACTACAACTTTAAGAATCCTATTTTATTCTTCTAATCTCAGACAATCCAGTCTGCCTTTGCCTGAGACCAGAATGAAGTGTGAGTAATATCCTAAGCTCTCCCCCCAAAACAAAAGCCCTCTATAGCGTCAACAGTCTGTATCAGATAAAGACAGGTTATCTGTTAATTCATCTTGCGCGATGTATTTCACTTCGTTTTCACTCTTTGCTGCTCTCTACAAAGAGAGAGTGCAGTAAATCAAAATAAAATTAGAACACAAATGTGCAGATTACTATGCGTTTACTGCTCTTCGAGTTGTGCCAAAACCATGGCCTTTAGTGTGCAAGTGGATTGACAGGTTTGACATAGTTCACAGTGCTACATTCACCATTTGTGCAATGGCAACCCAAGACTATGAATGTTAATGAACTTGTTTGCTGATTGCTTATAGCTTGGAATAATTTTTGAAGCCAGTCAAGTTCAGTGGTTAGAGCATTCACCTTCAAGTGAGAGGTCGTGGGTTTGATTCCTGGGCAGGGCGAAACGATGGGCAAGTTTCCTTACTCCCCAAACCTCTGTTTATCTAGCAGTCGGTAGGAACCCGGTTGTTAGTTGATTGGCTGATCACTTTTCCGGGAGTAATAATCCCTTCAAATTTTTTTATTTTTTAAAATAATAATTTGGTCACTCAATCCATGACTGTTTGTGGAGACGCTGCTGTGCGCAATTGGCTACAAAATATACAGTCAATTCACTTCACAATATATTCTGTGAAGCTCTTTGGGACATCTAGAGGCCGTGATAAGGCGCTATATCAAATGCAAGGATTATTTTTTATTTTTCTTTAATGCCCACCTGATCAGGGGCAGACCGGACCTCGGTTTAATGTTCTGCTGAAGCTCTGACGTGCTTTTGATCGGTTTTATACTCACTCTTTCCAGCTGTTTTTCACCAATGGAAATGAGGAAATAAAAAGTACTTTGGTTTTTATTTTGTTTTACAAAATAATGGATTTATATGGGGTTGGTTTACTGTGCTGGTTTCTATCTGTCTGAGACGGAGTTTGGGACTGTGTATACAAGTGGAGATAGCTCCAGACGATCCATTGTCCTGTAGATTATTAATGGTAAATTCACTGTTAGTTTAGAATTGACAGCTGGTGTACCCTATGTGTTACATGTATTAACATGCTCAACATTGCACAAAACCCATCAGTTGCATAAAAGATACACTGATTAGAGGTGTTCTGCAATGCCGCCATGGAGTTTTGCCAGTAGGTTCCCCGGTTAGGGTTCTTTCACAGTGACTCACCCATTAGCACTGCCACTGAGGGAGATCAGATTTTTGTCACAAAATCACAAGATTGGCCTGGATGACCCGCCAGCCCATCTGATCTCATTCTACCATCACAGCCTCACCCACCCTTTTCACCACACCAAGCTGCTTTTTAAAGGAGTGTATTGTTCTGGACTCGACCACCTATCCTGGCAACCTTACAGCATCTTGGGACGTCCTCCCGATGCGAAAGGCACTTTTCAAATGTCATTTGTTGTTGTTGCTGCAACCCAATGGTTGATTACCCTCTAAGAAAAACCTCCTGGTATCTGCTCTGAAGTCGGCCTGTGCAAATCTAAACCTATTTCCTCTTGTTCTACTAACTTGCTACATTCTAAAGTATTGATCTGGGTTGACTTTCTCAGTCCCATTTAAAATTTTGTACACCTCTGAGTCATTCCCTCTCAAGACTGCCGAGTCCTAGCTTGTACAGTCGTTGTATATTGGAGCAGATGATTGTTTAATTTCACTGAAACAGCAGGGATCCTGGATTCTGTAACTTGGAGTAGATTCTGATATCAGTTTCCAGGATTGGGTTCAGTATGTTCTGTGTTTTAAACTCCCCAAGTTTGCATAGATATAGAATAAGTGTGACCTCGTAACAGAACACAAATGTACCAATTGTGCTGGTTTCATCTGTATAATATTTGCAATGCCAATTCCCATAATTTATCACTTTATCACAAGCAAATAGACATTTTAACATAAAAGTTTGCCAAACCCTTCTCCGAGCAAATGTTCTCACACCAGCTGCTTAGCTTAGCACAGTGACTGGGATTTCCAGAGCTAACCCTGGGACAGAAATCTCCTCTCGCTCTAAATCAATGAGGAGAAATGTTGTCCATTATCGTCAGGGTGATAGCGGTTATAAGGTCAATACACTTCTTGAAACCTCAGGCTAGAAAATCAGTATTTTGAGTCACAGGAATATGTTAATTGGTCTAATCTCTGTTTGTGTGGTTCATACTCTTATGGAATTACTATTATGACAGGTGGGTGGAATTGATCAAATTACCTGAAGTTTTGTTTTGATGTGTTGTGAAGGTCTCCGGCTCATGAGGGCTTGCCCTTGAGTGAGTCACCAACATGCTTCCCTGGAACACACCCAGCTGGTGTGACATAAATGTGGTGAGGGATCCCCAGTGTTTTGAGCAATAATTAAACATAGTGTGTACTTACAGTGTATGAAATAAGCTTTCCATCTGTCAGTCTTTCCAACCAAGTGTTTGCTTTTACGACCAGACTTTCACCCCTGCAGCAGGTATCAAGATGAGAGAGGACTGACTGAGGGAGCCATGCTCACAATCATTGCATAGAATTAGAAACTTACCCGCTCAAAATATCTATTCCACAAAGATGTTAATAATAATAATAACAATCCTTGCATTTGATATAGCGCTTTTCACGTCGGGAGGATGTCCCAAAGTGCTTCACAGAACACACTGTAAAGTGAATTGACTGTATATTTGTGGGCGAACGCGGCAGCCAATTGCGCACAGCGATGTCCCACAAACAGTCGTAGATTGAAAATGACCAATTTATTATTGTTTTTGGTTTTGGAGGGATTATTATTAGGCTCTGTGTGGAGTAAGGAAACTTGCCCAAGGTTTCGCCCTCTGCCTGGATTTGAACTCAGGTCTCTCACTTGCAAAGCAAGTGCTCTAACCACTGAGCTACAGGACTCCACAAACTCTCACAATAGAGGTCACTTTCAGGCCAATATGTTCATTATATGGAGCCTTATATTCTGCCTGGAGTTTGGCTCTAGTTTGAACCCAGAGGTGAAATGGCTGAGAGTAGGACAAAAATCACTCAAAGTGTTCCTCAAAGCAATCTTTTTCTGCAAAATTGTCAAAGCCTTTTTGTCATGAATGATTTATTTGCCAGGTCTCTGCATGTTACAAAAGCAAAGCTGTGGGGCAATGCAACTTCCAACCCTTTGAAGATTCACATAGTAGTACAGCAAAAAGGAAGATTCCATTCGAACCATCGCTGGACAATCTTTTCATTCCATTTTCTTGCCCCTTCTCCATATCCCTTAATATCCCAACTTCACAAGCATATTATAACTTTTGCATCTACCTGAGCTGGCAAGATGGATCAGTCTTAAAACCATCAGCGGTGTGAACGAGAGGGATAGCTGTAGAATTGTAAGATAAACTGATACCACAAACACTCATAAAACTGGATGCATGAGATGGGAAATGCCTTGCCCCCCCTCTCCCTTCCCCTCTGCCATTGACATCTGAGTCAGGTGGATCTCAATTTTATTGAAAAATATGTAGTCGAAACGTCTGCTTTTGACACTCAAACACATTTGACCCACTAAAGAAAACCACCTAGAATTGAGAGTGACAGCACAGTGGCAGGACAACTCAATTCTAAACTTGCAATTGTTCCCCACAAAGTAGCTCAAGAAACTGAAGAGAGTATAATACGGTGTCACAGTACTGACCCCAAAACAGGACTATGCTCCGGTACTGATGGAATATTAATAATAATAATTATCCTTGCATTTGATATAGCGCCTTATCAAGTGTTCGCGATATATTGCAATGTTTGTGCTAGTTTAAACTGAAGTCCCATCTGCCTGTTCTGGGCATCAAGGTGGATGTTAAAAGTGACAATGTCAAAGTTTCTCCCTTATGAAAATCCCCCCCAAAACAACGCTTACTTGTTTGTTTAGCTCATTGCTGTTTGTAGGACATTCCTGCCTGGTGCAGATTAGCTTCCGCATTCATTCGCATATCTACACACCACACACTGAAGATCTTTAACACCATCCATCCTGACTGTGTCTGACAATGATAACTTTCTTTACCCTCAGATAACTTATTTCAATATTCGTACTGTGGTTTATTCCTTAAGAATGATGCCCATGTATTGAATGGTTCCACAGAAATCACCATTTAATGCAGTGACAAATAGACTGAAAGTATACAGATTCCATGACTTCCTCCTAGAATCTCTCCATCTAGTAAAATATCCTGCCATGCCATCTTTTTAATTATTTTCTTTCCTAGCTATCTGCAGTCCTCAGTTTCGGCATTTCTAGTTATTTCCATTCCTCTCATTTTGCCCTATTTCCATTCCAAAGCCACATTGTGACACTCATCCCATCACTGAAGAATTTTCTGCAGATTCCGTACGTTCTACATTTAAACAAATCCACCAGAGAAAAAATCTATTGTTAGCTCAAGCTCAATGTGTTGATTATCTGGTGAACTACAAACCAATGTCAACAACTTGATTTCCTAACCTCACTTTGTGGAGTCCTGTAGCTCAGTGGTTAGAGTACTCGCCTCGCAAGCGAGATACCTGGGTTTGATTCCCAGCAGGGCAAAACCTTGGGCAAGTTTCCTTACTCCACACACCTTATAGTAATCCTTCAAGAAAGAAAAACAATAATAAATTGGTCACTTCAATCCATGACTGTTTGAAACGTCTCAAGAACGCGATAAAGTGCTATATCAAACTCAAGGATTATTATTATTAAATTTATATACATTTCTGGAGGATTTGGTTAGCCAATGCTGTTCCTCTTCTGAAGGTGCTGACTTTTGTTGGGGTTAACTTGCATCAGCGCTGGCACTTGTAGCAAATTTATGCATGCATGCATCCACCAATTTGGGCATTGGCTCAGTTTGTCTCTCAATAAAAAAAATACTGTGACGCTTTTTATAACCTTTTTATGCAGCTCAGTGAGTTCTTGAGAAATCTATCATAAATATTTCAGGGTTCCTTTTTCTCTCCTTTGCTTGTGCATGTGTGCCAAGAAGGAAAGTAAATAAAATGAGTCTGGAGCCAGACGTTTGCTAACTGAGCTTCTATGAAAATGTCCACTGTTTGCAATGATACAGGTGGGAAGCATGAACTAGCAGCAAACAATCATAACTACAGGGAGAGCAAACATTGAAACAGGTTAAAAAGAAAAGCCAATAAATAAAATCAGCTGAACAATGCAGTGGTTCGTCTTGTAAATTGGATATGGTTACTGGATTATAATATCATTTAATAATCCATAAATTGAGATGCTGGCTGGATACTCATTAACCGCACAGCACAGATGGCCGAAGGGACCGAAGTTGAAGCGAAACAGCTTGCAAATTCAGCAAATAAGATTGGAGTAACCTTTAAAATAAATCGATTTTATTATTGTTAAAGCGCACTCAGTTGTTTGCTGAGAGGATAGGTATGTGCCACTGCTGGACTGGGGGAATCAATTTAAAAAGGAACGGTTGCCAAACGGAGTTTCATTGCTGTTCTTTCACCTCTGGGATGCGGGCTGGATTTCAGGCCAGACTGCCAAATGTAGTCCCATCCAGCCTATACTTTTCATTGAAAGATCTCAAATGCTATGTCGAATGCAAGGATTATTATTATTATTATTTAAGGATGTGCAAAATTGTGCAGAAAAGTGATTAGATTCCACTGTTTTTTTTCCCCATAGTTCTTAGAAAGAAATGGCTTCTGCCTTCATTCTGAAATGATGAACTTTTCACCATTCTGGGCACTCATTCTGAAATGTTAAGACAATGCATTTCCCGGCTCAAGACTCGAGGAAATTTGGGGCATCTATCTGCTCAAGGTAATGATAATCCTCGCATTTGATATAGCGCTTTTCACGTCGGGAGGACGTCCCAAAGCGTTTCACAGAACACACTGTAAAGTGAATTGACTGTATATTTGTGGGCGAACGCGGCAGCCAATTGCGCACAGCAATGTCCCACAAACAGTCGTAGACTGAAAATGACCAATTTTATTATTGTTTTTGGTTTTGGAGGGATTATTATTAGGCTCTGTGTGGAGTAAGGAAACTTGCCCAAGGTTTCGCCCTCTGCCTGGAATTGAACTCAGGTCTCTCACTTGCAAAGCGAGTGCTCTAACCACTGAGCTACAGGACTCCACTTTAATAGATTCCAAAAGGCAGAATTATGTTCCGATCTGACATCTCACACTTTAGTAAGTGCAAAAGTGACAAATATTTCAATTGTGCGCGATTGGAAATTATTCATAATAATAATAATAATTTTCTTGACATTTTGAAAAAAAAACCAAAGGTCTCCTGTCGAACGTCTTGAACTTTGTGATTGTTTACTGAATCAGCTTTAGTTTTTTCTATTCTGCAATACCAGGAATACTAGAAAAACTACTACTAGGATGTATGACATAATGCTGTACTCTGCATTGATGTGAGTCCAGTAGCTTAGTGGTTAGAGCACTCGACTTGCAAGCGAGAGGACCTGAGTTCGATCCCCGGGCAGGGGAAAAGATTAGCCAAATTTCCTCTGTTTACGCCTCTGTTTACCTAGCAGGAAGTAGGAACTCGGTTGTTAGTCAATTGGCGGATTGCTTTTGCAGGGGTAATAATCCCTTCAAAAAAAAAAAAAAATTTGGTCACTGAATCCACAACTGTTTGTGGGACGCAGCTGTGCGCAATTGGCTGCTGCGTTTCACTCACAAATATACAGTTATTTCACTTTACAGTATATTCTGTGAAGCGCTTTGAGACGTCTCGTAGAGGTGATAAGGCGCTATATGAAATGCAAGGATTATTATTATATATTGTGTAAATCTTGCCAGAGAATAGTGTTGATAAATGTAGCGGTCAACAATCCCAATCGATAACAAGGCCAGTCCCTAACTCCATTGCAATGGTTGGGGGTCAAAAGCTTATCAAAGTTTTTTTTGTCTTGTAATGAAATATTGTCTCCAGTTTATTTTGCCTTGGTCATTGTGTTCACTTTCGATTGTAATCTCCGGGAGGTTAAAGGCTTGAGGGTTCCCGAGTTAGTGTTCTAGCTGCCCAGTAGAAGTACTGAAGTGGAAGATTTCTCAGCTTCAGCCTTGCCTGCACTGAGGGCTTGACAAATTTTCCATCAAATGTTCTGCCTGAGGTGCCTAAGAAACTGGTTTAACAAATTTATAAATTAAACCTCAGCTTTCTTTCTTTCTTTCTTTCTTTCTTTCTTCTTGACTATGCAATCATTGGAATCAGATCTGTTCCACGGGTGCAGCTGGGCTTCCCACGCAATAAATCCTCATTCATTCACATCAAGAATCTACAGAATTGTTTTTTGTCTTTAAGGAGCTTTGCACCCACTTATTGATCTACTGTGAACAAACAGTGGGGGAAACGGTGTGGCCTGTCCCGTGGTGTTGTTTATCAACGAGGTTGGGGGATAATTAGAGATTCATCTCTCCCACAACCCAGCTCCCCTGGCAATGAATTGGGCCCGAAGCCAACAAGAGCTGTGGTATTTCACCACAGGGTTAAATGATGGAAACTCCTTCTGGTAATTGGAACTATGTCACACTTGTACCTAAGGGAACTCCTCTCTGACTAGATCTATTGTTCAGAAATCCAGCTAGAAATCTCCGTGTAATACTCAATGACGTGTAATCATTTGGTGGATTGTACATGCGTGGTCAAATTCACGACATTATCTGTAAGTGGAATTGAATCTCTACTGTTTGGTTCTGAATCTTATAACACTCGAGGTTTAAGTTAGGTCGTACCTCTCCCACCGTCTTCACTTTGTTTCCACGAACGGCTTTTCCTCCACCCCCCGCGCTGTCTCGTGCGGTGTCCCTCAGGGCTCTGTCCTCGGTCCCCTCCTCTTCACCCTCTATATGCTCCCCCTGTGGTGACATCATCTGCAGACATGGGGTTAACTTCCACATGTATGCGGATGACACCCAACTCTACCTTTCCTCCTCTACCCTCAACTCCACGACCACCGATGTCCTGACAGCTGCCTGTCCGACATCGAGTCCTGGACGAGAGACAACTTTCTTCAGCTCAACGTGCGAAAAACTGAGGCCCTCCTGATTGGCTCACGTCAGCGCCTCCGCACCTCAGGCGCTGACAGCATCAGCATCCAAGGCTGCACTCTCCACCTCTCAAAGCCATCAGGAACCTTGGGGTTCTGTTCGACCCTGAGCTGTCCTTTCTCCCTCATATCCGCACCACAACTGGCACCGCCTTCCATCACCTCCGGAATGTCGCCAGACTACGGCACTACCTCACCCCTCACGCGGCTGAAACTCTGGTCCACCCCTTCATCACCTCAAGGCTGGACTATGGGAACTCTCTCCTCGCCGGCCTTCCCGGCCCTCCCTCCACACTGCAGGTCATTCAGAACTCTGCAGCTCGTTTAATGTCCCGCACCAGGCTTCGGGACCACATCACTCCCACCCTCGCTCGCCTCCACTGGCTCCCCATCCCCCAGAGGATCGAATTCAAGATCCTCATCCTCACCTACAAGGCCATTCACGGCCTTGCTCCCTCCTACCTCTCCGACCTACTATCCCCCTACTTACCTGCCCATACCCTCCGTTCCTCTGGCTCCGGTCTGCTCCACATCCCCCGCCCCAACCGCCCTACCATCGGTGGCCTTCAGCCTCTCAGCCCCGAGGCTCTGGAACTCCATTCCCCAGTGCCTTCGCCGCTTCCTCCCTTTCCTCCTTCAAGGCCGGTCTCAAGACCTTTCTCTTTGACCGAGCCTTCAGCTCCCCTCTCGACTGTCTACCCCCTCCTCGCTCCCTCCCTTCCCTCCCCTCACCCTGACCATATCCCCCCAAGGTTCGGGTCCCGACCCAACTGTACAGCGCCTTGGGACGTCCTCCCGACGTGAAAGGCGCTCTATAAATCGAATCTTGTTGTTGTTGTAGTAAAAAAGGAGGTTGATATTTTTACCAGGGTTCTCTGACAGCTGAGTTATTCATCTCTGTGCTCGATGTGTCGACCAAGCTTAAAGCATGACGGAACAGAGTGAAGATACCAACAGTAACTAAGCGGGGGGTGTGCCCTATCCCTGCAGCACTAGAAACAAATGATTTTTTTTTACCAAATTGACAACAAACATGTTTAGGATCCTCCTAAGAAACGGGGACCATGGAATATTGTTTATAGATACATAGAGGGCAAACAAGAGAGCAGCAATTGAGACTTGTCATAGGTTGCTTGACTAATTGCATTCCAAAATAGCAAGCTTTTAGTTGCATTCATAAACTACACTTTTAGTATATATATTTTTGCCAGTATTTCTGGTGCATGTAAGCAACGTTGGTTAAAGTATTGCGTTCTGGGATACTGCCCTACATAATGGGTGCTATATAAATGCAAGTTGTTGTTGTTGTTGACTGGTATCACTTGTGGCTGCAAAGTTACAAAAGAATCGTGTTCAAGCCAGTAACATTGGAAGGAACATCTACAACAAAAGACATTTACACAGCGCCTTTCATGTCAGGAGGACGTCCCAAGGTGCTGGACAGTCAGGGATCCGCATCAGAGCTGGGATTAGGAGGGGTTGAGGGAGGGGAGGGGTAAGAATTACATTTAAGATGCTCAATTGGTTTAATTCAACACACATGATGACCCAAAGTGTCCACAAAGTTTTTGCTGTACCCCTTATGTTTCCTCGTTGGCATTGGTAACTCTTATAAATCATTTCTGCAATGGAGTTCAGGATGTTCAATGTCCCGAAGCAAGACTCCATTATTATTGGCACTGGGTTTCAGTTTCCAGACACTTAGGAACTATAAGAGCTATACGTCTTCAAATTAAATCCAAAGAAGAACATAAGACACTTAAAGGGCTACTTTCAGGGATAATACTTTCAGGTGCATCAAGGCAGGATGAAAGAGTTAGCAAGTTCAGGCTTTGTTAAGAGGAAGTTCAGACAGAAGGAAGTATTTATTTCCACACGGCTTCGGAGAGAGTTTCCAGGCAAGGTTGTTAAGGCTCAGAGATGGAATCATTTAAGAAATGACTTGTTGCTGTAATGGGAAGACAGTAGAGTTGATATTCTGGAAGGATGAGATCAAATAGGTCGAAAGGTCTTCATCCAAACCTCTCTTGTGATAGAAACATAGGAACAGTAGGAGGTCATTCAATTCCTCGAGCCTGTTCTGCCATTCTATAAGATCATGGCTGATCTGTACCTCCACTCCAATTATCCGCCTTTGCCCCTTATCCCTTAATACCCTGACCGAGCAAACATCAATCCACCTCAGTCTTGAAGGTGTGAATGGATCCAGGAGAGAATTCCAGATTTCCACTCGTCTTTGAGTGAAAAACTGCCTCCTGATTTCACTCCTAAATGGCCTAGCTCTTATTTTAAGATTATGCCCCTTTGTTCTGGAATATTGGCATTGATGTATGATTTGCAGTTGCTCATCTGGTTGCGAATTATGCATTAATAGAAAATGATGCAACTTTTCATGGACTAAAGAGCTGCTTTCCTTTCCGCCTTTCTTTTCAAGTCGCTGATAATCCTTACTATTTCGAAATGATTATTCATAGGTTTGTTTTAAAGCCACTTGCGTGACTCTATAAATTAGAATCTGATGATGTAATAAAGATGAAACAAAAGAGCAAAACTAAGAAGATCAAAGTGGGAGTAACCAGAAACTTGTACAGAATGCTGGCAATTAGGCCAAAACTTATTCCACAGATTATCTTATTTTAATGCACTCAGCCAGCCTCTTTTGTATTTATTTGTGCCCATTTTGATATAGTTTTTTTAATTCAGTTTCCACATGCCACACTTCCAAGCAAAACAATCCAGCCCCACTGTCCTAACAAGACACTGTTTGTAATGTACCACGGTTGATGACGTTTTCAACGTGGGTATTTATAGATGCAATAACTGTGGAGGACACCCACTATAACGCAGTCAACATTTACGATATGGATTTGGATAAGATGGGCAAAATAAAGCAATGAGAAGATTAACTATAAGTCGTACAGTCTTAATCTGCTAAAATGTAGTTTTCAGAATTGCTTTATAAATGGATAATGTTTACTGCAACTATTCTAGAATTGACTATTGAATAATTGTATCAACCTGAAAACATGCAAGCCAGCAAATCCTTTATACTAAGTGACGTGTGTGTGTTTATACTGCTAAGGTAAAAGCAGAAAGCTCTGTCTATGCACCCAGCTTTGCAAAGCAACTCATCCAGGCTGTACAAACACACAGCTTTGCTTTTTCTGCACATATGATTCATATAAAGGACTGTTACTAAAGGAACTGCTTTCACAACTACCTCTTTAATTGTGGAATTACAGAACATTAGGGGCAGTTTGGCCCAATTAAGTTATTTTAATAATATTAGAAACTGTCCTTTTGAGAGTTCCTGGGATGACAATGGAAAGGTCCGAGAGCCTGCATTAGAGAAGTGAACCCAGTGCGTTCCTTACAAGCTGGAGTTATATCACACAAGTTAAAACTCCTGAGATGCTGTCAAGAAGCAAGAGTTTGTGCTGACTCGGCATCCATTCATTGTGCTTGTGGCAGTGAATCATTGGCAAACATACAAAAGGGACAAGGCATAAGCCAGTGACAAATTGAGAAACGCTGAAGATAGTTAAACAATCAATTCCTGCTCAGTAACTAAACCAATTCATTTACCAATCAGCAGTTCATAGTGGAACCCATGTGTCAAAGATTAAGGCTCTGCATCGTACTCTTAAAAACCTATTAAAAGAGTGCATGGAAGGTATTTAATACATTTTGATTTGCTGCAGTCTCGATAGATTCAACAGATGTCATGAAACAGATCTGGATAAAACAATCAATTGGACAGGAATGAGCAGCTGCCATGATTCAATTTATTAGGATTCATCCAATGGATGTAAATAGAAAATGGTTTGGGATCTTGACCTCTTGCTCACTTTGAGACAAGTTGATTTTATGAGGCTGTTTTTCTTATATCACATACATGCATACATGGTCCTGATCTTGGTTCACTCAATTGCCACAAGTTGAATAAGATTACCTAATTGCAGGAGACGTGTTCATTAAACCGTTTTTTATTCTCACTGGAGAATTCAAAGCTATCCACTCGAATGACTTATCTTCCTTGACATACTTGTCGAGATTGATGCCTCTTCATCTAGTATCTAAATGAATGAGCTGTAAATGTATAATGCTGTACTCACTGTATTAAGACACTAATAATCATTGGCTATAACCTCAAGGGTGATATCGTTCTTTCTGGGACACACAAAAATTGCACCAATGCCTGTTGGATTCAGTGCTCTGGGATTCTAGCCCGTGTGAAAGGCACTATATAAATACAAGTTGTTGTTGTATTTCTCCCTTCCCAGTCGTGAAGTTTTCAATAGGAATTAAAATGCTAAGCCTTAATACAGTGCTTTATCATGTCGTCAAAATGTCTCAAAGTACATCACAGGAATTTTACTGTAAACTGTAGTGACTGTGTATTATGCAGGCAGACATGGCAACCACTTTGCACACAACATTGTCCAACAATCAGCCATGAAGTGAACAACCAATTTTATCTTGAGAATTGTTAGTCAGGACTCTAGGAGAAACTCCCTTCTCTTTTGGAATTGTGTCAAGGGATCTTTAACATCCACCTGAACAAGTAGACGGGACCTTGGTTTAACGTCTCATCCGTAGGCCCTCCAACAATGAAGCCCCTCCCCACAGCATTGCTTGGAGTGTCAGCCTGGAATCATATTCAATGTTTTTCTTTAAATGGTAATATTTGAGTCATGCACCCTTTTGGAAATTAACTTGATACAGTTCAACACAGTGAAGACATAAGTATGTGTAGCTAATACAAATACAATTTGTTCTTGGAATTAATGGGGAAAAGCTGAGCAAAACCAAGTTCTGAGATTACCCACATAACCATGACTAGTCAGCCAAAGGGACTAGAATGATATATCTGTTCATTCCTGTTCACCTTCCATATAAGTTGTTTGCCTACGTTCATTGAACACGGGATTGTTATGCAGGCACCGAGTTCAACATTTCTTTAGTTCAACTCAATCTGCTCTGTGTCCAACCCTGTCATTGTGAAGTGTCAAGTTGTTGTTTTCTACTTTTACTGAGAAGTAAAGGAATTTGAGTACACTCTGTCCACAGGATCCATGTTATTCGGCACGGAAACCAATCAACGTCAAGTCCTCCAAGACATAATAGGATGGAAAACGCTGATCAGGTCAAGTGCATCCTTCACAGGATCCAGTGAAAGTACAGTTACAAAGAGATACTATGAAGTGCAACCGAGAGCCTTACTTTCCTTCCTGATGTCATGGCGTGGCTATCTATCAATAACTAGAAGTTGCTATGTACCTTGTTTCTATGCTGCCAGTTTGGTAAGTAATTCAGTGCTTAAAAGGATGATGGAGAGATTACATCCCACCTGTAGCTCCCACCCAGAACAAGGCAGCTTATGTCTGTTTTAGCAATAACATCTAAGAATCCATAGTAAAGAATTATCTCCACGTTCATACCACATTTCAAGGGATTACCATTCACGATGTTGATATTCTTGTAATTGTCACTTACTGGGATTATTGTGCGTCAGGCTGTTCATAGAGAATTTATCCATTGAAATCTCCCAGTTGTTGTAATTGTAAAATGTTTTGAAGCTTTAAATGTATTGGCCGCATAATAGTCAAACACGTGATTCCTTTTAAGCTTTTGAGAAGGATATAACCAAGCTAAGGTTGTTTAACTTCTTTACTTTGAAAACAGTGAAGTGGGCTATCCCAGGCCAGGCAACAGGGAGGAGAGATTATATGGGAGGAGTGAAGGCTTATTTCCAAATGCTGAGGATTAAGGTTGTTTCAATGTTTGTTGTTGAAACTGTTGGAGAAATTAAACTGCTTAAATTAAGGAATAGCATACATTTCCATAATATACATGTGCCAGCCAGTCCCTCAGTGTTTATTATCTACACATACTGTATATTAAAGTAAATGTTTAGAATAGGCTAATCTGCAATAAATCTCACCCACCAATTTGCAGTCTTTGCATTTAATTTATCCTAATCTATTTGAACACTGTAAGGACCCGCATACATTGAAAAATGTAGAAGCAAGGCACATTTTGCCAGAAAATGTGCCTAGAAAAAGTTTGGATTGTGGGACAAATAGTGAGCAATACTGTGTTAAAATTGGCAGTTGTACTGACACGTAGATAGCAAAGCATTAATAACCTGATGCTTTGCATTGACATAGATAAGTTATGATTGACAGTTGGTAAACGCTTGAAATCTCTACAAAATGTGAATCACCCAAACAAGCTATTTGTGTGGGTGTCAGGTTTTGTAAGATCAACGCCTCTTGAAATGTACTTTTTTCCCTGTCTTTATTTACGCCTGTCAACTCCTGTACGTTTTACATGAATTCACAAATAGATACGCATTCTTTAGCGACATGAAGCTCCTTTCACGTGAGAATTTATTTTGTTTTAAGGAAAAAACTATATTTTCCATAGCAACATCTTGTACATGGCCTGATGAGAACCGCCTTGATCCTTAACTATCACTATTATCTAATTTTTTTGTTTGAATGCAATGTAACAATTTACTGTTAGCTCTGAATGCGAAACTTTAGTAAGACTGAAAGAAGTCTCTCTCTGAGTTTAGGATTCAAAGCAAAATATATTAACAATAATAGTCCTTACATTTGATATAGCGCTTTATTGCATCTTTGAGATGTCTCAAAGCGCTTCACACCATATCCTGTAAAGTGAATTGACTGTATATTTTGTGGGCGAAACACGGCAGCCAATTACGCACAGCAGCGTCCCCACAAACAATGGTGGATTGAATGACCAAATTATTACTTTCTTTTGGAAGGGATTATTACCCCCAGAAAAGCGATCTGTCAATTGAACAGCAAGCGGGTTCCTACATACTGCTAGGTAAACAGAGACGTGCGGGGTAAGGAAACGTTTCGCCCTGCCCAGGAATCGAACCCAGGTCCTCTCGCTTGCGAGGCGAGTGCTCTAATCACTAAGCTACAGGACTCCATATGTCAGAGTAGTTTCAACTTAGTTGTTGCTTGATGAGATACAAAATTGTCTATTGTTCAACATTATCAACAAGTTGCCCAAAAGTCATACAGATGGTATCTGTTACTGGAAATGGAATTTCACAACGATATTGCAGGGAATCTTCTTCTGAGGGTGGGCCTGAGCCACAATGATGAGGGCAGTGTTTAGAGAGTTTTAATCGGCACCATATCTGCCCTGTTTATAGAACGAGTGAGTGGTGTGTTTTTTGTTGTTGGGGAATTAATTAGGAGATGTTGCTGAGCCTGATGTTTTGGTGTCCAAGTCCTTCTCTCTCCCCAATATCTCTAGAAACTGCTCCTTGGGTACGATGTGAAGAGAGATTTTCTTATCCAGTATGTCTAGTGTGCACTAGATGTTAAAATCCAAAGTATCTGTACTTAGGAAAGAGCAGTGTCTTCAAAGCTATTGAAAAGACTTGAAGACCCTACACTCAACCGATCTCTCACCATCAAAAGCTTCCTTCGCTTTCTCGACTGGTGGAACTAGATGGTTTGAAATGTAAGAATTAGTTACGTAAATCGTTTCACTACAGGAATGGTTAGTCTAAAAGAAACACATCTCGTCAGATGCAAACAAAGTGATGAGTGAGTCACACACCTGTCCTGCCAGATTTATTGATATAGAAAAACATGTGATGTGGCCTGGATTCGTGAACAGAAATTAAATTAAAACAAAAATAAAATTGTTTATTTAAATCGTATTTTGGCTGAAAGCACTTTACAAATATCGTAGAATATTAAATGATCACAACTATGTTTCTCTGCTTTGAAGCTTGCAGGAATATTGGTTGAGGAACTCAAACTGACTTTCTGCTAATGCTTCTGATCTCAACTGCTGCTTCAGGAATCGATGGGGAACAAATTAAATCCTCAAATTTGTCTTTAAAGAAAATGCAAACTACCTTTGTACCGTACCTATTTGCCTTCTGAAGTATTTTATAGAAAATAATCTTAGATTCCTAAGGATGCTTTTGGATACCTTGACATTAGGCAAGATTATGGAATCAATATATGCATTTCCAATGGAACCTGTGTATTTTCTATTTTAATGAGCTTTTCTTTCTGAATAAGATTTATTGCCAGTAATATTTCAACCAGCTGGATTTCTTCAGTGGGGTTTGAGCTGTTTGGATAGTGAATTGAATGGTAATTACACATTTACCCCCAAGCAAACGGACACTTTAAGTACTTTTCGTGGATGCAAATTTTCTGCAAACAGTAAGTTAAACGTTAGATGGAATCATGCAGACTAATAGTTTAATGATCAGACATTAGCCACTTTGACCTTGTGGCTTGGTTTGACTTACTTTGTGAAAGTGGTAATTGAAGCAAAATGGCCAACTTAGCCCCAGAAGGCATAAGCTGTCTTTCAGGGTGGATGAGCTTCAGATTTTTGGGAGAGAATTTTAATCAAGTGAAAAAAAGACAATTGTCGGCCACTATACCTGCAGCAATGCCTGGAACTAAGATATACGAGCCATCCTTTGACCCCTCTCTCTCTCTCTCTCTCTCTCTCTGAGTTTAGTAGTAAATTAGAGGCAAGTTTTTTGCTGTGGGCATGAAAGATTAATTCATAACTATGGGCTTTAGGAATGAGGATGATCCCTAGTTTTAGAGGATGAGCCACTAGGAATGATTGGATAAACTGATGCCTTTCAGCCTCGATGGGGGAACGTGTCACTGCCTCATGGAGTAAATAAGATACTAAATGGAACTGAGAAAGTAAATTCAGAACAATACTATCAAGCTGTGCTCGGGGGGTATGACAAGAGAGCACAGACTCAGGGTTTTGAGTTTAGGACAGCCACCAGGAAGTATTTCTTCATAGAGAGAGTTATTATTAAGTCAGCTACAGGGAAGCATGATAGAAGCTGGGGCGCTAGAGTTTTTAAAGTGTGCAGTTTTACATGTATGGAGAACATTTTCTGGATGCAGATCAAAGAGGAAACGTATGTGCACTAGGCAAGTGTTATTGACATAATCATATGTCTACCCTATGGGCTCCCAGTGCCTGTTCAGGAATATACTAAAGATCCTATGGTACTAATTTGAAAAGAGAAGTGAGTTTCATCGTCATTCATTTCATGGCTATTCTGGGACATTGCTGTGATTGCAAATTTGGTTGCAAAGTGGCCGCCATGTTCACCTACAAATACACAGGTACTACAGTTCACAGTAAAACAAACGCTGTGAAGCGCTTGGATGCGTTTTGATGACATGATGAGGCACTGTATCAAATTCAACGATCGTTCTTATTACAAGAGGACATAGACAGTTAAACTCGTCCCGGGAATATTATGTTCGAAAAACATTTCAACACACAGAGGTTTAAAGATTGTAATTTATTCTTTTGTGCTTGGTGCCAGAAAATACAACTCCATGCTGCGAAGATAGACTTAAACAGTTAATGATAAAAGGCCAACTGGTTTACATACCAAACATTTGCTTTAAAACTGCACACTTAATCTGTGGCCCTCAGGGACATTATGCTCACATGCAACTAGACAAGTGAAGTTTCAAGACACTAATATTGCCACACGGCAAAGCTACAGGCGATCTTTGGATGATTTACTTCATACTTTTCTGCAGTCGATTTGAAATGAACAAGTCAGCCACATTCAGCACATACTGAATGTTGTTTACTGTTTGTGAAGTTCATCGGTGAAGAAATTCAAACAGACGTCTTTTGTTCCAATGAATTCTTCACATTTCAGTCACTTTCATGCTGACTATGTGAGATGTCTGTGCCATTTCGACCAGCTCTGCACGAATCTTTTCATCCCATTTCTCACGGGTACTGTCCTGCTGTTAGGGGAGTTGTTGGTATTAGTTGATTACAATACTGCTTTGAACTTGTGATTTGGGTTGGATGAGATAAGTGTGTGTTAAAAATTAATTTTAAAAATAACTTAATACAGATATCACTCTACGGTTAGAAATGAGCCAAATCGAGCACTTTATCAAGTTTGAGGTCTCTCTTTCCAACATAAAACCAGCGGCAATATCTCCCACAGTTGTTGGACAACCAGTTCAATTCCAACAAGCAAGTGCTGAGTTCTGCTTGTACAATGCAAGTTTTCATTACACGTCACTATGTGCATGTGAGGATTTCTTTCTTTATAACATTGCATTAACCAACTCAGAATAGTATTTTGCAGAAGTACAATGTAATTTACAGTTGATGGTAAAATAAAGCCACCTTACCCCAGTTCAAAGGAATTATACAAATTGAAATGCATCAACTGGAAATGAATCACTTGACTTTTATAAATGATTGTTGAAATGGTTGAATAAAACCCATTGCCCTTTGCCCCTAGGGCTGGCCAACTTGGGGGTCACACTACACATGGTAGAATCGGCTTTATCCTACCTCACACTTCTGGTCAGAAGCCATTTGTAGACTGTTATCAGATGGGAGCAAGTGACATGTCCTTTAAGTCTCTCTGGTAGAGAGGGGGTGTGGCTAAAGGGACCTAAATGATGAGGATTGCACGGAATTAATCCTCGGTGTTAGAGGAATGAGCTACGAGCAGCAACTGGGAAAGCTAGGACTCTTCAGTCTTGAAAGGAGATGACTCATAGGGACCTTATGAAGATGTATAACATTTTAAATGAGATTGAAAAAGTGAACCCAGAACAATACCTTCAAATGCAACAAGACAGTAGAACAAGAGGACACAGGTTTAGAGTTACAATAGGAAATTTCAGGACAGACACCAGGAAGTGTTTCTTTATCCAGAGATTAATTAGTGACTGGAGCTTCTAGTTAGGAAGAGTGGTTGAGGCAAAGACCCTGAACTTCAAATGCTCCAGGACACTACCCCGTGTGAAGGGGGCTATATAAATGTAAATTGTTGTTGAACGCATTTGAAAAACAGATTCATGCTGTGACGAGAAGATGATAGGGTGGGTATTCTGGAAGGTTGAGATCAGATGGGCCTTCTTCATCTAAAACAATCTTGTGACTCTCCCAACTCACCATTAACAGAGGGAATCGAGGGCAGGTTGCATCTTTCTACGCTCTTGCAGTTCTATAAACGCAGCGAAAAGGAGTGTATACACAAAACTATTTATTCCTCTTTCTAGAAAAGTGAACTGCTGCCAAGCTGGAGGGAACATAGCTATTGTGATAAAGTGATTTTTTTAAAAAATAATTGTAAGATATGTGATAGGATGGTGCCAGCAAGCAGTAAATAGCATGTAAATGGAAAATAACCAGTGGCAATTAGTTCTAATTAAACTCTCTGAAGTTGGATGGAATTGACTACTGAATTTCCTTTTCCAATTTTCATGCCACTTGCGTTCAGGCCTCAGGGATTTCCTCAATACGTGCCGGGGAGAACATGCGAGACCTACTTGGAGAGATGCACTTTTCAGTGACCACCGTTACACAGGCACAACTTGCCTCCTGTCAGATTGAAAAATGATTGATGGTTGGTGAGGCTTATTGCTTTAAGATTCAGTGATAATATGAAATACAGATAACCCACAATATGAAAGCTTCCAATGGTCTGCATTGTTTTCTTTTGGCCAAGGGACTCTGGTAAAGAAATACACACAGGCAACCTCCCAGAAATAATATTTGTGTGACAAGGCCTAGTAATGTCAACTTATGATTCAAAATATAACACTTACAGTGGTGGTTCTCTGTCACCCAGGACGACCCATCACTGATGTCTTTACATAATCATTTCCAGAGTGCTACAGGCCCTACTAGTAATGTCAAATGAGGTTGGCCTACTAATAGAAGACTCCCTGGGTTTAAGGTAGTCAATTAACCCCTAAACCATCAGAGGGATCTGAGGAGTAAGCGAATAAATGGAGCATTCTACTTGAATTTCCCATCAACTTCAAAGAGGCCCTGTATGATAAATTAGACGGACAAGGCAATGACCCTCTGCTGAGGTTCTGGTGCTGCTATTGCTACTGCAGATCTCTTATCTGTACAATAGTTTCCAACATCGATTGGAAAACACAACTGACAAACATTTAACGGATCACAAGAGCAGCAAAGTGTAAACAACTCTCCCTATACATTCTGACTTGCTTATTAACTAGCTTACCATAATGAAATACATTCCCTACGATTCACCCACAAAATACACAGTCACTACTTTACAGTATATTCTGTGAATATACGTCTCAAAGGGCTTCAACCAAACATACTGTAAAGTGAATTGAAAGTATATTCTGTGGGTGAAACACGACAGCCAGTTACACATAGCAGTATTCCACAAACAGTCGTGGATTGAACGACCAAATTATTATCTTTATTTTTTTGAAGGGAGTATTATATATTGCAAAATGAGGTAACTGTATTTTGTAAACATGTTGCAGCGCAATTCGTGTAGAGCAATATCCCACAAACGGCCATGAAGTGAACGTCTAATTTTATTTGGGGGAATTGTTGGCCTGGGAGAAACTCACTTCTCCTTTTTAAAAAAAATGTGGTCACTCAACCCACAGCTGTTTGTGGGACGCTGCTGTGCGCAATTGGCTGCCGCGTTTCGCCCACAAAAAATAAAATACACAATTAATCCATTTGATTTGATTTGAGACGTCTCAACGACATGATAGGGCATTATATCAAATGCCAGGATTATTATTAGTAGTAATACAATGGGATCTTTAAATGTGCAACTGAACATGCAGTTTTAGTTTAAAGTCTCATCCCAAGCATTGTATTGGAGTGTCAGCTTAGACTATAGGAGTTCAAAGTTCCAACGTGGGGTTTGAACTCACAACCTTCTGACTCAGAGAAGAGAGTGATACTAACAGAGCCAAAGTGACACACACAGGGATACAGGTACACCAGAGAGCAGGACACCCAGACTAATTGTCTGGATCCTTTTGAGAGCGGAAATAGAATACCAATGTAGAAACCTCAAAGCACACAACACCGAGAAAAGGTACACTTAATTGGAAGGAAAACAATTTTATAAAAGATGAGGGCATACCCACAATCTCGCTCCATCAGTCATGTAACTGCCGACTGGCGAGTGAGTGAGATAAGAGAGATAATTTGTGTTTTGAAAAATTGAAATCAATAAAGTGTATTGCAAATGACTTCCAACATGTGGTTGAAGAGGCGAGGGTGTGGCGCTCACTACTCTTTCATTATTTCCATACAAATTTAAATAAAATAGATTTTGAGAATATACGGTATGCGCAGTGCTTACAGTTGTGGTTTGGGATCAGAATGTTCCAGGTTTTCTTAAAAAAACAAACTTGTTTGACAAAACAATAACGCCACTTTAAATGAGATGTTTGCTGCAACCTTAAACCTTAAAGATTAATCCACGCCCACCAAAACTCTACATATTGTGTAATACCTTACTAAAAATAACCTGGATGCCTCAAGTGATGACAGAGGCAAATTGTTCATTTACTCCTACCAGCTTTGCAGTTTTTAATGAGACCTGTAAGAAAAGGCTCCCAGAGCCACAGATCTCACTTGCGACGAGTCCTTTGACAATGCTCCTCCCTGCTTCTATCTGCTTTTAATAAATGCAATCGGTTCATTAGTTCTCAAGCAGTGTCTAGCGTACCCGCATTTGATTATTTAAAGTCAGGACATTCAAAGTCTACAACCAGAGTTCAAATTCTAATTATTTTTACATTATTATTAAGGGAGTGTCTCTCTCCCAGTGTCCTGACCAACAATCCCCCAAACACAGTTGGTCATGGTTGTTTGCAGGACATTAATAATAATAATAATAATAATAATCCTTGCATTTGATATAGCGCCTTATCACGTTTCGAGACGTTTCAAAGCGCTTCACAGAATATACTGTAAAGTGTGATTGTGTTTGTGGGCGAAACCTGACAACTAATTGCGCACAGCAATGTCCCACAAACAGTATGTATGTATTGTATGTAACTGGCTACTGTATTTGTCCACAACTACACAACCACAAAACACTTTACAATATGTCCTGTGAAGCACTTTGAGATGTTTTGATGATAGGCGCTACATCAAATGCAAGGGTTATTAATATTATGTCACAGACACAAGGGATCAAAGCTAGGACTTTTGTCATCTGTATGGCTTTGTTCCAAAATGGGAGGTATATTTATTCACGAGCGAAATGGATAGTTTAACGATTTGAAAAGTTGCATAAATGTACAGTTCTAACAGCGTTTAGCTTTAAAGATGTTGAAAGTCAGACGCTAAATGGGAAGGGGAAATTAGATCCAGAACAAAGATTTCATTGAAGAAATAGTTTGACGCTGTAATAGAACAATGAGAGGGTGAGTATTCTGGAAGGATGAAATTGCTATTGACATAAGCAAACCCTCAATAATAATAATAATCCTGAATAATAATCCTTGCATTGGATATCGCGCTTTATCACGTCTTCGAGACGTCTCAAAGCGCTTCACACAACATACTGTGAAGTGAATTGACTGTACATGTTATGGGTGACAACACGACAGTCAGCTGCGCACAGCAGTGTCCCACAAACAATCGTGGATTGAGTGACCAATCTTCTCATTCCCATCTTCGAGCAATGTGCTTGTGTTGCGGTTTTTTTTTGGTCATGTTGCTTGAAGCAGATCAAGTTTTAGGCAGTGAAGATCAGACCTGAACCGTGGCTGAGGCAGTGCAATCTCGGGGACAATCACATGTAAACAGTTACAAAGCAAGGCTTTAACTTAATGAACCAGTTAAAGCACTGCCCACATTTGCATATTCACATTTGCAGCAGCGTTGAGCCAGTGACATTTTTTGCACAGATGCCCTATTGGAACTGGGTTCACATGTAGCCCATGAATGGGAGGAACGTTGCCTTTCTCTGTGGCCCATAAATGACCTAAGTAAAGTGAGTCTGGACAGTTTCAATCCAGTATTTTATTGGCTTGGGTCCACAGCATGAATGTCCTGTAATTTTACACTAATTAGAATGAAATTAGCAGTCTCGCTCAAACAGACCACCATGATGATTGGCGTGGGAGATGAAAAAACTCGTGTGAGAAATAGCACTCAACTTAGTCTAAGGCACAAAATCAGAAAAGATTCCTTCACTCAGAAGGTTGTGAAATTGTCTAATGCCCTGTCCTAGAAGGCTGTAAGTGGCAAAACCAATTGGCATGTTTCAATGGAAGATTAATAGATATTTGGGAAGTATTAAAAGGTATGGAGAAAAGGCAGGGAAATGGGTTTAAAAATTCTGCCGTGATCTAATAACTGAGTGTCACAGACTCAATAGACTGAATGTCTTCCTACTGTTTCCATGTTGTTGGTGGCAAACTCTAGATATTAGCTGTGCCCTGGCATCTGACTTGCACTATTTAGTATATGACTTTGAACTACTTAATGCTGATACTGCATTGTTACTGTGAAGCTCTGAGACGCCGTCCGGCGTGGAGGGCGCTATATAAATCCAAGTTGTTGTGTTGATAGTAAATAATACAAGAAGGTTGTATTTCCCTCACTAACCCTCTTTCCTTACAAGACACAAAGTTCATCATAAATGCACAACATGGCAAAATGTTGAAACAATGCTTTAGCTTGAAGTATTTGAGAGGAAAGTGTAGGAAAAAATACCACATGAATAAAAATTTTCGGGTTCTGACTCCTGTAAAATGCACCTCGGAAGCAGGTTGCTACACAATGGTAACACGTTTCATGAGTTTCATACGAATACTAAGCCCTTAAGACTACCTCAGTCATTCATTTTCTTTTATTGTAATTAAGCAGTGATAATCCTTGCATTTTAAAATGCCTTATCGTGTCATTTGAGACTTCTCAAAGTGCTTCACAGGATTTACTGTGCATTTTGTGGCTGGACACGGCAGCCAATTTGCACAGAGCAAACTGCCATGAAGTGAATCACCAATTTTGTCTGGGGGATTGTTGGCCAGGTGTATGTGTTCCGCCACTATCTGAGCATCTGCACTCATTTGACTGACGGCTTAACAAAATACGTTAAACTGTACTTATATGTTGTGTCCTGTGCTATGCGGCCCTGCTGAACAAGTTTTACAGTTCATGAGCAACTTGCACATATCACGTTGAATTGTTATACAATGAATATGTCATCCAGTGACTCATATTTCTGTTAATGTACATTTTGGCTTTTTTAAGCCGCATTCGGTGAACAGCAAATTTTTGGTTAAATAGAGTTCCATTGCTCATTTTTTTCCAAAACCTTACTAAGGTTTATGTGGACAAGGATTACTACATTAACCTGAGTTCTGGTACATTTATTTTGGTCTTAGTCCTTCAACTTGCACAAACATTTTCTTCTTACTGAAGGAACACAGTGATGATTTCATTTACTGGACTCTTGTGATGGGATGGAAATGCTAATTGGGTGACAGGCTAAAATGTTAGAATTACTGGCCAATTTTCGTCATAATTGCCCAGTGCAACACTGGAGTTCTTATTGGTGCTACATATAGAATGCACACATAGGAAATACAAGAACTAAGTGTCAGGCGATCTTTAATGTGCACCTGAACAGCCAGTTGGAACCTTGGTTTAATGTCTCATCTGAACTCCATGAATGGATAGAACTTGCGAGGCTGAAAAAGATCTCAAAGTGTTAATTGACTAGTCAAAACAGATGACCTCAAAACAGTCAAAACAGATGACATAATGATGTGGGGATTGGACCAATAACCTTGTGACTCAGAGGCAAGAGAGAGAGTGGTACCAACTGAGCCAGACGAGCTCTCAATAAGTTCCCATGAAGTGACGTGGTATATTTCTCGATTCCTTAAATATGTCATGTTTGAAACCTGAATAGAGAGATTAGGAAAAAAACGGTTTACTTTTGAGATTGGGATTAAATTCAAATCACTTTGCTGGAATGAAAGTCTCTCTCTGCTGGGTCTTTGAATCTTACATCAAATGAGAGCCTCTATCCAATTTTTAATGGTGGATAATCACAACACTGAACAGCCGAGATCCAGCGTGACTTGCACTGAGCTGGTTAGTCTCAGTCAGACAAGTGAAAAGCATGTCTGGTACATGAAACTGGATGTCAAAAGAGTGCCTTGAGAGGTGCTTATCACTAAACTAACTCATCTATCCACCGTGCCCTCTGTAAGGTTGTTCAAGGTATATAGAAAGTGTGTTTTAATGAAGGCAACAACACCCAATCAACACTCAAGAGAGAGTGTTTTTATATCACTTCACTGCTGCAACTCTTGCCATAAACAGTGCGTGTTGTGGTAATATCACAGTGTGTTTCAATGAAAGTGTTTCAAGTGGCCTTTTTTATGACAGCCATAAATCGTGCATTTAAAATCTAAGGCTGTGGTGCAGAAAATGTTATTTTGAGAGGTCGTGGTGTAGGTATTTAGATGCTGCTTCATCTTTCAGCATGTGTATTCCACTTTAGGTTATCTCATGTTGGTTGTGAACATAATATTGTTTGGTGCCTGTTTTGATGGGAGATAAACAGCGCGTTTTCTTGTTAAAAAACAATTCTTTTTATAAATGCTTTTTATTTTGCTTCCATATAGCTTATTATCACCATAGAGAAAAAATCTTGTAATTTTTTTGCAGGGAAACCAAAATTACTTTCAAAAAAGCATCCTTTGAGATTATGAATTTATGTTGGGCCTTTTGGTCAGATGTTAATATTAATTAATAAATAAATATTAATAAATTAATTTTATTTAGTTTTTTCCCAGGATAATCTGAGCCATGAACTCTCCTTTAATTATGATCTTGTTCCTTACCTTTCACTGGGTCAGCTTTATAATAATAATAATAATAATCCTTGCATTTGATAGAGCGTCTTATCTCGTCTTTGAGACGTCTCAAAGCGCTTCACAGAATATACTGTAAAGTGAATTGACTATGTATTTTGTGGGAGAAACACAGCAGCCAATTGTGCACAGCAGCGTCTCCACAACCAGCAGTGGATTGAGTGACCAAATTATTATTTTTTTAATATAAAAATTGTGAGTAAAAAAAGGTGACCTTCATTGAAGCAGGGTGCATTTTATAATTTGGCAAATAAAAGGTGATTGAGGAAAAGAATGGTTCAGTAAACCTTTCATATCCACATTTCTATGTGACATGAACTCCAAGAAAGTTGGGAGGGAGGGTTCTTGATCTACATGGGCCAGCAATGCTAGGGGTAGCTCTTATCCTTTGCGAATGGTATGTTGAGACTCTTATTGTTTAATCGAAAAGATGGAGGCAATCTTGATTCCAATAATCTGCGTACTGATGCAGCACCTTATCATGACGTTGAGACTTCTCAAAACGCTTCGCAGTAGAAACTGTAAAGTGTTATGACTTTGTATATTTTCGGGTGGGTTTATGTCTTATTTAAAGAAATATGTGGAGAAAATTCCCCATTAAGAAAATGACAGTATGTTTGCACATGCAGGCGATTGCCTTTAAGTGGTTCGAGATATGGCTTTACAGAGGGTGGGATTTTCCAACTGGTTGATAGGGAACCTACTGAAGCAATTGGAGAGACATCATCAACCTCACTGGTTTGCAGATCCCACTTACTGGTTATTGATGGAATTTGGGTTTCAGTGATGGAATTGATTCCCTTGACGTGACCCAGTGAGTGCATAGAATGTAAAATGTTCCATCAAAAAATCATTAGAGCATCCAAAAGGATAATACTTTTCCATAATGTATAATACAATTGGATGTTGCTGTGTGCATATTTGCTGCTGCCTTTGCCCACAAAATAATAATCATAATAATTTTGCATTTGGTGCAGCGCCTTATGCTGTTATGCAGACGTCTCAAAGCGCTTCACAGAATATACTGTAGAATGAATTGACTGTGAGAAAATACTGTATGCAGTCACACTACTTTACACTATATCCGGTGAAGTGCTTTGAAACATCTCGATGACATGATTAGGCGTTATATCGAATGCAAGGATTATTATTGTTCATTGGTAAAACTCTTGAATTTTTTTCAGATTGTAAAGCAAGTAAATACAATATATCTTGAGTCTGTAAAAATCAATTTCTGTTGATAAATACTGACAGTCCATACTTTAGCACGACTTAATCAGTCGTATTGGTATATGGCACTCACGTGTGGGCTAATTGGCACAGTAATCTAAGACCATGAGAACTTTCCGGCATTTCATTAGGACGTTAAGCTTCAAAAAATATCCTTGATCAGGCAATCTTAGATTGTGAGATAAATTGGGCCTTTAACCGAGCAATCAGTGTAACACCAATTGCAGTTTGGCAATTCATGCATCAAATGGTAAGAGAGTTTTTACAGCTGATTCAAAGAGTTCAGTCATTGTTCCCACACAAATGCACTTTGATGGGCAGATCTCAAAGATGAAGGTATTGTGTACACTGCCTCCCTTCCTCAAGTGCTCAGACCCCACAGAAGTCCTTCATGGAAAAGGGTTGCTTTATTAATTATTTAGACTGTAATTTTTACCTAGAGAATTCATTTTAAATGGGATAATGGCTACCAAGGGGAGCAGTCTTTGCATCTCGTAATTCGCATTTTCTGCTTTGGATTCTTTCCTGTATGGTTGAATTAGGCTGTTTCTCAGGGATTTTTTTTTAAAACAAATGTTCTTGTCCATCACGGCGCGGGTTGTTATACTGTATAACAGAATATTTGGTGTTGGCATCCACTTCTCTTAGATTTTGCTTTCTTTCTTAGTCATGATTCTTAACTCAAATAAACTATCTTAATGTACAGTCATAATAAATGTTTTGTACGAACTTGTGGTGATTTTACCAGCTTGATCTGAGATACATTCTGTTCACGACGAGACAGTCTTGCAATCTTTGGCTCTGTACAATCTGCAGTAAAACTGGAGAGATCAATTGGTTACAATAGGGGTGAGGTGGAATAAGCTCAATGACCTAACTGGCAATGACCTCATATCACGCTCTCTTTTGGAAGAAAGGACAAATAGAATGCGTCAGCATTGATGTAAATTGACATAGGCATTCCTTTTTGAGGTGACCTTGACCGTGATAAGTAATGGCATCTCCATTGGGAACCTGTAAAACTCCCTTCAAAAAAATAATAATTTGATTACTCAATCGACAACTGTTTGCCCACAAAATATACAGTCAATTCACTTTACAGAATATGCCGTGATGCACTTTGAGCCGTCTCGAAGACATGATAATAATAATAATAATCCTTGCATTTGATATAGCGCTTTTCACGTCTTCTAGACGTCTTAAAGCGCTTCACAGAATAGACAGTTTAAGGTCTCATCTGAAGGACGACACAAGTAACGGAGCCTGAGGAACTGGGTGTGAGAATCGTTCCCGGGCTGGATACAATCATTCCCCGGCTGGTTGTGGCCCGCGGGCCACCTATTGGCCCCTCCCTGACCTAGAACTATGAGCTCAAGATCCTGAGCTGGGATTTGACACCTGATGTGATAGATCTGTGTACTATTGAAACAAAAACAGAAGTCGCTGGGAACACTCAGCAGGTCAGGCAGCATCTATGGAGAAAGAAAATAATAATAATAATAATCCTTGCATTTGATATAGCGCTTTTCACGTCTTCTCAATGTCTCAAAGTGCTTCACAGAATAGACTGTAAAGAGAATTGACCGTATATATTTTGTGGGCAAAATGCGGCAGCCAATTGTGCACAGCAATGTCCCACAAACATTGAAAATGACCAATTTATTATTGTTTTTGGTTTTGGAGGGATTATTATTAGGCTCTGTGTGGAGTAAGGAAACTTGCCCAAGGTTTCGCCCTCTGCCTGGAAGTGAACTCAGGTCTCTCACTTGCAAAGCGAGTGCTCTAACCACTGAGCTACAGGACTCCACTATAAAGCGCTGTGTCAAATGCAAGGATTATTATTAAGAGAATTCGATCTCAAGGAGAATGAGAACACGATCAGAACTGTCGGTTTTATTTGAATGCCGTTGGGTTGAGTGGTCCAGCAATTCAAAGGCAAGCGATGCAGCCCTTCACCTGTAAGGTGACAAGTCCCTCAAGCCCCTGGGGAAGTGCAAAGACCTGCAATTGTCACCAACTGACAATTTAAGAACAGCTGGAATGTATTTTTTGTCGTATTTCTGGAATTCAGACTTGGCAATAGGCTCGCATCTTTGTACCCATTGATGATCTGTGCTGCACCACAAACAAAATGATCATCATCATTTGCATTTGAATGAACATTTTTCTGATGTAAATCAGCTTTGCAAAGGCATAAAACTCTGGGAAAGACTCATTACTTGCCTGAGGAATGCTTTTTGCAAACTCTAAATTTTGATTATCTCTGGTTCATCTGACATGCAAGGTTTCGGATTACATAGCCGTAATATGAGTTTAGTAAAGAACGTACTCCTGTATGTTTGTTGGTTAAACATTGCCTTCGATGGAGGAGGTAGTAGAATGAAAGGAGAGTAAGAACCAGGGGAAGAATGTTCTAATGTTACATTTGAGTAACTATCACTCAGTGATACCAAAGGAGGTATACTCACACTTGCAAGTTTATTATCCCCATAAAGTCATAAGAATACATAAAGCAAGAAAAAGTCAATTTGGCTCTTCCATGTTTACTCCTTCCACAGACACTGACAATCTGTTGATTCCAATGGATTGTAATCTCCTGTGGAGAAGCTGCACAGAATAATAATAATGGTACAATCAATAACAGTTGTGGCCCAGGGAAATATAAGACAAAAATGACATTCTGCTTAGTGGCATTGTTGCATACATACACACACCACACACACAGACACGCACACACAGCTGATTATTCTGTGGGTGGTACAGTCTATTGGAGTGTTTGGGAGAGTGGTGTCACATACACGTGCCCACACCTATATTTTTCAAAGCAAGTAATTGAAATGGAATCAATACATTTCTAACTCCTTCCCCATCAGTTTTATTTTGTATAATGTATTTGCAACTATACTGTGGCACCTCCAATAGAGCCATTGACTATTACACCGTGGCAGAGAACACATTCATACCTCGGGTTTATTATCCAAAATTATGCTAATTGTGCAGGTAGTCTTACTAATTCAGTTGCCAATCAGGCAAAAGGAGGAAGTGGGTAAGACTGTACCTTTCTCACTGGCATCAAGGAGTAATGGATTATGGAGGATGTCACTCAATAGTAATCAGCAGTGGTAACACTGACTCTCCACTCCGCACCCCATCTTAATGATTCACTGTTGCCTAAGATTAGGTCAGCAATGGCACTACACCTGTGACCTTCTGGGTCTGTGTGTGTCCAATTTAATGGGCAGTGGCTTTGCCCAAGTGACCCATTGGGGGGAGCTATACTTCACTGTAAACTGATGAGTGCTTTGCTTTAGTTGAGCCTTTGCAGACATAATCCAAGCCCATATACTGCATGAAACTGCTCCACTTATCCAGTTTTCTCTGGTCATTCACTTAGGCTCATATCCAAGTCTTGTTGTTTTAATGGGTGAATAGCAAGTGACATGGAAGCAACTAAAAAGAAGGGAAGATATATTTCTAGATGGGTTAAGATTTAAAAAAAACAGGATGAATGATCAGATTTTAGATTCTGTTACATCAGACCATTTGCTTTTGTACTTGATCCAACTCCACCAACCCATTGTTTGCTCCTTTCTCAAAACTCCCTTTGAGAGCCATTGACTATTACACCATGGCAGAGAACACAATCATACCTCGGGTTTATTATCCAAAATTATGCTAATTGCCAACTGGCAACTGCACTGCACAGGACAGGGTGTTGTTAGTTAGACTAAGATAAGAGCTAAGCCCTCAGCAGTCAATAAAACCATAAACCGATTGAACGGGGAACATATGTAATGTACAGTATCTTTTCAATAATTTGTTTATGGTTATTTCTTAGTTTAGTCAATATTGGTATCTTTGCTCTGGCAAAAGTGTATATTTTCCATTAACTATTCCTGCCTACTCAGACATCAATCTGATGTAAATATGTAAATATAGTACAGGTTTCAAAAGGTCAGCAAGGGAGAGCAAATACGTCCTTTCAACTAAAATTTGATAAGAGAATTAGCTGCTGCGTTTTGCCCGCAAAATATCCAGTCACTACACTTTACAGTATATTAGGAACATAGAAACATAGGAACAGGAGGAGGCCATTCAGCCCTTCAACCCTGTTCCGCCATTTAATTAGATCAATTCCAATTTTCCGCTATCTCCCCATATCCCTTAACACCCTGACCTACTAAAAATCTATCAACCTCACCTTTGAAGCATCCACAGCCTTTTGAGGGAGAGAATTCCAGGTTTCTACCACCCTTTGAGTGAAAAAATGTTTCTTGATTTCACTCTTAAATGGCCTGGTTCTAATTTTAAGACTATGGCCCCTTGCTTTGGATTCCCCCACCAGAGAAAATAGCTTCTCTGTATCTGCCCTATCGAATCCCTTTATCATAATAATAATCCTTGCATTTGATATAGCGTTTTTCACGTCTGCTAGACGTCTCAAAGCGCTTCACAGAATATACTGTAAAGTTAATTGAGGATAAGGCAGGGTCAGGTTATTAGCTGGAGTTAGATTAGAAGATCAGCCATGATTGAATGGCGGGGCAGCCTCGAAGGGCCGAATGGTCTCCTCCTGCTCCTACATGTTATGTTATGTATATTTGTGGGTGAAATGCAGTAGACAATTGCACACAGCAGTTGTAGATCGAAGTGACCAATCTATTATTGTTTTTGTTTCTTGAGGGATTCTTCTTGCCTGAAAGGGCGGTGGAGGCCGATTCGATAAATACTTTTAAAAACGTGGTGGATGGGTATTTGAGGAGGACGTGTTTGCAGAGTTATGGGGAAAGGCCTGGGGAGTGGGATTGACATTAATTGCTCTATTCAAAGAGACGGCACAAACTCGATGGGCCGAATGGCCTCTTTTTGTGCTGTACGATTCTATGATTGATTCTATGATTATTATCAGGTGTGTGGAATAAGGAAACTTGCCCAAGGTTTCACCCTGCTGGGAATCGAACCCAAGTCTCTCGCTTGCAAAGTGAGTGCTCTAATCACTGAGCTGCAGGACTCCACAACATCTTAAATACCTCAATCAAATCACCCCTCAACCTTCTAAACTCAAGGGAATACAGTCCAAGTTTATGCAGCCTTTCCTCGTAACTTAACCCTTTTAGGCCTGGTAACATTCTGGTGAACCTGTGCTGCACTCCTCCAGAGCCAATATATCAAATGCAAGGATTATTGTGAAAACATAACACTTTGGGGAACGTGGGGATAAGCAGGGAGAGGGATTTTTTTTTAGCTGAATTGCGGCTATCACAAAACAACCTTATAGTAATTCCTGACGTTCACTGTGCCAACAAGGGCTTGAAGGGCCTTGCTATTGGGCTAGCCGAGGCTGGAAATTGCAAATTCAGAGGGGGGAAAATATAGACCAATGAAGGTGTAAAATAGCATTAACTGTTTACCTTGGGTTACCTGCTGTGAGAATACAGTGAAGGAGGCCAGATAAGGTATGCTTCCCACTGGGTATAAAACCTACAAAGTGTAATCTGATACGACGCAATGTGAAAGAATGTCACAAAGCTACTAAATATTTAAAATTCAAATGAAGAGTAAGAAATAATTGCTGAACAGTAGTAATAAAATGCTGGGCTGCAAAGGAGGCCTAAATAGATTACAATAATGGCCATATTCACTTGAGCTTTCAAAAAAAAGTTAGTGCATCCAAAAGTGTAGAATTAAGAAGAAATCTAACTATTTTTCCACTAACTTTTTCTGAAAGCTCATATGAATATTGTCCTTAAACTGCAAATGTTTTCTTTCAGTGATCGCCATGCAACAAATAACAGTATGAATCCTCCTTGCTTTTGGTAGCGCACGATCATGCCCCTCCCTGACCTAGAACTATGAGCCCAAGATCCTGAGGTGGGATTTGACACCTGATGTGATAGATCTGTGTACTATTGAAACAAAAACAGAAGTCGCTGGGAACACTCAGCAGGTCAGGCAGCATCTATGGAGAAAGAAAATAATAATAATAATAATAATCCTTGCATTTGATATAGCGCTTTTCACGCCTTCTCAACGTCTCAAAGTGCTTCACAGAGTAGACTGTAAAGTGAATTGACCGTATATATATTGTGGGCAAAACCCGGCAGTCAATTGCACATAGCAGTGTCCCACAAACACTGAAAATGACCAATTTATTATTGTTTTGCTTTGGAGGGATTATTATTAGACATGTGGAGTAAGGAAACTTGCCCAAGGTTTCGCCCTGCCGGGAATTGAACCCAGGTGTCTCGCTTGCAAGGCGAGTGCTCTAACCATTGAGCTACAGGACTCCAAGTGGGTTAACTTTTCGGATCCACGACTCTTCATCAGAACCTGTTCATGACGAAGGGTCATTGACTCACTTTCCTCTCTCTATGGACGCTGCCTGACCTGCTGAGTATTCCCAGCGACTTCTGTTTATGTTTTCAGATTTCCAGCATCTGCAGTATTTTGCATTCTGTGTACTATTGATTTTGGCAAAGTAGTGTGATTGAACTTAAGACATTTATGATTTCTGCAGAAAATCCTATTGTAAAGATATAATGAAAAGATTACTGTTAGACTCTGGACTACATGTCCAAGGTTTGCTAGAGAATTGGTGAGTTTTTTCTGAGGAAAAGTGTGATATAATTTCCATGCTTATTAGATTCCACCTATTTTTTAACAGAGTGAGATACACCGAAAGATTTGACTAGTGATTTGAATGACATTGGAAATATGTGTGACTGCATTAGATCTGCACAGTGTTGGCTCATATAGTTAAAATGATTTCATTCATACATAAAACAAAAAGCAAATTGAGTCTTGCATTTAAAGAGTGTCCACAGAGGCACAGGTAATGCTTAAACCCCCAAACAGCTCAGGAATCCCCCCTAATTTGGGGATTGAACACTCTTAAGAGGAGGATCTCTGGACTCCGTTAACTCCCGTTAATTTCAACCGTGGATAATCGAAAATTATTGGCCGTGACAATAGAGAACTCGGAGAATGCTGTGTGTTTTCTGACATTCTTTTGAAGGTTTGGGGATTTCACAAAATACTTGGAGCTGAAGGGTTACCAGAGTGAGTAATGACGTTGATTTGTAGCTGCAGGTGGTATGTACAGCAGCCTGAAGAACCTACAGAATTGTTTGTTGACAGGAAAACAGAAGGATTTGTTCAAGTGAACAGGCTGCCCTCCCTGTGGCAATACTCAGGTAGTTGGATGAAGGGTTTATCTGATGTTTATCAGGCACTGGAGTCTCTTCAAGCATAGGTCATTGAGTACAGTACCTGCTGAATTGGCCAGATGTAAAATTCATTATCACATCTTTTGTTACAGCCTTCTCTCCCCTTCTCTGTGCATGAAAATCACCTGAGGAGGTACACGTCTGGTTGTGATCTCTTTGCTCCAAGCTTTGATTCTTATCTAGCGGGGGGAGGAGGAAGAGGGAGAACTGTATACCTTGTACAAAGGATGGAAAGAATGAACACCCTTTGTGTTTGGTGATTCTAAACTGCATCATTTACATGAACAGCCACTATATTACAACCTTTCTAACATTTCTGGATTGGTTTGGGGGCAGTCTCTTTGGGTACATTCAGAGACACAGGGAGAGAAGTGGTTTGCAAACTCTATTGATTTCTTGTTTTGTAAATACAAAAAAATTGTACTTTTAAAATAAAGTAGATACTCAAGAATGATTGTGGATCACGAGACTGAAATTGACATGAAGAATTCAGGGAAAAAAATGCAAAGAATAACTGGACTCATTACAATGCAGTAAAGTAATTGAAGGGTTCATTTGATGTCATCATTGGCTATAGAAACTCTCAGACTTCCTTGATTACATTCCAGCCTGCCATCACTCCCAGATACCCATTATTGTCTTTAGGAATCAAGCAAACCTCTTGATTAAACGACTGCCTAGTAATCACTTGTAGCAATCCTATATTGTCCATATAAACCATCTAATTTACCTGGTTAGAATACTGCCTGTCATCATTCCACTGTGACTCCAATGCAGGAATTCCTGCTTCATTCAGGAATTTATTTTAATCTTAATCCTCGCATTTGATATCGTGCCTTTCACGTCGGGAGGACATCCTAAAGCGCTTCACAGGAATTACTGTAAAGTGTTGTGATGGTGCATTTTGTAGGCAAACGCAGCAGCCAATTTGCACTCAGCAATATCCCACTTAAAAAGCATACAGTAACATCTGGGGTTAAAGTGTCAGTGTGCCTTTGTGATCTTGAAAGAAAGCATGAATCACTTAGCAATATCAATACTCTCTCAGGGTGAATCCCAGTTTCTCTTTCACTGAATACAATCTTGTGGAGACACATGTGAAGAACATTATAACAATAATCGTTGATAGAAACCCTGAAATTCTGCCCAGGTAGTGTCTGTTATAAGTCCATCATAAAGAAAGCAATAATATAGATGAAGATATGGTGACTGGTTTATACAAGGGAACTGGCATAGTAATAATAATAATCCTTGAATTTAATATAGCACCGTTCATGTTGGGAGGATATCTCAAAGCACTTCTCAGCACTTACTGTAAAGTATAGTGACTGTGTATTTTGTAAGATATAATAGGAGCTATTTGCATCAGGTTTTTCATTCTGTGGCAATTCCATGTACAAATACCCTCAAAGAAGTTGTACCAGAAACTTAAGGTCAAAAGAATGAGCCAAGGCTCAGGATTAGGCAACAAGTTGGAGTTAAGTAAATAGACAACACAAAAAGTCACAGTCAATTTTTACTAGCTTGATCAAGGATTTATTCTTTGGCTTTCTGATGAAATAACTTAATGGGCCAATTATGAGGAGAAATAACATGCACTGAGCCTGTTGCAAATCTTTGGTACAGTAAACCTTACACAGGTCATATCAGATGGGACCATACATTCATGTGAAAGGTGCTATACAAATGTGATTTTGTTGTTGTTGTAATATGGCACTTGCAAAGTATGAGTTATTTTCATAAGTTATATCATGTATGATTTATATAAAGTGATGTTCTGCATCAGTTTTTCTTTCACTATTTAGTTATTTGATCTTATATGAATCACCTTGTTTATTGACCGAGAATGTGTTATGGACATATTCTTCTTAAAAAAGAACTTATATTTTTTTTATGGCCCCTGTCACAACATAAATGTTTCAAGCGCTTCATAGGAAACACAGTCAAGTGTGATGTCTACCTGTTGAAAAACACAGCAAATATTTCTGCCAGCAAGGTCCCACAAACAGCTATAACATGAATGGCCAATTGAGCCATAGAAATCCATTCCTTTCTTTCCAAATGGTGTAATGGGATCTGTAATGCCCATTTGGATCAGGCGGACAGGACTTGGTTTAACATCTCATTCGAAAGATGGCACCTCAGACAATGCAGCACTCTGTGTCTGACCAGACTAAGAGCTAAACTACTGATAGGGGACTTGAACCCAAACTTTCTGACCCACAGGCAGGCCGTGCTAGGAACTGAGCCAAACATACACATTGCAGTTGAGTAGATTTACTGGAGTGACAAAGACTTAGGGATTCCCTTGCAGCGAATCGACAAGCCATGGGTTATGGAGTACTTACAATTTACCGTTTCAATCCTTTTTGACTATATTTTAATATTTTAGTATTCAGTGGTAAATAAAGCGTGTGATTGGCTCATAATAACACCGATTGACATAAATAACCTGTTTTATCAGCTCAGTGATTTGCACTCAGCGACATCCCACTAACAGCCATGAAGCGAATGACCAATTTTATTGGGGGAACTGCAGGTGAGTGAACCTGGTATCTTTGACCACAAGCACACGTTTATACTTTGGAGATTTTTAAAGCATTTTTCATCGCCTTAGGGCAGGCCAAACCAATCCTGCCTGCAATCTCAGTTGGCAAAGATCGAAGACCCTCATTCCTCTCACTGTTGATGCTGGTTCAATAAGTGTTGTCCTTGTACGGATGGGGTGGGACGTCAATTGTGATTTGTTTTTTTTGATCAGGTCAATCAAATGGCATCAGAGCTACCAGGCTCTACACTGTCACAGAGTGAGAGGTTCCAAGCCTTGGCTTAAAGACCACACATGCACACAGAAACCTTCTTGATCCACAGCACTGTTTACACAGTTGCTGGAGTAATTAGCATGGCAGTCATTCAAACATTAATTCTGCAGTTATTTAAATAATCGTTGTTTCCAAAAGAAATCATTCATTTGGTATCCTACACGTCTTTGCCCTTCATTGATTTTATATTCAGTGCAAGTCCAAACACCTGATTATTGAAACTAATGACATGACAAATCGTACTTCAGATATTTCTGATTGCTATCGTGCTTTAATACTAACCATTTATAATAGATAGCGGCAGATAATGTCTTTTTAAATAAAAGGCCTCCAATACTCAGTTGGTAAAGCAACAACCTGGGGTGAAGGGGAAACCAGAGACGTTCAATCATTCTGTGAAGTTAGCTGATCCTTGGAAGAATAAGGGGAAAAAAATTGAGATGGATTTCTTACAATAATCTGTGGGCCAATGAACTTCTGGCAAACCAGCAATCAGCTCCGCTCAGACTTCTGTTGAGCCAAGAGTGTTAACAAATGGACTAAATATACAGGGTGACCAAAAAATGGTGATACCATCACAATGTCTAATAAGTCTTTAAGAAATTATGATTTTTTTTGGATAATAGGGTAGATATCACAACTTTTTTGGTCACCCTGTATTTGTGTGTTAATGGACAAGAGGCACACATTCTGTGAAGGCAGATACTGTGTCATCTGTCTTCCTATTCCCCAGTCAGTCACTGGACAAGTTCACTTGTCTCCATGACCTTTACCACCACTTGTATCTAGAGGGCTGTTGCCAGGTGGACATGATAGATTGTAAGACACATGTATAATCATTGCTGGAGCCTGTTGGTAGCACTGTCAGCTCTGAGTCGGATGGTTGTGTGTTCAAGCCCCACATTGGTACTTTGAGCTGATGGTTTAGGCTGATACTTCAATAGATTCCTGGGGGACCCCTGCATTATCGGAGGTTACTCATTTCATGGCTGTCTGTGGAACTTTACCGTGGGCAAACTGGCAGCCGTGTTTGGCTACAAATACACAGTCATCCTTCACAGTAAAAACTCTGTGAAGTTCTTTGAGATGTTTTGACAACATGATAGGGTGCTATATCAAATGTAAGGATTATTATTGCTATTATTATTCCTGTATAAAGTCCCAACATCTCAGACATGCCCTTCCATAGGTTCTTTACCCAGCCGGGATCTGTTCGATCATTTTCTGAGGGTACATTGCAGAAAAAATACTCCTTTCAAACTCACTTTGAAAACCGAGCTGTGTGCAGGTCAGAATTACATGCAGGAAATTGGAAGGGAGGGTGATTTCCATTCCACACCCTTGATTTACATTGAACACTGCCATTACCTTGAATTCGGTGTGAGTGTGCAGTTTGGAAGCCAAGCATAGCTGAGCGTTAAAGAGGGTAGTGAGCTCAACAATCACGTGAAGACAAGACAATATTGACTTTGTGACTGTTTATGGGATATTGATAAGTGCAAATTGGCTTTCGTGTCTTCGCCTTTGCAGTCACTAAACTCTCTGGTCAATCCTGTGAAACATTTTTAAACATCCTCCTGATGTCATAATAATAATAATAATAATAATAATAAGCCTTGCATTTGATTCAGCACTTTATCACATCTTTGAGACATCTCAAAGGCTTCACAGAATATACTGTAAAATTAATTGACTATAATTTGTGGGTGAAACGCGGCAGCCAATTGTGCACAGCAGCGTCCCATATTTAATATAAGTATCATTATGATGCATATCTATCATACCGGAATCACTAAAATATTAATAATAATAGTATAAATAATCCTAGCATTTGTTATAATAGCGCCTTGCTCATTGGGAGGATGTCTGGTAGCATTTCACAATCTGTAATGGAAGGATCACTTTTCCTGGCACTTTTAATATATATTTTCCTCTCAAATCGTTTTAATGGCATCAGTTGGCTTGAGGGCAAAAGCAATACACCTTCAAGGCAAGGGAGTTCAACCAGAGAAAATCAAAAATCACTGACCAGCAAGACGAGAAAAACAAAACGACTCAAAGGAAGATTACAGGTTAGCTTGTGGCACGGTCCCACAAAGTCTGCCCTGCACAAAGGTATGTGGGGTTTGGGAGCTTACCCCTAGCTGAGACGTGGAGCAGCTCAATGGTGAGCCCCCCGCGGAGGAGCAGTGAACCCCAGCTGGGGGAGCCAAAGGCTAAGGCAGGTCTGCCATGCTCTCCTGCTAGGCTACACAATGTACCTGCCCACTCCGCACTGCAGCAGCTGAACAAACGGGGAAGGGCACCGCCAATCACTATAATCAATTCCTGGGGAGAGTGAATGGAGGCTGAACAAAACAAATTGCAGGTAGTAATGGTTGTTTGAAGAGGAGCAATATTGCCAGGTGGAAAACCTGCTGCAGGTGTGGTTAACCAGCGCCGTCACCACCTAGTCACGGGCTGATTATCTGTAGAGTTTGGAATTCTACACGAAACAAGTGGAATCAATTTCCTTCTTGACAGTGTAACTATTTGTTACTCTGCACACACGGTTCCTCTGATCTTCTTCAACAAACTATAATGTTAAGCACTCCGGGCCTCTACCCCGCGTGAATGGTGCTATACAAATGCAAGTTGTTGTTGTTGTTAGAATTCCCTTGTACAAATATTTCAGCTCAAATCTCTGCCCCAAGATAATTCCTATCATTAACATACTCACTGCATTTTAATAATAATTTGGTCACTTCAATCCACGACTGTGTGTGGGACGCTGCTGTGTGTAATTGGCTGCCGCGTTTCTCTCACATAATATACAATCAATTCACTTTACAGTATATTGTGTGAAACGTTTTGAGACGTCTCAAAGACGTGATAAGGCGCTGTATCAAATGCAAGGATCATTATTAAGTGAGTCCAATCTCAAGGAGACTGAGAATACGATCAGAGCTGTCAATATCGGGGAGTACAGAGTTACCAGCATCATTTATTTCCAGTTAACCCCCCCCCCCACCCATCCTTAAGCATTTGCTTTATGAGCAGAGATAGAGAAAATACTGGTGGAATGTTTTAAAGTTTTATTTTAGTTTTCTTAACTTGAATGGACCACAACGATTTTTTTCTCTCCTCAGTACTGGAAATTCTGACGATCCTAATTTAGTAACCCGTGTTTTTTTTAAATAATTGCGACACAAAGTGAATAGCTGTGCTCCCAGTATAACTGGGGCAAATCTGTGAACCCGGCTTCCTCAATATTAAAGCACTGGCATTCAAGATGACTGAGGCACCTGATTTGTGAAAGAGTAGTCGACAGGATGAGTCAGGTTTTAATGGTATACAGTATTATCCTCAGGGTCCACGTCACAGAGAAACTTATGGCTTTCAATGAAAAGGGCTGACTGCCCATAATCACAAGCCCAGCAGTTTGGAAATCACCCCCACCCTTCATCTTGCTTTCAATAGTGCTGCATTTAAAGTACTTAAATCGTCTGATCTTCAGATAGATTTGGGAGTCTGTGTATCTCTAACCAAGCCATTGTCACCTTTAATGTTACATTTATATTCTAGGGCACTGTGGAGCCGGTTCACACAGAGCTCTTCTGAAGTACCCTCAGGGTGTTGGTCCTCTTTACAGCACTATGGAGAATCCATAACTACAATCTATATCACAAACACGTTTGTACAGAGTTGCTATTTCTGTGTGACAAATATCCAGAGCCTGAGATTGCGGCAAAAATCCCTATTGCTGCAGTTCTGCTCTTTTATTTGGCTTTGTTGCATTTGATATAGCTCACAAGGAAATCTCGAAGCACTTCACAGGATTTACTGTGAAGTGTAGTGGCTTATAATTTGTAGGTGCCAGAAATGGTATCACGTAAATGTCCACACATACATAGATTCACGCACACACACACATACACGCATTCATGCAGTCCACTGTGGTTGCATAGCATCTACACTAATGTACAATTACCTACAAAAACTTGGAGTCCTGTAGCTCAGTGGTTAGAGTGCTCGCATCGAAAGCGAGAGAACCTGGGTTCGATTCCCGGGCAGAGCAAAACGTTGGGTGAAAAGTTTCCTTATTCCACACACCTATTTACCAGTATATATACTAGCAGTATATTCTGTGAAGTGCTTTGAGATGTTGCGAAGACATGATAAGGTGCTATATGAAATGCAAGGATTATTATTATTGGGAGGGATCGTAAACTAAAAGCAGTTGATTGATGATTTGTATTCAGAAAATCCAATTCTTAGTTTCGGAATATCATCCCTGAGATCCCAATGCTGAGTTTTCTACCACTCTCATTACCCATATTAGTTGTAATTCTTCAAAAATGATGCTGTATGATTGCTAGAGTGTTCCCTCCCAGATACCGTGCTATAATTTAATTATAGTACTTTTGACTGTTTGAACTTGTTTGTACTTGTGGCTGAGTTTTTTTTGATCTTTTGGCGTGTCTTTATATCATTAAAATAAATCCTTTAAATAGCGAGTGGCTTCAACTGTATTATTAAAAAAATTGGATAAGAGACAACTATTTGACTTAATGCATAAAACACTGCCGACCTCCATAGATGTTACACGGGTTACACCTGGAGATGCAAAATTATCCTAATAATCGGTACGTTTGATATGTCATGAGGGCATCTCAAAGCGCTTCACATGAGTTACTGCTTCACATGAGTTACTGCAAAGAGTAGTGACTGTGTACTTTCTGTAGTGGGATAACTCGGCAGCCAAGTTTGCACACAGCCATGAAGTGAATGGCCCAATGTTTTGGGTGATTGTTGACCAGGACATTAGGATAAACTCTTTTAAATAGTGCTCTAGGATCTTTAACATTCACTTGAACAGGACTTTGGTTTAATGTCTCATCCAACGGAAGAACGTATCCCAATACCAGGCTGTCCAGTGCTTCCAACTCCAGAGTAACCACTCCCACCCATCCCTGGCCTGGACTAAATCAAAGTGGCTGCAGACAATAATTATACTCCAGAAGTTTACCAAGTATTCTGGATTTTCAGACCAGTAATGTGGATTAAATCCTGTAAGTGCTTTTCCAACTACATCATAAACAATTGCTTCCTATTTGTTGTCTATTTTTTTATTGTCGGAAGTGTGGTTTAGAGATTAAATGTCAGGAATAGGTGCCAAAGGGAAGCTTTCTGTTCCTGAAAGGTACACAATACTCAAAACAAGTGCTACTGTGTATGTAATCTGAATAACTAAAGTAATCCTTGCGTTTGATATAATCATAGTAATAATCCTTGCATTTGGTACAATGCCTTATCATATCATTGACGGTCTCAAAGTTTTTACAGTGAAATGCAATGATGACACATTTGATGGTGAGTGCAGCAGCTGATTTGCATAGGACATTCTCTCACAAACAGCCATAGAGTGAATGACCAATTCTAAATGGAGGTTTCTTGGCCAGGACCACACATGCTAGATTCCATTCACTACAATCAAATCCATCTTGTGCCACCTTCTCACCTACCCTCCCTCTCTGAGCAATGAAGATCAAGCATTATAATCACATCTTATCCCCAGGATATCTGTAACCGTCACTAATATAACATTATGCACCTCTGTGTACCCCCTACTGATCAACATTACAGCTAGACCTCTCCCCACCCTGGATCTATTTGAGTTAATTACACCTTTGTCAATTCTGGCTTAAACTAGTGCTCTGCTGATGTAACTTGCTTATTTTATTGGGATAAAGAATTGGTGAGTTTTTCCAGGATATTTTGAAGAGAACATTACTGCTTTAACGATTCCTATTGTAAACCATTAAATGGCCATTATTTCCTTTTGGCAAGTCAGTAATTGCTGTAAAAGCACCAATAAAAAGTCTTTGACTCTCCTACAGAAGACAGCCAATTCTTTGTGGGTGAATGTGTTTGTGGTGAAGGAGCACGATTGCTAAAGCTGTATTGGAAGGTAGTGTACTCCAAATAACTCATGGAACACTGACAGTTTGGACTTTTGTTACAGTTGCCAACCTTTGGAAGAAAAGAAAATATTCTAAAATATTGCCTCTCCTCGGCCCACTTTAAGGTGGGCTTTGGTGCCTTCCAAGACAGTAGAAATCACTTCATTTCTTTTACAATGATGTTTCAGCTGCTTGTTCTTGGCTGTTTGTGGGACAATGCTGTGTGCAAATTGGCTATCGCATTCACCTACAAATACAGAGTCACTACACTACACAGTCTATCTATCCTGTGAAGCACTTTAGGATGTCCTCCGATGTTAAAGGTGCTACATCACCTTTAATGCAAGGATTATTATATTCCAGCCACAGTGCTATGAGGTAAATGCACCTTAAACACAAATACCCAATGAGAACATTGTGAAAGCATTCCAATTAACTTGCATCACTGTCCTTTTCAGTTCAGATAATGCAAGGCCAGAAAGTATCAAGGAATCACCAAAAGATGGGTTATTGCATAATTAAATAGGGTTAATTAGGAATACAAAAATGCAAGCTTTTAATAATATGCAAATCACCCCTGACATTTCTCAGCCACAAATGAACATCTGTTACAAAGTGCAGGACCTACAATCAATTGTTATTTGCGTGGGCAGAATTAATCTCAGAACTACTTGCACACTTGCGATACGAATTAGCACAATGTGTGTCCCTAACCTAAGTACAAGTCGTTTAGAAATGCTCACAATCCATCTGGAAAGCGTAAAAATTAAAAAGCATAATTATTAAAAATAATGAATCATTTCACTCTACGCAGTAAAAAATACCCCCTCTGTTTCTCGACTGCTTGTCAAACCTAATTCTCTAACATTCCAGAATCTAGCAATTGCCGCTTGCTGCCAGGTTGAAATGAATTTGTGACCAAAAGTGTTCAGGCAGACGGGGCTGAAGGCTATATTAAAGAGTAGGTGCAAGGGCACTCACGGATGCTACTGTGGCAGGAGCCGCTTTGACGAGAAGATCAAAAGCGTAATATCTGATTGTTTCCGTAATTCAGCTCAAACGGCAACCGGACTATCAACGAACAAGTCTCATCAAGACCTCCCTTTATTATTTATCATTAACAGGTGTATTGAGCGAGCAGCAGAGGGGTAAGTGGAGTAAGTGAGCTGGCCCACTGGGTGTATGCACGGATAAACCAGCCATTGAGCCTTGCTACAGGGGATTTGTAGATCATGAACTCTGTGTTCTAACAGGGCTCCACCCTACCCCTAATTTTATTGACTGAGAAAGCTAGGTAGAGGCATCCACAGTACTGCACAGGAATGTGTTCGAGTGCAAAATGGTTTCACGAGTGTCTGAAGGTTCAGAGATTAAACAGATTTGTAATATGGATGAATAAGAGGACAGGAGGTATGGTAGCACCACTGAAAAAAGAGAGGATGGAAAAAAAGATTGTGACAGAGAGATTGAAGAGAATTGAAAGCAGAATCACCTGGAGCCAAAAGCCTTTTCTTGTATCCCGTCCAACTACGTGAGTGATGTGCTTATAAGAGCCTCCTAAGATATTGGAGCGGTATTGATGTTGTGAATTGTCTCCAACTTACTAGTTGATGTCCTGAGGCGTAACCAAATGTAAGGTTTCCCAGAAGAATGGGGGGGAAAAACATCTCACAAACATGGGAGACTTATTCCTACAATAACTTTATAAAATATTTGAGTTGACGAAAAAAACAACTCAACCACAGTCGATACTGAACTCTCAATCGCATCACCAACAACCAAAGATGGTGGTCCTTGAACAGAACACTGGCAATCGAGATTTGGATGTGCGGTTGTTTTTGTGTAGTTGCTGGTGCCATTGATTCTGCTCTGGAGTCTCAACAGCACTGGCAGTGCCAAGCTACTAAAAACCTGCTTCTGTTTGAACCACCCAACAGTTGCCTGAAACCTTGAAACGTTTCAACATGATTTTGGAGCAGTTGCAATGAATCTTTTAGCGGACTCATTGATGGCATTGCCAATGAATGGTTACTGTAAGGCATTAAAGGTGTCACCTTGGCTCAGCGGGTAGCACTCTCGCGTCTGAATCAGAATCAGAAGGTTAGGTGTTCAAGATTATTATTATTATCAAAGACCATCTCACTCAGAGAGGCCATAGTGTGGCTGGTGTAAGAAATGAAAATGATGTACAGTAGGTGCTCCACTGAGTTTGGAATTGAAGCCTTTCTTTTAGGCTACAATAGAGAGATTTGCTCTCATCTAACCCATGCTCCTGACCTGGGAATGCCAATTGGAAAAAGTTGAATCTTTTCAATTGCCCATCATTGATGCTGTTGGAATTGGCTGCCGCGATTCAACCCATAAAATATACAGTCAATTGACTTTACACGTATATACTGTGAAGTGCTTTGAGACGTCTCAAGGCTGTGATAAGGCACTATATCAAATTATTATCCCTCATATTGATAAATACAAAAAATTCACCTTCCCCAACAGGAAGCCACTTTTCACTAACTATGTAAGGATGGTATTTCAGTTTGTGTAAACCTTGCATTCTTGCCCAGGAATGTAACTTAAGAGACATACACACAAACACACACACACACACAAACACACACACAGAGAGGTGACTCAGTGGCAGAAATCAAAGACTTCCGGATAGCGAAGGGGTTTAATTACAGTGGAAGTGCGTAGAGAGCTTTCAAACAAAAGTCGAAAAGGAACCTGTATCTGATCACAGCTTCAGAGAAACACAGGGATGACAATGTAAATGGACACCATCTCATGATCTTAAACATATGACAAATTACTTTCCTTAACAAGAACGTTACTGTTGTCAAGAGGTCAGAGGTGATAGTCATTAGTGTCCTTCACCTCCAGGGAGAGAACCAGGCTGGATGTTTTTCAACCTCAGCTTTATAGACTTGCTTCCTCTCAAACTGCCTCCAAGAAATTGCTTTGGTGGCTCCTCTCACACGCACTCTCACTCTCACACTCACTCTCACACTCACACGTCTGTCTCTCACTTTTGTTCTATTTATTAGATTAATCCACTAACCCTGAAAATCTATATCCCTCGCCGTACAATACAACCAGTGACCGCCGAGCCCACAGTCCCAGTGAAATACAGAGCATCAAATGTAATTACCTGAAAGGCACTATACAAATGTCATTTTGTTGTTGTTGAATAAGTGTATTTTTAACAACAATTTCTTGTATTTGATATCAGGGTAACATTAATCAACAATGATAACAACTTGCATTTATATTAGCACCTATCTCTCACCTCACTCTCGTGTTCAAATCCATCCACTCCCTGGCACTTCCCTCCCTCTCCGACCTCCTCACTCCTGAATCCACCACCTGGTCAGTGCCTCCACTCGACTGGCACCGGCTCCTGCTCGTCCCCTTGCACCTTCCGCCCCACCATCGGAGGTCGCGCTTTCAGCCACTACACCCCAAAGCTCTGGAACACTCTACCTCCATCCCTCCACTTTGCCCCCTCTCTCGCCGCTTTCAAGTCCCGCCTGAAAACTTTCCTCTTCGACCGTGATTATGGTCACTTCCCCCTCCCCCCGGCTCGGAGTCAAGCTCCACCATTGTTAAGCGCTCTGAGACCCTGCATGGAGGGTACTATATAAGTACAAGTTGTTGTTGTTGAAACTTGGAGCGCATAACAGTGATGGGGTTGGGTACCCGGCACAAGAGAAGGGAGAGGGGGAGGATGGGGGAGGTGACCATAGGTGGTCAAAGAGGTAGGTTTTAAGGTGGAAATTAATGATAGATGGTGGGTCGGTGGGGGGAGGGGGAGCAGTGAAAAGCAGGTAGAGAGAATGAGTTCAGAGTTGCAGAGGTTAGAAATATAATAGCTGATAATTATTAAATATCACAGTGATAATTACATAGGGGTGTTGTGATGAAATTTACAGCAGCAGTATTATTATAACCAAATGTACATGAACTAAAGCCCAATATAAAACCATTTATCAATTCCCTCGGTTTCATTTCATTCCCTATTCTCCATCATTTTATCTTTCATTTCTCATTATGGTATTTTACCCTCTATTTTAATTACGTCTTTCAGTTTTGGTGAATCTCGCTTTCCACACAGTTTCACCCAAGCCACTGTCCATTTGAGAGCCAGCACTCACATCTTTTGAACCGTGTATCTGATTTAACCCTTAATTTGTCAGAAGGTCCTTGCAGACTGTTTTAGCTAGCTCCGTGTTCAGCTGAATTTACTGTAAGTGGGTTACTGAAACATCTGCTTTGCAGTGTATCTCTGCTCTGCCTCTCGCTCCTTATGCCATCACTATGATACCTTGACACCCTCTGTGTATGAGGTCCATCCAGTCAGCCTCTCATATCTGTTGAAGACATGCCATGGCTTGTGTGTGGTTTAGCATTCACTGCAGAGATCTCAATCCTTTCATTGTTACTTAAGGATATAGTTCCAACTAAAAAAAATCATCCAGCTGCCCGACAATGGCAAAATCAAATACATTTTTGAGTGATCTACATTTCAGAAATAAATTGGAGTATTGTATGTGTTTCTGATGATGAGAATCAGCGGGACTGAGTATCTCAAGGCAAAAGTCAAGCTAGTATTTGGCTCTCAAGGTGTGAGTGTGGGAGACTCTGGTCCTATTGGGTATTTGATTTTGAAAGAGATCTTGTCCAAGTGTCAGCTTGTTCCTGCACGAGTTTTATCGGTTGATTTTAACCTCAAGTGGCCTCCCAGCTCTTGATGGTGTTGATTGTCACCCTTTACTTTGAGAAAGAACAGGAATTGCTGTATTGCGGATTCTCCAACTGATGGGAAAAGTGAAAGGGAGAAAAGTAGATGATGAAATATCTAAGAGGACAATAGAGAGTCTCTGAAAGAAACGCAGGACAAAAAAACAGAGGAGACCTTGGGAAATAACTGTTCCTGTCAACAAGGGTTTCAACATCCAATATGTTCTGAAGAATGCAACTGCAAAGGGAAGCAATTTCATGGTGAAAGTACAAAGAGAATGCAAATAGATCAGGATGACGAAGCTGAAATAAGAAATCTGAATAATTATGATATACTGAGTGAGTAAATAAAAGCTAGGAGTTACAATAGAAAGTTAATAAAGTAAACAAGTGTGTGTTTAACGGAGAATCTCATGAAGCGCTTTGAGACGTCTCAACGAAGTGATGAGGCGTTATATTGAATGCAAGGATTATGAGATATCATTATTATTGACAAAATAACAGGAGAAAATGTTACGCTTGGATCAAGATTATATATTTTGATTAAACACTGCTCGTACAAAAATAATTTGTTGGTTAACTGTGCTTTTTAAGGCGAGTTAAATTACCCGCAGTTTTGAATTGTGCCTGTCAGGAACCTGGGTTGCTCTATTCAAATTTATTGAACAGCATCCATATAGTCCGCAGAGAATAATAGATGTAGATCAGTGGGTCTGCCCTCAAAATAGGGGTGTCAGCTTGACTCAGTGGTAGCACTCTTGCTTGCGAGTCAGAAGGTTGTGGGTTCAAATCTCACATCAGGACTTGGAATCATATACACCTATTTTTCTCTGTGTGGATTATAAGGGTTTGTGTAGAATAAGTTTGGAAAGATCAACCCAGCTCCTAATGGCCTTTGGAGCTCACTGATAATTCCCATTCAGGTGAGATGGCCTCTCTCAGTGTCTTCTATTGGGCTCTCAGTGTGTCTCGGTGTGATTAGACCTCAGCAAGCTGCCAACTTCCACAGGGCGACCAAAAAGTTGTGAAGTCTACACTGTTATCTAAAAGATCCCTTTATTTTATCATCATTTCTTGAAGACGTATTGTAATGGTATCACCACTTTTTGGTCACCCTGTACTATTTCACATTTTGCTCGCATCAAATGCAAGGATTATTATTATTAATAATAAATAAATAAAAATCACTGGTCACTCAATCCACGGCTGTGTGTGGGACGCTGCTGTGCGTAATTGGCTGGTGCGTTTTGCCCACAAAATACAGTCAATTCACTTTACAGTATACTCTGTGAAACTCTTTGAGACTTCTCGAAAACGTGATAAGGGGCTGTATCAAATGCAAGGATTATTATTATTATTATCATCACTGTTATTAAATACACAGCAGCTCTGTGTGAATTAGGATCTCCATTCTGCTCAGAGGAAGCCCTGTGACAGACGCAGCCTCGACAAAGTGACTCCAGCGATAATCAGCGACACAGTGGCTGAACACAAGGGACTGGCCTGAGGTTTTAATAACATCACCGGGCGATCAATGTTATGTCCATGTTGTTCGAGGTGCAAAATAAGTTCAGCGTTCAATGTTTTTTTTTAAAAAAGCCACTTCTTCTGCCAAGGACAGCATTCTTTTATCCCCAGGACCAAAGTCCTGGCAAGCAGCTCGATTTCAGCATTTTCTCAGAGAAGATCTGACAAGGCATTAACTTTGCTCCTCTTCTGTGCTGCAGGTTCAGTCCTGTTCATTAAAGGTGAATGTCTCTGAATCACATTGTCCTCTGTTGCAGAAAGCAGTGGAAGATAGTGTTACCGATTCGAACCCTTCGTGACAGCCAAATAACATAAAAAAAGAAAAGGTCTTTGAAGCAATATTTAGTTTCAGGCATTGAATTCAGTTAATAAAATAAAATACGTGTTATTCAGGGATAGGGTGACATTTCCATTTTAATGGTGGCTTGGTTTGTGAATAAAAGGAACCCGAGGGAAAACTTAACCAGGCCATGGGATTTCCTGCCTGGTCCCATTTTCATGTTGAAGGCCCCGACAATAAAGCAGATTAAATCACCTGTTTGGTAAACAATGAGGAGCCAAGTGTCTCGGAATCAGAACTGGGACAGATGAGAGACGGGTAAAGATCCCGAATGCTACACACCAGTGTTCTTAACCACCAAATCGCTTGACCCACAGAATTATTATTTACTTAGAAATGTGGGATAGGACAAACTGAATAATCAAGCTAATATCTCTCAGTCTGTCTTGCCCTCAGTAAGTCGTGTTCCTAGCTTTCCAAAGACATCTGCCCGGCTCATAATTGCTGCAAATCGTGCATGTTTGCTACTGTATATATTTTTCAAAACTGAAAAATGTGGAATTCTGGCAAATGCACTGTATTGTGGGCACAAGTATAAAGGTTTTTTATGTAAAGGTTTTCAAGATGTTTTGCGCTAAATAAATATAAGAATATAGCAATCTTTTATGAAGTGGCAGATTCAAACTGTCAAAACAGCAAATGATTATATCAATGGAGTAGATTCCCACATGATAATTATATTAACTACACGTGACTATAAGGATTTTCAAATCATTTACGTAAAGAATATTGGATATCCAGAAGTCTCCAAAGTAGTAGTAGTAGTAATAATAATAATAATCCTTCCATTTGATATAGAGTCGTATTAAGTGGTTGAGACGTCTCAAAGCGCTTCATAGAATATACTGTAAAGTGAATTCAGTGTATATGTTGTGGGCAAAAATGCTCAATGACTTATTCATATTTAGTAGGAAAAGGACATAGATGGACAGGCAGAGAATTGGAGCAATATCGTGGATTGAATACATTTAGTTCTGTGAGCATTAAAAAGAGAAATAATTGGAGACACTTTGAATAGATCATAATTTACACATCACTAATGCATGGGAAATAATTTGGTCTCATGGAATTAGGTGGATCAGAATTATTCTTGGGACAGTATAGGTTTATCTGGAATTGATTTTGTTACAACAATAACTTGCATTTATATAGTGCCCTTCACATGGGGTAGTATTATAACATTGGAGCAAAATATGAAAGGAAGCACTGTGTGTTTTCTAAATTTAGAATGATTGCCTTGCAATAACCAAATCAAATAGTTGAAATGCATCTTTAAATGTTATTTGTTGTTCTTTCTGATATTTAAGGAGTTAAATTCCAGTCTGTTTTGTCTGCATTTTGCTTTGAGCGATGGTATGCAAGAGGTAAATGAATTGCAAATGAGATTAAAACGTGTTCATGTGTTCGTCATGTAATGTTGAATAGTACCGACGGGTTTGGTACTTTAGATGACACTGGTCAGTGTTTAAATACATAAGACATAAGAAAGGTAAAGGCTGAGAGAGGATCTTTCAGATGACTAAATCTCATCTGCCACCCCACCCCCAACTTTAGCCTCGGTGCTCAATCCAGCACTGTGAAGTGCTTTGAGATGTCCTCTCAATATGAAAGTGCTATATCAATGTCAATTGTATGGTATCCTTCCAATGCAATGTCCACTACAGCTTGAAACGCATCTGGCTTCATTTTCAAAGTGCATAATGTTTTTGTTTCCACCTTCCCACTTGATAGATTTTCCAAATGTTTCTCACTGTTTTACTCCGTTGTTTTACTCTTTATTATTTAAACTTTTATTTCATTTGGCCCAACTTTCCTGATTTGATTCGAAATATTTCAAGTTGACTGAACCCATACCATTTAATATTTTATGCACCTCCACAATATCCTCCCCCCACTCCCCCATTAACTATCTCCCTTCTGGACTGTACACCTTAAGCTTGTCTAACCTTTTCTCGTAACTTACCCTATTTCCCCCTTGACATTTGGGGATCAATCTTGCTCTTCTTCTCTGCTATTACTTCTATGTGCCGTGCTCACCAGAAGTAAATAAACTACTCCCAAGTATAGTTAGGTCACTGAATCCCAGCACTAACAAATCGAAAGACTTGTACTCTATTTTTCTGGCTCAATTTTCAAGCATTCTGTTCGCTACATCATGTCCAGACATTAAAATATTGGTTACTAATCACTTACAAGTTTGCATTTAAGTCTTCCTCAAAACCAACTCAAGCTTTGATCTGAACCAGCAAAAACTTGCAAGAGAATTCCTCCAATCATGTTTCTGACCTATCCCCTCACTACCGGTGTCTGCTTTTGGAGTTAAGTACACAGCGCTCAGAGGTTTCAGCATTGCAAATGTTTTTAATGTTTGTTTTTTTCTGTGCTGGTGATTACATTTATTGTCATTGCTCAGAAAGATCAGAGGAACCCTCGGGGAGACTTTTAATCATTTGTTCTTGTCAAGTGACAACTTGCAAAAGGTTATAATTTATCCAGAAGTGCAGCACAGCAAAACACTGGGCTGCATCTTGCAGGATACGCTCACACCCACCCGCAAATCGTGTGTGTCTATCTGCTCTCGCTCCAGAAAAAGCCAAGTCAATCCCATGATTTTAAAATACCTTTAACAGCGCTAATCCATACCCGTCACCTCCGCTTGTGCCCTCTGTTTCACCGTCGGTGGCCGCGCTTTCAGCCACTACGTTCCCAAACTCTGAAACTCTGCCCCTCAATCCCTCTGCCTTGTCCCCTCCTTCCCCATCTTCAGTTCACGCCCCAAGACTTTCCTCTTCGACCGTGCTTACGGTCACCTCATCCCACCTCGCCATCATGCTCCGCCACTGTCAAGCGCTCTGAGATGATACCCTGCCTGAGGGGCACCATATAAATGCAAGTTGTTGTCGCTGATTGAGTTAAGGCACTACTTTTAGTAGTGTCCTACTTTTAACTGCGCTCAAATGTCAAGTTCCATCAATTGCACCAGCGGAGCCGAGATTTCTGTAGGTGCAACTCTTATGCCAAATGCAAGTTAAATAATTCTCCCGCTTTCTTTCCCTTGGCAAAATGGTTGGGTTTTTGTGGGACGTGTAACTTGATCACATGTCTAATAAGAGTCACATGTAGCACTTGAGCACCATACAAGTGCCCAGGTTTTACCTGAGGTGATTTAGAACCTGATGGCCCATTGGAGAAACCTGGGACTGTCTGACTTCCATTACCGTCGACTGCTTTGTACTGTTTCAGTAAGAAATGTCTTCATTATTTTTCCCAGTTATCCATCAACAACTGAAGCAGGTTACTCAGAAACTGGCTGCCCTCGAGTACTTTAGTCAAATGACAGGCACGTATGGTTTGTCAAAAAGAGAATAGAAAAGAAATGATAATAAAATAAATGACGAAAAATGACTAAATGTTTCGCGCCGCTCACTCAGGGTAGCATCTCAGAGCGCTTGACAGTGTCAGAGCCTGACACCGAGCCAGGGAGTGTGGGGAGGTGACCATAAGCGCGGTCGAAGAGGAAGGTCTTCAGATGTGACCTCAATCAGACGATCAATATTTCATTGGGAGTGGAAGTTATCTGGAAGACAAGGTGTTAGTGAAGATGTGGAAACAGTTGAATATATTGGAGTTGAGTTCTGAAAGTTTTATAAGAAGTTTGGAGGAAGAGGAACTTTCTCCTGGATGTCAGTGGTGCAATAGAGTTGATGAATAGTAAATGGCTTGTGGAGGGATCAGAGTTCAAGGACTAAATGCCTTTCATTGTTTCAAACGTTCTTATGAGTTCACGTGTTTCACAACATAAACAGCAAAGTACTATAATCAGGCTACCACAGAAGTTTAACTTGGACAGGATGGGGCAATACTCTGACTCCAACACAAATTACTTGCAATTTTGGCGCCAGTGGGTTGTGTAGTTGGGACATTGAGGAATATTTAACAATCGCCTCAATTGCTGCATGATGTCTGTACATTGCACATTACTCTCTTGTTCAGTAACTCAATAGGGCTTGATGAGCAAGGTAATGGCTTGTGAAGGTGACAGTGTGTTTAGAAGGAAGGACAGTGTCATCGGACAAAGCCATTTTGAAACCTTAGCTGATTGAACTTTCTGACAATGGAGTGATCAGATCTTGATAAATCCCCTGTCATAATAAGCGCAGCTTCATCTCCTTGCTTTTGAGGCACATTCCTGCATCCCATTAACCTCATGACTCAAGAGCCCCTCTAGGCTCGAAACGGTTCCATTGACAATAGCCGGGGACAATTATGTTAATTCCCATCCCAGTCTGGCATTGCCTTCAGATGCCTGGTCTTTTGTGAATACGCGAGTCAGTACCTAGTCAAGGTAAAGAGTTGACTGAACGGGGAGAAGAGGTGCCACAATGATTCATCGCTACCTTGGGACTCTGAGCAGGTGATGGATAGGTCGAGGTTAAAATTCAAAACCTGTCATAATAGGGACAATATGGTGCCATTCGATGGGGCTATGTTTTGTCAGCTCCAACGAGGGTTTTTTTTCTTTGTAACTTGAAACAAAAACTGGGAAATAGTGTACAATTGGAAAGGAAATTGTCTGTGTATCTCATGTGTATATGATGGTCTGGTCATGGGGATTTCCCACTCAGGAAATAACCTTTGATCAACAGATAAAAATGCACAACTGTATTAACATCCTCGGGACATAGCTATTGTTATTGCTAAAGTTTATAGATGATTGATCTTAGTGGTGATTGTACGAAAGTTAGAAAACTCCTCTAGTTTTGCTACCTCCCCCAACACTGAAATGTGACATTTTAGTGAAATCACAAAAGACGTAACTGTGGAGTCCTGTAGCTCAGTGGTTAGAGCACTCGCCTAGCAAGCGAGACACCTGGGTTCAATTCCAGGCAATAATAAATTGGTTTGTGGGACACTGCTGTGCGCAATTGGCAATTGGCTGCCACGTTTCTCCCACAAATATACAGTCAATCCACTTTACGGTCTATTCTGTGAAGCGCTTTGAGACGTCGAGAAGACGTAAAAAGCGCTATATCAAATGCAAGAATTATTATTATAATTAAATTACAACAGAGAAGGAGGCCATTCGCCCCATCATGCTTGTGCTGGCTCTTTGGAAGAGCTACCCAATCAGTGCCACATCCCCACTCTTTGCAATATTTGCAATTTTTTCCTTTACCTATTCAATTCCCTTTTGAAAGTTGTTACTGAATCTGTTTCTTTCACCCTTTCAGGCAGTGCATTCCAGACCATAACAACTCTATGTGTAAAAAAAATTCTCCTCATCTCCCCTGTTTTTTTTCCCAATTATCTTAAATCTATGTCCCCTGGTTCCTGACCCACCTGCCAGTGGAAACAGTTTCTCCCTGTCTACTCTATCAAAACCCCTCAAAACATTTTGAACACCTGTATTAAATCTGCCCTAACCTACTCTGCTGTAAGGAGAACACTCCCATCTTCTCTCGTCTTGAATATTAATTCTGAAATATGAAATCAATGAATTTTATGCTGACAATTCATGATAGGATTAGGAGAATTGTTTCACAGAAAGGATACGGCATGTTGTATATCAGGGCTCTACTGTATTTATTAATAAACCCCCTTTAAACAAGGGGTGTATTAATAAGGCAAGTTTCCTTACTCTATAAGCCTGATAATAATCCCGCAAGAAAAAAACCAATAATAATTTGGTCACTCAATCCACCACTGTTTGTGGGACGCTGCTGTGCGCAATTGGCTGTCACGTTTTGCCCACAAATCAATTCACTTTACAGCATATTCTGTGAAGCGCTTTGAGACGTCTAGACAATGTCAAAAACGCTGTATCAAATACAAGAATTATTATTATTTATTATTAAAAGACTAAGGAAATAAATTTCTTGTGCCTTAAAGCGAACAGCGAGATTGCTGGCTCACTGATATGATTTCCTCCCAGTTCCCCAGAAACTAAACTGGTCTGGAAGCCTCTAGTCTTCCCATATTTGATCTTGGCGAATAAACATAATCACAGACCTTGGAGGGTTAAGAAAAAATATTACCAAAAATGTTTTGTTTGCACGGTCTAGCAAATAACAGACTCTCTTTTTTCCTGCTCACAATGTTGTCTATTAACATCCATCCCAGACGTCTTTATCTGAATCATTTTGACTCTAATTGTATAATTGGCGGTGAGTTTGCTTTGATCGTGTGTTTTTGGTAGATTCTATCAATGGTGGTTAAGCAGACACATAAGAAATTATGTTTCACAGTAGTTGACACATAGATAATGTTTGCAAATTGTGTGGCCTATTGTGAAAAAAAACAGTTTGGGAATAGTCCTGTTTTGGTAGTATGTACGAAAGCCAATTTTTGCACTATATCACAGCTAACCCGACTAAAACTAGAGTGAAATAACTTCAAGATCTGAATGAATTATGGTCCAAGATAGTGTTGTTACTCTGTTGCGACAGAAAGATCTGCTGTGATACTAAATGTGTGCAATTGGTTTGCAGCTAACTTAGACTTTCCAAGTTGGTTGATATATCTGACAGATCATGTGAAGATGACGGGTTCAAATGAACTATATTCATTTTGAACGATATTAATTTTGAGCTACATGAAACATTTTATGATGTACAACAAGCAACAAAATTGCATTTGTAAAGCGCCTTTCACGTCGGGAGGAGGTCCCAAGGTGCTGAAGCCTTGGGAAATCAAGCACCATATATGTTGACATTTTCCAGTTTTGCTGAAAAATGTAATAATAATAATCCTTGCATTTGATGTACAGGTTGACCAAGAAGTCGTGATACCATTTGTTTGAATAATAATTACTTTATTTTATCATCATTTCTTTAAGACTTATTGGACATTGTGATGGTATCTTGACTTTTTAGTCATCCTGTAGTATGGTTGTGAGGATACCTCAAAGTGCTCTCAACGGATTCACTGTAAAGTACAGTGACCGCATTTTTGTACACCACCTCTTGTTTCCCTCCTGCGCTCCTGAGAGTGCTGACTTTGGCTGGGATCTGCTACCATGGGTTTTCTGTCTTACCCAAAAGATGCAACACACGCTTATCGCTTAAAATAGAGATTTTTTAGCTAAGTCTTTCTTATGGGATTTGCTGTTGTAAAGATTCAGCGGAAAAAGATTGCTAATTTTAGTGATCGGTGTTGATTAAATCTATTAGACTAGATAACGGTTGTTGACGGCCTGATCCAGTTGTTGTTCCACAGTCACACAGTCTGGTTCCACAGGTCACTTGGTGACACATCAGATGTCTGAGAAAACTAAATTGCTTTGAATATCTCCAGCAGAACAGTAGGAAAAAAATCAAAACTACAGCGGTTCCCTCAGCCCATCAGGCCTGCTCTGAGTCCGTGTACGACCCATTTATTATTATTAACAATAATAGTAATAATTGGAGTTGCATTTGATATAATGGTCGGTCGGACATACTGAAACAGTTCACTGGGTTTACTATGAAGTGTAGTGACTGTGTATTTTGTGGGCGACACGCAGCAGCCAATTAGCGCACAGCAGTGTCCTACACACAACCATGAAATGAGGGACACATTTTATTTGAGGGAATGTTAGCCATTCTAGCTCTTAGTCCTATTCACCTGGCTTTCCCATCCCCCATACTCTTCTAGCTTCGGTTACCTTTTATGAAGCCAGAGTCATCAAGATATCTTGGTAAGTCTGGTTAACATAAGAATCTGCCAAAGACTGGAAATATTCTCCTGTTGGGGAGAACAAGTACAGTGTAACCTGGTACAGGCAGCGAGCTCCCAATGCCTGTGATCCTCCACTGCAATAAACCTACCCCGCAATCAAGAGGCAATATAATAATAATAATCCTTGCATTTGATACAGCGCCTTATCATGCCTTCTAGATGTCTCAAAGCGCTTCAAGGAATATGCTGCAAAGTGAATTGACTGTATGTTTTGTGGGCGAAATGTGGCAGCCAATTGCGCACAGCAGCGTCCCACAAACAGTCAGGGATTAAGTGACCAAATTATTATTATTATTTGTTTTTTTGAAGGGATTATTACCCCCAGAAAAGCGATCCGCCAATCGACTATCGACTGGATCTCTACCTACTGCTGGGTAAACAGAGGCGTGTAGAGTAAGGAAACTTTCCCAATATTCCACCCTAGTTTTATTTGTTTGATGACGCTCAGGAACAGTTTTTTGACAAACATATATTCCATTTGAACTTTTTTAAGGTTTAGCCTGTTTTACCTGTACGCTCGCCTGTTGGGGATGACTGCACATTATGAAGGTGGGGCAGACATGGCAGAACTTAGCCCAAGGCTGAAAATTGGCTCCAAATGCTGTTCAATTGCCATAATCCTAAAAAAAATCAGAAACAGATGTTGCAAATTTGTAGCTTCTGTTCCCCAAAATATCAAACGGCACAAGGCTACAAATTACTTGTCAATCAGCTGTTGGAAATATCTTCATCATGAGCCAACTTTGGCCCCTTCATGTTTTCGTTGATGTGTGGTACAGTAGTAGAAATATATAATAATAATAATCCTCGCATTTGATACAGCGCCTCATCACATCTTCGAGACGTCTCAAAGCTCTTCACAGAATATACTGTAAAGTGAATTGACTGTTATATTTTGTGGGTGAAACGCGGCAGCCAATTGGGCACAGCAGCGTCCCACAAACAGTCATAAATTGAGTGACCGTATTTTTTTATAGAGAAAAAAATGTTGACTATACTTAGTGATATCGACTATGCATAACTAGTTGTTAAAGACACTACGACTCTTTTCAAAAAGAGAAAGTTTTTCCCACTGTCCTGTTCAATATGTCCACTAGATAAATTGGTTGCAGGTAATGTTTGTAGGACCTTGCTGTGTGCAAAATTGCACTGCCACATTTGTCTACAAACGCACACAGTGATCACTTTGCTTCAATGTTCAAACATTTCGATGTTATAGGCACACAATTAAATGCAAGGACTTTTTTATTATTGATCTGGGAGGTGGAATGTAAAATAGTTGGGATGTTGTGGTGTGGTATGCGACAGACAAAAATTGGGGACTGGGATAATAATAATAACACCAATAATAATCCTTGCATTTGAAATAGCGCCTTATCACGTCATTGAACCATCTCAAAGGGCTTCACAAAATATACTACAACAAAAACGACAAATTACACTTGTATAGCGCCCTTCACATTGGAAAGACGTCCGATATACTGTGAAGTGGACATTCTATAATAATATTTATTAATAATATAATAATATCTGTTCTATTATAATATATATTGGGATGTATCTGATATGCAAACAGAAGCATTTACGTGGTGCATCTCTTTTGATTGATGATAAGCTTTGGAGAGCCCATACACTGGAGCTGATTGTCCAGCAGATGCTGATTTAGATAACGTTTGTTATTCTTGGGGAAGGAGAACAGCTAGGTGTCAATTTTGTACCCAAAGTATTAAATGCAAATGATGTGGTGAAGTAGGTGACCAACACAGTGACTCTTTTGTAAGGATGGAGCACGTAAATCCCCGAATAGAGAAATACAACTTTGGCACCAAGGCTAGAGTGAGATGAAAGTGATCTCCCTCCCTCCCTCCTCTTGACCAAGGAACGTCCCAAATGCATGTCTTGGACTGCGCTTTTGGTCAGTTTTCCCCTTCCTCCCCCCCCTCGTTTCCCATCCCTCAGCTCTGGTGCATATCTAGGATTGTTAATTGTTTTGAGAGGCCCTGCCAATATGAAAAGCACTGCACAAATGGAAATTGTATTGCATTTGCATCGATTTTAAATGAGAATTTAAACAATGGGGGACAGCTAGTTTGGTAGAATGCTATGCATTCTGATCCAGGGTATAGAAGTATTGGATTGTCTTACATTAAACAGAGGGACTGGACCACAAATGTTATTTACTTTTAACCTGCCCAATAACAGGTGGAATACATTTTTGTTCTTCCCAGGACTGTAACATGTAAGTGCAAACATGAAAAGTGAGTGTCCACCCCTGTCCCAGTGGACACGGTATGAGTAGAGTCTATCATAGGATGACTATGACTTTTTATCCATCAGTAGACTGTCACCATTTGTTCACTTGAAAAAAAGTCCAAAGAATTGAACGGATAAAGCACAGTTCCAATCTACCAAATGGAGAACAATTTGCACAGCAAAAATCATTGGAGGTTCCTTATATTGATACATTTCCGATATTTGGCTGTAAAGCAACCCAGAGTTCAAAAAGGAAACAGCCGTTCTTTTGTGCTGCACCAGAAAAATATAAAGTTCAGGTTTCCCAACGCCCAGTGCCAAGAGGGTAATCGAGCACCAGACTTCTTACAATAGCTTTTCCTTTTGATATGGTGTCGCACAGGACCACGAGAGCAAAAAGAACAGGATTGTCACTAATGTGTTAAGTGGTGACAGAGTGACTGTGACAGCCAATAGTTTGTGTGTTCCACAACAGCAGCCCTCTATGTGTAGGCATTTATTCCAGGGTTTCTGTCAACTTGAAAAGGCTTGAAGTGACTGAAGACGAAGCAGAGCTGAAATATTTTTAACAGAGTTAAAACTTTTACATCCAGAGCACTGAATTCATCATTTGACTGAAATACACTTCCAATCTCTGTCTTTATGTACCCATTGTAGAACAAGCATCGTGGGAAGTACATGGAGACCAATTATACAAGGAATAGTGTTTGCATTACTGCAGTCGAGCAAACATTATTTGCAACAGCAATGCTGGAAATTTCCTCCCATTCTCTCACATAAGAATTCGGATCTCACAACGCACTGTGCCATCCATCGTGTAACCTCAATTTAGACTTTAATAAAACATTGCTTGACAAGAGAGCTGACTGAAACATTTGCTTAGTTATTTGCTTGTCATTTGTTTGTTAATCTCTTTCCCCAAAGTGACCTATTTGATGTGCGGGTATATGTCTGATATTGTACTATGCTTGTTCATGTTTGTCTACATTGAACACACAGTCACCACACTTCACTACAATTCCCTGTGGAGCACTTTGAGACCCTCTCTGTGTTGTACCAAATCTAGAGATTATTATTATTACGAGCTGTGTTTAAAGGACTGTCTCTTTTTCTTCCTGAGAGGTAAGATATGAGGGTCTTTGTACACTGAGGGTTCTCTGATTCCAATTGATATGATACTGAAACTTCAGATATGATTTGTTTATTCAGATATAATAAATGCTTCAGACCATGTCTCAAACTCATGGAGAAAGCCTCATCCCTAGAGAGTAGGCAGCTAAATAGATCAACTGGTATTTTTTTGGGTTCTGCTCTTTACATCCTGTCTAAAGATGTTACTTCCAAGTAGGGTAGAGTACCACAATGTGATGCAAGTAGTCATCGCAATGCTTCATATGAAAAATAAATAGCAGTGAACTTCAAACAGATTAGTAGCTCTCTTTAATCCCTGCAATGGAGCAGTAAATAGCTAATGGGCTGTACTTCAAAACATATTTTATATAAAAGGGGGAGTTTTGCCACATTGGGAGGTTCTGCAGTCAGGCAAAGCTCCGGGAATAACCAGGAACATCCTGTCATCAAAACTCTCACTTGAAATCCAGTGCACTGGTGTTGGACTAACATTTCAATGCAGTAATAATAATAATCATAATAATCCTTGCATTTGATATAGTGCCTTATCACATTGTTGAGACGTCTCCAAGCATTTTGCAGAAAATAGTGTAAAGTGTAGTGACTGCGTAGTTTGTGGATGAAACGCGGCAGCCAATTTTGCACAGCAGCGTCCCATAAACAGTCGTGGATTGAGTGACCAAATTTGTAGTTTGGAGGGATTATTACCTTGGGAAACAATCTGACAATCGACTAACACCTGGATTCCAAGTTACTGCTAGGTAAAGAGGTGTATGGAGTAGGGAAACTTGCCTAAGGTTTCATCCTGCCCAGGAATCAATCCCAGATCCACTCGGTCAATTTCTACACTGCCATCCTCTACAATGTGATTTATTTATGTCAGTATATGTTCAAACGTTAGTAGCAGCAGAGCCAATCAGTGGGAGTGTGATCCGCAATATCAAGTGCTTTGCAAAGGACAATGCATGTTGAGGATTTCAAGAAAAATACAAGAGTATACAAAATTCCCGGCATATTTTGCCAAAGCTAAAATGCATTAAATGACGTTTTATCATTGCATTAGTATTTAAAGGCCTGCAAAATACACAGTCACTACACTCGACAATAAATCCTGTAAAGCGCTTTGATAACTTTCGACCAGGTGATGAGGTGTTGTGTCAAATACACGGATTATTATTATAAGCATTAGCATGGACAGTTCCAATTTACCAGGTTGTATATTTTGCCTGTGCCTCAGAACTGGCAGATATACTGTTCCCAGATACACACATGTGGTGACTTGACTGGGGAACATTGGGAAACCTTCAACTCTTTCATTAAATCAATGCAACATTTTCTATTTTTTCTTGTTGTTTGTTTGTAAGATTATCTTTAATCATCTCATATATCCTGCTTAAGAAACATCCTTAGAAGTACAAATCCACTGATACTGGACGCAGACAATGACAATTTGTTCTTGCCTATTACTGGTGTGCAAAATTTGGCAGCCGATACCAGTCAGAAGGTGGGAATTATTTTAAAGCATAAAATTAAATAAGTCCCCTGTGAAATTAAAAGGCATCAGAACAAGAAGTCTCTGTCAATGCAAAGTTGATTTCTCTTTTGTTCCGTGTTCTTGGCGTCTGTAATGTTATTTTTGGTTGCTGCTATTTATCAGTAGATCTGCATTTTTGTGTGTGATTCACCCTGACAACATAGAACTCAATTAAAAAAATACTCCTTTTCTGAATTCGTGAGATTTGACAGAACTTGAGATATTAGTTACCCTCTAGTTGCTTTTTTAAAATCCTGATGCTTTCAATTAACTTGCACTTCAAATGAAGAACTTGCATTTTTATAGCACCATATCAAGACATAAGAGCTTTGCAGTAATTACAGTCAATTTATCTGGAGGATATATTTCAAGTTATATTATGGGATCTCTAAAGTCAATTGAACAGGTAAATAGGACCTTGGTTCATTGTCTCATCCAAATAAGACCACCTCCGACAATGTAGGACTCCCTCAGTACTACCCTGGTCACCGGAGACTTTGAGCTCAAGTCCCGACCTGAGGCTTCAACCAACAACCTTCTATCCCAGATGTGACAGGGCATGTTACAAATCGAGCCAAACTTGTAGCTTTGTGTTTAGAGCGCTCGCCTCGCAAGCGAGAGGACCTGGGTTTGATTCCTGGGCGGGGGAAACGTTGGGCAAGTTTCCTTACTCCACACATCTCTGTTTACCGAGCAGTACGTAGGAACCCGGATGTTAGTCGATTGGTTGATCGCTGTTTTTTTGGTCAGTTGGGTGACTGACACAGGCAGAAACCCACCACTATGCTTAAAATTATTGAAACCAGAGTGAGAGTTTCACATACACATGACATCTACATATGGAGAGTTCTCTGTTTCCGGATTGGAACTGCGCACCCTCTCCCTAGAGGTATGCACCCTGCTTACTTACCTCAGTCCGGAAAATATTGGGCGTGGATTGGCAATGTCAAGGTTTGGGGACCCCAGAGTGTGTACTGAGAGCAATGTATGACAAGTTGCTTGACCTCGCTGCCAGTTAGTGCTTTAGGCTGCAGAGCTAACTGGAGCTGAGTGAGAAGAATCACTGCCCAGTGTCAAAAAGAAATAGAAACAGAAAGTGCTGAAAATCAACATCTGAAAGTGAAAGGGAGGTTACTATTTTGTGAAGGACTCTTCCTCACACACACAAGCTCAACCCAACTCAAATGCAATGGATGTATTTGATACATTGCATTTCACCGCGTTTCGCCCATAAAATGTACAGTCAATTAACGTTTACAATATTTTCTGTGAAGCGCTTTGAGTCGTCTTGAAAACATGATAAGGCGCTATATCAAATGTGAGGATTATTATTATTATTGATATAAGAAGATAGGAACAGTAGACCACTCATTAAGCCGCTAATATTTTATTAGATCATAACTGATCTGCAAGCTAATACCAATTCCCTGCTCTTTCACCATATCCACTGATACACCAGCCTACTGAATATTTATCGACCTCCTTCCTAAATATTTCAATTGACCCGTCATCTATAACCTTTTGGGGATAGATTTGGATAGATATTTTTAGATATTTTTCAGGATATCAAGGGATACGGGGCAAAGGCGGGTAATTAAACTTGCGGTACATGGTCTTATAGAATGACAAAACAGGCTTGAGGGGCTGAATGGCCTACTCCTGTTTCTATGATAGAGAATTCCACATTTCCATCACATATTTGGCCTCATCTAAGCTGTGCAGAGGGAGAGACATTGGTAGAGTATATAACCCACTTAGGAGATCAAATCAGCTTCACGGTTCATTGAGTACGCATGTTTTCAGTCAGGCAGTGATTAACGTGCTGAGACTTTGTACATTCATCTTTACCATCCTGATCTCTTTCATCTTTTTATGGAGAACTACAGCAACAGTTGCATCAATTGATCCAGATAAACAGTTCCAAAGACAAAATGCGCTACCCGCAAAATGATTCATAGTTGGCAAACATCAAATTAAGTTGTTTTTCAAACAATTTTTTAGCAGTTGTACTGAATTGGAATATCTGCAGTTCAGTAAAACTGGAGGAGAGACACCAATCTTCTCTTTATTTAATCTTCTCCTACTTATTTTCTGTCTGAGAAACCAAAGCAAATTGGCGAGGGTAAGGAAAGAGTCTAAAAAAATATTTTTAAACAGCAGTTTACTGAACCCGGTTAACCCATCTGATGCACCTCAACTTTAGATCAGCCGAAGTGACGGACATGACAAAATATACTGTAAAGTGAATTGAGTCAATATTTTGTCGGAGAAACGCGGCAGCCAATTGCGCACAGCAGTGTCCCATAAACAGTCGTGGAGTGAGTAACCAAATTATTATCATTATTTTGTTTTGAAGGGATTTTTATCCTCAGAAAAGCGATCCGCCAATCGACGAACAACCGGGTTCCTCCTTACTGCTAGGTAAACAGAGATGTGGAGTAAGGAAACTTGCCTAAGGTTTTGCTCCACCTGGGAATTGAAGCCGGGTCCTCTCACTTATGAGGCAAGTGCTTTAACCAAAATGCTACAGGACTCCACAATTGTTGGAAGCAAAGCATCATTGCTGCCAACAACACTGAGAACACCATTCCTCTGATCTTGTCATGAATCTAAATGCTGATTTATGATGAACTCAACGATGTCTGCGTGTGAAAGCCTGTTAGCTGTGATTTGGAAGCTTGCACAATTGAGCTTGTCTGGGTTTAAAAATGAGTTTTCCATTAACTGATGGATGTGTCTTCAGCCAGAGCACATCAAATACCTTTCCTCACTATAACGGGACATCCAGAGAAGCCATTCAAATCTGGTTGTACTTTTTAAAAATGTTTCCTTTTACTTATTTTAATTAGTAGTTTATAACAATAGTAATCCTTGCATTTGATATAGCGCCTTATCACGTCTTCGAGACATTTCAAAGCGCTTCACAGAACTTACTGTAAAATGAATTGACTGTATATTTTTCTCTTATGTTATTTTTGATTTGTCATATGTTAATCTATCACCTGTTTAGGAAATATAAGGTTTGGTGACATTGACTATCACTCTTGCCAGCAGAAGTAATGCTTTTGGTTTAACAAACAAGACTGAGTGTAAGACTACGTATTGAGACTTTGAACTCAGTCCAGGCTGACCCTCCAATGCGGTGCTGGGGGGGATTGCTGCATTGTCATTAGGTGGCGTCTTCTGATGACATGTTAAATTGATGTCCCCTTCCATTATTCAAAGAGAATTTATCCTGGTATCCTGGTCAACAACCCTCCAGATAAAATTGGTTATTCACTGCATGGCTGTTTGTGAGACATTGCTGTGCATAAATTGGTCGCTGAGTTCACCTGGAAAATGCAAAGTTCACAGTAAATCGTGTGAATAGCTTTGAGGCATCCTCCTGACGTGAAAGGTGCAATGAGTATTATATTATTAAACAATCGGCCATCAGTCAATGATACTTATAGAAAGGAGAGATGTGCTAGAGTTTTTAATTGGTTTGCTTTCTATGTCGAATTTTCCTTTTGAAGATTAAATCATTGCTATATAAACGTGTACACCAATGTGCCTCAGGATAGCACATTTTAGCCTATTTAGACTCAATCAACTACTTTATCTTCAGTGCAAATCAATAGTTACATTGTTGGTAAATACTAGTGTTACCAGTAACTTCATACCACCCTAAATTGTTGCCCAGGATTCAGAGCGTGCAAAGGATTTGGTGGGGCCCACACATCACTATCTAACACCATGTGACTTACTCACAGATTTATTATATCAATAATAATTTGCAGCAGCAGTTAGTGGTTAAAGCAATGTATTTATTGCAAAAAAATAATGTAATGTACGTAGTAGAACATGAGAATAATTTTAATCTAATTGTTGTTACCACCCTTTTTTTTCTTCTTATCATGCGTGCGTGATGTGTAGATGTGTTCTGTAAGTCTGATTCATCTTAATCCCTTCAGTGTAGAATTATTTACTTACTCTCACAATTTTACAACTTCAGAACCTTTTAACACTTGGCCATCAGAACTTTAAAACGTAGCTACTCATGTTGGCAAGGTGAGTGCTTTCCTTTTTGTCATTCCTTTACAATTGCTTGAACATTCAGCTTAATGGCTTAGCCAGTGCTTTGGAGATTGAAGTCAAAACTAGTCGAGCAAAACTATTTGGAGACAATTTGATCTGCACCTATACTAAGACTCTAGGTTTGGCTTTTTAAAAAGGTATGTGAAATATTAGGGTCAATTTTGTGATATTGACTTGACGATGAAACCTAAAGAGTAATTAACGCAACGAATAATTATGATAAATAATCCTTGCACTTGATAGAGCACCATATCATATTGTTGAGACGTAATAGAGCTTCACAGGATACACTGTAAAGTGGATTGACTGTGTATTTTGAGGGCAGCTCCGACACTGCAACATACCCCCACCATTGCAGTAGAACGTCAATTTAGATCATGTGATTCCAAGTTCCAATGTGGGCCTTGAACACACAACCTTCGGGCTTAGAGGTAAGAGAGCAACCACTGAGCCAGGCTGACATACAATTTAGTATCTTTAGCACATTGATTAGTTCCTGGTGTGCTGGAGTTAGGCTCCCCCCCTTTCCTATACATTAAACCTTTGGTTTACGGAACGCTGGCTCTACTCTGATATTTTTAGTTGCGTTGAGTTGGCATATTAGATACAACCATTGAGAAGAGTTTAGGGCTCTGCTTTGAGCACACCTGGGGTTAAATATCATAAAGTAACTAAATTGACTGCTGCCTTTTCATCTGATAATCAATTAGAGCATCTATGTGGAAGAAAATAATATGATGTGTGCATTAGAAGAGCTGAACGTGAGTTAATTGTAATATCTAAAGACTGAGGTTGGATGTACATTCCCTGCTGCAAAAGATGTATGACTCTGGAGAGATGCTTGTAATTCATATTGATTCATGATGCAGCTTGTTAAGTACTGCCATCAAATACTGTACAGCTGATTTGTGCCTGCCTATTTGGATTAACAAATAACTTAATAATGTTATGAAATGAATCAAGAACAGAGATATCAGAGAATGGTACATTGTGTCGGAGCTGTTTTGTACGGAATGACTAAATGACAGGAGACAGGTTTGTGCAGTAAATCACAATTGCCGACACGGCGAGTGATGAAGAGATGGGGAAGTACCATGTAGAGTCCAGCGGAGGGAGAGAAAACAAGAGCAGAAGTTACTTGATGGAGGTCTCCTACATAATCTGTTGACCAGTTATTGTAGGGGCATTGGCGGTATTATGGACCATGTCGCTAACAGCCCTATGCCAGGAGAAATTGGATTTAAAAAAATGGGAAGAGCAGGTACCAACTCCCCCGCAAAAAAACATGCGCAATGTTTATTGCTTTTATGTGATTTCATTCTCAAGCATATAATTCATTTTACAAAATCTCAGTTGCTCTTAATGTTATCGGGTCTAAAGGTGTAAATCACTGAACCGACAATGGATTGGAACACCTGGTCATTTCTCACCATTGTGCTGATATTATTAATCTTACTATATTACCACCAGGAATTGTTCAGACCTGCTCAGCTCAATGCAGGCGTCAGCATTTCATTGGTATCTAAAAGATGCTGGCGTAATATTCCACTTTTTGCTAAATCTAGCAACTTTGATGACTTTCCCATTGCAGTTTTACCGAAATGTTTTTGGGTTGATTTTGGGAGCCATCCAACCCTTGTGGGAAGTGAATGGAAAGGCTGGGCACACAACATTATGTTACGAGGGAAAATATCGAAGGAAGTTAATCGAGTGGAATCCAGTCATTTCGCCCCCTACTGCACTTATCAGGAACGCATGAAACTGAGGTCTCACCTGCCTGTTCAGGTGAATCTTAATAATAATAATATAATAATCCTGGCATTTGATACAGCACCTTGTTACGTCATCGAGACGTCTCAAAGTGTTTCACAGGATATACTGTAAGGTGAATTGACTATGTTTTGTGGGTGAAAATATAAGAGATCCCATTGCACGATTTGAAAAGAGATGGGAGTTTCTCCTGGTGCCTTGGCCAAAAATCCTCCAAAATAAAATCCGCCATTTCACTTTCACGGCTCTGTGTGGGACATTGCTGTGAGCTAATTGGCTGCTTATTCTGTCCCCAAACCTGCTGCGCTTCACAGATTATCCTGTCAAGTGTTTTGGAACATCGTCCTGACATGAATGGTGCAATACCAAATGTTAAGATGTTAGGATTGTTATTAAATCAAATCAAAGATAATTATTTTAATCTATTTATAATTGTATTACTAAGAAATTATAATAATAATAATCTTTGCATTTGATGTAGCATCTTGTCACGTCTCAAAGCGCTTCATAGAATATACTATAAAGTGTAGTGACTGTGGTATTTTGTGGGTGAAATTGCCGTTACTGGGGAGTAACTGATTGATTTACACAATGTGACACCTGTAATGATTTGGTAATTTAATCAAACAAACTACGCTACAGCATTCAGGCTAAAAGGAAACTTGATGCTCGGTATTCCTCATGAATAATGTGAGCCTTTTTGAAATTCAGCATTCCTTTCGACAGATCAAACTCAACAGAGGACAATCAAACTTGATTGGCCAGACCAGTCATTGCAACATGCGAGCAACCCAGCCAGCATCTCCTCCCTCGCCTTCGGCTCATCAATGTCATGTGCAGCTCCACCGCCTTTCTAGCCTTTGGCGAAGCGACTGGTGCAAAAGGACAAACAGAAGAAGGAAGGAGAAGCTCAGAAAGAGCTGAAAACATAATGCAGTGGAGTACTGTAGCTCAGTGATTAGAGCACTCGCCTCCCAAGCGAGAAGAACCTGGTTTGATTCCAGTCAGGGCGAAACCTTGGGCAAGTTTCCTTACTCCACACGCCTAATAATAATCCCAAAATAAAACAATAATAAATTGGTCATTTTCAATCCACAACCTTTTGTGGGACGCTGCTGTGCATAATTGGCTGCCAGGTTTCGCCCACAAATATACAGTCAATTCACTTTACAGTATATTCTGTGAAGCGCTTTGAGACGTCTGGAAGATGTGAAAATCACGATAGCAAATACAAGGATTATTGTTATTATTATTATAAGGGTGCTGTATAAATGCAAGTTGTTGTTGTACCCAGCAATAAGTAGGAACCTGGTTGTTAGTCGATTGGTGGATCGCTTTTCTGGGGGTTATAATTCCTTCCAAAAGATAATAATTATAATTTGGTCACTCAATCTACGACTGTTTGTGAGACACTGCTGTATGCAATTGGCTGCTGCGTTTCACCCACAAATATACAGTCAATTCACTTTACAGTATATTCTGTGAAGCGCTTTGAGACGTCTGGAAGATGTGAAAAGCACTATAGCGAATGCAAGGATTATTGTTATTATTACTGCAGTTTAGTCTCAATCCTCAGGTGGTGAGGCCTGAAGTTCACAGCACTGCACTGTGCCTTGGCTGCTGTCAATTGTTACTCATAAATGTTCTTATTCAGGATAACCTGCTGTCGATCTCAGACGTCACATTTAACAAGCATGAAGTGCCTGAGCTGTGTGGTCTCGGGTATCCTGCTCTCTGTTCCCAGGGCTCTTCCTCTTTAACATTCGCTGCTGATTTACAGAAATCTTAAAAACAGCATCGGGAAATGCTCATTTGGCTTGAAACCTTGCTTCATACCAGAACTGCTTGTTCTAAACACAAATTAATGTTACACAATGACAGCACTCCGAGACACTTCTCTCTGTAATAAGTTTGCCTTCACGGAATTCCCTTCATGCTAAAAAGCAAGTATTCCCGAAACACGGGAGTGAGCCTGGAGAAGGTGCTATAATGCGGAGTTAAGCATCTCATCTTGCAACTGTTAAGTTAAAAAGCTGAAGATATTAAACATGACATATATTTGTAGACTCAAAACCAGTGCCGATAATCAACAATATTGCTTTAATCTCGGTGGCCCGATGACAATTTTCTTTCATGGCTGAATGCATTCGTCGTTCAATTTTAGTTTCATAAAATGACACCTTTGCTTCTCTTTCAGAGATTCCATGTGCTATTTGTTACTGATTTTCTTTGCTATAATCTCTATGTTTCCCCTCCGCCACCAACACTGCCATGCCTCCCACATTCGTGATTTCATCCGGTACTTGAATTGTTGGTTTGGAGCTCCATCAGTTTGCACATGTCTGTTTTTATATGCAAGGAACTCACTGAATTCTACTTAAAAAATGTCATGTAATCTCTGGGTGCAATGCCAAAATGAAACCTATTAAATAAATCAGAAAATATTTCTAAACTCAGGGATGTGTGTAGTTGAGATGCACTGCCCCCAGAAGGTTATAGATGTGGAATCCTTTAGGGACTTTTTTGGATAGATACTGAGGAAGTAAAAGTATTAAGCGATATGGAAAAAAGATGGGATATGGGATTAAACAAGGGAGGGCTTTTGCCATTCCGGACACGGAAATTTATACCAATAATAATCCTTGCATTTGATACAGCGCCTTATCACGTCTTCGAGACGTCTCAAAGCGCTTCACAGAATATACTGTAAAGTGAATTGACTGTGTATTTTATGGGTGAAACGCGGCAGCCAATTGTGAACAGTAGTCTGCCACAAACAGTTGTGGACTGAGTGACCAAATTATTTTCTATGTGTAACCAGCATGCATGGAACTCTGTCTGGCTTGAATACTCTTAAGCACGTGATGGGTATCTGCATGTATCAGACACCCAGCTGACGAAAACAAAATCTTCCACGGTTTAACAACACGCCAAAAAAAACTTAATGGGCTGAATGATCAACTCCTGTTTTTACAGTGTAATTCCCAGACATCCCAACCACGTGATATCAAATGCAACGATTATTATTAATTATTATCTTTTTTCTGAATCCCTTAATACCCTGACTCCTCAGATATCTGTCTACCTTTTAAAACTTTCCAAACAATTGTATACTTTCTGAGGCAGTGCATTCCAGTGCAGATCTTTGTAGCCCAAGATCTACTCATTTATTTGTAGAAAAAAGATTGAAATTCTCCCGTCAACGCAAAGAAGTAACTCTGGAGAGTATATAGAAAGAATCTAGCAGAGTTTTTCACAAGCCATCACTTGCCATCTCACATTAGCTTCCCTGAAGCCACTGACATTCCTATCGTGTTGATGACAGTTAGATTCAAAATAATTTTTCAGACTCACTGCCTTAATTAAAATAATTATTTTTCACTTTACAATTTGCCTCATGTTTACTTTCATGTCACTTCCAAATAATTACCTATATTGACAGACCTGACAAATTACTGCACCTTTGTGGGAAATGGCATTAAACAAGGGGGGCTTTTCGCATTCTGGACACAGAAATTTATAATAATAATCCTTGCATTTCATATAACGCCATACCATATCTTCGAGACGTCTCAAAGCATTTCATAGAATATACCGTAAAGTGAAGTGAATTGTGGGCAAAACGCGGCACAGAAGGCAATGTGTTTGAACATGACTGAAATCACAAAGCCACGTACAAAGCAAAGGAATTGCCCAACTTTGTTTTCCCAGAAGACATCACCCACCTTTTAATTTTATTTCAGTTCTCTTATGCCATCAGTGACTCCTTCAAGGCAATTTTCAGATATATCATTGAAACCAAACTGAAAGAGTTTTGATAAACTATCGGACAGTAAAACCCTGTCCTCAAAACTGCCTTTGCCGAACAATGAGATCACAACTTTGTTCAGATAATCGGAATTAGTATAATTTGGTAGCAACCTCCCGTTTGCTAATGCTGCATTTTGAACCCTTTTATTTATGATGCAATAAAAATTATCAGCGGAATACATTACAGTGTAACCAACATTTCCAAATGGATAATTTACATTTAGAGAGCTGAGCCCTTTTTAAATCATTCCAAAGTTTAAGTTTTAAGCAGACACCTGGCAGATTGGCATTATTCCTGAGGCTGAGGGCCAACATTTCTGAATCATCTATGTAATGCAATGTGACGCTGAAAATGTATCAACTCAGTAATGCAAGATAATAATAATCCTTATCACACCGTTGAGACGTCTCAAAGGGCTTCACAGAATATGCTGTAAAGTGTTTCAATAACATCAATGCTAACCCGCTGAAATAAATGTAAAACCATAATTCAAACAAATGTTTAAAACATTCGTTACATTATTTTTTTTCTAACTGAAGACATATCAACAGTCATTTACCGCAGTTTATCATCTCCCTGCCTCACTGCAATGTGTAGGTCACTGCCAGTACTGTATCTACAAGAGATAACAAAAAAAACATCCACTGACTGTAATCGAGTTCACATGACAGTTGAGACTGGGCTCTTTAGATAAGAGAGTCTTTCGCCGAACATGAATACTTGGTGGTGTAAAAAAACCTAATATCATCCTAATTCAGTATCTATACACAGTGCAAAACTCCAGTTATTTTCTAGTTTTGGGTACCTTGTGACTTTTTTTGTACGTTTTGCTCCAAGACGCTTGTGGACTGACATTGTCATGAGCTTTGCGATCCAACACCACCTTCCCTTTCCATCTGGAATCAAGTGCGTGGCATACCTGGGAAGATATACAATGGGGAGGAAAATAACCCCAAAAAAAGGGTAACTATTGACCGAAATTAACAAAATGCTTTCGGTAATAAAACAACATAGAAAAAAATGAAATGGTTATTAATCGAATGAAGCTACTTGTTAAAACCGATAATTATTTTATTTCGTCCTAGGTGGGATGAAATGCTTTTCTTTTATAATAAAAAAGTCTAACTCTTTGAAGCTTGCAGATACATATTTATACCGTGTCATCCACAAACCACTTTCTATACTGTCCTGTGGTTTCCAATCCAGGCCTCCCACAACCAGACTATGTTCTTCTCCTGGTGAGGTCCAGCCTGTTCCCACAGCCATGATCGTCTCCTATATTGGTAGACCTTTCATTTGACTAGTACTTCAGTCCTACTGAACAGCCTACACATTGTTCTCCTTTCCTTTGTGAAGCTCTGGCTTCCAAAATTTGCCTCTGTCCTGACACAATGCTTGGAACGTAGAAAGGTTTGTCGGCCCATTTGAACTCCAGCGTGTAATGAACCATTGCTGTTAACTTGGGTCCTGTAGCATGTCTATACGACACTCACACTGTGTCATCCTAGTGCTCTGTGTTGAAACGTTCATGAAAGTGACTGCTATTTGGCTTGGAAGGCGTGCGAAATCTGATTCAACTTCGGAGGATGGAAATAGCAATATTTCTAGTGTCAATTTAATCTATAGCGCAGCTTTGTTTTCTTGGCTTTCAAGAACAACCAGGAAACCTTGGGTGCTCTGAGACCCTACCCCACGTGAAGGGACTATAGAAATACAAGTTGCTGTTAAAACAAAACTGGCTTCCAGAAACTGGACAACTGGTTAAACAATTCCCACTTAGAGATTGTTGGGAATTTGATAACATCTATATTTCCTCGGAATCAAATCCATCCTCTGCACGAGAAGGACACCCAACATTGTTCCTGCCAGGGAACAAGTACAGAAATATCACATTCTCCCTGACCACAAGCATGTACCCAGAGAGAGCTTGACTGTCCTTCACTAAATGATTCGCAATCAGGCACCTGCTCATCAGAAAAATCCAGTGAATTAAACATTTTGATATTTTACTGAAGTACTGAGGATTTAGCTCCTGCCCACAGATCTCCAAAATTAAGACCATCGCTACAACACATAATTGTGCCTCTTTCAATATCCAAGTTGGGATTTAAAATTCCCCCTACATACAAAAACCCGCCATGGGCAAACAATGTCCAAAAATGTTAAAAATGTTTTGAAAAATGTAAACAATCCACCCACTAATCCTTGGTGCTGTATCTCCATCTACAGTGACCATCATAATGGGGCAAGGAAATAACTTTGTAGATGCTCTGCATTGTTTGTGGTTTCTAATTGCACCCACAGCATCTGCTCTCAAAGCACTTAGTCACGTGAAAACATTTCAAGCTTCTCTACTTGATCACATGATTTACCTCACTTGGTCACGATGTGACAACTCTACCTGGAGTCCTGTAGCTTAGTGGTTAGAGCACTCGACTCACAAGCGAGAGGACCTGGGTTCAATTCCCGGGCAGGGCAAAACCGTTGGGCAAGATTTCTTACTCCACACGTCTCTGTTTACCTACCAGTAAGTAGTATATTTTGTGAAACGCTTTGAGACGTCTCGGAGATGTGATAAAGTGCTACATTAAAGGCAAGGATTAATATATTATTATTACCTAAATGAGTGAATGGTCTTTTGAAATGTCACACACTGTTTGTTTCAATTTTTACGAAAACCATTTATTTTTAATAGACTAGAATGAATTAGCAATTGTGACATAAACACTTAAAATGATTATTTGTCTTGTACAGAGGAAAGAGTTTCTCCTGGGATCCTGGACAACAATCTCCCTGCCACCCCCCAATAAAAAAATTGCACACAGCAGTGTCCCAAAATAGTCATGGATTGAGTGACCAGGGATTATTACCCCCAGAAAAATGATCCGCAATCGAATAACAAACGGGTTCCTACTTACTGCTTGATAAACAGAGGCGTGTGGAGTAAGGAAACTTGCCCAACATTTCGCCCTGCCCGGGAATCGAACCCAGGTCCACTCACTTGCGAGGCGAGGGCTCTAACCACTGAGCTACAGGATTCCACATGGAATAGTGTCCCTTCCACTTGAAAACCTTACAATAGGAATGATTCAGTAGAGTTAATTACTTGTCACAATAACAATTATTTTCAACGATGGAAAAAGGATTCTCGCTCTGTGTAACTGTGATTGGATTCACAATTTTTACAGTTGATCTTTGAGGGGGTTTATGTTATGGGATTTTTTGTTTTAAAAAGTGGATTGCCACAGGCGATTTATTCAATGTGCTGTCCTCACCTGATCAACATAAAAAAATACCATTATTGTTTGAGCTTGTCACAACCATATTCTTGGCACTGGTTAAATGGCTTGGTGCCTCGGGTAGAGTTAACATGCCATTCATAGCATCATTTTTCTCACTGCCTTATATCATTGAAAATACAACTCACCTGAAGCACAAAGATACCACTTGAAACAGAAAGGGGACTATTGTTGTCTACTGTTACATATGTCAGCACAGTATAAACATGACAAAAATTGGGTTGTCAACATTTTGCCCCGATAAATGGGAGATTCTTATAACAAGTGTTCTTTGGCATATGCAGTATTATTACACATAAAGTGGTTTGTCGATTGGGTAATGCACCATATTTGTTGAGCCTGCAGTACGACTTGCCTAAATTCTATAGTATTTGGAAGCGGGTGCTGGGGCTGGGTTGGAAACTGAACCCCTTACGTGAAAACGCATTGAAGTTTTTTGATGAATAAAATGTGTTCTGATCCCAACCTGAGGGGAGGTGCATCGAGAGTCAGCGACAGCAACAACAACAACTTGCATTTATATCGCGCCCTTCAGCAGTGTCCCACAAACAGTCGTGGTAGTCTTGCTAACCCAAGTAATTTGCAATCTGAGCAAACACATTTTACACCATTGGATTACAGGTAAAATATCTAATTGCAAGGAGTTTTTTCCAGTGTTCTGGGAAACAATTCCCCCAGGTAAAATTGGTCAGCAAAAGCAAATGCAACATGAGAAGATGGAAAATAACCTTTTTTAAACCCAATCAATAACAATTGTTCTACACAATTGGCATTGATAAAGTCAACTAGAATAGTTTAGGTTTCAAATGTATAACATACTTCAGAGTAATCATTAACAGGATGGTACTTGGAGCATAATCATTCTTCCTTTCTTCACAGCACACTTTCCTTATATTAGACCATTTGTCTGTGTTCAGGCTGCCTAATCGCAGCTGAAAGAAGATGGAATTAGTCCCGTTGTTTGCCTGCTTTGCTATAAGTAGTTCCAAAGTAAAGAGCAAACAGTGTTATCTTGAGCAATGCAGTTTACCCTTTCTGTCAAGAGGCCATAGGTTTCTCTTCTGTTTGCAGGATCTCTCATTGATAAATAAACTCAATGAGCTGTGTTTTTGGTTTGCTTGTTTGAGTGAGAAAAAAAACACCTTTGTTTTAGTCCTCAGACTTTACTAAGGTTTTTCTTTGATACACAGGATGATATGATTAAACTCAATGGCTAACTCAACTACTAAGTACAAGTGACAGAGTTGCTTATGATTCCATTGTTTCTGGAGGGAGTTCCACAGACAGAAGTAACTGTGTTAAGGTTGTGAAGAGTAATATATGTAGAGAGGAAGAGAAAATAAAGCTGGAAGAAGATCATTTCTGCATGGTGTTGAAAAACTCACTTGAGATGCCAGAGGAAAGACAACACAGAAATAGACTAAAGCTATGGAAAAGTTAATGATAATTCTTTGTAAGTTATTTTTTAAGAAGGGGACTGTGGTGATGTTTATTCTTTACATTTAGCCGCTCAGAAACAGAAAGGATTCAACGACCAGTCAAGTCCTCCGGATAAATTCTTGACTTCAGTACTTTTAGAATACAGATCTGCAACAGGTGACTGATCCTTTGCTTCCCCCTTCAAACAGAAAAAAAGGTAGCAGCAGAAACACCCTCAACTTAGTGTTATACAAGAGGGAAGGACCCAGTCCTACTGTGCCAGGTTCATCTGATGCTGATAACTTTAAAAAGAAACTTGCCTAAGGGCGAAACCTTAAGCAAGTTTTCTTACTCCACACGCCTCTGTTTATGTAGCAGTCAGCAGTAACCCAGTTGTTAGTCGATTGGCGGATCGCTTTTCCAGGGGTAATAATCCCTTCACAATTAAAAAAAATAATAACTTGGTCACTCAATTCACGACTGTTTGTGGGACGCTGCTGTGCGCAATTGGCTGCCGCGTTTCACTCACAAAATATTCAGTCAATTCGCTTTACAGTGTATACTGTGAAGCGGTTTGAGAAATTTTGAAGACGTGATAAGGCGTGATATCTAATGCAAGGAATACTATAGGATTATCATTATGGATGCTGCAGGTTGGTTTGTTATCACTAGATTGCTATTTGTTCATAACTAGATTTTAATGTTGGAAGTCTTGTTAAATATTGTAGATGACTGGGACGTACCTTAACCAGAAGTCCATGTACAGAGGGAAAGCTTTTAGTCCTTGCCCTCAAGTGTTCTCACCCTCTAGTCTTCTCTCACCTCTTGATCTTCATTTCAATTTGATAATCTTGAACCAAGCCACAGGCTGGAACCTCTTCCCAGAGGATTCCCAGGGATAATTGTCCAGCTTTCAAGTAATTCTCTAACCTTTAATTACCAGTAGTAAACTTTTAACAAATTCAGACAATTAGAACATTAAATGTTTAAAAGGGCATCCATCACAGTTTGAGGCATTCCTGGACTGCCGGGTTCCTGGAACAATCTACTCAAAGAACTTGCTTCAGCATCAACATGTTGTCTGGGGAGAGCCTCAGAAAGACAATGTGGCCATTTTAAATTAGCTTCCACCCCTATTGCCTTCCATTACTGTAGATTTTCCATTCCTTACTCCCAATAATAAATAATAACAATAATAATCCTTGTATTTGAGATTGAGCTTTTTGCTCAAAGCGTCTTGTAGAATATACTGTAAAGTGTAGGCACTGTGTGTTTTGTGGGCGAAAGGCAGCAGCCAATTGCGCATAGCGGTAAATAATAAATGTATAATTCTCTGCACAAGGGTCTGAAACTTTCAGCATTGCATTATCATTCACAAAGAGTGGGTTGAGCTTGAATAGCAGCTGCAGGTGTGAAGATATCTGTTGAATTCATGACAACATCCAATAAGTACATACATCTCATTTTGAACCATTATTTTGCCAATAAAAGTGAATAAATAAAATTCAGGACCTTATTCCAATCCCTGGGCTTGGAGCCATCTTGTATGGAGCAAGAAATTCGCTGGTAGCATTTGTTAACAAGGTCTGACTGTTACTGAGTTGTTTAATGAAGTATCTATTAAGTATCAGGATCGTAAAGGTATGTCTCTAGCTTGGGGGATTTGCTGGAATAATAGATCCAGTGTAATGAGGGTACGAAGGGTGCATTTCAAATAACCCAGAGAAAAATGCTGACCCCGACTGCCTATAAGGTTAGATTGGGTCAGGTAATGTTTATTGCACATTTCACTCCTCCTGGTTACACGGGAGGAACACCATGAGGCCTTTGTGTCACCATTATTATTATGATTATTATTATTATTATTGTGCAAAGAAAACTATGATGGAAACATCTTGAGAGTTTATAATAATAATAATTCTTGCATTTGATCTAGCGCTTTATCACATCTTCGAGACGTCTCAAAGTGTTTCACAGAACATACCATAAAGTGAATTGACTGCATATTTAGTGGGTGAAACGCGATGGCCAATTGCACACAGCAGCATCTCACAAACAGTCGTGGATTGAGTGACCAATTCATTATTATTATTATTTTTGAAGGAATTATATCCCCAGAAAAATAATCCACCAATCGACTAACAATCGGGTTCCTACTTAGTGCTAGGTAAACAGTGAGGTGTAGAGTAAAAAAACTTGCCCAACGTTTCTCCCTGTGTTCTCACTATGGCAGCAATACAAGTCCTTGTGAACTGATTTTTTTTGAAGATATGTATTATTTATTGACCATTCCTTAAACCCCACCGCTCCAATTCCTTTGGTGAGTTCACTTTTCTAGGCTCAGAACATTCTGGCAATCTTCTCAAAGATCTCTGTCATTTGTTTACCTAGCAGTAAGTAGGAGCCCGGATGTTAGTCGATTGGCGAATCACTTTTCCGGGGGTAAAAATCACTTCAAAAATAATATGATCACTCAATCCGTGACTGTTTGTGGGATGTCGCTGTGCGCAATTGGCTGCCGCGTTTCATCCACAAAACACACAGTCGCTTCACTTTACAGTATATTCTGTGAAGCACTCTGAGATGTCTCAAAGACGTGATAAGGCGCTATATCAAATGCAAGGATTATTATTATATTATTATTTGAACACTTGCCATGAGGAGGTGTGAGAGCATTCAGGGCGTTGTCTCCCTCACAGTCTTCCTTCCTTCCTGTAGGGAAACACAGCGATACTGTGATATCTTACCGTGATGACAAGACTGTGGCCTGTGATAACCAACATGGTCAGACTCAGAGAGGAAGCGGTTAAAGGATTGAGGGATGGGTCTGTGGTGTACAGTAGTATGACCTAATTTTCCCATTTCACATCAATAAAGCAGTTACTGTTATCACTTCAGTGTGTGCCTATTTGATAATAATAGTAATAATAATAATCCTTGCATTTCATACAGCGCCTTATCACGACTTCTAGACGTCTCAAAGCACTTCACAGGATATAAAGTGAATTGACTGTATGTTGTGTTGTGGACGATGCATTGCATTGTGTATAAAATATAAGAAAGTACGTTTCATAGGACATGAAATTGAAGACAATGACCTGTGACAATAATAATTCTCAGCTGAATCCAGAAAAATAAATGTCTCGGTTAGTAGCTCGTTCTGCACATAATAAAAGCGCGGTTGCTAATATGTTTACCTCTCGATCACTCTTTAAGCAGTAATTTCTGCAGCCGGTTTCCCTGCATGAGCAACATTAACCCATCGACCTCTGCGTTTCTCTCTGCGGACAGGAATTTGTGATATTTTGAAACCTAAAGAGAGACATTACGAATTGCTGCAAATTTCACCTGTACAAATCAACGGTAGTTTTGCCTTCATAAAATCATAGATGTTTTCAGCACAGAAGCAGGTCATTCAGCCCATTGCGACTCCACTGTCTCTCAGAGCAAACTATTTATTCAATCTTTGCACGTAAATCAGGAAATCTCTGAAATCGACTGAGTGGGAGTGGATGGGGTGGGGGGGAGAGGGAGAGAGACCAGGGCAGTTACCTGGTTTGAACCCTGACTCTTTTGTTATAATAATCCTTTGCATTTGATACAGCTCCTTATCACGTCTTCGGGGCGTCTCAAAGTGCTTCACAGAACATACTGTAAAGTGAATGGACTGTGCATTCTGTGGGCGAAATGCAATACAAAATAAAAACGGCAAACTATGATATTAAGTTGAAGTGAATTGAAGGAGACTTTAATGCTCGCAAATATATTTGATTCGATAAATTAGGTCTACACTTGATGCAAACATGGAGTGGGGGTGGAGAGAGACAGACAGAAAAGATCCTTTCCCATCAGCCCCAACAAAAAATTCCTGCCGCGTCAATTTTCATGCATTCCCAAACTGTAATATCAGTGTTGAGTCCTTTCCTTTTTTATCTTGTATTTTTAAAGAATAATTTTGAACAGTTGAGATGCTCCTTGAACATCTGAAGTTGTTTTAAAGGTCTATAATTATTTTAATTTGACAAACTCCCTTCACTGAGACGAGAGTAAACTTTGTAGCATCCAGTGTTCAAAGCACCGGGGCTGTCCTGGCTCTTATTGTTCGTCAGTGGATAAAATAGCCATTAAGACCTTGAGAGTTTAAAAGGCACCAGTCGCCTGAGGCTAAATGACTTGCATTGTCGTGGCCTTCATTAAAGTGTATTAAAAACAGACTGGCGTGCGGAAGGCTCTTTGTGGGAGGTTATTTATGGATTACCACCTCTTTCTCTCACAGTCTGCCTTTCGCAACTGAAAACCTCGGCTTTCCATAATACCTTCAGATCATTATAGTTTGGGAGAAGATCCGTGTTTTCCTGTTGAAAAGGTTACAGTGTTCAAAGCAGACAAAGCACAGGTTCAGGAACTAAAGTTACCCTTAAAGATTTTCACGTTGTGCTGCTATAGTACAGTACGGTACACTTCTGCCCTTCTTTTGGGATTCATCTGAAAACTAGACAGACTGCTAACATTTAGAGGTGTTTTTTTCAGTTGGGGAAACCATGAGTAAATGTGAGCTAATGAAAGTTAGTGGGCAGGTCATTAAAAGGCTGCTGCAGAAGATATTTTGACTTATAAAATATCACTATCTCTGAGTGTTCAATCAGAGAATATGATGGATCAATGTTCTGAGCTGATATAATTTATTATGTATTGCTACTGTTTTGTACATTAACGCTTTTAATGAGATTCCCAAACTATAATAACAGTGTTGAGTCCTTTCCTTTTTTATCTTGTTTCACAAGATATACCGTAAAGTGTAGTGACCTTATGCAAGGATCGAATGCATTATTATAACATTCACTTTAGCCCATCACTTAAATGACTACTCGAATGAAACTTTAACCCACTGTGTGTGTTTAAGATAACTCCATCTGGAAATAGATCACTTGTTGCTCTGTCCAAGAACCTTGCTCACAAACAGTCATTCTCCTGCTCTGAAGTGGTCCTTTCAAAATAAAGTGCAGTGGGAGAGAGGGAGGGACAGTTGGAAGCCATTGAGCAGAGACCCAGGTGCCCAACAATGGAGGGTTGGAAAATCACCAGCAGGAATATCATTTCAGAGATGTTCCTGTCAGGCTATCAGTAAAGAAATGGAAATTTTCTTTCTCTAGCCCGCGGCACATATTTACACCTGCAATGTGCACCGACCCACGATCTCGCTTAAAGAGGCCGTCAGGACAGCTGGTGTGAGGAGATGGTTTGTAGAGGGTGACGTTCTGAAGTTATGTTTCAGGTGTATTATTAATATAACAGAGGGAGCTACACTCCATTTTGCTAGCTGGCCCATGTCATCGGAGTGTTTGATTTCAGGATCTACCAAATCTGGGAAAGTGGGCAGAGATAATTTTTTTGATGCCAGTAGTTCAGGCTGACCTAGAATACTGTATTCCATTAATTATTAGTCACCTCTCTATAAATACAGAATACACATTTGCCATTATTCTATGGTTGGGTTTCTGTACGATGACGGTGAGATCATCATTGCTGCCAAGGTCATGTTGTTCGCTGGTGTACATTTACTTGTTAAAGACTTGCAAGAATCTTGTGGGGAGCATGACACTATGGCGATGGTGGTGAAATATTTGCTGTGTAAAGATTCACAGATATGAGAATATACAATATTTTACAATTCCCCATTGAGTGCATTAGAGCTGCATTTCACTCACTCGACCACAGCAAAGATTAAGCCTTGATATTATCGACGTCAACTCATTTACAAGGCACAAATTTCTGATGTGGTTTGCCCACAAAATACACCCTGTCTCCCAAGGGAGCCTGTTCTCTGCGTTTACTACCCGCTCACTGAAGTACTGTTTCCGCGGATGACGCACATTAATGGCAAAAATACGGACAGATTTCTGTGATCTGAGATTCCAAGAGCTCCGATATGCTACCAGACAGAGGTGTAAAGCTTGTTTTCCATTAATGACCCGGCAGGTATGAGTGGACAGGATAACAGTGAATAAGGAACAACAACATTACATTTTTTTGTGCCTTTCACGTGGGGAGGACGACCCAAGGGGCTGGAAGACCTTTGCTGGCAAGGAAAAGGATCCTGTGCAATTCCTGCCTATGTGGCAAGGAAGGAGGTGAGATGATTGAAGGGAGTTCTAAGCAGTAAAGGTTATACACCGAACGCTGCAACAAATGGCTGTAATTTACATATTTTGCAAATGGCTGCAATTGGCAGGACGAGCGCAATGGGCCATTTCCTCAGTCACTTTTCTCACACGGATCCATTTTTATGGCTTCGTTGAGATTGGGACTTTTAATGCTAATTTGTGCATCATAACGCCTCTTAAATCACCAATAACTTGTCACTATCTTTCATCCCCATGTGACAGGCCTCAGGATAATACAGCTGTTTGTCATGCCTTCAGGTTGTCAGACTAGGATTCTAAGCTTTCCCACAGAGATCCTGTAGGAGGATTACATTAGTTACATCCTCTATGACCCATGTTTCTATTGGGTCGTAGAGAAAATTAGAATTGTCGTGCTGTGCGTCCTGTCAATATCGAGCACTATCGAGAACTAGGAACATGGGCTCTTCTCTAACACAAGAACTCCCAGACTTATAGCTGCTTCTCACTGCTGACTCTCTGCTGTGGATGAATGCTACACATTCACTTCTCTCTCTGGGGAAAGCATCAGTGTGAACATTAGTTACATCTAGAACATTTTGAGCTCAGGTTTCTTGGTTGATACCTAGCATTGCAGGTACCAGGCTTCACATTGATATTGTTGTTAAAGTCCCTTGATTCTTTAGGGCAGGTCTTTAGTTTTCCCCTGGGTGGGCAGACAATGTGATTTCAGGTCTCTTCATATGTTCCTTTTCAGCCAACTAACAAGGCACAAGATTTCAACCACCAATATCGCGTTCCTATAAGAAAGAGTCTCCTTCGGTTTTGGTGACAGCTGTGGAGTTGAATCCGAGGCCACCTATTTACAAAAAGCAGGACTGTATTAATAATAATTTTTGCATTTGAAATAGCGCCTCATCACGTCTTCAAGACGTCTCAAAGCGCTTATTGGGTATTGAGTAGTATTGAGCTGCTAAGCTACGGGATAAATAATTAACACTGAATGAATTATCTTGAAAAATAAGTTATGGAGTCCTGTAGCTCAGTGGTTAGAGCATTCACCTCGCAAGCGAGAGACCTGGGTTTGATTCCCGAGCAGGGCAAAACGTGGGGCCCCGGTTTCCCAGCAGTAAGTAGGAACCCAGTTGTTAGTCGATCGGCGGATCACTTTTCCGGGGTTAATAATTCCTTCAAAAAAATAATAAATTGGTCACTCAAGCCATGACTGTTTGTGGGACACTGCTGTGCGCAATTGCCTGCCGCGATTTGCCAGAATCACTAGCGGGAATTGTTTTTTTTAATATGAGGTTGTCTGTCTGGTTATCCAGACCATTAACAGCGAATAGGTGATGTGATGACACTTAATGCACCAGCTCTTAATACTGTCGGATTCTCCAAGATGGTGGAGGAGTGGAAATGGCCTTCTGATGCTCCAGTTCACTTTTAAAGTAGAGGCTGAAGGAATTAGCAGCAACGACAAGCAACAAATTTGGTTTGTTTGGCTCAGGTTTCATTTGAATCTTTAAATATTTACTCTTTCTCCTTTGGGAAGGTTGCCCCCACCCACCATCCTCCCCCCAAACCCCGGGTCGGAGTCAGGCTCCGTCACTGTTAATCGCTCTGAGACGCTACCCTGCGTGGAGGGCTCTACACAAGTACAACTTGTTGTTGTTGCTTCACAATCCTATGGTTTGTCAGGGATGTGAAGCGGGAGCTCAGTCAGGCACATCTATGGCTGCACTTAAGCTCCTGTGAGCTGAGCTGGTTCTCTAGGCCAAGAACTGAGAATTGTTAGCGTTGAATTCCTGGGTTAAAAAGGAACACAATTGAAGTCGATAATAGATGCTGTTTGCTCTTATGAAGTGTCAGCATATATTAATACAATTAATAACAATAATCCTTGCATTTTATATATACCACCCACAAAATATACAGTCAATTCACTTTACAGTATGTTCTGTGACGTGCTTTGAGACGTCTTGAAGTCGTGATAAGGCGCTATATCAAATGCAAGCATTATTATTATTATTATCTTGACCACCATACATGCGGACCAGTTACAGCTGATTACCTTGTGTGTTAAACTTCTAACATGACCTCTGGAATTCAATGAATAGTCATGTGAGCTGTGAGTGGAATTCACTGATAAATTACTGATGTATGGGTGACAGTGACACTAAATGATTTCACGATTTAATTTAAATGGGAAGCTGAAGAGTACAAATTAGGGAGTGGTATTGACAGAAATGATGCTTCCTGCTATCATTTTAGCAATACACTGCAATAAAATGGAGCTTGTTTGAACGTGGTCCACAAAATAATTTGCATTTATACAGTATCTTTTTCATTGAGAGTACATCTCAAAGCACAACAGTCTGGAGATTGAGCTGGTTGCGGGGGTGGGGAGGGGGGGGGGGAGAAGATGAGATGGGGCGAGCAGGGAAGGAAAGGGGGACATCCCACATTTCGATTGTTTTGAATTTTTTTAATTTAAACTTTTGGGTTGTGCTCCAATCACTCCAGGTACAGCAATGTGAAGCATGTATCAGTGAGCGATAATAATCCTTGCATTTTTTGATACGGCGTCTTATCACGTCTTCTAGACGTCTCAAAGCGCTTCACAGGATACACTGTAGAGTGAATTGACTGTATATTTTGTGGGCAAAACGCGGCAGCCAATTGCGCACAACAGCGTCCCACAAACAGTCGTGAACTGAGTGACCAAATTACTTTGGGGTGAAACTTGTGACCAGTAACCATCTAAGATCATTTTGTCCATTCAGAACATTGACTCCTTTTAATTCTAAATGCACACATACAACAGTTTCAAGATAATAGCAAAACACTGTCTGTCTCCACAAGTTATAATCAAGCCAATACACGTAAACAGAGTGTATAGTTAGGAATTTCTTGGATGGTGACATGTTCCACGATTTGAAGTTGGCTGAGCCATAAGGTATATGATAGATATATGGAGTCCTGTAGCTCAGTGGTTAGAGCAGTCGCCTCGTAAGCAAGAGGATCTGGGTTCGATTCCCATCAGGGCGAAATGTTGGACAAGTTTCCTTACTCCAAACACCTCTGTTTACCTGGTAGTAAGTAGGAACCTGGCTGTTAGTGGATTGGCAGATTGATTTTCCGGGGGTAATAATTATTTCAAAAAATAATAATAAATTGGTCACTTCAATCCACGGCTGTGTGTGGGACGCTGCTGTGCGCAATTGGCTGCCGCGTTTCACCCACAAAATAGACAGTCAATTCACTTCACTTTTGAATCCTGTAAAGCACTTTGAGACGTCTCAAAGACGTGATCAGGCGCTGTATCAAAAGCGAGGATTATTATTATTATTAGTCGTGCCCAAACATTGCCAAGCCCTTTGGCAGCACAGGCTTAGCCTTGCATCTTTTGCTATTGAGTCACGCATCAGGACCGAGGATACACCCAGGTTTGTTGGGATGATACAGCATTGTTCACTTCACATTATCTTAAAGTGCAATAACCACTGAACATGAGATCTAGCCTTCATTTCAGTACTTATAATAAGTTGCTTCGAAGGTAGCCCTAGAAATACAGATAGTTTTAAGTGCTTTCAACTACGCATTTCTTTCAGCAGAGTTCCTCAATATTTTGTTGTTTTGGACCTTTTTCTCTTCCACATAGTGAATCCACTGTATTGTTCTCTAAATACTCCAGTTGTAAAATCGCAGAACTTTAGAAGCTCGGCAGGATGCCTCCTACAGCTGTTTTGCTTATTGTAAAGGGAAGTTATTGTTTTGTGAGTGGAAGAGCTGGAAATCTAAACAAAACTAATTTAAAAGATAATTAGAATAATAAGAATAATTTAAGCATTTGATATAGTGCCTTTAATGTCGGGAGGGCATCCCCAGCACTGTATTCAAGTGTCAGCCTGGTCTGTGAGTTCAAAGTGCTAACCTGGGGCTTGAAACAACTTCCAATTCAGAGGTGCGAGTGCAGCCAGCTGAGCCAGGCTGACACCTAGATACAACTAACATACGTTGAGTAATACTAGAAAAACATTCCCTCACAACATCACAGGAGAAACAATACCTCTATTCTTCCATTGATGATCTAAATTTTTCCCAAATTAATGACAAGTCTTATTTACTCAGTAAACCATTGATCACTATGCATGTCATACTGCACAGTCTGAATCGGAATGCAGATTTGCTGCTCAAAATGACAAGGTACACAGTGACGGAATAAAGCTCAGGCCTTAAAAGGTGCACGATGCAGAGCAGGCGAGCTATGTACAACTACAATAATATTATTACCTTAACCAGGCAACATTATATGGATAATATTCAGCAGGCAGGGACAATTGTAGGAGTGACATCTTGGTTTGACGAGGCACTGTATATTCATCTCAGCCAGGTTTAACCATTTTATTTCCTTATTATTTAGTGAAATGGCAAAAAGGGTCAATTTATTTCTGGGTATGTATTTACTGTCACACCAGCAAGAAACTTCACAGAAATTAAGGAGAAACCTGTATATCCCACGGAAACCCGCCCTCCAACTCTTTGACCATGCTTTAGATCACCCTCTTTCCTCCCCTGCCCTCCACCCTCCCCGATCCCGACCCCCAGCTTGGATCCAAAACACTGATTGTCCAGCGCCTTGGGCTGTCCTCCTGTCGTGAAAGGCGCTATACACGTGATTGTGTTGTTGTCTCAAAGCTCTTGTGATGGTCACAAACACCATTTAGTTTCTTTAATTTTAAACAGCTATTGAGGTTGTGGTGCAAAAATATCCACTGAAGTAAAACGCACTAAAATATGTTATTAAAAAAAAACCTTCTTAGACAGAATTCCAGGAACTTGGACAATTCGCGAAAGGATTTTGTTAAGATCAGTCCTATACTTACAATCTGCAGTCAATCCCCCAATCCCCTTGATTCTTCCTACACCGCTGTCAACTCTGGGTGTCTTTATTGATATCCTGCACATATCACATGAAGTCTGATGTACTTTACGTGATATATTCTGATGGTATATGATAGAAATTCATGTAAACTGATGAATTTATTTTGGAGAGTTAACAAAATTCACATAAAGAGAATAGATTATTGTGGATAAACTGCAAAAACGCATAGTTTTGTGCAGTTCTATATTTGCATAAATTGTCTAACCATTCACGCCTTTGTCTCTTTAGATCAAGGAACGGGTTAAACTTTCCGACAACCGGTTAAGTGAAGATGAAACCTTTGTTTAATCTGTGCATAAACTCCCGTGTGGCACCTGATTTCCAGAGGACAAGTTTTTGACCACAAAATGAGAACAGGCTATTTCTGCATAATTAGCCACATTCGGGAAGTTTACACACAATCACACTTGATGACATAAAGTGGCACATCGCACATGATGTAGCAAATACAGGGAGGTAACCTGAAGCGGTTGAATGTGTGCCAGACTCTCCCATTTTCTCTGATTTTTTTCAAAGAAATGTAAAATGCTAGACAATTCCCTGCAATTATCAGCAAGGCTTCAATTATTATTATTAGGCTTCATTCATTCTTTCTTTGAGATGGTACATAGCAGAGCAGAAAGAGAAACACAGGAAGGGGTAGAAAGTTAAATAGACTCTCACGCTTAGGAAAAGAAAGGACAGAACTCGCATTTTCATAGCATTTTATGTCAATATCTCGAAAGTGTTTCGTAGTAATTAACGTGGAGTTTTCGTTTTATCCCCACGGGTTTATGACGGAAACCTATCAAACGAGGTTACGCAGAGAAAAGTTTGATGTTTGATATCCGCTGGTTAAAGATGGATCAAGGTTCCAAAAGGACATTATAGATGTTTTTTGTTTTAGTTTCAGCTTCTTGTCCCCTTTAACTTCCAACACTTACGCTCATAAATCTTACAACAACAACTTGCATTTACACAGCGCCTTCACACGAGACAGAGTCTCGGAATGCATGTCTTACTGCTTCTTGCAAAATCTAATTGTTTGACAACAGAGATTGACACACCGGATAAATGGCATCTGGAAATTCTGATATCTCGATGGGAGGTGAGGAATGACTTTTTACCGTGTGGAATTCAAATGGAAACTGCTGTTTTCATTTTTATTTAGAAAAAAAAGTCATTGACACAGACACACACCCATTATGAACTCTTTAATCCATCCCCAGAGATGACAATTTTTATGAAACTTTTTGTTTTATAGATTCAGACATTTCCTCATTGCCCTGTAGGATAAGTTTTCAAAGACTCCACCTCTCAGCTGGTGGATAAATCACGACTGACGAACGCATTTTGTCCGTTCATAAACTCTGTTCGGGTCGCGAAAGGGAGGGAAATGAAGACCGCAGTGCATAGGTGCCAGCTGTTAGTCGGTTAGTCGAGGAATATAGTAATTGAATGGCATCATGAAAGAAGTCCATAATAAAAAAAAATTGGGACAAAAGGCCAAGGGAGGAGATGTGCCAACTCGGGTGAAAATATAGATTGATGAGTATCTAAACAACTAGCTGTATTGATGACCCACTTAACGATGTGAAGCCTGTGAAGCACTTTGAGATATCTTCCCTATGCGAAAGGCCTTAGATAAAATGGAAGGATTATTATTTGCTGTAACATTACGCAACTGGGAAGAATACCAAACCGGATATAAAATTGGTTCAAAGTCTGCTAAACACTTGCGGTATAATCAGAAGATCTTGGTGCATCCTGAAGTATTGTTCTGGGTTTATTTTTCAGCCGCATTTAAAATGTTATATACCTCTATAAGCTGCCTTCTGAGATGCCCCTTTTCAAGATTGAAGTGGTCCGCCCTGTCTAATCGTTCCTCATTCCTCTAACAATGGGAATCCTCCTCATCGCTCTCTGTACTGTCTCTAAGGCCATTGCAATTCAGTTATGTTGCTGCAACCAGAAGTGTAGACAGTGATATGTGGCCAATCCATGGAAGGCATTCAAAGGCACTTACACTGGTATAAAAGCTGGACACATTTTGTAAATACAATCTGGCAATTTTTTATTGTTTCTCCAGATTTATTCATTTGAAGTTATTCATTCAAATTATTTGAAGTTATTCGAGTTGTGTGTTATTTTATGCTGTACTTTTCTCAAGATGTATTTATACTTTCAAGGTTTGTGGGGGCTGGGGGGGTGGTTAAGCGTTTTTGCTCTGATTACAACAACCTTTCATTTGACAGAATCCATTAATTCAAGTATAATTTCTCAAAAGGCAAATATTTCAAGTATGCATAGAGGGAAAATGCAAAAGATAAAACACGGACGACTATTAGATCTGGAAAGTCCAGAAATCCCTGAGGACCTCCTGGTTTGTGTTTTTAACATGCATCTGCTAAATGTAGGATAGCAATCTTTTGATCTTCGAATTAAATGGAAAAACTCTGGGACCTTCCAAACCTTTTCGCTTCCCTTTTCTTTTGTTGATTTTGCAGCTATTTTTCTGCTGATCAACTTGAAATATCAGATTGTTCTTGTTACTCACACCTTAAAAATCTTTGAGTCATGAGTCACAAGATGTTTGAAGTTGAACAATTTGAAAGTCTCGCCACGGTTTTACATTCAGAATCAACATCAAGCTCTCCAGGAAAAGGCACAGCAAGGGTACAGCACAGGGTGAACAGCACCCTCTGCTTTACCTGAATGATGTACATTCCTGCCCCACCGCACCAGTGTGATATTTACATTTCCCGTATCTTTTACAGCAGAGCCCTGTTAGCTTAGTGATTAGAGCATTCACCTTACAGGCGAGAGTCCCTCGATTCGATTAAAAGAGGGTTCGATTAAATTAATAATAATAATAATTTGGTCACTTCAATCCACGACTGTTGTGGGACGCTGCTGTGCGCAATTGGCTGCCGCGTTTCGCCCACAAAAATATACAGTCAATTCACTTTACAGTATATTCTGTGAAGCGCTTTGAGACGCCTTGACGACGTGATAAGGCGCTGCATCAAATGGAAGGATTATTAGTATTATACTCTTAAGCTTGGCAAACGGGTTTCTGTTTCTGTATGTGGCTGACCAAACAAAAAAGATACTAGAAAGCTAGAAGGTCTTAGAAGAATTTCACCCACAAAATATACACAGTCAATTCACATTACAGTATCCTGCGAAGCGCTTTGGGACGTGTCAAAGACGTGATAAGCTGTATCAAATGCAAGGATTATTATTATTATTATTATTATCATTAGAGGTTTTTCAGATGATCCTAGCTCTTCAGTCCATCCCCCAGTATGGGGTGTGGTTCTTTCTGCAGCAGATGGTAGCTGTGCAGACTCGTTTGTTGCATCTGTTGATTCAGTATTCTGACAAGATACTGACATGATTTCACAATTGGCTAAAAGAAGGGAATTATACAGAAATTCTAAAACAGAATCTAAAAAGGACAAAGTGAGTGAGTTGCGATTGCATAGCCTTCCATTGGAATTCCACCCTCATTCCCTTCGTCTTGCTCCCTCCCTTGCCTCCTTGAGGCACATTTCAAGACCCTCCTCTTCGACTGTGCCTTCAGCCACCCCCCTACCCTCCCTGTCCGCCACCCTCCGTAACATGCCCCCACCCTCCACCCCCCCACTCCCCCCGCGCCTTGGGATGTCCTCTCAACATGAAAGCCACTATACAAATGTAATTTTGTTTTTGTATTGTATCAAAAAACAATTCATATGAATGAAGGTAGAAAACGATGTTGAATTTCCAACACATTTAGTTTTGTTTCCATATTGTGCTAACATTTTAACAGGGTATATGCATCTGTTCAAAGTAGCAACATATGAGTGCCCTGAAATGGTTCGATGTGTAGAGTGATAGGATACGGATTTGACTCTGCATTACCCCCAGGCCCAGCGGAGTACAATGAGCCTGATCCCCAGTGTTAAAGGGATGAGCTGCGAGGAACGAATAGATAAAATTTGTCTCGAACAAATCAGAAGTCACAATTAACACCATAAATATCACACATGAAACCTCAACACCTAGATTTCCTACAAAAGGAGTATGTGAGCTGGTACTTGCCTTATGAGATCCTCACACTCAGCTCCTGTTAACCTGGCAAGCCAAAGTCTTGCAAGGGAAAGCTTGCCGGACATTGTTCTCAATGGCAAGCTATGGGGTTTTAGGTAGTTAGACTCCAGCAGTTCCCCCAAACTATTGACAGGTTTAGGAATGAACCCCCACATCCTCCTGACTTCATCACCATGATTTGACCCAATGTCTGTCTGCAAAACATCTTGCCACCATCTTGGATTCCCACCTAACAATGCAAGGCCTACAGCACATAATCCCATGGGTAACGTGAGTATTGTTAGTAACAATGCACTCACATCCATTTATAACTGCCTTAGATTGTTTTTCTTACTAATCCCAATCTCGTCTGTCTGAAATCTTGCTCTACATTATACTCATAAGAACATAAGAACATAAGAAATACTAGACAAAAAAAGACCAAGGTCCATGTAGTTTGCCTTCCACCTTCCTGGCGGTCGCATGCACATATGTCCCGAACTCCCTATGTGCTATATCCCAAAATGTTATTTCCTAAAAAAAAACACAATAATCTGTGTTTGAAAGAATCAACATTTCCTGCTTCAACTGTCTCCCTCGGGATCCTGTTCCACAGGTTCACTGTTCACTCACTGAAATAGTGTTTGCATGGATTCATTCAGAATTCCCCCCTTCAATCGCAGGCCGTGCCTTACTATTCTGGACAAGTTGGAACAGCTGTCATGATCTATATTGTTTTACCCCTTTAGAATCTTAAAGACAATAATCATATCATCTCTCAATCTTCTCTTTTCAAGTGTGAACATGCCCAATTTACTTAGTTGCTCGTCATAGTGTAGTCTCCTCCATTCCCTCAATCGTTTTGGTTGCTCTCCTATGTAACTTCTCGATTTTTCAAAATATCCTTTTTGTACTGCGGCGACCGGAACTGTATACAATACCTCTGCCTGTGGTCTCACCAATTATTTATACAGTGGCGGGATTACCTCACTATTTCGGCTGCGGTTGATCTTTGATTCATCCCAACATCTAGTTTGCTTTATTCACTGCCACAGAACATTGTTAGGAGAGCTTTAATTTATTGTCAATCAGGATTCAGACATATCATTTTCCATACATATTATTTTCCTTCTGTTCATCTAATAGTCTCTTCCAGAATTTTTTGTCCCTATGTGAAGTACTTTACATTTCTCCACATTGAATTTCATCTGCCACCGAGTTGCCCAATTCCCAAGTATGTTCAATTCCTCCTGTAACCTATCTTGTTCAGCTTTGCAATCTGCCACCTTCCATGAGCTTGTTGTCATCTGCAAACTTAGCCATTGTGCTTGCAAATCCTAGTTCTAGTAGGTGGGGAGCAGATTTGCTAAACAAGTTGTGTTAGTACTCCTTGGAAAAGCACACCTCAATAATCTCTTAGTCACCTTCAATAACTACCCACAGTCACCCAATAGAAAAGGCCAATTACTTACACTGTCGGCAATTGTTAACTCATGATACTAAGGTGATGTGTCAGATTCCATAAATTAATGGTTTCAGGATTTACCAACCAAGACTGTGTCAGCTACCCAATTAACGTTGTGTTCTTTTCATGTCATAAAACCACAAGATTAGTTTGGATAAAGAAGGCCCTTTGGCCCATCTGATCTCATCCCTCTAGAGCCCAATTTGGTCTCTTGCACGCTATGCATTTATCTTCCCCATGTTTCCTGATGAATTCCCCGCACACGTACATATATGCGAATGCACAATAAAGTGTAGAAACAAGCTATTAAGATATTTTGATCCAAATTGTGCATTTATATTCTATTCCTTCTCTTAGGGTTTTCCTTGTTAAACCTAGTGATATTTTGCTGACTTTCTAATGGGCTAGACTGCCTTGGCTCTACTTTCCTTTCTTCCTCTGATTTTCACTCAGTTCCCTTTCTTTGAGCTTGTTTTCTGCTGCTTTTATTTTCAAATGTCCACTTGGAGAAAAACATGTTTTGTCATGATTTTAAAAGTCCACCATACCGTGTTTTGTAGATTAGCACATTTAGGGAGCAATGCACTAACAATAATATTATAATAATTCCCTACATTTGATATAGCGCTTTATCATGTCATTGAGTCGTCTCAAAACGCTTCACAGGATATACTGCAAAGTGGTGTGATTCTAGATTAAAGAAGGAATCAACAATTTCTGGTTATTAGAATGATGATAAATTCATGTCAATAACGAAATATTCTAAGAACATAACTATACTTCATCACGGTAATGTTCTGCTTGCATAAACCTGCATTTATCAACAAACAGAGATGCTACTCGGGCATTAAAAACCTTAAATTGTGAGTCATCACCAGATGCTTTAAATGATGGAAATAAAGTATTCCATTCCTTGTTTCTCTGTTGTATTCCATGGGAAAACTTCTAACGCATAATGCTAATAATACTTGCATTTGATTAAGCTCCTTATCATGTCGTTGAGGCGTCTCAAAGCGCTTCACAGAATATACTGTAAAGTGGATTGACTGTATTCTGTGGGCGAAACACGGCAGCCAATTGCGCACAGCAGCGTCCCATACCTTTGCCTGTCCTGAGGATAATGGATCTCTCAGTTGGCAACTGGATTTTGTTTATTGGCTGCCTTTTGCAGTAAATGGTAGGGACGGACAAGCAACAAAATGGGATAAACGTCTCCTTTCTCCTGTTTGTAACATTCCTGAAATAAATCGTGAGAATCTCAAGCCAGTTTTCAGTAAGCAACACAAAACTGCTCAGAATGCAAACATCAATTAAAGCAAAATTGTCAACATTAGTCACAAAGATTACTGGTATGAGTCCTCCAGCTTAGTGGTTAGAGCAATCACCTCACAAGCGAGAGGATCTGGGTTTGATTCCCGGGCAGAGCAAAATGTTTTTTTACTCCACGCACACACCTCTGCTTACCCAGATGTACGTAGGAACCCGGTTGTTAGTCAATTGATGGATCATTTTACGGGAATAATAATCCCTCCAAAAATATATAAATAAATAAAAATAATAATAATGTGGTCACTCAATCTACTTTGTGGGATACTGCTGTGCGCAATTGGCTGCCGCGTTTTTCCCACAAAATTAATAGTCAATTCACTTTACACTATGTTTTGTGAAGCGCTTTGAGACGTCTGGAAGATGTGATAAGACGCGATATCAAATGCAAGGATTACTATATTATATTACATCTGGGGAAAAAAGAGCAGAGACTCAGAAAAGTTAAGAGAACATTAATAAAAAAAAGTCTCGGCTAAGATTAATGAAACTTTCACATTTCAATTATTCGCCAACACAGTCACTGGACTAAATCTGGAAAACGCCTCAAGCGAGACGCCTGCTCTTTACCTGCTCAGCATTAAGGTGTTAACACAAATTCATCACAAAAAATCCACGCCTTTGCAGTTATAGCTTGTCAATTGCTTTATTTGACTCCTGTATGACCTTCAGTCCAGAGGAGTTCTGTGGCATATTGGTTAGAAAACTCACCTTGCACGCAAGTCGATTACCAGGAAGGGCAAAACCTTAGGCAAATTTCCTTATTCCACACGCCTCTGTTTAATCAGCAGTAACTAGTTGATTGGCAGAGGGCTTTCCGGGGCTAATACTCCCTTCAAAATAAATAAATAACAACTTACTGTTTGTGGGACACCGCTGTGCGCAATTGGCTGCGCGATTCAACCGCAAAATATACAGTCAATTCGCGTTACAGCATGTTCTGTGAAGCGCTTTGAGACGTGATAAAAAAGCAAGGATCATTATGACTAATTCTGTAACATCTGCTTTGGAATCTTATGTTATCTTGATTTTGTGTTTTATATTAAGTTTATTCATATTTACACTATGAATTTATTAAGTCACATGATTCATTCAGCACATGTTACTGGGGAAATGGGTGGCACTATATGTTAAGACAACAATTGTTACTTCCTAAGATTTAGGTCCTACCTGAGATGAGTATTAAGTTAAGAAGTACAGGCGTCAAGCAATAGACTTGTCAAACTAATGTGGTCAGGGGTCATCTTCTAAAATTTGGGACAGTGTAAGAGGGAACTTTATTCTGGAAATAATTCTTGCTATCACTGCCCTGGGAAGACTTGTTGCTGGATGCAAAAAGGGCAGAAAAATATTCCTTAATAATAATTCTTGCATTTGATACAGCGCCTTATCACGTCTTCGAGACGTCTCAAAGCGCATCACTGTAAAGTGAATTGACTGCATATTTTGTGGAGGAAATGCGGGAGCCAATTGCGCACAGCAGTGTTCACAAACAGTCGTGGATTCTTCAACATTGGCATCCATCAGCTAAGTAACTAAGAAAAAAATTCAACAAATAAAATGAACTGTCAAATGCAAATTTTAAATAAAAGGAAGGAAAGGTCTTTTTTGTGCTTAATTAGAAAAAAGTAATAAAATAAACGGCACATATTAAAGTTCTGGTAAACGATTGCCTAAGTCAATCACTTTCGATAACTACTTTTGCAACAGAAAATGATAATAAAATAATAATAATCTTTGCATTTGATCTCGGGGGCTTCACATTGGGAGGACGTCTCAAAGCGCTTCACAGGCTACACTGTAAAGTATGACTGCATGTTTTCAAGGTGAAATAAGATTATTTTCACTGACGGTCTAATCTGGCATTCCCGGATGGAAAATTAATGGCCAACACATTGCCATAAAAGGATCTCAGTCCTGACTTTGCAACCATAAAAGAATAAAATGCACTCTTAGCCCTCAGTCAATCAATTCATTTCAATGACAACCCCCACAGACAGCAAGGTTAATCTTAATGCAAATTCACTGCAAACATAATTTGCATCAGAAATACACTAAATGAATCATTTGTGAGGAACCCTGCTTACTGTTGTGCAAGCTGTGGGTTGTGTCGTTATTGTAAATAGAAAGGTAGGACTTGTGATTCTATAGTGTCTCATTACTTGTGCACATTTCAAAGTGTCTGTGGCATCTCCTTACTCTGGCCATCTTCAGCCTTCAACTCTTTCTGCATATATACAGTAGGAGAAACACACAACCTCTATTTCAATGCTAAAGCTTGTTCGTGGAGTCCTGTAGCTCAGTGGTTAGAGACACCTGGGTTCAATTCCAGGCAGAGGGTGAAACCTTGGGCATGTTTCCTTACTCCACACACCTAATAATAATCCCTCCAAAACAAAACAATAATTAATTGGTCATTTTCAATCCATGACTGTTTGTGGGACACTGCTGTGTGCAATTGGCTGCCGCGTTCACCCACAAATATACAGTCAATTCACTTTACAGTCTATTCTGTGAAGCGCTTTGAGACATTTAGAAGACATGAAAAACGCTATATCAAATGCAAGAATTATTATTATTATGTCGATTTGACCAAGATTTTCGAAGCAATGTTGTTTTTTTTAATGATGTTAGGGCTTGCAGATGAGGAACAGTGACTTGGAAGGCTGTCGGCACCTTTTGTGCTCAAACATGAGTCACCAGCTTGAGAACAAGATGGATAAAAGACACATTAAAGGGCAACATGTTAAAGGTTTTGGGGATCAGCAGTAAATTTACCTCAAGCTCTTGTGTTTATAATAATAATTTTGTTAAGTAAGGGTTTCAAGGGATATGAGGCAAAGGTGGGTTATTAGAGTTGAGGTGTACATGAGCCATGATCTAATAGAAAGGCAGAACAGGCTCGAGGGGCTGAAGGGCCTACTCCTGTTCCTATGTATAGAATTTATTGATGAACTGTTTCGTACTAATCTTATTTTTCAATTCATTATTGGTTTTCTGATTTTTACTAGCGAAGAACACACGCGCCAAAAAAAACCTGGAACAAAAATTGAACAACTTTAGTAGTTAAAGAAAGAGACACAGTTTGGATATGAATTCTTTCAAGGTCACGTTGCGATCTTTTAATGAAACGTGATGCTTATAATTATTTCTAGAAAACCTGGATCACAGTGAAACTGTGAATTCAGCTGCCAAGGCAAACTAAGAATTGTTGCTGAACTAGTTTGGGAAAATGTCAGCAATTATCTCCAGACAATCTTTCATTCTTTTACCTTTAATTACCACTCCCAAAGCGGACAGGTAAATGTTCACATTCACATTAGAGGACAAATAAGGAAAAGGGAGAATTACATTTATTTTGACTCTATAGTAAAATGAGGGAAGAATAATCATCTGGAAATGACCAGGCGATTGCTTTTCCACGATTAATATGTTTGAGTCGTGGCATTTGCAAAGCATATTCATTTAGCAATGTGTTCATTTTTTTTAAGTCTCGGATCAATCCAACATAATTAACTTAATCCCTTCACATTGTCAGGTGGGATCTTGCTCAGTCATGGAGTCCTGGCTATTGAGTTGTTTTTGAATACTGCTTGATATATTTTAATTGCTGTAATTATCTTAACATCTTTCGATACCGTTTTCAACATTGATTCTTTCATGTGCAAATATTTGCATAATTGGATCTGAAATTGCACAGAATTTACAGGGTGAACTGACACTGAATATACCCATACCCAAACATACACTGACTCAGGAACCGGCACACACTAGAAATGTAACACACAATTCACACATATAAACATCGTTAGCAGCAAAACCAGTGCTAAAATCCCCATCGTGAATCCCAAAAGCTCACGTGTGATAACACATGCTCAGTTATATGCCACAGTGGAGTCCTGTAGCTCAGTGGTTAGAGCCCTCGCCTCACAAGCGAGACAACCTGGGTTTGATTTCTGGGCGGGGCAAAGCTTTGGGCAAGTTTCCTTACTCCGCGCCTCTGTTTATCTTGCAGTAAGTAGGAACCTGGTTGTTAGTTGATTGGCAGATTGCTTTTCTGGGGGGTAATAATCCCTCAAATTTGGTCACTCAAACCGCGACTGTTTGTGGGACGCTGCTGTGCGCAATTGGCTGCTGCGTTTCTAAAATATACAGTTAATTCACTTTACAGTATATTCTGTGAAGCGCTTTGAGACGTCTCGAAGACGTGATAAGGCACTATATCAAATGCAGGGATTATTATTATTATTATTAGGCAACACTCAAAATGAGTTAAAGGAACTGCCATTGGGCAATTGATCTCAATACTCATACATACATACTCACGGGGTATGTATGACCGTTTGACCTTATCGTTAACCTTATTGTGCTTTTCTTAGTAAAATGGGTAGCCAGAAAGCAGTGTGCGTGAGTGTTTTTTGATCGGTGTGTGTGCTGTATTTCCTCGGTTACTGCATAATGATTAGCTGCTAAAACGCTGTGTAACACAGGTGAAAGCGCCTGATTTCAGCACCATGGAAACCCCAGCAATATTGTTTGAAGAGGGGAGCTGTCAATTGCGGTCATCTCAAACAATCAGAATAACCGGTCCAGGCCAGCAGATGAAGAATACAATAATAATAATACTTGTATTTGATACAGCGCCTTATCAGGTCTTCTCGATGTCTCAAAGCGCTTCACACAATATATTGTAAAGTGAATTGGCTCTACAATCGACTAACAACCGGGCTCCTACTTATTCCTCAGTAAACAAAGGCATGTGGAGTAAGAAAGATGGACCCTCTCGCTTGTGAGGCAGTTAGCGCACTGGTCTTGCAAATCTGGGTTCGATTCCCGGGCAGGGCGAAACCTTGGGGGAAGTTTCCTTACTCCATGCGCTTCTATTTACCCAGCAGTAAATAGGAACTCGGTTGTTAGTCGATTGGCGGATCGCTTTTTCGGGGATAATAATTCCTTGATAAAAATAATAATAATTTGGTCACTCAGTCCATGACTGTGTGTGGGACGCTGTGGTGCGCAATTGGCTGCCATGTTTCTCCCACAAAATATAAAGTCACTACACTTTACAGTATATTCTGTGAAGCGCCTTGAGACGTGGTAAAGCGCTGTATCAAATGCAAAGATTATTATTATTATTACACTATAGGATTCCATACATGTTGAATATACATGCAAACAAATATGTGAAGTACATTTACCTGTATTGTGTGAGTGTATGTAAGACATTTTCTTCTAAAAATTATGCATGCGGCTAAAATGGGGTCACTGTAGTCATACCTGTGTCCAGTCTTTTGGACAACACTGATATAAAGAATATTCTAGGTTCAGTTGATAATAAGTTGGCTGATCACAACCAAGTGGAAGTTGGCACAAGGGGTTCAACAATTTGCCTTCGGGCCTTAGGTTAGGGAGGGAAACGTCAGCTCCTGATCCTGATCACTATCTTGTAGCCCTGCACTGGAGTAGCCCTCTCGTGCTCACTGCCAAGTCTCATACTGAAGAACAGATGTCAGTTTGGCAGTGTTAGCAATGGCCTTGTTCCTTTAACATACAATTGTCAATTCAAGCCCCACATCACAACCAGGGTGACTCACCAACAACAACAACACATTGCAGTTATATAGCGCCTTTCACATCAAGAGGATGTCCCAAAGCGCTGGACAATGAGGAGTTTGAGGCCGAGCTATGGGTCAGGATCAGAGGATGGTGGAGGGCAAGTGGGGATGGAAGAAGGAAGATGACCGAAAGCAGGGTCGAAAAGGGAAGGTTTTGCGACAGGCCTTGAAAGAGGCGAGGGAGTGGCCGAGGTGGAGGGGCTCCAGGATGGAGCTCCAGAGGGCGGGGGCAGAGAGGCTGACTAACTTCTGCTGTTGCCTATATTACAGTGGCTGCACCTCAGCATAAAGAGCTTTGAGGCATTGATTAAAAGTATGTATTATATATTGTCATCAAGGTCACTAGGACAGGGGTAATGGAGCAACTTACATTTGTGGAACTGAACCTCATAACTGTAGAGTGGAAACTGGTCAACCAGCCTTCAGGTAAGGAAGAGGAGAGGAGAAATGTTTGTAGATAACATTTGAAAAGATAAGAAAAGTAAGTTTTAATGTTTCTCTATTGTGAGTGTTGGGCTGCACTGAATCTGTCGTTCAATAGCCTCTTTGACCGATAAACTCAACAGATGTTGCAATTGGACATTGTTCATGCTGTTGGGTGTAACTTTTGTAATAACACATTATTTTATGAATCAATAAATTATATAATATTAATATTAATCCTTGCATTTAATATAGCGCCTTAGCACGTCATCGAGACATCTCAAAGCGCTTCACAGAATATACTGATTATTTTGTGGGCGAAACACGGCAGCCAATGCACACAGCAGTGTCCCACAAACAGTTGTGGAGTGAGTGACAAGATATATATTTTTTTAAGGGATTTTTATCCCCATGAAAGTGATCCGCCAATTGACTAACAACCGGGTTCCTACTTACTGCTACGAGGTAAACAGAGGCATTTGGAGTAAGTACTTGGAGCACATGTAATTGTCACCTTCACAAATATCACCCCCCCCCCCCCACCGCCCTACATTTTTTTCCAAGGCCCGCACTTTTGTATCAATCTCAGGCTTCATTTGGCTCAACAGCATGACACCCCCAATCAGAGAATATTGCACTATTTTTATCCTCTTCCTGACGTGACGCAGGCTCTATCAGTGTTGGATAATTCCCAGAAACAGTTTGCTGTTGACGAAACAAGTTTAAAAGCAGCAAAGTGTGCATTGGAGGAAACCTGTGTATAAATGCTCTTGTCGTTTTACATGACGTGCAAAGGCACGACCTGTGAACACTTTTTTTTTAAAAAACACATAAACTATCCTGCCGAAACAAAACAAAAGTGGGAGCCGCACTACATATAGAAATGAATAAGGTTGAAATGTTTTTGCCAGCAAATGGATTGCTTCAGTGGAAACTTCTTTTTCCATATAAACATACAATTTTTAGATCAGGGTCTGTGGGTAACAATAATAATGACTTCCTGTGTGGTTTGATATCAATGTCCCTGATATAGGTGGTACATCCTCTGCTGGAGTCTGTTTTCCATTGAATGATTGTTTGTGGCAATATTTATGAGTGCTTCCCCACAGTGAGGGAGAGCAGCAAAATCAAACTGCTTATACGTTCCTAGCTCAATTGATCGAAGCCCAGTAGTACGGCAATATAGAATTGTAGAATATTACCGCACCGAAAGAGGCCATTCGGCCCATCGTGCCTGTGCCATCTCTTTGGAAGAGCTACCCAATCAGTCCCACTCCCTCGCTCTTTCCCCCATATCCTTGCAAAGTTTTCCTTTTCCTTATCTAATTCCCTTTTGAAAAGTATTATTGAATATCAGTAGCTTTCTGCAATGGACTCCTCATCAATGAAAAAATAAAGGATTTTTTTATTAATAATAATGCTTGCATTTGTATAGCCTTATAGCACCTTATCATACCGTTGATGCATCTCAAAGCTCTTCACAAAATATATTGTTCAAGTGGATTGACTGTATATTTTATGGGCGAAACGCAGCAGCCAATTGCACACAGTAGTGTCCAACAAACAGTCATGGATTGAGTGACCAAATATATATCTATATATTTTTTGGAGGGATTATTACCCCCAGAAAGCGATATGCTGATCAACTAACAACCGATAATTAGATTCAGTTAAATAATTATATGTAAATCTGGTTTGGTTGCTCTTAATGGTAATTGGTATTTAGCACTTTGAGTTAATCACTGAGAATATTACTGCCTAAGATGATAATCACAAGGTAAATCAATAATTAACTGCTTCAAATATTTTTTGAGTGATATTAAGACTGACATGAATTAGTGTTTATTGCAATTGAAATCTTGTAATATTTTCTGCTGCAAGCCGATGAATTGACTCATAAAACTAATAGAATTCATGAACAGTGACCAGGCTACAGTCATAGAGGGCCTTTAGGATTTATAAGTAACTTCTGAATTTGTAAATTAGCTGGAGTGATTAAAGTATACTGTGCAGTATGCCTGAAAGGACAATAACAAAGAGAGCACATAGATGGAAATAGCAGTCTGTCCAACTATATGGATCATATACCTGGCACAAAGTAAGCTATCCACTACATGAAGGAAATAAATACCTAGAAAGTGAAAGTACAGAATAGAGAACCATCTTGCAGTACAGTCTCCACATTTGATTTTCAATGGTTTGGAGGATCAAGAACAAAATACTAACATCAAGAAAGAACCTCCCAGCGAACAAATATTCAACGTGAAAAATCAGAATAAAGTCATTCTAATATTATTGCTTGTACTGCAGCGAATTCTGAAAGGGATCTCTCTCACGCCACTATATCTACATCGGGTGAGCTTTTGGAAGGACACATTGGAACTCAAAATTGCCTTACCAATCCACCAAGCTAGCCAACAGAGGACTTGAAGGCAACAACTCAATGTGATAAAGCAAGTACCATGTTATTATCTGTCCTCTTGATATTCTCAGAACAGCATTGAGTGGAGGCCTGAGAATAAGTTACCCACCGCCATCATGGTTAAGGGAGGGTGTAGAGCAGAGAGGGTAGGAGAGTGGCTGAAGACACAGTCAAAGAGAAGGGTCTTGAGGTGCGCCTTGAAGGAGGCAATGTAAATGGACCTACAAAGCTGAGGTTCTCTGTGGCCTGGGTCTGATCCAGCCTTGCCAGTGTGTGCAGGTGTTAGTATTTACCCCGTGCTGTAAAGCCTTCCGAATGTAACCAGGAGGAGAAGCTTAGATTTGTATTAGTGTTCACTATTGTGATATATTTGTTAAATATTACTCAGTTCTATAATAATAATAATAAATAATCCTTGCAGCTGCTATAGTGCCTTATCATGTCGTTAAGACATCTCAAAGCGCTTCACAGAATACATTATAAAGTGTAGTGACTGTGTATTTTGTGGGCAAAATGTGGCAGCCAGTAAATAGAGGAGCGTGTAGGAAGTGGAAATAGAAGTCAACCAACTAAAGTGGAAGTAACATTATTGGGCCAGTGTGTTTACAGAGCACGACTCATGTGAAAATCTTGTAAAGTATTGTGTTTATTCCATGTTACTCAATATATTGCAAGATCCAAAAATATTACCAACATATCTCTCAATCTACGATTGTAACATTCCTTACTCACCGTTCTCAATTCCTTCATATCTGATACGGATCCACGCCCACTACTCCCGTTACAGTCTCTGCCATCGACTTGCTTTTACGTCCATCCAACTTTTCGGTTCCCCAGTTTGTGACACAGGAAGAGTGATTTGTGAAGGTAAAGGTCAGTGAGGCCCGACTGACCTCAAATAAGTTCAGATGTACAGCTTTTAGCTCATTATATTGCTGCAATTTCAAACCGTAATCAAATATATAAAATGTCAAAAACTCAGTGGATAAATTATAGGCGTGTACCGGGGGTGGCCTTGTTGGTTTTGGCTGAGATTTTAATGCTTATGCACGTCTTGGCTGGAAAGTTCTGAGCCTCACTGTCAGTAGGTGATCTCTAACCATGTATTAATCTACATATAATTACGCATTGTTAAATGCTTGTTCTTGCCCCGTTAGAATGAAGTGTTACTTAGAAATGCTTCTAAAGCCCAAGCCTCAGCTGTTCGGTTTGCCTAAGAATGTCTGTTGGCTTTGGCACTCGGCTCACAACCACACCTGCTACTAAAACAGGAAAAAACCCATCAACTTGGGCTCAGCAAGTAGGAGACAGCTATTGGCTTTAGTTTAACTGAACAGAGCAAACTATCAGCAAAATTAAATACATGTCAGGGCTCTCTTTTTTGCTCGTCGTTGTTTTTTAATAAAAGGAATGATCTTCTGCCTTTAACATAACCAAATTAGATGGGAAGAGATAGCAACAGTGAAGCTGATAACAATAGCGTGGATGTTGGCCAGAAAACAGGAAGATCAACTGTAAAGACAATAAATTTATTGCAATGGAACAACATTTACAGTAAAATTATCAATGATGAGGCTTCCTGTTATACCGAACAAAATTGTAATCTCAGTTTTCTGACTGCGATAATAACATCATAATAATAATCTTTGCATTTGATATAGTGCTTTATCACATTTTTGAGACATCTGAAAGCGTATCACAGAATATACTGCAAAGTGTAGTGACTATATTTGTGGGCAATATGCAACACCCAATTGTGCACAGCAGTATCCCACAAACAGTTGTGGATGGAGTCACCAAATTGTTATTCTTTTTTTGAAGGGATTATTACCTACCAGTAATCAAAATTGAATAAAAGTCCAATTGTAATGAAAAAATTATGAAGAAAAATGTAAACGTTAAAGGTTGTTGAGCAAAAAGCAAACACAAAACGCAGTGTGGCTGATGGAAGTCACTGACAAAACAGGGTCCAAGACATCGTGAATTTAGGATCCATTTAGCTTCCAGCTCTGTGTTTGAAGGCATCCTCATCTCTTAAACCAATGCTGTCATACTGAGACGTGATAGATTTCACCAGAGATGGTTATCACCACCGACCTGGGTAGGTTTTTTATCACCTGTTCAGCGGCAACAGTGTCCAAACCCGACAAGATAACCATGGTTTTGAATCAGGTGCACCTACCTCTGCTGCCAGGAAAAGCACATTCCGTTTTGCTGGTTTCATCTGGACTTTCCCCAAGGATCAGGAGAGCTCTGCGGCCAAAATAAAATATCGTGAGTTGCAAACTCAGAGAAAAAAAAATGCATCTAAATGCATGTGTTTGCACATGCAGAGTTTTCCTGCAGGTTACCGCCCTGTCAAGTAAACCAAACATTTTCCAGGTTCCAGCAGCTTCAGGCTACCTGACAACTGGTTCTCAAATTTTTTGAAAGCCAAATTCCATATGGTTCTTTCTGTTGACTAAGTGTTCCATGTGAGACATGGATTTGATAATCTCTAACCCAGTTCTATCTGGGTTTGACTGCCCCCAGGCAACACAACACACAACACAACAAAAGACTGCCCCAAATTTGGACAAGACACACAGTGAAACCAGAGGATGGTTTATCTTGGAAGTGAAAAAAAATGTCACGCTGAAATTGAGACTAAAAGCACATTGTTGGGACAATGTAGAAGGAACTTTATTTGGCCTCTAATTACATTGTCCACCTGAGCCGACTAGTGTTTGATGCTGAAATGTCAAACAGTGTCCACCAATAAATCTTTTCTCTGACTAAGGGCTGTTTTCCAGTCATTCAGAAGATCAAAACATTTGCAAGTAAGTGTAGTATTTGGCCAAGTATAGTATTTGAGAACAGTGTAGAAATGTTTACAAATGTTAAACCGTTTCTGTCTATTTATTTCAACTATTCTATTTAAATACAAACCATTGTTGTTATTGTTCTCTGGCAGCTGGGAGAGGGAATATACATTAATTTGACCAGTAATAATTATCACTTCATATCCTTCAACCTTTCTCCTCAATAATTACTCAGATCTTTTGATGTTGCTCTGTTACGACGTGATAAGGCGCTATATCAAACTCAAGGATTCTTATTATATTTTTCGTTGTTGGGTGTTTTTTGAGAACTGGATATCGTATTGAATGAATGGTTACGGAGGCTGAAGGTGCATTCAGTGGAAGCAGAACAAGTTTCAATGCATTTCAGATGTGAAAAAAAAGAGGAAAAAATGTACATTTCAAACTTGTGCCAAGACATGAGCTGATCTAGGCGTTTCCCTTTGCACCCTTATAGTTTTACTGTTTTATGAGATACATTCAATTATACCTCTGGCTTGGATGAATTAATTGAAAAGAGATATGCTATGAGATGCATATCCTAGCTACAACCTATACACACTGTACAACATGATGGCTTGTGACGTTGGCTTCAACGTGTAAACTGTTATGTTACAGAGATAAAACCCTTGATGTTTGAAACTTTACACGCAGAAAAAAATAATCTCCCGATGCAGTTTGGTCCAATGATGAGTCATATGAACTATTTAACAACTAATGATTTCCTGGGACAGTAACAGAAAGGAGTCATGTGTCTTGGTACAGGTGACTAAATGCCCACCCAGCCTTGGCAAACCAAACTTGAAGGAGTCATGGGGGTGTGTGGGAAACCTTGGTAGTTTTTGTATGGTATGCTATTCAGCCCCCCTCACACATACACCCAATACATTTAGGTTTCATCCAGAAAAATGTACAGTCAATTCACTTTACAGTGTATTCTATGAAATGCTTTCAGATGTCTTGAAGACGTAATAAGGTGCTTTGGCAAATGCAAGGATTATTATTATTTTACATACATTTTACATACGATTGTTTGTGGGACATTGCTGTGCGCAATTGGCTGCCGCGTTCGCCCACAAATATACAGTCAATTCACTTTACAGTGTGTTCTGTGAAGCGTTTTGGGACGTCCTCCCGGCGTGAAAAGCGCTATATCAAATGCAAGGATTATTATTATTATTATACATACATACATACACACACACACACACACACATATATACATACAGCTAATGAATACTGAAAAGCGAATACAAAAGAAATAGCCTATTTTTAAAAATAAATAATAAGTAAAATGAACAGGTGAGTGTAGAATTCATTCCTAGCTTGTCTCGGGATTGAAGCATCGATTGTACAATATTCTCATTTGAAGGTTCATGTAAATGGAGATAAATTTTAATCTGTAATACCCACAGAGAAAACAGGTCTTGTATTAATGCGGCAACATTGTGAGATTAGATTAAAGGTTTCCCTGTGCTATTGCTTATTTTATTGCTGGGTCAGTCACTCTATGATAGGTTTCTTGGTAGCAGTTTTATGTTTACAAAAACAATTAAAAAGTCTCACCACATCATACGAAATCCTTCAGATATTTTGTGTGATTTGCTAAACTGCAATTGACGTTATCAGACTGACCTAAACTGCAAAGAGCCGCTTTAATGTGTTTGAAGGCAGCAGACTGATGGGTTTGATAGCCTGGCTTCTGGTTGTTGTTTGTGTACGTCTGTCTGCCTGGCAAACAAACATCTCACTAATTATTGCTTCATTTCCCTCACCACTTCCTTTTCATTAGACCAGTTACTGGGGACCAAGAAAGTGGGTTAATTACTTATAATTCTCATACCTGTTTTACAATCAGAACAAACAGGTCTTGTCATAATTGTCCCCAATGTGTTAATGTAAGAATACACCTGTCCCAATGTACTCATCTAAGAATATAATAAAATAATAATAATCCTTGCATTTGATATAGTGCCATATCACGTCTTTGAGATGTCTCAAAGCGCTTCTCAGAATATACTGTCAAGTAAATTGACTGTATTTTGTGGGTGAAAAATATATATATACTTTTCCCAGTGTGTTAGTCTAATATACCTAGATTATATCTGAAACAAATGACATAAACAGTTGATGTTTTTCTCTCCTATTCTATTCCCTTCCCTTTCTTGTATTTGTTTCTTTCCTTAAGGTTTTTTTTTCTAATCTATTTTCCAACATATTTCTCTTGGACCCTCTTCAAATAAATTGCCTTTTGTTTGCATCTAGTTTATTGCATCAATACTCTAGCCTCACAAACTGTTGTGGGTCGCCTTCTCGATTTACCGCAAAGAGATAAATCTAATTTATAATAATTAACGATTTTTCTTCCTATTGATAGAATCTTTGAAAAAGGAGGGATATGACCCACCAGAAAAACAGTTTGTGTTGGCTGGGTTTCCAGCGCACTGGGGCGGTGTGTGTGTTTGTGTGCATGAATGTGTATGTAGGTGTGTGGATATGTGTGTATGTATATACCTGTGTGTGTGTATATGTATATAGGTGTGTGTGTGTGTATGTGTGTGTGTGTGTGTGTGTGTATGTATGTGTGTGCGTGTGCTTTTCGTTTATAAGTGAAAGTTGAGGGCTGGTTTAATGCCAATCCCCCCCCCACACACACACACACACACTCTCTCTCTGTCACACACACACAAAAAGCAGCACAAATTCCATCAGGAAACTCGCAACCTTTCCATTTCCTTCTGGTCCCAAAGAGAAACAATGCACATTTCTGATTATGATTTGCGTAGTTGGGTTAAAAATAACAGTGGTATATAAAGAGAAGAGGAGGCAGGAACTCCAGGGCACAACAGAGCTTTGGCTCAACTGTACTGATCTCAGCTCTCGCTCTCTCTGTCTCAGAAATTAACTCCCAACCCAATGGGTTAGGCTATTTTTTTTCACACAGTGAAATGCTGCAATAAAATAATATATGGTTGTATACAACCGTAAAAGATCGTATCAAATAATACCCAGCCACGAGACAGTCATATATATATATATACATAAATAAATAAGAATGAAAAAAAGTTGCCTGCAATGTATTCAGGGGTTTGCTGTGTCCTTGCACAGCAATTGCATGTGTACCAACTCCCAGGAGGAGTGTTGGGACCCACAGACCGTGTTGACGAGCGCCTCTGCCCCACTTAACGTGTGTTTAAGACTTTCCTTTACCAAAGTTGCTTTTGTTAAGTGCACAAAGTAATAAAGATAACGAGTGCTGCAGTGTGGGGTTTGCAGCCCACGCCCTGATTGCATGTGCAATCTGTCGGGGAATTATCAGTTTGTTGGTACGCACATTGAAGCACTTGTCTGTCTGTCTGTCTGTCTCTGTTCTTCGTGTTAAACGGTATCCAGAACCGAATGCAAATTTCTGAACGTTGCGATGTATATTTTGATGGGGGCAAAGGTGGGTGGGGGGGGATTGGGAGGATTGTTTAAGACGGTATTGAAGGGACTGCAACTTTATTCGTATAACAAGAGCTGCTTTCATTGCATTGGATTGCAAGGTGTGCTTTGGCAGGAGGGCTTCAAGCTCTGTGCAAAACACATGTTCATTCCCATCTGTAACCTGACTGAATAAAACACAAATGGCCACAGAGTTTGTAGACACACACACACAGACACAGAGAGAGAGAGAGAAAAAGAGGAAATGGCAAAAATTCTCATTGTTAATTTGTTCTCAACCTGTTTAGTAGTCAAAGGACTGACGAGAGAGACACACACACAGAGAGAGACAGAGAGAGAGAGAGAGAGAACACACTTATCTGAACTATTTTATTTTGTCGTCTACATATAAAAAAAACTCTTGAGAGAGACAGCTCTGAGTGGTTTGCAAAGCGATCTGTGTGATTGTATTATATTGTATTGAATTGTATGTAACGCCGTTTGGTGCTTCGATTAAATAACTATTCTTTGTCCCTTTCCGATTTCGCTCCCAATCTGCGGGGTATTTCCTTACTAACCGGTTGGGAGAAGCCTGGACTCTAACCCCGAGCTCCTGCCCTGAGAGGGCTCTTTGGGTCTCACTTGAAGAACTGTCAAAGGGCAGAAAGGGGTGAATTACCACCAGTGCAGAGTCCATTCGATCTCTCCACCACCACAAGACTGAAGGCTGACCTGTCCTGTCCTGTCCTGTCCTGGGCAGCAGAGCAGTGGGTTAGCACTTTTGCTTTGCAATAATAGTCAGATTAACGAAATAAAAGCCTAATGTGTGTGTGTGGGGGTGGGGGGTGGGGGGGTGGGGGGGGGGGGGGTCACTGTTATGAATCAGTATGTCCACACGTTAAGCCACGATAAATATATTCTGTTTGATAGTTCGTTATTCTTTATGACTGAACCAGAGCTAAATTATTAAAGTGACCCCTAAGGCTGCTATCAACCTACACCCCCCCCCCCCCCCCCCCCCACACACACACACACCAAAAAAATACAGTTTGCAAATTCCTCAGTTACCCACATACTTCATTCAATCTGACTTCTATCAATATGTTAAGCTGCGGTGTACTTAGTACTTAGTGAGACAGGTGATATTATTTCCAGAATATTAAAATTGCTGTGTGTGTGTCCCCCCCCCCCCCCTCTCTCTCTCTCTCTCTCTCTGAGTTACTATCAAACATTAAGCTATGGTGCAGGAGCTAACATGTTGCTCAAACACTCAATCTTGTTTCATTGCCACAATATTGAAGGATTAATATTGAAGGGTGATGGGCACTGAGGAAGGAACCGAAAGCCCAGGTGGTGGATACCAGATCTGTAGAGAGTTTCCAAGAGAGACTGAGACATCCCTGGAATTAAAAGTATTGAGAGGCTTATGAGCTGGAGATGTGGACGAGATCTTTTGCGACCTGCAAAGGATATGCAGGTAGGTTCAGAGAGACACATAATCTACTGCTGACTGGAATTGTGACTGCAGTATATTCATTTCCACCTGTTAGGACCGAAGGGTATTTTACTGAATATCTTCAATTGGAAACGCTTTAATCTCTTCCAGCTCAGTGGGTGTCGGGTTTTACTGTGGGAAATGAATCCCAACGCATCTTCAAACTTTTTTTTTAAAAAAAGAAATAACATATTTTAAATGATGTAGAAATGCTGAAAGGGCCCTGGAAATCCCAAATCATTTTTTTTTAAAAAAAAGTGTATCGTCTGATAAACCTAAATTCCGTTTCAAGCCCCTGAATAGGTTTTCATTCGTAAATTAGAGATGAGGACCTCAAATATACTCCAATTAAAATAGACTCCAATTAAAATGTACTCCAATTAAAATATACTCCAATTAAAATGTACTCCAATTAAAATATACTCCAATTAAAATGTACTCCAGGCAAACGAAATCATGGCACTGGATTCCACCTTCTGAACACAGTTGGTTAAAAGTTTGCAAATCAAATGACTTTCCTAATAAATATACCTTTGGTTCAGAATTCCTAGTGGATGCAATCTGAATGTTTCTACATGGATTACAATACTGTGCACCGCAAATAAAACACCAACCTGCACTTTTGCTCCAATTGACATCATTTAAACCGCGTTTATTTATTGATACCAAACGTTTAAAAATGGTTGAGATTTATGGCTCTTAATAACTCCTTCAAAGAGTGTTTACCTTCGCGATTGTATCTGGTGGTGGGGGGGGGGGGGGGGGGGGAGTGTTAAAAATTAATAGACAACTTTATATTCAATACTTCTTTTGTTGCTTTGACCCACATGGGATTGACTGTGTTTACCTGAGAAGCTCTAAGAGGACAAATGCACATTCAATGAAAAAAAGACTAAAAAAAATGATTCCCTCAAAATGAACCCAAACCAAACGAACCCCCAAAAATCTGGGAAACTAACTGTTCGGAGGGTTGATGTGTCAGAGGGTGTGTGTGTGGGGGGGGGGGGGGGGGGGGGGAGGGGGAGATTCCTCTACACTTTTTTAAAACAAAACTAAAAAAAAGTTTAAAGCCACTTCAGTCAGTTTGGAAAATGCGCAGTTTTGGCTTCTGATGGTTTGTGTTTTACATGTTTGCAAAACTGAAATATGAGCTTGAAATTCCCCCCCAGTCTGACCCCCCCCCCTCCCAGAGCCTGAGCCTCTGCACACCCCCCCCCCCCCACCACAGCCTGAGCCTCTGCCCCCCCCCCCCCCCCCCCCCCCCCCCCCCCCCCCCCCACCCCACAGCCTGAGCCTCTGCACCCCCCCCCCCCCCCCCCACAGCCTGAGCCTCTGCCCCCCCCCACAGCCTGAGCCTCTGCCCCCCCCCCCCCCCCTCCCAAAGCCTGAGCCTCTGCCCCCCCCCCCCCACAGCCTGAGCCTCTGCCCCCCCCCACAGCCTGAGCCTCTGCCCCCCCCCCCCCACAGCCTGAGCCTCTGCCCCCCCCACAGCCTGAGCCTCTGCCCCCCCCCCCCCCCACAGCCTGAGCCTCTGCCCCCCCCCCCCCCCACAGCCTGAGCCTCTGCCCCCCCCCCCCCCCCACAGCCTGAGCCTCTGCTCCCCCCCCCCCCCCCCCCAGCCTGAGTCAGTGTGTATGGAGTCGGAGTGAATCCTCTTATTCCTGTTCTGATGACACGATCCCTCCAAACCGTTTCCACTGTAAACATTAAAATAACAATATAGCCTATAAGTCGGGATGGTTTGGGGAGAGCGCAGTCTCTGATCACTGGGGGACGATGTAAACCTCTCTCAGACTTTCTCTGATCACTGGGGGACGATGTAAACCTCTCTCAGACTCAATCTCGTCACATTTTTCTGCTCATTTCGACACTATCCCAAGAATATGTGTTCTCGGGAACATTATTAAAAGTGTCAGCAATTGTCGATCGATCACAGACTGAATTTTTCTTTAAAAAAATCTCCCAAATCAAATAACAACAACAACTTGCACTTACACAGCGCCCTCCACGCAGGATAGCGTCTCCGAGCGCTTAGCAGTGGGGGAGCCTGACTCCCAGCCCCGGGGGAGAGGGTTGGGGGGGATTGGGGGAGAGAGTTGGGGGGGATTGGGGGAGAGGGTTGGGGGGGGATTGGGGGAGAGGGTTGGATGGGGGGATTGGGGGAGAGGGTTGGGGGGGATTGGGGGAGAGAGTTGGGGGGGATTGGGGGAGAGGGTTCCAGGGTTTTATCACTTCGGGAATCAAGTCTTTTTATGACAAAAAAAGAATCGCTGAACATAAAATAATTGTCATTTTTGTTTCGTTTAAGTTTCTCTTTATTCACTTTCTTTCGTAACAACTGAACAATAATCGGTAGTCACCAAAGAAAGGAAATAAAAGAGAAACTAAACCGTTTGAGCGGAATGAGAAATGTACTTGAAATCCTTATAAACATTACAAAAAAACTCTTTATTGGAGCCATTTGATCTCAAAGAGTTCGTTTTCGAATCCCTCAATAAACATTTACACTAAAGTCTCTTTCCCCCTCACACAACTGGTGACATTTAACTCATCTGAGAAAGTCCCTGTTATACTGTTACACAAGTCATTTACGAAGCAGCATTAAGAGAGAGAGTGTTTGGTTTACACAATGTAAATTATATAATAATAATAATAATAATAATAATGTTGGATTTGATTAAAAACAGAAACAGAGGATTTTAGGAAATGTCACATTGGATGAAACCAAACTTTTGTCACCACTGTTTCGTACACAGATTTGTATTTCTTTCTAAAAAAAAAGACAGAATAAGAACTTCCTATTGATTTGTGTTTCAGAGTCCTGGGACATTAGGCGACTCAAACACCCGACTCACACCCAACATTGCGCCGAGTTCAGAGAGCCGGTGTTTGCACACACTGACACACTGACTCTCTGCTGACTGTCCCCGTGTGTAGTGACTGCACAGGACAGGGTCTCTGGTGCATGAAGGTATCTTCTGAACCAAATCATCTGTTTGCAACTAAGAGCGAATCTGGACTCCAACTGCCTTTGCTTTTGTGTGTGTTAGAGAGTGGCTTTTTTTTGCAGCCATCCTGGATATCTTAATAAGACTGGAGACACACACACACACACAGACACACACACAGACACACACACACAGACACACACACAGACACACACACACACACAGACACACACACACAGATACACACACACACAGACACACACAGACAGACACATAGACACACACACACAGATACACACACAGACACACAGACAGACACACACAGACACACACACACACACAGACACACACACAGACACACACACACACAGACACACACACACACAGATACACACAGACACAGACACACACACACAGACAGACACACACACACACAGACACACACAGACACACACACACAAACACAGACACACACACACACAGACACACACACAGACACACAGAGAGGGAGACAGACACACACACACAGACACAGACACACACACACACACACAGAGACAGACACAGAGACGCACACACACACACACACAGACAGACACACACACACACAGACACACACACACAAACACAGACACACACAGACACACACACAGACACACACAGACACACAGAGACACACAGACACGACGCAAATCTCAATCCACCAATTCTCCGCTTCCATTCCAAAGTTCCCTTTTTATAGCAAAACTAAATTTAGATCACATGTCAACTTTACTGGAACCTCACATTTCAGTAACATTAGCGACACCATTGGTCAAAATGGTAATGGTTTTGCCCCCCCTTCCCCTCCCCCTTCCCTCCCCCCTCTCTCCCCCTTCCCCCTCTCCCCCTCTCCACCAAACACCATCTAAGAAGCCAATGGCATCCTCTGCTCCTCCCAACTGGGGTTTGAACTGTTTTATATTCATGAACCTTACTCCTCACCCTGTAGAGGTGGGCAGGTCTTTGCATTTATTTTTCCGGTCCCGATGAATGTATTGGGTGATTCTATTGGGCGATGTGGAGGATAATGTAGTCACAACACTGGTTAATATTGATGAACTTCTCCCACCAATGAGATAGGGACCAGGGATTTAACAACGTCAGTGCCAAGAGTGAGAGGGACAGTCCTGGGCAGAGCACTCTGGCAGGAACTTTATCCCTTCACACTCACTCAGCTGTTCTCTTTACTCGTTGGGGATTAACAGAAAAGAAAAAAAAATACACCACAAGAAAGAAAGAGTTTGGGTTTTTTTCTTTACCAGAGAGAGAGAGAGAGGGAGAGAGACTTCCCTGGAGTGGAGAGGGAGGTATGGCTCTGACAGATACAATGCTTCCCTCCATCTCTACCTTTTCCAGTCACTCTTTAGAGCACAAACAAATCAACGTAAGTGTTTGAAACTTTGCCATTTACTTTGTTTTGGTGTTTATATGTATATATATATATATGTATCTGTATCTACAATAGTTACCTGCGCTTGTGCGTTGTTGCTGCATATACAAGGCGACAAAAAAGTCGTGCTTAATAATAATAATAATAATAATAATAATTACTTTACTTTTTTCATCATTTCTTTAAGATTAATCACACATCGTTAAGGGTGTCCCGACTTTTTGGTCACCGCGTGTGTAGGACAGACCGTGAGATGTGACTCCCACTGTATTGTTATGTTCTGCGTTGAAACGCTGTGTTTCTCTCCCCCTCTCTCCATCGTTTACCTTTTGCAAACGTGTGAACACATATGAGTTATGTAATAAAGTTAGAGGGAAGGGAAGCCTGAGTTTGCTACAGACTTCCTATTTACTGCCCTTTTAAAGCAAATCGTGGCAGTTTGGTTGGTTGGTTGGTTGGTTGGTTGGTGGTGGGTTCAACATCAAAGAACCTCACAAACCTCACCTGTCCCATTTCGTTGCTGAAAACTCTCAGTTTGACCTGTGCCAAGGTCTGCGGGCAAGAGCTTCAATTAATAGGGACAGCTCTGCAAACTTACCTTATCATTAGCAGATCTCTGCTCCTGCAGTTCGGCAGAGGTTCTGAAATCAGTCATTCCAGACCCAAAAAAAACCCCCACTGGGCGGTTTAAAAAGGGGAGTGATTGCTTATAAGAGTTATTGTAAGCGATTCCAATGGCAAATTGATTTGGGTTTTGCTGGTTGGATGCTTGGGTCTGAATTGGAATTGGGTTGAAGACGAGGATGGGTTCGTGTCTGTGGGATGAACAAGGAGAGATGTGCCAATCGCATCCCTACTCTTTGTTTGTTCATTGAAACACACTATATCAATATTAAATGATTTTTTTTTTCTTATGGGGTTTTACAAAAAAGAAGTCCCCCCCCAAAAAAAACCGGTTCAACAGGTTCGGCTCAGACTGGATGTTGTCCACAGAGGGAATCAAATAATGATAAAGGGATAGAGTGATGTCTTGTTAAAACACAATGTGCGTTAATCCTTTCATTGCTCTCTCTCTCTCTCTCTCTCTCTTTGGTTCTTGTTGCTCGTTGTTTGGGTTTGAAACAGAGGTGGAAAGTGGACGAATCGGTCTCCAAGTGTGGCTATGAGATCAGGCCGGTCAACCTCGCCGCCTTCAACTCCCTCGACAGTTCCTCCATCAAGAAAGAAGATGACGAACTCGGAAAATTCCTGGACCTGGATTTTATTCTGTCCAACTCGATGAACCCTGAGAATAATGGGGTGCATCACTCAACCTATCCCCTGCCTGAGACCCCAGAGAGCTGCAGTACAGTGTACGACAGTGACAGCTCCTATCCTGCCACCAATACCTTTGCCAATGGGAATTTCTCAGACAGCCCAAACCCCAGTCTAGTGGCTGAACTCCTCACCCAAGATCTGCCCAGCAGCTTCCAGGTGGGCTGTCAGGACTTTGACTCCAAGGGCACCGTGGAGAGGCGGGAATACACCGAGCTCAGGTCCCCAAACATGAACACTTCCATCCAGAGATCCCATCCCATCCCGGCTGACCCTCGGCATCACCTGGGACACAAGATCAAACAAGAGCCACAGAGTGGACAGTCCTGCATGTTGGCAGCACATTCGGATTGTATGGGGACAATCCTGGACCAAAAGGCACCCCCAATGCCAATCCACCATCACCCTCCTCACCCTCACCCTCTTCCTCACCCCCATCACCAACATCAGCACCATCACCAGCACCAGCAAGTCCACCATCATGGCTTTGGTCATCACAGGGCTCCCACTACCAGCGAGATGCTGGCCAAAGACTGCTACCCCCCAACTCATGACATGCATCGCCGCCAACAAGCCATGTCTGTCCCTCAACAGTACCAGATGCTCAACGGCTACCCTGTCCACTACCCTCACCAACCCCCAACCCAATTCCCAGGACACTATGTGTACAGAGACGCCTTGAAGGTCCAGCTGGGGATGCACAGACTCATGCCCACCCCTCCCACCTCGCCTCTCATGGACCTCTTTGCTCCTGTTGGAGTCCCAGATGATACCAAGCCCAAACGGGGGCGCAGGTCTTGGGCCAGGAAACGCACAGCCACTCACAACTGCGAATACCCGGGCTGCGGGAAAACATACACCAAGAGCTCACACCTCAAGGCTCACATGAGAACTCACACAGGTAAGACACCACCCAACCGAGATTCCCCAAAGCCCACACACCAAATTATCTCCTTTGCCCGTAGTTTTGGAGTTGGAGATATAATACCTTTTGGTTGTGAGCACTTTAATCCACACAAACCCTTTAACTACAGGGTATTACATCCCTCCACAGGGGCATTCCCAACTCGGGTGTTGCCTCTGTTCTGCATGGCATTACGGTAATAATAATAATAATAATAATCTTTGGTTTGATATAGCGTCTTATCGGGTCTTCTAGACGTCTCAAAGCGCTTCACGGAATATACCGTAGAGTGAATTGACTTTATATTTTATATTATTAATAAAATAAATACAAAGTTCAGACCAGCAACCCCTCCCACCGAAAAAAAAACTTGACAACTTTTTATTCACCGTAACCCGTAGTCTTGAAGAAATCAATTTTAAACATTTCAAGACAAGGTTGAATCCCACCAGAATAAAACAAGAATTAGAACTAGTTCCAAAACCAAGTGGGTTTATTTTGGCAAGTGAAATAATAATAAAATAATAATAACTATTTGCTTGAAACATGAATAAAATAACAATAATAATCTTTGCGTTTGATATTGCGCCTTACCATGGCTTTTAGACGTCTCAAAGCACTTCACAGAATATACTAAAGTACAGTGACTGTACATTTTGTGGGCGAAACGCGGCAGCTAATTGCGCTCAGCAGTGTCCCACAAACATTCTAGGATTGAGGGACAAAATTATTATTATTTTTAATATCAGCGGTGGCTTTAAAATCATCACCCAAATCATCATGTTTTATTCAGACGTGAAAAGGGGACAAATGAAAGGGTTTAAAAAGGACAGACGAGATCTCAGAGTAAAATAATCTTACTGTTGTCACTGCAGTGGCTGTTGAAAAGCTGTTAAAACGTTTCTTTTGTTTGTTTTTGGTTCAGTTTGAACCCAAATCACAACAGCTGTGTTACTTTTCAGTTTATTATTAATATTGAGAAGGTAAAATGTTATAATAGTAATAATAATCCTTGCATTTGATACAGCGCCTTATCACATCTTTTGAGATGTCTCAAAGCGCTTCACAGGATACACTGTAAAGTGTCGTGACTGTGCATTTTGTGGGCAAAATAGGGGATAGAGGGTGTGTGTGCGAGTGTGTGCGTTTGATAAAAAAAAAGTTTGCATTTTGCTTTCCAAGTCTAATCTTTGTGCGCGTGTGTGTCTCCTTTGCTCAGGTGAGAAACCTTACCATTGCAACTGGGAAGGTTGTGGTTGGAAATTTGCTCGATCGGATGAACTAACTCGCCACTATCGCAAACACACTGGTCACCGACCCTTCCAATGTCACCTGTGTGAGCGAGCTTTCTCCAGGTCCGACCACCTTGCCTTACACATGAAGAGGCACCTGTGAGAACAATACACACGGCCAAAACCAAGGGACGTTATATTTATGCAGATCAGATTATTTTAGAATAACTTTTTCCTCACTGGGTAATGACTAATTTATGTCGATAAGAGAACGTCAAAAAAAAAAGCAGCACTAAATTATTACTCAGTATTTTTTTAAAAAAAATGTCACCCCTGCCTGATGTTTTTTTTATTCCAAAGAAAAAAAAGGTGTTATAATTTTTACAATTGAAGCCTCGATAAGGGGGTGGGGAGGGGGGGGAGCAGGGAAACAAACAGGGCAGGACCCCGTGGTATGTATATATTCAGTGTGTACAGCCAAGATGTTTGAATTCAAATTGAATACTCATTCAGCATCAGAAAAACAGATAGTGCAGATGTATTAACGCATGCTTTAGACAGCCTAACACAATACACCTGTTTTGTGTAACTTTTTCTTTGAGGGGGGAAACAAGGGTTGATTCAAGCAGGCACTAAAATGTTTGATGGGGAAAAAAAGAATTAAACCCAGGTACTGTTGTAACTGCCTTGGATTGAAGTTATTGTTAAAACGTTTCTTTCTGTTTGTTTTCATCTGTTTAGTTGCAACCCAAAACACAACCAGCTCTGTGTTACTTTTAATATACTTGAAAAACCTTTCCAAAAGTAAATATAGCTATAAAAATATTTGTTTTTTTTATACATATATATATATAAATAAATAAAAAAAAGTTTCTCGTCGGCCTTACAGCTCACTACTGTGGATTTTTTTAAAAAAAATAATAAAAAAAAGTTTCCTCGCAGGGTGAGCCGGAGAGGCGACAAACTAAAGAACATTGTTCAAAGTGCAATATTTGTGTGTGTTTATTCTTTTGCTATTTGCATTATATGGTTGACAAAAAAATGACTGCTGTTGCCTTTGCTGGAGTGTTTAGTCTTTTTAGTGAAAGATTGAAGTGAAAGACCTAAGAACTCATTCGTTGTTAGGTGTCAACAAAATGTTGTGTGTATGTTTTTTTGATTTTATATATATATATATTATGAATAAACTGTGGGGTAAAAAAAAACTCTTACTTTTGTCGTGACTATTTCCTTTAATTGGGGAATATGATTCCTCTTGAGGGAAAGGAAAAGGTCGAATATGGCACTTAACCCACTAGATTTATTTTATTTGTGGCTAACACTTCCTCTGAAACTGAACCACGTCCCAATACACGGCCACCAGCTGCAACAGTTTGCCATTATTGCAACCAACTCGAATTTGGGGCAAGAAATTGGGATTTGGAATTCATTTCATTAAAACATTCAGCTTAACGTGTGGGTATATCACTGTATATGAAATGGGAGGAGGGGGGAATCAAATCAAAACTCATATTATTATTATTATATCTGTCTGTTTCCTTATTATTTCTATCTCTAACCACCTGATTCGATTCAACTCGTGAGAATCTCTGCCCAAACTAGGCTGAACGAGTGCGATCAGCTTTTAATGGGACGATAATTGATCCCAACCCAAAGGAGTGGAGTTGATTTAAACCCCCTGTTTGATCATGTCTCACCTCGTCCAACAAACAGCTCAAGAAACAAACAAACAAAGGTGAAGGTAACAAACTTCTGGGCTGGAGGTTCGGGTCAAGATCTAAATGGTAAATGATCTCTTCGTTTCCAAATTACCCGATGTTTATCCTTGTGTGTGTGTGTGTAAAAAAAAGGGGTGAATAAAGGCTCAGCCCCCCTTTTTTTAAAAAAAACTCACTATGTCGTTCTCAACGGCTAAACCTGTAGTTAAACCCCTTTTATTCCTGTCACTGACATCACTGACTTGTGCAGGTTTGAGATGCCTGAGGTTCATTACACAAACCTCACCCCAGAGCAAGTGATACAGGACCTGAAGGAGGGGAAACTGCCTCCAGTTTCTGGGACTCCTGTTTGAGGAGAGATAACGTTTCTTTTGGCCTCAGTGCAATGGTTCTGTGGGGGTGAGATTGTACCATCCCCGGCTCAGTCCAGTGACTCTCGAGTCCACAAAAACACACACACAAAACTCTCTTCAGCTCTGCATTGATTGCCTTTAAATATTGCAATCTCACACACGAAAACAAATCCTAAGGAAGTTGGCAATGGATATCAGGTAACAAGGAACTGCTTTCTAAGTTTATTTTTGGGGGGCGGGGGGGGGGGGGGTCATTGAATCAATCACCTGTTGTGGAGAGAGGTAATATTAATAATCCTTGCCTTTCATACTGTGCCTCATCATGTCTTCGAAATGTCTCAAAGCGCTTAGATAGAGGCACTTTGCTCCACAACTATATGTTACCTTAATAACAAATAAATAAAATTTTACTATTTGTGATCTTAATACATATTTAAATTTAACACAAATAATTGCAATTGGCTGCATTGTTTCGCCCACAAACTACTCAGTCACTCCACTTTGCAGTGTATCCTGTGAAGCGCTTTGAGAAGCCTCGACAACGTGATAAGGCGATATATTCAAATGCAAGGATTATTGTTATTTTAACCAACATTGAGAAAGTTAGGCACTGACATTCGGTTTGCCCAAGGATAAAAAAAAATCCATTACCTAGTGCTGATGTTTCTAACTTTTATAACCGCAAACAAATCATAAAGAGTAATGCAGCTATAACCAAGAGTAAATAAATAAATTAAAAAATAAATAAATAATTTCCAAGCTACAAAAAAAGTCCCAGTCTTCTCAGAAACATTGAGGTGATTGTTATAAACCTTTTGGCGCTTTGCTCCGACCACTTATGTTGTCAGCTGAACACCTTGATGCGATTGCCACACTGTGCTGACTCCCAACTCTTCATTATTCTCTACATAAACCACCTGAAGTCTTATGAAATTGCATGTAATCACTACCAGATATCTATTACTGTATTCTGTATTAATCATCCTGTGCACTCAATGAGATTGCCACCTTGTCATCTCTCACAGCTATTAAGTTTGAGACCCCCGGTCTGAAGGGCACTATATAAATATAAGTTGTTGTTGATGCTCAAGACTTCTCTCTGGTTGGCAACTCACAATCTGTCAAAGGGCAACTACATTGGGGGAGGTTCTGTCCTTTGGTGAGATGTTAGACTGAGGTCTCGTCTGCCTGTTCAGGTGGAAGTTAAAGATCCAATGGCACGACTTGAAAAGAGCTTTTCCAGTGTCCCGGCCAATAATACCCGGGATACAATCATTTCATTTCTGCTTGTTGTAGATTGGGGGCACAAATTGGGTTTGCTGTTCACCTACAAAATGCACCGGCTTTTGACGTGAAAGGCGCTGTATCAAATGCGAGGATTATTATAATTATTATTTTTTCTTTAAATTAAGAACAATGTTAAGTTGCAAAGACGTCAGAATGTAGCATTGTAAGAATCCTTTAAATTATGGGTATCGACTTATAAAAAGCATATAAGAATGCATTTTCCTATCGATGTTACGATGTGTCTGCTCACGTATCTGTTGGGCTTCTGATTGAGCTGCTATTTACAGAGTCTGACACTGAAATGTGACACATTTCCATCAGCACAGGGACAATTCTCCTCACTGTGAGTTGCTAAACTCAGTCAGGTTGTCAGTGAGAGGCGGTGACATCAAATAAAGATGAGCTCCTTCTCCATCCGTTGAGAAGGAGAACCATAGGGTGATCCACTCTGACACCATCTCCCAAGTCCTAGTTAGTCTTACACAGAAGTGTTAGCGAAAACCTGGGTGCACTTCAGAAATATGCTTGGTACAGGGAACTTAAAGTAAATTCACCCACAAAATACACAGTCACTACACTTTACAGTATATTCTGTGAAGCGCTTTGATAAGGAACAATAAGGCACTTTATCAAATGCAAGGGTTATTATAAATTTAGAAAAACTTTTGTGCTTTGGGACGTCCTCTCGACGTGAAAGGTGCGCTATAAATGTAATTTTGTTGTTTTTTTAAGGTTTAAAAAAACATATCGGTCAATCTATCAATATTTTCCCCCTTTTAGAAATTTAGATAACTGGATTTAAATGGTGCACCATAAACTTGTAAAGTAGATTTATCAAGTATGTATGTGTGGGGGGGACGGGGTGATCTGTGTTGTGTGCGATAATTTACTGTTTATTTCCCCAAATACAAGGGTCCTGTAGCTCAGTGGTTGGAGCACTTGTCTCGCAAGCGAGAGATCTGGGTTCAATTCCCAGCCGGGTGAAAAGTTTCCTTACTCCACATGCCTGATAATAATCCCTCACGATAATAATAATAATAATAATTTAGTCACTCAATCCACAAATGTTTGTGGGACGCTGCTGTGCGCAATTGGCTGCCGCGTTTCGCCCACAAATATACAGTCACTACATTTTACAGTACATTCTGTGAAGCACTTTGACACGTCTTGAAGACGTGATAAGGCGCTGTATTCAAATGCCAGGATTATTAGTACATTATTATAAATTTCTTTTAAAAAGAGCATCAACTGGAGTGAAGCAATTGATCCCAAGGTCTGCCGCCAGGTGGCGCTGCTGTGCCACAGTGCCTGAATACAGTGCTGTAGCGCCGTCTTGTGGCATTTATCATGAGCTGCAGCTCAGAGAGTCCAATAAAGGACCAGGAAATTAACTAATTAGATCGGATTAGAAATAAAACCAGAAAACGCAGGAAATGCACAGGTGAGCTCACACATATATAATAATAATTGTAATACTAACAATCCTTGTATTTGACGCAGCATCTTATCACATTTTTGAGACGTCTCAAAGTGCTTCACACAATATATTGTAAAGTAATAATAATCCTCGCATTTGATATAGCGCTTTTCACATCTTCTCAACGTCTCAAAGCGCTTCACAGAATATACTGTAAAGTGAAGTGACTGTATATATTTGGGTGAAACGCGGCAGCCAATTGCGCACAGCAGCGTCCCACAAACAGCCGTGGATTGTATATATGAGAAACATAAAGAGAAAAGTTATTTATGCAGTGAGAAATATACACAGAAGCTGCATCAGCAGCTGAAAGAGACAGAAGAGCCAAATCAACCACATCAAAATTATATTTATAGAGCACCTTTCACGTCGGGAGGACGTCCCAAAGCGATGTACAGTCAGGTGTTGGGGCCCAGGGGTGGGAGGGGGGTGGGGGAGTGGTGGGGGACTGGTGGTGTAGGGGTGAGGAAAGGCAGAGAGGTGGGAGGGAGACCAAAGGCACGATCGAACAGAAGGGTCTTGAGTCCGGCCTTGAAGGAGGCGAGGGAGGAAGTGAGGCGAAGGGACCGTGGGATGGAGTTCCAGAGTGTGGGGGCAGAGAGGCTGAAAGTCCGGCCACCGATGGTAGGGCGGGTCGGGCGGGAGACATGGAGCAGACCGGAGCCCGATGAACGGAGGGAGCGGGCGGGTTGGTAGGGAGTCAGCAGGTCAGAGAGGTAGGAGGGGGTGAGGCCATGGATGGCCTTAAAGGTGAGGACAAGGATCTTGAACTCGATCCTCTGGGGGATGGGGAGCCAGTGGAGTGGGCGAGGGTGGGAGTGATGGGGTCGGGCAAGAGTGGGAGTGATGGGGTCATGGAGCCTGTTGCGCGAGAGTACATGAGCTGCAGTTTTGGATGATCTATAGCTTGTGAAGGGAAGAGTTGGGAAGGCCGATGAGGAGGGAGTTTCCATAATCGATCCTTGAGGTGACGAATGTGTGGGTGAGGGTTTGGGCAGCCTGAGGGGTGAGGCAGTGGCGGAGTCTGGCAATATTGGGGAGGTGGTGGTAGGCAGTGCCGGTCATGGCGCGGATGTGGGGGAGAAAGGACAGTTCAGGATACCCAGGTTCCTGACTGGCTTAGTGAGGTTGAGTGCGTAGCTGTGGAGGCTGATGCTGCCGGTGCTTGAGGTGCGGAGGCGCTGGCGCGAGCCAATCAGGAGGTCCTCCGTTTTGCTGATGTTGATTTGGAGAAAGTTGTCCCTCGTCCAGGACTTGATGTCGGACAGGCAGTCGGTCAGGACACCAGTAGTCCTGGAGTTGAGGGTGGAGACAGAGAGACAGAGTTGGGTGTCATCCGCATAATGTGTGAAAATTTACCCCATGTCTGCGGATGATGTCACTAAGGGGGAGCATGTAGAGGGTGAAGAGGAGGGGACCGAGGACAGAGCCCTGAGGAACACCACACGAGACAGTGTGGGGGCTGGAGGAGAAGCCGTTTACCGCGACCAAGTGGAGGCGGTGTGAAAAGTAGGACCTGAACCAGTCAAGGACAGAACCTTGAAGGTTGAGGTGGGAGGAGAGGCGGTGGAGGAGGATTGAGTGGTCCACGGTGTAAAAGGCAGCAGAGAGGTCGAGGAGGACGAGGAGGCAGAGGGAGCCCTGGTCACACATGGTCAGCATGTTGTTTGTGACCTTGACCAGAGCAGTTTCCGTTTGGAGGGGTTCATGGAAGGAGTGAGAGGAGAGGAAATAGCGAAGCTGGGAGGCAACGGCTCTCAAGGACCTTGGATAGGAAGGGGAGATTTGAGATGGGCCGGTAGCTGGATAGCTGTCATGGGTCAAGGGAAGGTTTCTTCGGGGTCGGGGTGATAGTGGCTGTTTTGAAAGCAAATCGAAAGCACTCAGAATTTATCTCACTCGCCCAGACACCAACCCGCACCCCCACCCAGAAATCCTGTCCTCATGTAATACTTTAGTTCATTTTTTTAATCAGGAAGATGTTTGCTTCCTTTTTCCTCGCTCCACTGGCACCAGTTACATTTCACCACCTCATTATTCAGGATTGAGCCTTTACAGTGAGTGTTTGCAAGTTATTCGCTTGTATGTGTTTGGGGTGAGGGAGATCTCAGATAAAGCTGTTCATATCCTCACTCATTAAAGTCTCAAAGTCCACATATTTACATCTTCTGAGCATGGAGTGGGGGGAGGAAGAGATAATTACTGAAGCGGGAACCCTGGTTGATTTAACTCCCTTCTTAATCCAGGTTTCTGAGGCTAATTGTAATCTTCATTGTGCCATTGGGTTCTTAGGTTAGGTACCTCAGCACAGACGAGGGACCAGTCTGGCAATTTGCTGATCTGAATAGACTCACAACAGTCCTTAAGTTGATGTGGAGGCCTGATAGCTGAAAAATACTCACAGTACGGCTCCTGAATTTTGTATTGGGCTCCACTGGGACAGTGAAGGACAGAAAGGTCAGACTGAAGGTAGGAAGGGGTATTGATGAACCACAGGAAAGGCAGGACCAAGTTTGACCGAGAGGTGGAAAGGAATGCAGACAGGAGTGTGAGAGAAACAAAGCCACAGCTGATTTATCTGTTGTATTTTCAGGAAACAGAAGTCCTAGTGAAGAGCCCACTAACAGAAGGGTACTGGGACAAAAGTGCGTTGGCAGAAATGGCAAAAGACAATCTGGTGGATGAGTCGGTTGGTGGGGTATAAGATGAGGACAACGAGTTTCTTTGTTTCTGTGTGCGAGAGGGACATGGAGGAAAGGCCCAGGAAATGGGCAGATCTAAACAAAGGTCTTATCCATCAGCCTTCAGTGGTGGGACGTCTTGAGAAAGGTGCTGTACAAATGTAATCTGTTGTTGTTGTTATTCTTTGGGTGGTGGGTGGGGGAAGTAACTTGAGATGCATTGATACAGAAAGTGGAGTCAGATTACACACAGAGAGAGACAATGAATTAATTCTTGGTAATACTAAACAACCATACATAGAAACAGGAGGAGGCCATTCAGCCCCTCGAGCCTGTTCTGCCATTCCATTAGATCACGGCTGATCTGTACTCAGCTCCAATTTCCCACCCTTGCCCCACATCCCTTGGCACCCTGAACTATATCCATCCACCTCAGTCTTGAATTCACTTAATTATGCACACCTTGAGGTCATACATTGCTCTCATCTTTATTACCCTTTCACTCAGGTCACCTAGGCTTTGCAGAAGAAAAACTCCTTTAAAAATAAACTACCTTTTTTTTATTAAAATAAATAAATCATATTTATATATGCTGTACCTGGCAGTGAGATTAAAACACAAATTCAGGCCAGGAGTTCTGCTTCTGTTCATAAGAAATGCACAAAGGAAATATTGCCTTGTAGCTCGACGCCAGCTATTCATTATACTTTCTGATTCTGAGATCATTGCCTGACGAGGCTGAAAAATGAAACGCTCCAGCCAAGGCCATTTAGGCATAACAGAGCTGGGAGACGGAATCACAGGCTGCAGGTTATAAACTGGGGAAATCTACTTTACAGACGCAACATAATGCTACTTAAAGATGGGGATAAATTGATGCACCGGTTTTGAAGCTAAACTGAATGGATTTTTTAAAAAAAATGCTTCCTACTTATAAAATAGATTCACCCACAGCATACAGTCGATTCACTTTACAGTGTATCCTGTGAAGCGCTTTGAGACGTCTCGAAGACGTGATAAGGCGCTGTATCAAATTGCAAGGATTATTGTTATTATTATTATTATAAAATCTTTGTGCGCTGTTTAGGAAAAGGATATTCCTGCGCTGAACGATGAAACACATGTCTCCCACATGGTTTTGCAACGTAACATACCAACAGGAATTCCATTATAAATTGCTCGCTGTCAGTAACGTATACAAGGAACCTATGAGCATTTGCAATGGAAAAGAAAATGTCTTACATTAGAATTCTGTGAGGTGGATGAATGGTGGCCTTTCCTTGTTTTCCAATATTTCCTCATTGAAATTGACCTCAAATTCAAATTAATTGGCCATTCATCTGCTTGTGGGACATTATTGGTGCAAATCAGCTTCTGTATTTGACTCTATAACAGTCTTAATTTCTTAACAATTACATTGCAGTTTGGTCATTGTTTGTAGGACAATTGCTGTGTGCAAATTGGCTGCTGCATTTGCCTACAAATACACAGTCACTGCACTCCACTCCAATCCTGTGAAGCGCTTTGGGATGTCGGATACAGGTAATAAATCACTTTGTCAGATGCAAGGATTAATATTTGTTATATTTCATAAAACACTCTGAATTAAAGTTTACACCAACGATGCCTTACAAAGTCAATGTTTTATCATTCTGTTTGTTAAATCCTAAGAACTACAATCATTTAGTGATTTTTATGCCTTCTTATGACTTTGTTCCTCCGGGTCTCCTCCTCATCCCCCGAGTCCTCCGCTCCCCCTCGGCGGCTGTGCCTTCAGCCACTATGCCCTGAGGCTCTGGAACTCCCTTCCTCACTCCCGTCCCCTCGCTCCCTCCCTTCCTATTTTCAGGTCTCTGCTGAAGACCTTTCTCTTCAACCGCGCCTTTGGTCACCTTCCTCCCCTTCCCCCTGGTCCGGCCCCGGGATCCGTTACTGTGAAGCTCTGAGATGCCGTCCAGCGTGGGGGGCACTATATAAATCCAAGTTGTTGTTGTTGTTTATCCCCCATAATATCTCATAACGATTTGCATCTTGTGTGTCTGCACTAACCTCCTCCAGCCCATTGTTAATCACCTTATTCCTGATGAGACCTCACCCAGCGCCTCGGGACGTCCTCCCGAACCAAAAGGCGCGATACAAATGTGATATTGTATTGCGTCCCTTTGGAAAAAAACCTTGTGCTGATTTCCATTGCTGGACATTTCTGGTTCCCTTCCTTCTCGAAGGGAGACTGAATTCTCCATGTGTTGCTATACATTTCACCGCTCTCTCTTGATCTGGCCACACGACAGACTTGTATTATTATGAACCTTTGTTTAAAAAAANTGGATCACATCTTCAAAGCCTCTCTTAACTAACCGCAGTGCTTTCAACTCTCCCCCCGCCACAATTTTTGATTTTTTAAAAATGTAATTAGAAAGAGGCTCTTGCCTTAAAACAAAATTTCTATGAAGTTCTGGAAGGTTGACATTCTGCTCAAAATACAGATTTTTTTTTCGCCTCTTCAACTGTATTTCTGAATTGCTTTCATTTGACAACATAATTGTTCAAACTTCGAACTTGCAATAGACTTCAAAAAGACTGGGTAATATATGGCTTCATTTGCATCTCCCTCTCAGATCTACAAGCATATTACATTACAATTGAAAGAAATGATAATTAGAAAACACTCTTTTATCAAAACATTTGCCATGTTTATTGTTCTTCATCTCTCAGGATTCGAGTGGGCAGGTGATAAATCATCCCGAATAAATCTGGGTAATTGGGAGCAATTTATTTTTGCCAAAAGAAATACGAGATACAACCAATCAGTCAGGCATGTAACACAATACCAACGTTCACAGACGGAGGAGCACAGAACGGTTTGGTGAGGGCAGTGGTCTTCACTTGAACTACGGTTCCCCAAACTGCAACCCCAGATCAGCCCAAATTTGGGGCAATTTCTTTAAAAAAATTATCTTTCAAGCAACTAGGAAGGCTAATGGCATGTTGGCGTTTATTGCAAAAGGGTTAGTATACAAGAGTAGGGAAGTCTTGCTGCAGTTGTATAGGGCCTCGGTGAGACCGAAACTAGAATATTGTGTGCAGTTTTGCTCTCCTTATTTAAGAAATGACATAGTCGCCTTAGAAGGGGTGCAGCGTAGACTCACTGGGTTGGTTTCTGGGATGAGGGGGTTGACCTATGAGGAGAGTTTGAGTAAGTTAGGCCTATGTTCTCTAAAATATAGAAGAATTAGAGGTGATCTGATAGAAACCTGTAAGATTCTTATGGGGCTGGACAGAGTAGACAGCGTGAGACTGTTTCCCCTGTTGGAGAATCTATAACCAGGGTTCACAGTCTTAAGATTAAGGGACAGCCTTTTCGAACTGAGTTGAGGAAACATTCCTTCACTCAGAGGGTAGTGAATTTATGGAATTCTCAACCCATGAGGCTGTGGATGCTCAGTCAGTCCTTGAACATATTCAGGACTGAGGTTGATAGATTTCTAAAGGATACATGGATTAAGGAATATGGGGATAAGGCGGGCAGATGGAGTTAGGTTAGAAGATCAGCCATGATCTTATTGAATGGTGGGGCAGCTCGAGGGGCCGAATGGCCTACTCCTGCTCCTAATTCCTATCTTTAAATTTGAAATGTGTTTTTCAACAGTTCTTAAATAGAACCAGCTCCCAATTCAATAGCGAGTCGAAGAGTTTTCCAAAATATTACATGTTCTTAATATTTTAATTCCATGGGCTTGAGGCACATTTTGGTTCTCTGATGTTTGGTTCAGTTTTCGCCCATTGAGCAGGAATGACAGCCCTTCCACAGCCTGGAAACAAAATGAAGACATTCTTTCTTTGTTGGAGTACTGCAAACAACCCAACTTGCGTTGAAACATGTTAAGCACGTTCAGCCCCCAAAATATACAGTCCATTCACTCTACAGTGTATCCTGTCAAGCGTTTTGAAGCTCTCGATGGCAAGATAAGGCACTATATCAAATGCAAGGATTATTATTATTATCGACATTAACAGCTATGAGATGAGTTGTAGACACTCTTCCCACAGGGAACTCAAGATATAGCAGTAAATTAATGATTTTTTAAAGGATTGAACAACAATTGTAGGATTGATTTTCGGTTAATGCATTTATTGCCTTTTTACATTTGGTCATGATATTGATCAAATCTCCTTTAGTCCCTTTTTAATCTTGACGTGATAAGGCGCTATATCAAATAAAAGGATTATATTATTATAAACCTTTATTTCATAAGCATATTGCTTTCCTATTATTTCATATTTATGTGCTTTCATCTTTTCCTTACTTCTCTCTTTATTGCCCCCCCCCCTCCCCCCTCCCCCCCCCCCTCACACACACCAGCCCTCGAGGGAGTAGTGGCTCTAAACACTTCAGAAGCAAAGAGGAACTCAGTGTACAGTGCAAATCAGCAGAAAGTCTTAATCGAATTAGTTTCACAGGAGCTGGCACAGCTCAGCACAAATACCGAGGTGAAAAGCGAGAGTTTTAACGCTAATAAAGTGTCCCAGATTGAGTGGGTTGGTGCTGAAAAAACACACCTCTTTCTGGTCGTCTTGGTAACAACACACCAATGCATAATTTCCCATTTTAAAGCTGCCAAACTGATGTCAAGAGCCACCATAAAAGAGCACAAAGCTCTGATGATAGCAGAACCAGAGAATTCAGATTCAAAGCCAATGCCTTAAAAGTGTGAGACTGCGCTTCATTTTGGAAATTCGTTAAATTCGGTCTCGATTTGAGGATCTGTACTTCTGCGCCTCCCCGAACAGAACCGGTGAAAACTGGGGGAACTGGGGAAAACCTATTTCCAAATTACGGCTGAATTTAAGGATTTTCTTAAATTCTGCACAATCTAAAATTTTCGGACAATAATAATAATAATCCTCGTATTTGATACAGCGCCTGATCACGTCTTCGAGACGTCTCAAAGCGCTTCACAGGATACACTGCAAAGTGAATTGACGGCATATTTGTGGGCGAAACGCGGCAGCCAATTGCGCACAGCAGCGTCCCCACAAACAGTCGTGGATTGAGTGACCACATGATTGATTGATTGGAGGGATTAATTGATGGGCGCTTCGGTGTCTTTTCACAGACGAGCTGCAGTGAGGGAAAATTGCAAAGGGTCAGGACATTGCTGCCTTTGAGGCAAGAAAATACTAACAGGAGGGTTTGAAGCGAGAGAGTTCAAGGGTTGCAATTCACCCGGGTTGTCAGGAGGTGGCACAGTGTAGTCGCGAGGAACTTGAAATCACTTTACCAGCATCCTGCTCCTGTACATCATCAATAGCGAGAGGTGTGGTTTTAGTTGGTTAGACTCTGTGAAGCACTTTGAGACCTCTCGATGACATGATAAGGTCCTATATTAAATGCAAGGGTTATTAATGTTATAAACCCACCTTGTGTCATTTCGGTGTCATTTCTGGGTTTATAATATTAATAATAATAATCCTTGCATTTGATATAGATATAGCCTTATCATGTCATCGAGACGTCTCAAACAGAAACTGGGAAATACCTTGTGATATATGATGGTCTTTATCTGAATCCTCCTCATTTTCTCTCCTAAAGGCCACGAGTCACCTTTCTCCTCCAACGACTGATTCTTTTTCTCTGTTAAAACTTTTGAATGGTACTTTTTTTGTGAACGGATCGCACCAGCCGATGGCATTCTGACGTCTCGAGTCAGAAGGTCGTTGGTTCACGTTGCGGATCGAGGGCTTAACTATTCTGTGAAGCGCTTTGAGACGTCTAGAGGATGTGAAAAGCGCCAAATCAAAGGCAAGAGTTATTATTATTATTATTAACCCCTTGTTGGCACTGACGCTGCAGGGCTGGCCTGGGAAAGGCATCGCATTGCCAACATACAGCGTTTCGAATGAGACATGAAAATCGAGCTCCCATCCGCCTGTTTCATATGGATGTTAAAGATTCCATGACTCTATTCGAAAAGAGCAGGGAGTTAGTTGACCATTTGCTTCATGGCTGCTTGCTGCACGTTACTGGTGTAAACCCCTGCCCGCAAAAACAGTTACTACACTTGACAGTAAATACACACGAAGCCTTTATATTACATCATGAGATTTAAGCGCTCTGGGACGCTGCATAAAAACAGGACTCAGGATAATTTTGTTGGAAGCCCTGGCTATTGTGCTTACCCTATATTTGAGTCAGTGTCTTGCACTGTGACTGATGTGTAACCACCAGCACTGAGCATGTAAACAGCTTGAAGTTGTGAACTTTTAAACCCTCTCAAAAAACGCACGTCAGTGTCATCCAAACCCACCATTTGGGAAGACTCCAAGGAAAGGAGTCTTTCTCTGAATCCTCTTCATTTTCTCTCCTAAAGGCCACGAGGTCACCTTTCTCTTCGTAGGACGAACGTAGGCACAACGTGGGATTGTTCTGTGTGTCATATTTGTTCCTGACCCTGATCGCACACAGCGAGTTGTAGTTATGTCTGAAAGTTGGGATTTACTGACATACTTTTTGAGAAAATAGTGACGCAGCAACACCAACGTGCACTTATACAGCGCACCCCACCCAGGGTAGTGTCTCAGAACTTTTCAACTCACCCACACAAGCCGTGAGAGCCACAGAATATATAAACTGTGAGACGTTGTGGCCTTACGAGCAATTAAATTGTCCTGATGATTTCTGCTGCTGTCGTTTGAATCTCGATTTGGGATTAGTCTATTCTGTAAAGTATTCTCTCCAGAATATTTTCAAACTACCATGTCCCTCGTTCCGCCATCGGTGGCCGGGCTTTCAGTCACTACACTGGACCCCGAAACTCTGAAACTCTCTCCCTCTAACCCTCTGCCTTGACCCTTCCTTCCCCATCTTCAGGTCACACCTGAAGACTTTCCTCTTCAACCGTGTCTACGGTCACCTCCCTTCCCCTGCACCCCCACCCCCCCCTCCCCAGGCTCTGTGTCGTGCTCCGTCACTGTCAAGCGCTCTCAGACACTACCCTGAGTGAGGGGCACTGTGTAAATGCATGTTGTTGTTGTTGTTTGATCTGACAAGGATAATAACAAGGCACTGTGTTTAACTTACATTCATTCTAGGTTTGTGCTGAGTGCCATGTGCCACAAACCCAGACCTACCTCTAGTAACGTCATCGTTATCAAGTGCTGCATTGTCACAGGTGCTGTCCTTTGGTGCTGTGGACATCAGATACACTTCATTTAATAATTATCAAATGTAACACTAAATTGACTCCATTGCGTATTAATTAAATAAAGGACTAATTGTTCGTCTGCACGCATTTTGCCCACAAAATATACAGTCACTACACTTTACAGTACATTCTGTGAAGCGCTTTGAGACGTCTCGAAGACGGGATAACGTGCTATATCAAATGCAAGGCTTATTATTATTAGTATTATTATTATTATCAATCCACCGCTGAGCCTGGTGCAGGAAGACCAAATTTGGCAGGATTCAATGAGACATTAGTGTCCAGTGGTTTAACCGTTTACAATCAATTGCGTCAGAAAATATCCGGGGAGTGTGAGTGATTGAGGCCATTTGCGATCAAAGGACTCTTGTGTACTCACCAACTTTGGAGTCACTTTTCCTCCACAGAAAGTCTTCTCAATCTTCCATTCAAATAAGCACAAGAGAATATAAATACATTCCTTCATATTAAATCACCTTGAGACTTTGCCTTCTTGGCTACCTAGAAAGAACAGAGTGTTCGGTTGCACCTAATCACACACTTCACTGCAGTTCAATGTGATGTTTTCAGATCATTTAAATCCCATTGCAACCTTCTGGCACCTGAATCAAAACTGAGAGAAGCTCAGCATTTTTTCCTATGAATGAAACAACACGTTTTGTCTCTGTTACAGTTGCAGTTTGACCTCGTAACGATTATTCTCAGCTACTTTGCAGAGAATTTATTCAAGAAAAGGTTCAAAATATAAGTTTTTGAAAGTTCCAAAGAGTTTTCAAAGGGTTATTTTACAATCAAGGCTTCTATTTACAACAGAGGACATCTTGACTGTGTGAAAAAAAATGCATCACAGCTTACACAGTTGTAAAGAGGAAAATCACATAATGTCCTCGAATACAATGATACCATCAGACTGTTGATCATGTCTGTACTTTTAAAAAGAAGCATCATTAATGTTTATTGAAAGACCTTGAACATCCTCACGCAAATTACATTGCGATAGCTTCAGCAACAGTAGATGTGGTAATGCTTTGCGCCTCCAGTCAAGTGAGTGAAACCGGCTTTTCAGAGGCTTTGATAACAATAATAATAATAATCCTTGTAGCCCGATTGTTCCAAACCCAGAACCTCCAGCAATGGCGTGAGGCTGGTCCCTTTACTGTGTTGTAACAATAATAATATAATAATAATAATCCTTGCATTTGATATAGGGCCTTATCATGTCTTCGAGACGTCTCAAAGCGCTTCACATGATATACTGTAAAGTGAATTGACTGTATATTTTGTGGACGAAACACAGCAGCCAATTGCACACAGCAGCGTCCCACACGCAGTTGTGGTTTGAGTGACCACATTATTTATTTATTTTGAGGGATTATTACCCCCGGAAAGACGATCTGCCAGTCGGGTTCCCACTTACTCCTTGGTAAACAGAGGCATGTGGAGTAAGGAAACTTGCCCAAAGTTTCTCCCTGCCCAAGAATCGAAGGCAAGTCTGTGGCTGCGAAGCGAGTGCTCTAACCACTAAGATACAGAACTCCATTTTATGACATTTCTGAATCTCTCCCTCCATGAATAGATTCATAGAATATTACAGCACAGAAGGAGGGTTGGAAGAGCTACTCAATTAATCCCACTCACTCCCCCGCTCTTTCCCTGTATCCTTGCAATTTTTTTCCTATTCAAGTACCTATCCAATTCCCTTTTGAAAGTCGTTATTGAATCTGTTTCCATCACCCGTTCAGACAGTGTATTCCAGACCGTAACAACTCTCTGTGTTCATATATTAAAAAATTCTGCTCATCTCCCCTCTGGTTCTTTTGCCAATGATTAAGCTGATGTTTCCTTTCCCTCTCACAAGGTCTTTCTTACAGAATAAGTACAACTCAATCCCCCCCCCCCTCCCCACCCCGTAAACATATTTTAGGTGTTTCATTGCAATATGGGAGTTTTTCTATCAGGACTAGAAAATGCAAAATATTGCACCAGTTTTATCTTTTGCTGAGCTGAGCAGAAAGCAATTTGCTAAATCTAATGGACTGAAATAAAGTCAATACGTTGGTGGAGGAGCAGAATTTGAAATCAGTTTTGAAGTAAATCTACCAATATTGAAATATGCCAATTAGTATTGTGGGAAATGGAACACATAGCACTGTGCAAATTGTGGCGTGTAAATTGAGTCTGTGGTTGAAATTTCCATCTGAGCCGGTGCATTAAACAAAGAAGTCAAGCAGCAATAAGGGCTTTTCGAATGTTAGGGTACGAGATTAGTCCTCCCTAGAATTTCATAATGTTATTGCAGATTTTGATAAACAGGTGACAAAAAAAAGCATCGACCAGGCTTGTCATTAAACCCACAACAAGAGTCCAATTGATAATATAAAAGGTAAAGCAACTTCTGTATTGAAGTGCCACCTACCCATAATAATTCTCTTAGCTTCATGTTTTACCTTTACAATAACCTTCACTTGAAACATTCACACTTTAAAAAAAAATCCACGAATGTTCGTGGGACACTGCTGTGCACAATTGGCTGACACATTTTGTCCACAAAATACCCAGTGGTATAAACTAGAGAGAGCTTGAATATCATTGGAATATCTTCAAAAGCTAAATGAATCCACTATTTAATGCCATTTGTTTTGTCAAGGTACAATGTTGTATTAAAGCCACAACATCTAGTCTCTTCCCAAGCCTGTAATTGACGTACACAATAAATTCCCAACAGTAACAGAAACTTAGGCTCTGAGTTGGGTCCAATAGGCATCGTCTTTAAAGAGCCTAATCTTTGCATTCAGTCGAATAGAAGAAACATGTTGTACTGACCAAAGGAATGAAAATCTGGTATGATCTGTCTTATCTCATGAAAGCATGTGTGATCTGTCTTATCTTGTCTTATCTCATGCTTATGGACCGACCCATCTGAGAGTATGCAATGGAGCGAGTAAATTTGTTTCGGGTTTAGCAATGAATACTTAGTGCTCCAACCATCAGAAAGGAGGTGGGTCCAGTGATGACAAGCTAAAGTAGCCCATGACAGGAATGCACCCACTCACCAACATTGCTGCACAGTGTAGGAATGTGCCTAAAGCTTCTAATCGATCCCTTAACATATCTTACTCTTATGCTTGATTTTTTTGCCACAAAGTGTTTGTTCCAAACATGTATTTGGGACTCAGGTATTAACGCTTTAAAGCAGCTTTCTGCTTTAAACAATCAGCAATATTGATTAGTCTTTCCATTTTTTGTCTGGCCCCTTCTTATCTCACCTGAAAACAAGAGGCATTAAGATGTTTACGTTGCTTTGGGTATCGAGCGAGTATAAAGCATTTGAGGCATTTATTTTTAGTGTGCTTTCATCGAGAGGGAGTTGAGCAAATCAATTAATTTCAATGATCTGATACGTCGTGATTCCAGCCCGAACAGAAGAAGAAGAAGAAGAAAAAAAATTTGCGAGGTCGGCCTGAGATTCAGATTACATTTTTTTCCGAAAGGAATTTTTAAAATTGCGGTTTGATAGTTTCATTGTAAGTCGAGAATTAGATATTTTTCTTCAACCGGGTGCAGAATGTTCACTTTAGTGCCTTGAGCCACAGCAAGAAATCTGACTTCCAAGCTAGAAACAGAGAGAGAGAGAGAGAGAGAGAGAGGGCCTGACAATTGCTGGCAAATTAGCTTTTATTCTGGTACAGCAGGTTTCTAAAACACCGAGTTGAGCTAATGGTTGTGTACATGTACAATTCTTAGCAATCGTGCTTGGAGCTTGGACCCATTGCCATACTGATCAGTGTACGTCAGATCTCTGTTGGGCTGCAACAGATAATATATTTGCGTTGAGTGTTTGTCTGAATTTTGGGGCTAATTGATTATGTTGATGCAGAAATCGTCACTACACTTGACAGTGAGCACTGTAGAAAATGATTTTGGGATGTCATGACGTACGAATGAGCTGTAAATGAACCTACCTGATTCTTGAGAAACAATCACTGAAGTATCCCTCAGGCTTTAGTCCCATGTCAGGACAGTTCAACTTGAAAAAGCGCAAATGTTCATTCCTAATAGCCATTTAAGTAAAACGTCATATCAGATTATTTTCACTTCTTTGTGAGACGTTTGCATTTTTTCTCCGTTTCAAAGCCTTTCTACTAAGGTTGGTATTCACAAGCTCCTCAGTTTGCGTCTCTCAGCCCTCTGGGCCTTTGCCATGCACCAAGTTGTATATATCTATATATATTATACACACAGTGCCCCTCACGCAGGGTAAAGTTCCAGAGAGCTTGACAGTGGTGGAGCACGACACTGAGTCGGGGGGAGGTGACCGTAGGCACGTTCAAAGAGGAAGGTCTTCAGGCGTGACCTGAAGATGGGGAAGGAAAGAACAAGACGGAGGGATAGAGGAAGAGTGTTCCACAGTTACCCTCCTCCACTCCACCTCCCGCAAAACTACTGATAAACTGTTCTTGTTTCTACCCAGTACCTCAACCCGTGCTTCCAAAAGAACATCTAAATCTACACAGTGAATATCTCTAAGCTAATGCTTCCATCAAGTAAAGGTAATGCTACTTTGGTGAAGCAGATAATCTACTGCTTCTGTCGTTCTGTGAAGGAACATATGGGGTGGTGTCAGTACAAATCCATTTGCATGCAGTCCTTCAGCCCATTACCATACTGCCCTTACATAACTACAGCATCATTACATTTCCTACAAGAAATCACTGTGTTTAAGAGGAAAGTTTTGCAATGCAGACAGGAGGGAGAAGGGAATTGGAAGGGTATAGGAGAGGGGATTAGGAGGAGTTGTGGAGCATAGACACAGCATCAGATGTATCAGATGGACCAAATGGCCTGTTTCAGTGCTGTAACATTCTATATTAATACTGTGAGGTGCTTGAGTCCAATCGCTGTCCATACATTTGTTGCATATAAACTTCAAACACTTGTCACCATTCTACCCTTTTCTCTTCAAATATTATGTGTGTTTCCACTAACCATAAACTTTCTACAATATTAATCAAAGTATCAATATTTAGCCTCCACATGTCTTCTAAACACAGAGTACCTTTGGGCATCATAAGTCTTGTCAAATATTATTCTTAATTACACGAGTTACAAGCAAGTCTCTGGATGCTTATAATGTGCCTTCACTGTTGCACAATATGGGAATTGTTTCCACTATGTGAACATAATCCACAGAACTACAAAATACCATTGCAACCCATCTGATCAGTGCCACTGTTTAAACAGAATCATACATCACTTTAACCCTCATACCCGTCAATTAATTCTTTCCCCAGTCATTAAAACTGGCCACAATAATATGGCTGTCAAGTGGAGTCCTGCATCTCAGTGGTTAGAGCGCTCACCTCGCAAGCAAGAAGGCCTGGGTTCGATTCCCGGGCAGGGAAAAACGTTGGGCAAGTTTCCTTACTACACACACCTCTGTTTACTTGGCTGTAAATAGGAATCCGATTGGCGGATCGCTTTTCCGGGGGTAATAATCCCTTCAAAAAAAGAATTTGTTCACTCAACCCATGACTGTTTATGGGGCGCTGCTGTGCGCAATTGGCTGCTGCGTTTCGCCCACAAAATATACAATCAATTCACTTTACAGTATATTTTGTGAAGCGCTTTGTGGCGTCTCGAAGATCTGATAAGGCACTGTATAAAATGCAAGGATTATTATTATTACTATAGCCAAGATATGAGTTTTTATTAATGTTGATGTATAACTGTAAAAAGGCTTTACCAATCCCATACGCACATCGGTTTTCTCCCCTGCACAGCTTGTGAACTTGTGGCATAATGCACTTTAACATCACTTAACACCTCATTCAGTCTGCAAAAAAAAGTGCTACTAATTTATTGTTGGAGGCAAATGGGCATTGACTAGCTGTTCCCTGTTGAGCTTAATGGTACCTTACATCCAAATAACAAGTGCAATATGTAGACAGTGCAAAGGTGGTGAGATAAGTGGGATTAATCTATCAAAAAAGCAGTGTATTGTTGAGACTAATGGCCTTTTTGTGTTCCGAAGAAATTTTATATTCTAGCGTGTAATTTAAGTGTGTGTAATTTATTTAAATCCCATACAGTGCACGGCTACCCATTGGGCTGAAACAGTTTAAAAGGAGGTGTTTTTCAGGGAAATCAAGATTATCATGAAAAATGTCAACAGAAAAAGAACACAAAATATAGCATGGCTACCATCTAAACAATACACACCGACGTAAAAGGAACAATTAAATATTGCAAGGAATAAAATAGTTTCAGCACTCACAGAGAAGATGGTTTGGGGGTTAAGATCTAGATCAAGTTGAATGTAAAAGATTAATGTAGAAACCTCTTGGCAAATGGCATAGGGAGATTGGTCGTTGATTAGGTTTCTACCCCTCAACGTTCTGTTCTGATCATCCCTTCCCCAACTCCCCTACAGACACAAAATATTGTGTGTAACATTCAGCTTCCTTAGAATAACATACTATAAAATAGTATCTTTATATAATTGTCTTATATAATTGCATTACATAACTACGCTGGTTTGAAAACATATTCCCTTTCCTTTATTAAAAGAAACAAAGGGGATTTCGCAGTCAGTAACGTTTTGCTGATCTTCTCTGATACAGACATTAAGAATAATTTGGGAACTATTAATGACAGTTTATCAATTCCAGTATAAATGTAGCATAGTAGTCCATGTTTTAGAACAGCGGCTTAAAACAACTAAGTGGAGAGAGATTTAATTAACTTCAATTATGTAGGAGATTTTGAAGTTTAAGGTTAAGCACTGCACCATTATTAAAAGTCGCTTTCCATGTGGACTTTATTGCCGCCAACAGGCTGAAATCGATACCTTTCAAGTCATTTTAATTTGAATTACTGACACAATTGGCAATATGAAGTGAATGTGTTTGGGCAGAGGCATTTTCTAGGAATCTATTGTGATGTGTTGCAATGTGTTACCTCCTCTTTCTCTCAGTGGGCAGCGTGGAAGTTAATGCGAGCGCTGGAGTTTTGTGGAAGAAATAATATCTGCTGGAACTGACATACATTAGGCTATCAGAGGAACCATTGCATATTTATGATAACAAGAAGCTCAGGATAAAGAAAATAAATAAGGTTTTGCAATTTTTATAGCACTTTTATCGAGTCAAAGTGTCCCACAAACAGTCGTGGATTGAGTGGCCAAAATTTTTTATTATTATTACCTGATATGATCCTTGCATTCAATATAGCGCCTTATCATTTCTTTCTTTAATTTCATGACTTTACAATTAATATTAGCAAATTGATTAAGAAAGAGATTTAGTAATAATGATTTATCCTTGCATTTGATATATCGCCTTTAACATCATGTCAGGTGGACGCCTCAAAGTGCTTCACAGTATGTTCTGTAAAGTGTAGAGATCGTATTTTGCAAGCGAGTATTTAACCGCTCTATGTGACCTATTTAAAGACTACTCCTCACCGGCCTCCCCTCCACTACCCTCCATAAAATCCAGATTATACAAAACTCTGCCGCCCGCAATCTCACCCGTACCAAACTCCGCTCCCCGATCCCCCCAGTCCTGGCCAGACTGCACTGGCTCCTGTCCCAGAGAGGATCGACTTCAAGATCCTCACACGTCTTCAAATCCCTCCACTCCTCTGCACCCCCCGACCTCTCTGACCTCTCTCCTCCCTCCGTTCTTCCGGGTCTGGTCTCCTCCTTGTCCCCCGAGTTCTCCGCTCCCCCCGGCGGCCGTGCCTTCAGCCACTATGTCCCAAGGTTCTGGAACTCCCTTCCTCACTCCCTTCCCCTCGCTCCCTCTCTTCCTACTTTCAGGTCTCGGCCGAAGACCTTTCTTTTCGACTGCGCCTTTAGTCACCTTCCCCCCCCTCGCCCCCTGGCTCCTCTCCCTCCCCCCGGCTCGGCCCCGGGATCCGTCACTGTGAAGCTCTGAGATGCCATCTGGGGTGGAGGGCACTATATACATCCAAGTTGTTGTTGTGCTATACGTCACTCTTTCATACATTGAAAGGTTTAGTGATTCTCCACTCAGCTATGTAGTATTGTTCAGGACTCTGTGATATGGACGGTTGTGTATTGTATTTACCTTTGACGCCCTTTTTCATTGTTACATTTTCAGCAATGCTGCTGGAGTTTAGAAACTTGGTTGATTTTACGTGCTGTTGAGGTCTAAGCCTTCTTGCATCTATCCTTGCACGATAGATGTGGTGTTAAAAAAAGCATCTTTATGTTCGATTATCAGTTCAGACATTGAAGAACACCATCAACTTTCCTCTCGTCCCCACTTTCTGCCTTTTCATGCCATTCTTGTCCAACATCGCTCTCATTAATATATTGGTTAAGGTGATGCCAAGTATAATATAACTGGTAGAACAAGCTCAACAACTCCATCACTTATTCCAATGCCAGTCTTGCACCAGACTTTATTTGGTTCACAATAAACCATGTCAAACTGTCAAGTTCTCACGACCATCTGTCTGTGATGTTAAATGGTTGCGTGTGTTTTTTTGACATCTAGTAGATTGCTCAATAGGAGCAATTCCGTCTACTAATAAGGAGTGGATCTATGAGGTCTGCAACAATTTTCTACAATAGTTGGGTTGTAAAGAGTTACTGAAAGGGGCTCGGAACCTGGTAAATCTTCAACATCAAATGTCACAGATCTTTTTTCACAAAAACACTAAAATGAGTCATTTGTTTAATTTGGAATTTTCTTTGTATATTAATTTGATGACTTATCAACGTATCTCCGGAGAAACAAAACACTTTGAAGTGAATGATGTTCGCAATCTTTACAAATGAGCTTTTAGGTTTTCGTACAATCATCATTGCAAACTCAAATAATCTGCTCTGCTCCACGGGGGCTGTGTTCAAATTGGATGAAAGACTCAATTTAACACCTGTGGTCACAGCGAGTGTTGCAAGTTGTGACCTAATATGGTAGGCGGTATGTAAACGGCTGCAAAATATATTCCTTCCTTAACCAAATGAAACAGGTTTTGTAGCTGTATTTTCTTTGTGCAAAGCCACATAACCAGTGATTACCACATACTAAACCATATACGTCTAATCATAATCCCTCCTAAAAAAACCAATAATAAATTGGTCATTTTTCAATGTTTGTGTCTCACAAACAAGCAATGTTTGTGGGACATTGCTGTGCGCAATTGGCTGCCGCGTATCGCCCACAAATATACAGTCAATTCACTTTACAGTCTATTCTGTAAAGCGCTTTGAGATGTCGAGAAGACATGAAAAGCGCAATATCAAATGCAAGGATTATTATTATTATTATATTGCACCAAATAACTGCAGTCATAAGTTCAGGCCATACAAATGTACCACATTTAATGAGCATCAACTAACTATAGTAACGTATACAGAGTGACCACAAAGTCGTGATATCTACCATTATCTTTAAAAAAATCATAATTTATTTAAGACTTATTTGACATTGTAATGATATCACAATTTATCACTTGGAATAACAAATACCTGCAGGAACACATTAACGACATATTCTGCAAAAATATGTCTATTAACAACAGGCAGACATAAAGCATATCACAGAGGTCCAGAATTCCACCAGGACTTATCTATTTTGTCTTAAGATTTTAAATTGTGTATAATTGCAGAAAATTCTCAAAATTAGAATTTGGAAGGCTTCGGAATTGACTGTATATTTTGTGGGCGAAACGCAGCAGACAATTGCGTATAGCAGCGTCCCACAAGCAGTCGTGGATTGAGTGACCACATGATGCAGGAGCATTAGGAATGGACCTGAGGAAATGGTTTCCAGAGCACTTTGATTCCCACTTCATGGTGTAATCCCCATATGGTCTTTGGAATACCTTGGCCTGTCCAATGAATTGCAGAGGCACTTCCAAGGGATCGTTCACTAAAATTATCATGCGATCTTGAAATAACCTCCAAACTTGCACCAGATTTCCCACTTCTGCAGACCAACACTGGATGGTATTTTAATGTAACAGCTCCTGATGTCTAAGTCTAAATGCAGCATCTTGCTCTGATGCTGGAAGCAAAGTTGATTGCTTCTGGCAGTATAAACACAGCATAATATTACAATAATGATGCCTCGTCAAATATAATGAGTAGCCATATTACTGTACCATTAACCTCTGGGGACTAAAATAAACATTTGTTGTTGTAAATTAAGCTCAATTTTAATTAGAAAAAGGCAGAATGCTTTCAGTCTGCATTCCCACTGTCTTTATTGCCCCCTGTTTTATCTTCTTTCCTTTGTTTTATTTGTATATGTTTTTAAAAACAAAATGTCTACCTAAACGAATCAATCCTATCTGTTCAAATCTTCTCCCTTAAAAAATAATGAATATTTGGCACATAAACGAATCTGCCCACCAGTAGAATTTGCTCACTCTGGATTATCACATTAAATAATTTGTGTTTCTTCCAGTGTCAGAGGAGTGATTAATACTATATGTCACCTGGGTTATTAGTGCACACTATTTATTTCTGAGGTTTTGTCTTTTTAAATAAGATTTTTCCCCTTGCATCTATAATAGAAACAGGGAGAGGATCTAAAACATATTACTTTAAAAACAGTTTTGAATTGCTATTTGCTATTTCTGATTTGCCAAATTTGGATTGCGAGATTTGCAAAATGGCACTGAAAAAGATATGTGAATATGAGACTTCACGATTTGAACCTTGCGATAGAAATGGATCTTCTGTAAGTAGATATATTGCTATAGTGTCCGATGCTAAGCAGCTATGCAAATCAATATATGACAACTCGTGATGGCCGAAGAAATATAACCAACAAATACCACGACATCAAGAGGGATTAAATGAGTTTCCCCAATGGCCTAGCGAATAAAGATAGCACTCGGTGGAGCAATAAAACATCATGTTGAATGTTCAGATCAATACTCAGTCAGGAGATATTATTTGGGGCTTTAGTTGGGTCACTATATTTTTCTCAATACACGGGATTAGGTGAGGAGAAAAAGTGATCAGTCACAATTCCCAGTATTGTTCCTGTTCTCTGTCCAATAATAATAATAATCTTTGGATTTGTTACAACATCTTCGAGACGTCTCAAAGCGCTTCACAGAATATACTGTAAAGTGAATTGACTGTATATTTTGTGGGCGAAACGCAGCAGCTGATTGCGCACAGCAGCGTCCCACACACAGTCGTGGATTGAGTGACCATTATTTTTAAAAACATTTTTGAAGGGATTGTTATCCTGGGAAAAGTGATCCGCCAATTGACTAACAACAATAACAAAATTAGATCTGTATAGATTTCACGTCGGGAGGATGTCCCAAGGCGCTGGACAGTCAGGGATTGGACCCGAGCTGGGGGTTCAAGTTTATCTTTTTGCAATACTTGACACATTTCGGACCCGAGCTGGGGGTTGGGGTGGGGGGAGGGTGTAGGGCAGGGGAGGAAACAGGGAGATTGAAAGCACGGTCGAAGAGGAGGGTCTTGAGATGGGTCTTGAATGAGGCAAAGGAGGGGGCGAGGCGGAGGGACTGCGGGATGGAATTCCAGAGGGTGAGGACATTTTCTGTAACGTAAGGAGGATTTGGGGAGACCGACAAGCAGTGAGTTTGCACAGTCGAGCCTCGATGTGATGAAGGTGTGTATGAGGATCTCGGGGGCCTGCGGTGTGAGACAGTGTCGGAGCCGGGCGATGTTGCGGAGGTGGGGAAGGCAGAGCAGGACATGGCATGGATGTGGGTAGAAAGGATAGTTGAGAATCAAACAAGACCTCAAGGTTCGGGACTGGCTCGGTGAGGGGGAGTGAGCCCCAGGGATGGTGATACTGTCAGCGCCTGAGGTGAGGAAATGTTGATTGGAGCCAATCAGGAACCTCGGGCTTGTTGAGGATCAACTGAAGAAAGTTCGCTCTCATCCAGGACTTGATGTCTGACAGACATTCTGTCAGGACAGCAGTGGCCCTGGAGTCAAGGGTGGAGGCAGAGAGATAGAGTTGGGTGTCACCTGCACAACAACCGGGTTCCTGTTTATTGTTATTGGGTAAACAGAGGAGTGTGAAGTAAGGAAACTTGGCTAACGTTTCACCCGCCCAGAAATTGAACTCAGGTCCTCTCGCTTGTGAGGTGAGCGCTCTAACCACTGAGCTACAGGACTCCACGTATACAGGCTTCCCACAACTTGTCCAAAAAGCACCACCCTGCCCATTAGGGCTTTGGCTTGCAGCATTCGTGGGAACTGCATGGGAGATTTATTGTTGTGTTGCCACACCGCAAGTGGTGGGGGAGGGGTGGTGTAGGGGTGAGGGAAGGCAGAGAGGTGGGAGGGAGACCAAAGGCACGGTCGAAGAGAAGGAGGCAAGGGAGGAAGCGAGGCAAAGAGACCGTGGGATGGAGTCCCAGAGTATGGGGGCAGAGAGGCTGAAAGCCCAGCCACCGATGGTAGGGCAGGTCGGGCGGGAGACATGGAGTAGCCTGGAGCCTGCTGAATGGAGCCTGCCCACTGCCCTGTCCTGACTAGTCATCTCTTTCAAACCGTGAGAATGCGAGGTGAGCGCTCTAACCACTAAGCTACAGGATTCCAAGATATTGTCAGGAAGCCAATTTCATAGGAAATGGATGAACTACACTGGAGTTGTCACTGTGGTATCTCGCTCCAGCACAACATCTCTGCCCTTTCCTGCCATGCATGTTTTGCCCACAAAATGGACAGTCAATTCACTTTACAGTATATTCTGTGAAGCGCTTTAAGACGTCTCGAAGACGTGATAAGGCGCTACATCAAATGCAAGGATTATTTTTATTATTATTATGTCCGCCTCTAGCACAGTGTGAATCTCTCTTCTCTTAGCTGCCATGATTCAATCCCTTTGGCCACCCTCTACACAAATGGGAGTTGTCCCAGACTATTAATTATTTTTGAGACAGGATCTTGGAAGGAAATTAATGTCAGAAGAGCAGAAGAGGAAAGATCAGACTTTCGGGCACTCAGAATTTCTGTATGTTAAAACCAGAAGTTGCAATATTCCAATAGAAATGTTAGACAGTGCTTTCTGAAAACCTTGTTGAAAAAAGCAATTAAGACAATTTATTTGATCTTGGGAGCCAATTAAGGCAGAAAATCTATGATTTTCTATGATTTTTACTATATCTGATGCTTTCCAAACATAGACGGTATTTAATCATGGTTTGAGAAGGCATAAATTCTATGAACTGTGTGTAAAGTGCTGTATCTTTGGCAGGGTGTACAGAGAATGTTTTATTAGTCAATGGCATGCACTCCAAACTGATGGACTATAATGGTCCCTGCAGTTAATATTGCAGTTTCCTTACAACAATCCAAACATCAAAACGGAAAACACCACATAAAATAATTCAAATAAAATCATTAAAGGCAAAAAAATTATATATTTTTAAAAAAGAATTCAGTCTTAGTGAAACCTGAGCGCTTAACAGTGGCAGAGCCTGACTCCGAGCCGGTGTGGGGGAGGTGGGGGAGGTGGCCGTAAGCACGGTCGATCAGGATGGTTTTCAGGCGGGACTTGAAAGAGGGGAGAAGGGGGGGCAAGGCGGAGGGATTGAGGGAGAGTGTTCCAGAGTCTCGGGGATGTAGTGGCTTAAAGCACGACTCTGATATCGGGGCAGAGGGTGTGAGGGACGAGCAGGAGCTGGTACCAATCGAGCAGAGGCTCTAGGTGGTGGATTGGGGAGTCAGGAAGTCGGAGCGGGAGGGAGACACCTTTGTTCTGCTGTGCACTCGGTGCCAATAACTGCTTTCTGTAAATAAATGCATGTGCACCCATTGCCATCCGCAGGTTAGGGAGCAGGAATTCAATGCTTTTGTTAGGAAGGTCACAAACCACAAGCTGGTAAGTGGTTTTGTGTAGATCATAAACCTCAGCACAATAGACACGCTGACGGACATTGAAACGTTTTCTCTTTTACACAAAATTGTTGATGTATTGAGTTGAGAGCAGGCAGGTGAAAGAGTAAAAGAGGACCTGGTTTTGGAGCAAAAAGCGAGGTTATGTAATAGCTATTTCGGGCTCACTTCTAGTGTAAAGTGTAGTGGAATAATTATAATAATCCTTGCCATTGATATAGCACCTCATCACGTCTTTGAGAAGTCTCAAAGCGCTTCACAGAATATACTGTAAAGTGTAGTGACTGTATATTTTGTGGGCGAAACGTGGCAGCCAATTGCGCGCAGGAGCGTCCCACAGACAGTCGTGGATTAAGTGATCAAATTATTTTTATTTATTGATTTATTTATTGAAGGCATTATTACCCCTGGAAAAGCATGTGAAGGACTGGAAAGGATCACTGCAGTCCAATAGGTAGATCCCAACTCATTTGGCATTCAGAAGGTTCGTTTCTAATTTCACACGGCATTTCGACAATTAGCCTTTAATGTGAAATGATCTGGATTAGGATTGGGTCAGTTAACAGCTGTAGGCATTTGTTTACTGTAGAATTAATAATAATAGTCCTTGCATTTGATATATCGGTTTTCACGTCTTCTAGATGTCTCAAAGCGCTTCACAGAATATACTGTAAAGTGAATTGACTGTATATTTGTGGGCGAAATGCGGCGGCCAATTGTGCACAGCAATGTCCCACAAACAGCCGTGGACTGAAATGACCAATTTATCATTGTTTTGTTTTGGAGGGATTATTATTAAGACAGGTATAAAAGATGGAGTTAGAGATCTGTCTTTGATTTACTTGAGAGCTTGATGTATTGTGTGTCCTTCAAAGCAAGAAATAGACAAATTCCAAACTGCTGTGTTAGAATCAGGATCAAGTCATTTTTAATTGAATAAATACAGGTACTTGATTGAAGCCTCTTTTCCCCTCTCCATTTAGAATTTGCAGCAGACTAGAGCAGCAGTTGCTGATGAAATTCTCGTGAAACCAGTAAGGAGTTTGAATGTGAGCATTGGTTGTACAAGGAGCAGGACTGTAATGGTTTGTGACAGCTGCCTAAATGGATAAAGGAGTGAGGAACTCCGAATGCTGATTAACCCTCCTCTTGTGGAAATACAAAAGACAAGTTCAACTGTCAACCCATGATAACAAACACTCAGAAGCCTAGGTGAAGTGGATTGAGAACATTGCTACTTTGGAGATTGCTACAGGAGGTGCTGTAAAATGTAAGGGTGCGGTGATAAGGCATTGGTGTATTCTGAATGTTTATGTTGAATGAACTCTAGTCCATTCATGACTATATCAGGAATCCAGGAATGTCAGGTATATTTTGCTAGGTCAGGGTATCAAGGGATAATAATAATACTAATAATACTCCTTGTATTTGATATAGTGCTGTTCACATCTTCTAGACGTCTCAAAGTGTTTCACAGAAAAACTGTAAAGTGAATTGACTGCATATTTGTGGGCAAAACCCGGCTGCCAATTGCGCACAGCAGTGTCTCACAAACAGTCATGGATTGAGTGACCAAATTATTATTATTGTTTTTTTGAGGGATTATTATCCCTGGAAAAGCAATCTGCCAATCGACTAACAATCGGGTTTCTACTTACTGCTAGGTAAACAGAGACGAGTGGAGTAAGGAGGCTTGCCCAACCTTGGGATATGGGGCAAGGGCAGTCATTGGAGTTGAGGTACAGATCAGTCATAATCTTATAGAATGGCAGAACAGGCTCGAGGGGCTGAATGGCCTCCTCCTGTTTCTATGATTCCGAAGAAAAATACATTTAGTGCTAGTCAGAGGGTAACTGCGATTTAAAACAACAGAACTGTGTTTGTTCAGAAAATGAGAAAGCGTGAAAAAGCCGCGCAAGATCTGATAACCTTCATAAGATTTTTTTTTAAATGGCTACATTAATTAATCATGACCATTTCATTTTAACCACAGCTGAAGTGAGGACATGGTGACCAGTCAGTTGTGTGAAGTTATTGGAATCTCCCTGTGTTATCCAATACCTCTACATTTAGTTTGTCAATGACACAAGCAGGATTTATTTTAATCTGCCTGACAAATTGCAACAAAAATAATCTGTTGACATCTACCAACATTAGTTGAGTTGCCGTAATGTATAGGCTTGTTTGCTGTAACTAATGAGTGCTAACCCATCTGACTAGAGTCTCACCCGCAAACCTGAATTTTTGACATTTTTAATCTTTCTTAAGGCATCAAGTCAAAACCTATTTTCCATTGACTTAAACAGCCATAAATCCAATGTCAACAAAAACATTTAGTGATATCAGGATCCCTGCCAAGGCAAAGTTGTAACACACCAAAAAAATTATCTTACCGCAACTTGGCATCTGCCCTCCAAGGATACTGTATATTGGAACATGATATTAACACAAGCTACTTATCTAGCTGAATGTTGTGGAAATTTACCAAACCAAACACTCAAACAGAAGGCTTACTCGAGTGCTCACCAAATGACAGCCAGCATAGAGAATTTCTAGATCTGGATTTGAGCATTGTAAGCTCAAAGCAATAGTTCTTTTCTGAGTGTAATACTACAATGTGTTTAGCAAGTGGCTGCCTCTAATGTTCATGCTAATCTGCCTGACAAGCGACTCAGCTTCTGGCTTATGGTAGCAAAAAGGTACAACAGGAAATGAGAAGTTGGGAGTTTTCCTCAGTAGAGGAGTGCCGCATAAAAGGTTAGTTCAAAAGATAAGGGCCCATGGAATTGGGGGGAGCATATTAACGTGGATTGGGGAATGGTTAACGGGTAGGAAACAAAGAGTAGGGAAAAAACGGGTCCTTTTCAGATTGGCGGGATGTGACTAGTGGAGTGCCACAAGGATCAGTCCTTGGGCCTCAGCTATTTGCCATCTACATCAACGATCGAGATGAGGACATCAAGTTAATATATCTAAATTCACGGATGACACAAAACTAGGAGGAAGTGTCAACACAGAGGACGACATTAAAAAAATGCAGCGAGACATAGATAGGTGAGGTGATTGGGCAGATAGGTGGGACATGACGTATAATGTAGGGAAGTGCAAAGTCATCCATCTAGGGAGCAAAAACAGTAGAGTGGGTTATTTTTTAGAAGGGGAGAGATTGGAATGTGTTAGCAACGTATAAGATCACCAAAGGCCATGATAGAGTAGATAGTGGGAGATTGTTTCCCCGGTTGGAGAAACTAAAACCAGGGGTCACAACCTTAAAATCAGAGGCAGCCCTTTCGCACTGAGTTGAGGAAGAACTTCTTCACTCAAAGGGCAGTGAATGTATGGAACTCACTACCCCAAAGGGCTGTTGACGCTCAGTCCTTGAACATATTCAAGACTGAGATTGATAGATTTCTTATTGTGAAAGGGATTAAGTGATATGGGGATAAGGCAGCGTCAGGTTATTAGCTGGAGTTAGATTAGAAGATGAGCCATGATTGAATGGCGGGGCAGGCTCGAAGGGCCGAATAGCCTCCTCCTGCTCCTACATGTTATGCTATGTACACAAATTCCATTTAGATTATAAAAGACAAAATACTGCAGATGCTGAAAATCTGAAATAAAAACAGAAGTAGCTAGGACCACTTAGCCGGTCAGGTCAGGCAGCATCTATGGAGAGAGGAAAATGAGCTAACATTTCAGGTCGGTCACCAGTTCTGACAAAAGGTCATCGATCTGAAACGTTGACTCACTTTCCCCTCTCCATAGATGCTGCCTGACCGGCTGAGTGTTCCCAGCCACTTCCATTTCGATTATATCCTTCGAAAGAACTGCAGCCTCTCTCTTTACACAATCATTAGGAATCTTCTAGTTTCTAATTTGTTGGGCAATGTGGCTGTACGTTGGAATCTAACAGGCATGGGTGAACAAGTCAGATTAGAAATGATTCATTTAGAATCAGAAGTCAAACCCTTAATGTTTTTCTCTGCCTTTCATCATCACCCAACACCTAGTACAACATGGACTAAAAGGTTATCTATTTTGTGGGCGATTAAGTAATTCATCACCGTGGGATGAACCAAATATGTTTTTATGCTAGTAATGAATCACTTTATAATTCAGTACAAACTTATTTATTTTGTGCTGATTAAACGGCAAAAGATGAATTGGTCAATTACCAATGATGACACCTTTAGCTCCTTTTTCATATAACCCTATCGGAAGAGTTTTACAATAAAATACATATTCTATAAATACGACGATAATACCTCTTTGAAAATTTCGAATCTCATTTCTGTAATAGATTCAAGATAATTGGCAAAAGAACCAGAGGGGAGAGAAGGAGATTTTTTTTTACACAGAGAGTTTTTTTACAGTCTGGAACGCATGGCCTGAAAGGGTCGGTGGAAGCAGATTCAATAACAGCTTTCGAAAGGGAATTGGGCAGGCACTTGAAAAGGAAAAATTTGCAAGGAAATGCGGGAAAGAGTGGGGGAAGTGGAACTGATTGGGTGGCTCTTCCAAAGTGCCGGCACAGGCACAATGGGCCGAATGGCCTCCTTCTGTGCTGTAATATTCTATGAAATGGACTCCATGCATTGACAGTTGGTGATACGCGATTACTTTCCGATTAGATGTGTGCAGATTGTCCTTCCTTGGTTTTAGAGACTCTGTAAGATCTCAGTATTAATTTTATCACAGCATCTTTGGAGCAATTCTCCCTGTTTTTCGTGAGACAATCAAAATTCCCTCCCCTGGCTATTGCCTGATATTGATCATGGGTTGTCCAATCATTCACTGTCATTCCAAGAATAATTATGAGCCGGAATGGCTGAGGGTTTTAGCTTTGATGCCTTTTACAGATAACCTTTTCTCGAATAACATTCCTGACAACACCTCATAACATAGAGAAGAACAGGACCGCTGATTCAAAATACAGTATCTAGAGATCTCTCTCTCTCACTCGCTGCAGTGCATGAGTACATTTGTGCAAGGCCTGATACAGGAATGAGTAACTAAAGGGACTCCTTAGGTCAGTCATTGATCACTACTGGAGGACAGAAGTTAGATGCAAGTCCCTCATTGCTGAAGTCCTGTAGCTCAGTGGTTAGAGCACTCGCTTTGCAAGTGAGAGACCTGAGTTCAATTCCAGGCAGAGGGCGAAACCTTGGGCAAGTTTCCTTACTCCACACAGAGCCTAATAATAATCCCTCCAAACAAAACAATAATAAATTGGTCATTTTCAATCCATCACTGTTTGTGGGACATTGCTATGCGCAATTGGCTGCCGGGTTTCGCCCACAAATATACAGTCAATTCACTTTATAGTCTATTCTGTGAAGCGCTTTGAGACGTCGAGCAGACCTGAAAAGCGCTATAACAAACACAAGGATTATTAATTATTATTATTGCTCTCGATGAAGCTGAAACCAAAGGGAAAATAATTTCCTTGTTACAAAGAAATCTTTCGTTTTCAGGCCACAATCTTTTGACTGCAGCTTCCGACAAATAAGCTGTAGAAATGTTTGGAAAACGTGCTGATCATATTGGAGAGAGCAGAGCAGAACAGAACTAAAATCTAATTGTCTAAACAAAGGGATGAATAATAGAGTTTGTCATTTTGAAGCTAAAGGGAAGTTTCTAATGTCAGGTTTACGAGCTAAGTTGTGGTGTCAGTTTACAAGGATTCTTTCCTCTCCAGTGAAATCTTTCACAGGTTCCTGTGGGTCGTTGTGAAGGAATTCTCACTAGGATTTCCTTATTGAGGGATCCCATTAAAAATCACAACATGGTTGATGCCTCTAGCTTAACTCTAACTAAAACCTGCTGAGGAGAACATGGCTAAAAATGCAGATTTTGCCTATCCTGACTCTTTGAAAGAGATCAATAAAGAGGGGAGTGTAGACTAGACACACGAATCTTCTGTTATTTTGCAGTATCAGCCGCTGTTTGTTTGAAAAAATGTAACCTCCTATGTTGTGTTCTCCCTAGAAATAATAACCAGCTCTATTTATTTCAGTAGGTTCTGCAATCTATATCACCGCCTTTCTCAAAACAATTTCAGTGTTTCCAGTGGCCTGACCTTGGTAAGGCTTGGGAGAGGGTGAAAGGAATGTGCTGTAAATCAATGACATCATAACGAAGCAAAACTTCATTCATTTCAGCACCAAGAATGTAACTCTCGCAAAACCCAAGAAAACTCCAGATATTTAATAGTGTGTGCAGACCAGAACACACAGGACTGTCTATTGCAGTACCATTGTCCCTTTTGCACAGAGGCAATGTAGTAATTGTGTTTGTAGGTCTACTTTTAGTGCATTTATCAATTTAAATTTGTCGCAGTAAACTAAACCTAGAGTGGCAGCAATCTTGGCTCTGGTTCAAAGCTCGTTCATTGTCAAATACTGCTCAATTTTTTAAATAATAATCTTTTTGAAAATGGCATCCGATCTTTTAGGACTGAGGCAATATGAGCTGGATATAATTGTGCTAAAAATGACTTTTTGTTGAGAAACTTTCAATAAAACTGCAAGTGAATATCCTTTCACATGCATCATCATAATAATCCATTTAATACAGCGCCTTATCACGTCTTCAAGACGTCTCAAACCGCTTCACAGAAGATACTGTAAAGTGAATTGACTGTATATTTTGTGGGCGAAACTCGACTTTAAAATAGTAATATGTGATAATCATTGCATTTGATAAAATGACGCATCACAAAATTGAGACCCCATAAACTGCAGTATGATAGTAGTTTAAGGTGTAAGAAATATTAATTAATATATGATATCTATGTAAATATTTATATATGGACATCTGGACGTAAACACAAAAAGTTAGTTGAAGAGTTCCAGCTGTATATTTAGAGAATAATACAGTAGATACATGAAATTGATTTAAAGTATTCGATTCTGCAATACCAATTTCGGCATATAGCCTTTGCTGTAACAGATATAAGGGAAATCTGTAGCTATTATAATAGAATGGTTTGGGTAGGGATTTGACTAAACACTCACTCACGCGGTGGAAGTGTGTTATAAAGCAATAATACAAATGATATGTTCCAATGACATGGTATCTGTATGACCAAAGCTCAAGTGGTTTATTAATCATATAAAGCTCATGATTGGATTACTGCTGGTAATCCTCTTCCAAACATCTCCTAGCTTCGCGTTAAAAGGATCTATTTTGTTATAAAAAAGCACTGCTCGAGCTGGATTTTGTATCAATCCTAAGAGATATGTTCCAAAATTGAAGTAGTTATTTTCGTATCATGATAACTCATGCTCAATGGACGACCTTGGCCCATAATAATAATAATCCCTGCATTTGATGCAGCGCCTTATTACGTCTTCGAGACGTCTCAAAGCCCTTCACAGGATATACTGTAAAGTGGATTGACTGTATATTCTGTGGGTGAAATGCTAAAATACCACTGAAAACAATTTGAGTGGTTTGGGATCAGTTCTCTTGGAGCATCAGGTGGCAGTCGCTTGTTCTACTGTTTATTGTTTGAAGTTAGTGAGAAATATTAATAACTATTTTCTCCCATAAGAGATGAGTTTCACTCCCATGGGATTCACTGATTCAATCCAAGGGTGTACCAAGTATATATCCAATTCCCTTTTGAAAGTTATTATTGACTCTGCTTCCACAAACCTTTCATCCTTAACCTTCTCTGCTCTAAGGAGAACAATCCCAGCTTCTCTAGTCTCTCCACATCCCTGGTATCATTCTGCTAAATCTCCTCTGCACCCTCTCCAAAGATTATTGCTCATAATCCATATCCAGGCATTTAGTAGTCACACATTCTGTTTTTTTTATTAAAAAAGACACTACTTAAGGCCTGTATTTGCATTACTTAATAGCAAAGTACAGATAAATAATTAGTGACAAAATTGTCATTTTTAAACCAAGAAATTTCAGATAGGAGAGAATTAATGAAGTAAAGCTTTGAGTGTTAGAAGTTTTAAACCATGAAATTAATGTTCTTGCTGGGAATTAATGTGTTGTGTGAAGCTATGTGAGACGGAGACAAGCAGAGATGACATTCCCATGATCGTAGATTATTTTGCTACACTGTTTTGCCGCTATGTTGGCCTGCCTCATGGTTGGTGTGCTAAGCCTTTAGTCATTATAGCTGTCTGACTCTCAGTGACTGCTCTAAGAACACAAGAATTTGCTGGTGAAAGAAGACCAAGGTCCATCTAGTTTGCCTTCCACCATCCTGGCAGTCGCTTGACATGACATATCTCAAACTATATACTGCATTCCCAGATATTATTTTCTAGTAGAAATGATATCTTCTCTGATATATTACCTGATATTACTTTGTAAAACTATTTTCCCTTCACGTAATCTAATAAAACACACTCCTTTATAATTATGCTCTAGACATGTAAAATAATGACAGTACCTTGTTCTAACCACTAGTGATGTAGATGACCATTTAATTCTCAATGGGTCATGATCACTGCTCTGACAGTCTCATACATTAAATAATGAAACACCTTCACTAGTTTTGACCATCATGGTCATCAGTCATTTATCATTTCAGCTCACTAATAATAATAATAATCCTTGCATTTTGACTAAAAATCTCCCCCCATACAAGCACTACAGCAACAACGCTGGATAGCAAAGCAGCTTCCTTCTGTTTGGAACTCCATTTGGAACCCATTGTGTCTTGCAATCCTTTCCAACATCATTTTATTTATTTATTTGCTCCTGTTAATGTAACAATACAACATAGAATAAAAGCGTATGTTTATACCTAAATAAAACAAGTGATTTATAGACACCAAAGTGCATTAACTCACTTAATTTGTTGCTACAAACCTCTGAGTACTTTTGACTGAAAAGCAAATTCCGATTCAGCTTTGAACATCTGATGTGCTGCTAACTCCAAGCATATAATTTATGATTGTTAAAGTGTCAGGAAAATGAGGGGAAAAGAAACATTTGAACGTTAGAAATGACTTCTGTCTATAGCTTTCAAATTACTGTGCTTCTTTCAATCGCATTACATCTTGTTATCAAATAAATCAGAAGAATCCAGGCCAACAATCCCGGTGAAAATTGGCCATCCACTTTATGGCTGTTTGTGGGAACTTGGCTGCACTTGGCTGCCACATTTACCACTCAAATTCACAGTCACTATATGTGACAGCAAGTGCATGAGAAGCTCTTTTGAGGGATTCGGCGGAATAACAAATGCAAAGATTACCTTGATAAGTTATTGAGTAACTACACAATGCAGGCATAGAAATGGGGCAATAAGATAGATCAGCAGGTGTTCATTCCCACAGTGGCCTTTTTTTCTAGCAGATCCAAGAGCAAGTTTTTTTTAATATTTAAAAAAAGATTGCGGATTCTGCCTACGCATGAGGACTTGCACGTGAAAAGCTTGAATTAAATTACGGCCAATTTTAATGGAACCAGCCCTAAGCCATCGGTCATAGAAAGTGCAGAGAGCAAACACTAGATTCAATCCCATAGATAAGGTGAAAAGGTATGTGAGTATGGAAATGCACAACCAATTCTGCATTGGTTTGCATTGGTGCAGAACTCTTTATAGTCAAGACAAACAATGTCATCCACCTAGAACATAGAATATGTTAGCACAGAAGGAGGCCATTGGCCCATCGTGTCTTGCCGGTTCTTTGGAAGAGCTACCCAGTCAGTCTCACTGCCCCGCTCTTTCCCCATTTCCTTGCAAGTTTTTCCTTTTCAGGTACCTGTCCAATTCCCTTCAGAAAGTTGTTATTGAATCTGCTCCCACCATCCTTTCAGGCAGCGAGTTCCAGACCATAACAACTCTGTGTAAAAAAATGTCTCCTCGTCTCCCCTCTGGTCCTTTTGCAATTATCTTAAATCTATGGGCTCTGGTTACCCACACACCCACCAGTGGAAACAGTTTCTCTCTGTTCACTCTATCAAATCCCCTCATAATTTTGAACACCTCTATTAAATTTCCCCTCAACCTTCTCTGCTCTAAAGAGAGCAATCCCAGGATCTCTAGTCTATATCTAGTCTTCTCTTCAATCTGATAATTAAACTTTTGTCAGAACCACAATGCCTACAAGCTGTACGCCAGCATCTGCTAGCCTGGCGTCCCAACACTATCCTCCACAAACTGTATTCCATCTACAACTCCGCAGCTCACCTTCTTTCCAGCATTAGATTTCAAGAGCCTATCAACCCTATTCTCCCTCCCCCATGCTCGGGCCCCAACATCTGACTGTTTGGGATGTCCTCCCGACGTGAAAGGCGCTGTATAAGTGCAATGTTATTGTTGTTGTAGTGCTTGCTCTCTGTAATTTCTATGACCTATGGCTTAGGGCTGGTTCCATTAAAATTGGACGTAATTGGATTCAAGCTTTTTATGTGCAAGTCCTCATGTGTAGGCAGAATACACAATCTTTTTTTAAATACAAAAAACAACGATTCCTATATGTTCCTCCTTAACATATAAGAACGTGATGCAGGGCTTAATGCCGGGCAATAAGCACTGCATCATGTTGGGAAGCATTTTGCTGTCAGATGCGCAGTGGTGTACAATGACAGTAAATGGAATTTTCTGTTCCTTTAAGGGGCGTCATTGGCACGGCAGAGCAGAGGCTGGCTGCAGGTGCAGTCTGGAACGACTGAATGTGGACTGGGTGAGCTTGGCACAATGCCAGCTGGCACACTCAGCGCCGCAGTGACAGAAACCAAAGAAGCGAACGTAAAAGAGCAAAGTAGAGAAGAAAAGAGAAGCAGGGAAAGATGCAGGAGGAGATAGCAACCGAAAGCTAGTACAGGAAACCTCTCATAAATCATGTCATTTGGGTCCGTACATTGAATATGACTTGTGCGAAGTATGAGTTATGTGAAACTTATAAATAATAGCAAATTCAGCGGGACTTGGGCAGTTAATAATAATAATAATAATAATCCTGGCATTTGATACAGCGCCTGATCACGTCTTCGAGACGTCTCAAAGCGCTTCACGGAATATACTGTAAAGCGCATTGACTCTATGTTTTGTGGGAGAAACTCAGCAGCCAATTGCACACAGATGTACAACTTAGGAAGAGAATGAGAATGTGGTCCTGATCGAGGAGATTCAGGGATAAGTTGTGAAATTCTTTAGAAAAAATGGTAGAGAGAGGGTAAGGTTCCTGTGGATGAACTTTGTAAATAAGATATAAAAGGTACATTTTGTAACAACAACAAAATACAACAAAATTATATCTGTAAAGTGCCTTTCATGTCGGGCGGACATATATAAAAATAACCTGGAATGTGGACAAAAAAGAATAAATTGAAAAAACAGAACTCATGGGCAGGCCAGAGCGGCAGCAAATAAAACTGACTTCGTGAAGGAACTCAATTTCTGTGTATTGAATCTGAATAAAGAAGCAGAGATGGAGGAAAGTGAAAGGAAACCCGAGATAGAAATGGGAATAGAGAGACTTTCACACAATGAGTAGAAGGAACCTGCTTTGAAACCGAGCATCAGACAGAATCTGTGCGAGAAAAAGCAATTGGAAAGGAGGCAGGCGGCTTATAATCAACCATAAGTTTAGTTCAGCATAAGGAGAATTATTTCATAGCAGGGAGCCAAGCATAACACAAAGGATAATAAGCAGTTGAGAAAAGACTTAAATAATAATATAATATAATCATAATAATCCTTACATTCGATACAGCGCCTTATCCCGTCGTTGAGACGTCTCAAAGCGCTTCACAGAATATATTGTAAAGTGAATTTACTGTGTATTTTGAAGGCCAAACACGGCAGCCAATTGCGCACAATAGCGTCCGACAAAATGTTGTGGATTGAATGACCAAATTATTATTTATTTATTTTTGGAGGGATTACTACCCCCAAAACAGTGACCATTGTATTGTTGTTATTGCCGATTCTTACTGCATTGCTACTTGTAAGGTATTAAAAACTCACACTTAAGCTAATGTGCTTTAATGCTGTGCCCCTATGTGTGAAACTCTTAATTCATCACCTCAAACTGCTCCCATTTCTACCATCCAAGTGACAGACATATAACCACAAGTCATTCACCTCAGCCTTCTGTAGTTCTAAACGCTCTCCCAAGTATGGAAAGAGAAAATCTATAATTGCTTTGCTGGTTGTTTTTCACAGTTTGAATAGACGTGGTACAATAAATTCACTTGGCTACCATAATGTTTCACTGAAATCCTACTTGACAGCACTGCAATATACACCAAGACTTAAGCTGAGCTCAGCTCCAAAAGGTCTTTACTACTTAATGCTTTGTGTAAACTAACAACTAAACTTTTTTGTGTACTTCACAACATGGTGAAGTCCTGTAATGTATTGGTTAGAGCACTCGCTTCGCAAACGAGAGGATCTGGGTTTATTCCTGAGCAGAGCGAAACGTTGGGCAAGTTTCCTTGCTTTTCACGCCTCTGTGTACCGAGCAGTAAGTAGGAATCCAGTTGTTAGTCGATTAACCCGGGGTAATAATTCCTTCAAAAATACAGTAAAATAAAAATAAACTAGGTCACTCAATCCACGACTGTCTGGGACGCTGCTATGCGCAATTGGTTGCAGATTTCTCCCACAAGTATACAGTTAATTCACTTCACAGTACATTCTGTGAAGCGCTTTGAGATGACTTGAAGAATTGATAAGGCGCTGTATCAAATGCAAAGATTATGCTTATTCTGGTCTTGAATTCAGCCCCCTTTGTTACTTGACTATGTTGAAGGGATACTGCCTTCATGCTTTAACATTATTCCCCAACAATTTGATCAAATTAGTTGTGCTTTTACTCAATAGTCGACCGTAATATTAAAAAAATTACAATAATCTTCAAAATGCTGTGTTGACACTTACAAATACTCGCAGCCTGACTGTACGTTTGTTCGTTGCTGTTTGTTTCGAGAAAATTTATTCCCAATAATTTTTGCAGTTGTCAAATATTGCTGATATTTTTAGACAGCAAAATGTTTTTTTATTTTAAATAATGCATATTGAGAACGCTGTTTTACTGCAACACGCAGGGAAATAAAATCTTATATTCACCGCATTTCAATCGCACCTTACAAAAGCACTTCAGTTTGGATGACATGATCCAGTCGATGAAAGTTGTTTTCTATTTTAAATGAACTCTGCTATGGGATTCAACCAGAAAAAAAAATAACTGAAGGTGTAAATTTTAGAAGGAATAATGCAGTGAATAAACCTCACTCTGAAAGTTTATATCCTTCAATATATATAGCTTCCTTGCAACCCGATCTATCGGGTGTGGTATTTTACGATTATCGGACAATGCAGTGAATTATCAGGATTATTAATAATAATGCTTGCATTTGATATAGCGCCTGATCACGTCTTCGAGACGTCTCAAAGCGCTTCACAGAATATACTGTAAAGTGAATTGACTGTAATTTTTGTGGGCGAAACGCGGCAGCCGATTGCGCACAGCAGCGTCCTCACAAACAGTCGTGGATTGAAGTGACCAAATTCATTATTATTATTATTATGATTATTAAGAATCTTGTCATCCTGAGAATACTGCATAGTAAATACTATCTCTGATTTCCTATTACTCTTCACATAGCCGTGAAACATGGCGAGAATCAGACAGGAACAAGGCATCCTCAAGCATAGACATGACTCGATAGACATGGCTAGGGTGGATCTGACCCACCTCTCTATCTCCTGGGAGAATGTTATCACATTAATACCCCCAGATTGTCTCACAGGCAATAAATTAACCACTTTGGAAGTTTCATCGATAACCACTCGACTAATCTGGTTTCCTCGTCCCTCAAGACAAGATTCCCGCCCCATTCTCCCCCGGGTAAAGCAGGAGCACGGAAAAATCAATGTGTTCCTTGCAGCACTTGTACATTTCAGTTTGAACCTATCCCTATATTACCCCAATACTGTTCTCAACCAGAATGCTAAACCGGTTTGTTGTGACTAACAGTTAATGCTTTTGTCGATAACATATGCACTGCAGTGATTTTAGCTGATATGTCGAATCTGGTTGAATGTTGCTGTTGTGGTCAACGGTACCTTCTAAGTCTTTGATAATCCCACCAAGACACCTTTATTCTGCACGTATTCGTGTTACATTTCAGACCCTTGAAAGTTGTAATGTGCAATGCATAAACCATTTTATTTGACTATATATGAATTATTTATACGTAGCGCAATGGATTCGTTGAGTGATTACAAGGTAGTAATCGAATTGGAGAGGTTCAGATGCTTTATGCATGTAAAATAACGGATGCCTGGGAGTGATTACAAGGCGGTGAGCTAATTGAGGGGCTTTGTAACTGTCACATAACTCGAAAATTGCATTTCTAGGCCTTGAAATTCCACCAGGGCATGTTGCTGGTTATTTTTATAATATTATATTATTTTCTTTGTGGGGAACTTTTATTTTCTTTTATTTTATTTCTACCAACTGGTCCACGTCCACGTGGGGGGCAAGGTGACCAAAGGCGCGGTCGAAAAGAAAGGTCTTCAGCAGAGACCTAAAATGGGAAGGGAGGGAGCGAGACGACGGGAATGAGGAAGGCAGGCTAACACTAGAGTGTGAGCGGAGGTTCCTCGGTTTGATACTGGCACAGCAAAACTCCGATGATGAAGTCTTGGTCTTCCAACTGTAACAAACCCTCGTAATTGCCACGGTACTGATGCCACTAGCCTAATATGGTATGAAATTGCTTTAGAAATGATTTTCTGTGCTCTTCGAAAGCTGATTAAATGTCTTAATTAATTAACTTGTGTTAACTTCAAAGTGCACATTTTTTTTCATATTTTTACAGTCTGGAATTAAAGCACATGTTAAACATTTCCTGTGGACTTTCCGCCCCTCCATAACACCCTGTTCCCTCTTTAGTTTGTTCTTCTGTTGTTTCTGCAGTTCCCGATAATGCTGATCTGGTGATGAGGCAGTTTGCAGTGACTCTGATGTCTGTACCTGTGCTGAGCTGTGTGATAGCCTGGTTCAGTTGCCCAGCGCCTACACAAATACAGTCACTGAACTTTACAGTGAATCCTGTGTAAAGCTTTAAGACGTCCTTGTAACATGAAAGGCATTATATAAAATACAAGCCTTATTATTATTGAGCAAGCACCTTCTAGACTTCAATTCTTTCCTCTTAGCCTTTCTCTATTGAAGCTGCCCGCTTGGCGATGGTTGCCTGACTTAAATGTTTTTTTTTAACATCTTAAAAACCCAGAGACTTTGTATCAGCAGGCTGTGTGACCATGGGGGCTCCCGTCAGCGCCTGACATCCACATATGTGCACTTCCACTAAGGAGCCCTGGATAATAGACAGGAGTGCAAACCCAAGCCAATTCTCTCTTCTCCTCCCGTTCCCAGCTCAGGGGTACTGTAGCATGACCATGGCTGAGACTCTCTGTGCATCAACCACAGATTGAACTTGGGGTCTGTTTGGCTCGGTGCTAGACCACAGGTGTATTTCCGCTCGGAGTCTGCGGAGAGCTGCCAAAAACTCTGGAGGATTATTAAAAAAAAATTGAATTGCTGGAAGTAGGTCATGCACAATCAAATTACTGGCTGCCTTGATCTTTTTCCTTTTTGTTCGTCATTTGAACATTTTAAAATTACTTTAGCATAAAACGCTGTTTAACAGAATGAAAAGCCGGGTGATAGTCTCATAAAGCATCTGATGAAGCAGAATTCGCTGCGCGCAGATGATGTTTAAAAAAGAGAGAGAGAGAGAGGCTGCACCATTTGGATGCTCTCCGAGCCCCATAGTCTCTCTGTTGTGAAGCCCACAGCAAAGCTCGCTGTCCAGATGCCGTGTGTTTAGCACACGCTCCTTCCACCTCTGGGACCTGTGTTCGAATCGAGCCAAAATGTGTGGGGTAATAGTCTCTTCTGTCTGTTCGCTGTAAGTTTCCTATTTGAAGTGATTTTGAGCCGTCGTAAGCCAGTTCTTGGGGCGTGCAGACACATTGAATGATTTGGCATTAAATTGCCATTCTCATTAAAGAGACTGCAGGATGGCCATCGTGGGAAATGTAAAACATCACATTGCTGCACATCAGAGGTTAGAGCAGAGGCAGAGTTGTACACTGCGTCTCCACTTCTGTAATAATAATAATAATCCTTGCATTTCATATCGTGCCTGATCACGTCTTCTGAGATGTCTCAAAGCAATTCACGGAGTATACTGTAAAGTGTAGTGACTGTACATTTTTGTGGGCAAAATAGATGTACACGATTGAGTTTCTTGATGCTGACATTGAGTAACCAAAGTGAGAAAGTATTTCATTTTCCATTGTGTTCACCTCACGCACACAAAGCTTAGCAAACCTTTCAGTTTCACAGTGCTCCCTCGACTTCAGTTCCTTAATCTCCTCTGTACGGCCATTTAAATGTGGATGTGGGAGAGAGACGGAGAGTCTATTGACTACAAACTAAAAGTTGAGGCCAGTCATAAGAAAATAACTTTGTTTTATGGGAATTGTGAATGGAAAGTGGAATGTTAACGTATCTATTACAGGTAGAAGAATCATAGAATATTACAGCACAGAATAATAATAATAATAATAATAATCCTTGCATTTGATATAGCGCTTTTCACGTCGGGAGGACGTCCCAAAGCGCTTCACAGTACACACTGTAAAGTGAATTGACTGTATATTTGTGGGCGAACGCGGCAGCCAATTGCGCACAGCAATGTCCCACAAACAGTCGTAGATTGAAAATGACCAATTTATTATTGTTTGGTTTTGGAGGGATTATTATTAGGCTCTGTGTGGAGTAAGGAAACTTGCCCAAGGTTTCCCCCTGACCTGCCTGGAATTGAACTCAGGTCTCTCACTTGCAAAGCGAGTGCTCTAACCACTGAGCTACAGGACTCCAGAAGGAGGCCATTCAGCCCATTGTGCCTGTGCCAGCTCTTTGGAAGAGGAGCTACCCAATCAGTCCCACTCCCCCGCTCTTTCCTCCGTATCCCTGCAAAGTTTTCCTTTTCAAGTACCTGTCTAATTCCCTTTTGAAAGCTGTTATTGAATCTGTTTTCACCGACCCTTTCAGACCGTGCATTCCAGACCGTAACAACTCTCTGTGTAAAGAAATTTCTCTTCATCTCCCATCTGGTTCTTTTGCCAATTATCTTAAAATGAAAACTGATAATATCTCCAACTCTATGGTGGAAAGCAAATCACCAGCGAGCTTAAGAGTAGAGATGCCAAGAGCCTGGACTGAAATAAAGCCTGATGTGTCACATGTCTTTTGCAGAGAACACAAGGTGCCTGGGTTAGTAAAGCACTGCGGAGAGTCTCGTTACTGCAGCACCAAGAGAGAGACAGAGGGCAGCAGCGACTGGGAGCGGAGTGGGGAGAAGCTCTTGGAGAATCTGCCGGGAAGCTTTGGAGAAATTCATTCATTCATTCGCTCAGACCATGGCTGAGAAAAGTTCCGAAGCCGTGCTGGTAAGGGCTCTGCAAATGAATTCTTTATTTCATTTTGTTTCGTTCGTGATGTGTCGCTGTTTTTAACCCGAGAGAGAGAGAGGGAGTTTTATTAATGTGGTATAAACTTTTCTTTCCCAGTCTCGCTGATAGTCTGATATGTTGCATTTAAAATGTCCTTCGCTAACAGCAAACTTTATTTTGTTTCGTTCGGGATCTTTGCTGTTTATGTTTTTTTTTACAAAGTGCAGTGTTATTTTTCATTCAATTATAAAACTAGTTTCTGAAGGGATCTGTCACACGGAGAGTCTTAGGCTGAAAGCTTGTTGCTCAACACCTCGTGAAGCAGCTTACTCTGGAACAGTAGTGGGTTGTACCACTTCACTGCCTATCTGAAGCATGTGTGTAAATCAGTACGGCTCTTTTTCCCCCTGCGCTGTTCTCTCTCTGCTCAGGAACATTGAAAGTGTTGACTGAAGGTAAATATTTACTCCATCCTGGTCAGTGTCCTCTGACTTTCTTCGACCAAACCCTTTGCGATCTCATCCACAGGACAGCTGTCCAGCCAACAGTGTCAAGCACTTTGAGAGGTCCTCTGAAAAGGGCCCATGCTTTACACCCTGATTACTCACTCGTGTGCAGCGCTGCAAATGAAACATGAAGGGACGAACGTTTAAAAGAAACCAATTTCTGCTGCGAGATTTGGTCGCATTTATTCTTAGGAAACATCTCTCGCTCTGTACCACAAGTCACTTTGGGTGGAAATCTAGATCCCTCCGAGGTGATGGCAGGTCAGGCAAGACGTGACACAAATCATCTTTAAGAAGGGTGCGGAGAACTCCATTTTACAAATCATATGGTACTTCTTTCACACCGTCTATTGTAATCACATCCATTAGTAGGATCTCTGTCCCTGCGGTGAAATCTTTACCAGACATATGCTCAGTAGAATTGAGTCTGAACAATTCTGACAGCCTGACACTGTTTTGCCTACTTCTGTTCGAGATGTTTTACATTCCTTCTTTACGGGAGAGCACAAGAAATTTTCTCTGTTGCTCCTTTCTTTCTTGAGGTGCCCTGTTTGTACCAAACCCACCAGCCTGGCCCGGTCTGGTGATCTGGTCTCAGCCCTCGCCACACATCCTCTGTCCACTCCCAGAGATGATAAGGACAACAACAACAATTTGCATTCACACGGCGCCCCTTGGGCAGGTTAGCGTCCCAGAGCGCTTGACATTGGCGGAGCCGGGGGGAGGGGGGGAGAGGGGGAAGGTGACCTTAGACACTGGTTGAAGAGGAAGCTCTTCAGGAGCCACCTGAAGATGGGGAAGGAAGGGGCAAGGCGGAGGGATAGAGGAAGAGCGTTCCAGACCTGTCAGCCATTCATTTGTATCACTTTCCGTTTGCTACGAAACAAATGTCTTTCAAATGCGAACCACGTGAAGAATATCTTTCAATAACAAAAAGGAAACGGCACAAATGGGGCAGCCTGTCAGAGTTGTTTTCGTTTGTTTAGCCTGGAACAGTCCTTGTTAAAAGGCTCGCACTCTAACATAGCTTAGAAGCTGTACTTAAAGGGGGCATTGTCTTCATGAAAAAGTCTTTGGCAAATCCTTTCTTGCTCAGTTACAGACACATGATTGGGATGTAAATCGTGTTAAAAATCATCATTGTATCACTTGCCCATGAAGGGATCAGACACAAACAGTGCACAGTTCTCCTGTCTCGTCCTTCTGCAAACAAAATCAAGCTCAATTATGCCCTTTAGCAAGGCTTTGATTCTGAGAATTTTGTGTTCAAAGCTGATATCTTCCCATTATTTATTTCTTCCTGTAATACACAATATTCATCTTCATCCCTTATTCTTTCTTTCTCGTCTTAGATAATAATAATAATTTGGTCACTCAATCCACGACTGTGTGTGGGACACTGCTGTGCGCAATTGGCTGCTGAGTTTTACCCACAAAATTTACGGTTAATTCACTTTACAATATACTCTGTGAAGCACTTTGAGACGTCTTATCGACCTGATGAGGTGCTGTATCAAATGCAGGGATTATTATTAATATAATTCTATCCTTCTCTTCTTTAACCCTCATTCAGTCTGTCTCCCACCCAGTTTCACTGCCAGTCACCTGAAAGCTTCAACAATCTGGCGGTATTTGCACAAAGCTTTCAATGGCAAATAATCCAAGGTGTGAAAAGGCAGTTATTATTAGTCGTATCCCAATAACCTACTCAACAAGAACCACAACAATAATAATAGTTCTTGCATGTGATATAGCGCCTTATCACGTCTTCGAGACTTCTCAAAAGCGCTTTACAGAATATACTGTAAAATGAAGTGACTGTATATTTTGTGGTATATTTTTAAGCTAAACTAAATAGTGTTTCCCCCTACCAAACCGCCCGCTCCCTCCGCTCAGTCGGCTCTGGCTGCTCCACGTCCCCCGCCCCACCATTGGCGGGAGAGCCTTCAGCCACTCTGCCCCCAACCTCTGGAATTCCATCCCCCAATCACTCCGCCTCGCCCCCTCCTTAGCCTCCTTCAAGTCCCGCCTCAAGACCCTCTTCGTCTATGCCATCGGCCACCCCCCTTCCCCTCCCCTCCCTTCTCCCCCCTGACCCCAGCTCGGGTCTGAAATGCTGAACAGTGTCCAGCGCCTTGGGACGTCCTCCCGACGTGAAAGGCGCTATACAAATGTAATCGTGTTGTCGTTGTTGTTTCTTAATGTTCAGTTTTAAACATTCAGTGGTGCAGGAAGCGGGAGGAGGGGGGGTAGGGGTGGTGGAGAAGGACATACATCACACACACTCAGCTGTGGAGACCAGGTGTGTTTCGAGAGACCTTTGCTATTGGCCTCAGGAGAAGCAGACTGTGGGACCCAGGGACTGCACACTGAGGTTCAGCTGTTTGCTTTGCTTTGCAGCCCACATTGGTGGAGTAAATTCTGCTTCGTCTGATTCTGTTTGAGGCTGTTGCCCAGTTTCTGATGGTGAGGAATCCCTTTGGATTTTTCAAGCTCCTTAGTGTTTTGAAGCCTAATCGCCACTGGAATTGCTTCTCATGGCGCACATATCTATTAATATCTAATATTTATCAACATATTTTAAAAAATAATAATAATTTGGTCACTGAACTCATGACTGTTTGTGGGAACGCTGCTGTGCGCAATTGGCTGCCGCATTTCGTCCACAAAATATAGTCAACTTTACAGTATGCCCTGTGAAGCGCTTTGAGACGTCTCAAAGACGTGATAAGACGCAATATCAAATGCAAGGATTGTTATTATTATATTACACTAACACTTATCTATTAACATATTACACATGAACTGTTAATGCATATATTACGCATCCTGTTCTTGGGTCCTTCTGAATAGGGTGTTCTTGGCACTTAACGGATAGATTATCAAACTCTTTTTGAGCAAATGATCATTAATTAAGTCTGCATTCCAAGAACCAGTTGAACTTGGCAATATAATAATTACATATCTATCTATTATTGGTGGTAATGAATGTTGCAACCTGTTTTACTCTTGAACAAGGGAATTGAAATTGCAGTTTATATGTTAATCAGCTCTCAGCCCTGAATTCCAACATAACACACAGTGGAACATTAATAGTATCCATAGTGATGGATTTGACTTTGCCTACGGTCACCTCCCACTCCCCCGGCCCGGCATTGTGCTCCGCCACTGTCGAGCTCTCTAGAACACTACCCTGCATGAGGGGCGCTGTACAAATGCAAGTTGTTGTTGTTGGTGGTGGTGGTGTCCATCACTGTGAATGCTCTCCGAATAAGAACTCCTTTGACTGGTGATACGAATCCTGGGTTCTGCAAGGCACAAACGTCACCTGTCTAAACCTTGGTCTATTTTGGATGAAATGCCTGTGACCATGTTATGAGAACTTGTCGAATTGACCTCTCCTCTCACACTCCTCTTCTCCTAACAGAGACGTTTACACCCCAGAGTCATCAATGTCTCTCTCTCTCTCTCTCTCTTCACTGAGCCAACCCTGACATTGTCCTTCTGAAAATGGAGTTGGGAAATTATGGATGTATTCCATGTTATGGACTTTCCAAATAGGGAGTTGAGAGACTGATTTTATCTCACAATCTAAAAGCCTTGGGATGTTTGATTAGACTTGTTGATAAGAGACTCACATTGACAGGCACGTGGAGTGTATGACATCTTTCAAACTTTGGACAGATGGTGTGTGCACAATAGGTCCTGTTTCTATCATCTTAAAATATGAAGGGTTTGGCTTAATGCAGACAGTGGGATAACAGGATTATTCCCTTTGCTGTTTGCCCTTTGTTATTGAGAGGTTTCTGTTCTATTCTGTTGTGTTTCGAGGTCTGGTTGTTTCGAAGGAAAAGGACTTTAAAAATAGCTTATTAAAGCTTTACAGTATTCTGCACCTGGCTTGGTGGTTAAGGAGACAGCTCCCTCAGGCTCATTGGGTTTTGTTTAGTAAGTCCCTAGTTTTTGTTCATCAGCTACTGGCAGGTTTTTAAAACGGATAAAAATCAAATGAATTACCATCTTTATGTAGAATATTTCGGCCCTCAATTTTAATAGGGCTACGTTGAAGATCGCGACAACAGCAACAACAAAAATGGACTTTCAGGTTTATTTTGATCTCATTAATCCCTTTAAACAGTGACCCCCATTTTTGAACACTGTCTGATTGCTTTCATCTTGAGTTTGATTTTAAATGCAACTAAAATTAGAGCTGATGTAAAATCCAAATAATGTTATTGCAAAGAATTCACCACAACCAAGAGGTCCATTTCTGTCTCTTTATTATTGATTGGCCGGTGGGGGGGCAGGAGGTGAGGATGGAGAAGAGTCAGACACTGGGAATCACAGTGGTTTAGGCATGAATCACTGGAAACATGGCTGAACTCAGCCCAAACTGATGGAGTTAACATCTCCGTGTGTTTGATGGCTGTAAAATGTCCGATGTGAAATGAGTTTGTGCAGTCTCATCCAGAGAGGTTGCAGAATAGTCAGCAGTGATGTAGAAACATTTGATACAATATTTGGTTCAGAGTAGAGAGTGAGCCTTAAACTACGCTCTTACCTGACAGCTCTTGAAGCAGACACTTGTTTTATCTGAAATGGATAGCGTTCCATATCCCAAACTGCACCTTGAGGAGCCCAAAATAATTTCCCCCCTGCACCACCCAAAAAACAACCCCAGTGTATTTCTACTGATCGACAAACATAGTTTAGCCTGGATTTACAGAGCTATCCAACTGCTCCAGCAAACAAACAGAAATGTTGGTTCTATCCAACAAGTTTCTATTATCATTATAGAACCGTAGAATTATACAGCACAGAAGGAGGCCATTCGGCCCACCGTGTCTGTGCCTGCTCTTTGAAAAGAGCTACTAAATCAATCCCACTCCCCCGCTCTCTCCCCATTGTCCTGCAAACTTGTCCTCCCCAAATAGTATTGAATGAATCAAAGGCGGGCAGAACATGAGGGGGAGAAACACCTTTGGCAGTGATATAGTTCTAGAGATTATAGACACAGTGCCAGTTTTGAACAGTCAGGTTTGACTCACTTCCTCCTGAAATAAATAGATTTGGAGATGAATACTTGGAATGTTTGCCTAAACAAAAGTTTGAAGGAGTCAAAGATCTGGCCAGAGGGAAGGAGGAGAGAGAAAGAGAGGGAGGGAGAGAGAGAGAGAGAGAGAGAGGGAGTGAAAAAGAAAAAGAGGGAGAGAAAGAAAAAGAGCCAGAGGGCTTAATCAAAGAAAAGGGAGATGGGGAAAAAGATTCAGAGGCCTTGCCAGAGGGAGGGAGGTGGAGGGAGAGAGATATCCCTGGACAAGGTGGATCAGGATATGGGAGCACTCTGGGATCAAACCTTGCCACCAATTGTTGTTTTAAGCCCCAGTTTTTAGAAATCCTGATCCAAGCATAATCCTGATTTCATGCATAAAATTAGATTTCCACTGTGTAAATCCTCATTATATCTCCAGCTTCCTACTTAATATTTATAAATTTACCCAAAGAAACCCTAACATCCTGCCAATAGTATTTCCTGGGCTGAGAAACAGATATAGCTGGAACAGATATAGGAGTGAAATTAGGAGGCAGAACTCCAGAGCTCTCTCCCCCAAAAGACTGTGGACTATTGGATCAAAATATATTTTCAGGATTGAGGTGGATAGATGCTTATCAGGGTCAGGGTATCAAGGGATATGGGGCAACGGCGGGTAATTAGAGTTGAGGTGCAGATCAGCCGTGATGTTATACAATAGCGGGACAGGCTCGAGGGGCTGAATGGCCTACGTTTCTTAGAAACTAATTATCCCAAGTCTGCTAAAGAGGCTCAGAGGCAAATGCTGATCAGATTTCTGTTAGCTTTTACCTTGATTGCGGATTGCAGGATATGAAGCTTGATCTGCGAAGAATCTTGTGTTCCTAGACATAACACTATCTGTTGTGTTAAAACTTGTGGAATATAGAGAAATGGGGTTAAATAAGTCTGAATTTTTTTGGGGGGAAATTAGACGATACGTAAGATTGTTGTTTTCTGATTTTTTTTTTAAAAAGGCTTTAAGACTAAAACCCAAACGCATGGACATCAGTTGGGATTTCAGCCCTAGATGAGACCAGGAGTGAAAGAGAACAGGAGTGTTCTAGGAGCTATAAAGATTTGATATGTGCTGTGGAGTGAATCCCACAAGTGCAGTTTAAACTGAAATATATCAGTTCTTCTGCATGTGTCACGGCTGTAAGTCAACAACAGCGGTGGGTGGGGATGGGGAGAGGAGAGACAGGGTGGGGGGGTGGGGGAGGAAAGATTGGCTTTTTAAGGTAAATTATAGAAGAGTCAAAGAAGCCTGGAACATTTGCAGAGATCGGCTAAGATTGTTTCAGTCGTGGTGCACTGCCAGGAGGTTGAATTAATCTCCATCTCCAGAGGTTTAAGTCATGCACAGTGTTAAGTGTGCAGGCTGCTGTACAAAGTTCTCTATTTCAGTCTGTGTTTTGTGCCGACTTCCAGCACAATTTGCAGGACATTAGCACACACTGAAATGTGGTATTGTTTTATAAATTCTACTCTGAGGCTGGGAAATGAAGCCAACCGGCTGCTTTGAGCCATTCAATATTTGTTTCTCTCAGTCTGTCTTCAAGTCTGTTATTATTTTTCTCGGTTTTCTTGCTCCATTCTTGCTGTCCTCCCGATGTGAAAGATGTTATATAAATGCAATTTGTTCTTGTTTGTTGCTGCATTAAATACACAGCGCCATTTGCTGGCTTCTCCCTATCTCACACTCCTCATCTGCACCAAACAATGACTGATATCTTTGGGTTGAAGGGTTGTCAGTAAAAGCCCAAAGATGCAACCCAGAAGGCCTAGTTTGTATCTGTGGGCTATCATATATCTCCAGCTAAAGAATACGTTTACAAACCTTTTTGTAATAATCAGTTGATCAGAATAATTTTGGCCGTGCGTGAATGAGAAACAAGTTTATTTCTGTTATGTTATTGGTATGGGTTTGATTAGCTGTCATCATACCATAATTTAGTGCTGGCCAGACTGGCATGTTTCAACAACACAGGCACAAGGCAATCCTGTGGGTTTTGCGGGCAGTGTAATTGTGTGGTTGGACTTGGAACCATGCTTGTGGCTCCCCATATAATACAATAAGTTTGTTTTGAGCCAAGCTAAATTGCTTCCCCCAGGATGGGAAAGAGTCCTGTAGCTCAGTGGTTAGAGCACTTGCTTCGCAAGCGAGAGGACCTGGGTTTGATTTCCGAGCAGAGCGAAACATTGGGCAAGTTTCCTTACTCCACACGCCTCTGTTTACTCAGCAGTAAGTAGGAATCAGGTTGTTTGTCGATTGGCGAATCGCTTTTCCAGAGGTAATAATCCCTTCAAAAAAAAAAATAATTTGGTCGCTCAATCCACCACTGTTTGTGGGACGCTGCGGTGTGCAATTGGCTGCCGCGCTTCGCCCACAAAGTATACAGTCAATTTAATTTACAGTATATTCTGTGAAGCGTTTTGAGACGTCTTGAAGACGTGATAAGGCACTATATCTAATAGCATGAGGCGGAGCCAGTCATATACAACAACAACAAGATTACATTGGTATAGAGCCTTTTACGTAGGGAGGATGTCCCAATATAGACAGCCATATGCAGACAAATGCTGACAAAACAAATATGAGTGCAGAATCACTGGGTGAATAACGCTATAATAACCAGACTGATAACGGCACAAAGCATAACATTTAGTTCAGTAAATGTAAGATGTTGCAATCGTTTACTGACTTCACAGTTGCTACATTTTCCTTGCCTCTTGTTTCACACCAACATTCACCAGATGTTTTGATCTCGCTGGGTTGCACATCGTTCCCCACCTGCGAGGATCAGGAACTCGCACGTTTTCCTGTAATTAAACCGGGTGGTGAGGAAGCTTGAGAGTGTGTCCTATGGGGGAAACCCGTAACCGTCTCGTGCGCCTATCCTGCATTCTGGGTGGAGAATGTGGAGCCTGGCACTTGGTCTCCTTCATACCCTTTGAAGACTATGGACTGAAGAGTGCTATTTGCTGGCTGTAGCCGTTGAGTTACTACCTGTTTAACACAGAGCAGACAGGGAACTCAATTCCTGAACATGGCTTTGAGCCCAAGCCTAAGCAACAGATGAACGCAGTGCTTCCTGATGACTGCTGATAGAAACAATGTAATGCTATTAGTAACTAGACTGAGAAAGGCACAGAGCTGCTATCAGTCTGGTTATAGCGTTATGTTGTTAATAAAATATTGTATTTCCAGTTATACTTGTTCATTTGTGTCGACACAGAATTAACTCTAAGGAGTAGGCACAAATGTACGGGCATTACTGGAAAGTGCAGTATTATTGGAAGTACTTCATGTGGCAAGAGCTTGTACCCAAGTTCACGTATTTTTTATTTACCGTCATTTCAAAAAAAAATCTTCTTATGATTTTCATGGATGTCCTTGACTTGTGCTCAGCGAGTCTCTGTGTAAATGTCCTTGTTTGCCCCCCCCCGCCCCCACCCCCTCTCCTGATCCGCTAACAAGACTCTCCAACTCAATCGTCACAGTTCTGAAGAAGAGTCACACATGCAGTTTGAGTCAATCTTTACTCTGGCGTGTTGGCTGACCTGCTGTGCATTTCCAGTGTGTTCTCTCGGTTTGTTTTCATTTCAGATTCCAAACATTCGCAGCTTTTTCTTTCTACTCCTGCCCAATCTGCTCCGCTGCTATCTTGAGTGCAGTGACTGTACATTAGTCAATCATTAAGCTGACTTTCTCTGGAAATGTCCCCAGTCCCTGCTGCTGTGTGAAGGATACAAGCACAGTGTTGCGCCACTGTTTGCCGGCCTGTGTCATGACAGTTTTTCCCTGCTTGCATGTGAATCTCCTGGACTATCTGATCTCTGAAGGCAAAATACTGCAGATGCTAGAAATCTGAAATGAAAACAGAATTTGCTGTTTGTGAGGACGCTGCTGTGCGCAATTGGCTGCCGCGTTTCGCCCACAAAATATACAGTCAATTCACTTTACAGTGTATCCTGCGAAGCATTTTGAGACGTCTCGAAGACGTGATAAGGCGTTGTATCAAATGCAAGGATTATTATTATTATAATCTGTGCCAGTCAATGCTTTCTACCACTCGGGCCATTCGAGTGACTTTCCAGGGTTTGCATGATGTACTGGTGTGATTTTACACGGAGTATCTATCGCAAAGAGTGGAGCAATAACACCACACTGTGTGTCATCTGCTGATAACGTCTTTTCCTTCTGTGTCTAAAGTCGTTAGAAATGAAGCGAGCAGCCATCTGACAGTAATATTTATTTTAATCTGCAAATAGTCAGGGCTGCTGTCTTTACCCATGTGATCGTTCCATTCTGTTCATGGCTGCCTGCTGGGAGCTTGGGAACAGATGCTCATCTCGTTCCCCGCCCACCCCATCCCATTCTCTGGGGGAATATCATCCATTCCACTTTTTCCAGAAGTTTACGTGTATTGTAGTTTCAACCGGAACCAAGCTGTAACCGTGGTGGGAGGGAGGAAAGGGGTAATGGGGTAAGGGGGGCAATGGGAGAATGGAGGGCAGGGTTCAGATGAGAGTGACCAAGTTGTTCTGTGCGTGTCATTGAACATGTCAGATGCTGTGTCAGATGCTGTTTTTGCCAGATGCTGTGCAGAGCATTCGTGCTGAAGAAACTGAATATTGGTACGTGAGCGTGTGAGGGAAACAGACATGAAAAGTAGAACAAAATCCCTTACCTTGTTAGAGGAGATTGTGATTGAAGACAATGCACTCTAGAGATCTGAGATGTATGGCCCAAGCTAGGAATAGAAGGCCATTTTAGGAAGAGGACGTTGTTTTTGCCCAGTGAACACCAGTCACAGACTCAAGTCAGCAGGTGCCTACTCTGACACGGGAATGCCTCTTGTTGCTGGATTACATTCCTATCTGAACTCTGGTAAGCGCCCAACAAATACCCATCTCCTTTGTGTCATTGCAGGGTTCCCTGTTTCAGGCTGAGGTTGACGTTGCTGAGTGTGAATCCCATCCTCCAGCAGAGCCTTGAAGTGTTGAGGTTTTACTTGAACTTTCAGCTCAACTTAAAAATTGAAGGCTCAAAACAAATTGGCAGTGTCTCACACTCAAATGCTAACATCAAAGAGGTGCATTATTAAAAGGACTGTCATGCACAGATCACACCAGCCGTGGCCTTGTGTGTTAATGAACAAACCCAAGCAAGCTCCACGCTCTTTATATTTAACATGCAGAACATTTTGTCTGAAATTTAGGCTCTGGGACCGATTCATTTTGTTATCATCCTGTCCATCCAGGAGGAGGAAGGCAGCGACTGACAGGCTGCAGAGGGAAAGTTTCTCTTTGAAATTTAAATGAATGTGGGACAAATGTAATTCACACGGAACTGAGTGAGCATTCAGTGGCGCAGTGCAGTGCTTTGCAAGTCATCAGTCTGTATTGAAAGGTTCAGCCTCATACCCATAGATAACCCTGTTCTTTATTCAAATGTGCAATCAGGTGGTACTGAAGTCATGGCTCTGTATTCCGGGTGCAGCACAGTGCTAGATATCGAGATTCTCTAATGGAGGGGTTTGATATCTGAGCCGCAGTTCCTAATTGTGTATTCAGAGAGGCAAACCCTACAGTAAATCCTGATTCTGTATCCTGGGGCATCACCATTTGGAGACCACTGATATGACTGCTTTTTGGCAACTGTTTTCTCCTCTGGGCCAGTAATAGGTTGTTGTGTGAATAGAGCAACTGATGACACTGAAAGAGACATCAAACAATTGACCCAGTCACTCGATCGACTCAGGTCTTTAATATTCCTGAAATTCGCTTCGATGGTAAAGACAATCCACTTGAGATGTCGGAACCCCAGAGGCACTGGGAAACCAAGGTGCCAGCTCCCTCTGGAAAACAAGAAGGAATCTATGTAACAGAACTCAGCAAGATCTAGGTGTCTATCTGTTTACCCGATAACAGGGTTAGGTTAGGCTGGCAATGGATGTTACACAGTGATAATCAGATAAGAAGTTACATAACAGTTTGTTTAGTGTCGAGATTAAGAAATAATGTGCTTTTTTTTCTGCTTTCCACCCTCCCGGCTATAAAGCCAATTTCGACATAAGTACTTCTGCTGAGAAAAATAATAATTGGGTGGCTCAGAGTCACACGTTACATTGGAACATCAATATGTTGTGAACCGAATTGGTGGCCACCACTTCCTGCTCACAGTGACTCAGCTAATCTCGGCCACACCCTGACTTGGTTATTTATGTAGGCAGATGCGTAAAGACAAAATAATAATCATATAATGATCCTTGCATTTGATGTAGTGCCTTATCACGCCTTCGATCAGCCATGATCTAATAGGATGGTGGAGCAGGTGTGAGAGGCTGAATGGCCTTTTCCTCCTGTTCCTATAACTTTCTGAAACCTTTGAGATAACTCTGCGCAAGCCTCTGGCTGCAGTGTGTGTGGCTGTGCCTCAGGCTGAGTGAAGGGCTGTGGCGTGTTCGCACAGTACACGTGACCTGAGCCGTGTTGTCACGTGTTCAGCCTCCAGTCCAGTCGGCAGCCCAGCATAGCCCCATATGTGCCGTGAAATCTGCATGTCCCAGCTTTTGCTGCTTCATTCGCGCTTCACTTGTTCCTATAGACCTTTCTTCTATAAAAAGGTTTCAAAGGGACACTTGGGTTTTTTTATTCGAAAAACAGCTGTGATGCCGCAAGTCAAATGCTTAATAACAGACCAACTAAAACAAAAAGTTCCAGTTTAAAACTGAGTAAAGTCCAAATGATTTGGCCACCATATTTGCAAGCAGTACGTGAACATGTTTTATTTAGCCTCTCAAGCCCATCGAATAGAGGGTGTCACATTAATATCGTCTTGTTTTTTTGCATTTATTGTAATCTAAGAGTTATACAATTTAAATTATTTTCAAGCATTCATATCTAACTCTTGAATATTTGCAACTTGAGAAGGAGATCATTCAGCGACATTGGTGCTAATCCCATTCCTCTGCTCTTTCTCCGTGCCCTTTAACACACCATAATATAACATTTATCCAATTCCCTTCATTTGCTTTACAGACTTGTCTTTTAACACTCGCTTGTGGAGAGGTCTTCTATATTCTAATCGTCCTCTATGTAAAATAAAATCTTTTATCCTCTTGTGATAATCGTCATTGATACCCTATTGATGCTGACTCGCTGTTCAGTGGAAGCAATATTTAGGTGTCTTGCCAAAACCATTCATAATTATGAAAACTTATTTCAGATACTCCCTCCCCTTAACATTCTGCGCCAGAGAAAATAATAATAATCCTTCCATTTGATATAGCGTCTTATCACATCTTCGAGACGTCTCAAAGCGCTTCGCAGAATATACTGTAAAATGTACATTTTGTGGGCAAAATGCAGCAGCCAATTGCACACAGCAGCGTCCCTCAAACAGTCGTGGATTGAGTGACCAAATTATTATTTTGTTTTGAAGAGATTATTACCCCCTGGAAAGTGATCCGCCAATCGGCTAACAAGCGGCTTCCTATTTTCTGCGAGGTAAACAGAGGTGTGTGGAGTAAGGAGACTTGCCCAACATTTTGCCCTGCCCAGGAATTGAATCCAGGTCCTCTCGCTTGCGAGGCGAGGGCTCTAACCACTGAGCTACAGGACTCCACAACTTTACAAGGCCCAACTTTGCAAGTCTCTAGGTGTAACTATGACCAGATATTGCTGTGATGAATTAAACCTCCTGTGATTAAACCTAAAGGAAAAACCCTTTGTAAACATTTGATCTGGAGTAGATTGATTAGTGTTTGCTGTAGCCTGAAGGCGCCCCACAATCTTTAAACAACGGCTTTTGTGGTGAACCTTCATGATGCTGGTCAGCAGACCCTGAAATCTCCTCCATCAATTAGCCAGCCAATTTCTCAATAGAAAACGTCCTTGTGTTTTCAGTGTTGACAGATCATCAGTTGGAATTTGTTTGTGGCAGGCCCTAGTTCAGTTTTCTCTGGGTTTATGTATATGCTAGATGTTGACGCTGACAAAAATTAATTGTTATTTATAGGTTTGTCGCCTGGACACTGACTGACACAAATTATTTTCTATCAAAACCAATTAGCGCGAGGATTTGGAATAGATTCTAAGAAATTGCAGCACAGAAAGAAACCATTCTGTCCATCGAACGTATACTGGTACCATCCCCCACAAAATACACAATCAATTCACTTTGTATTCTGTGAAGCACTTTAAGTGGTCTCAACATGATAAGGTGCTATATCAAAAGTATTATTATCTCCATCACTGGGTCTAACTTCGGCAAATCCAGTTTGTGTTCCCTCTGCATACCCTTTTCTGTTGTTCCACTTCAAATCATTTTCCAATTCTCTGTTGAATACTGTTATCTTTCTCAGCCTCAATAATGTTTGCGGCAAAACTTGTTCTAATAAACTACTGGTTGAAAAGATTTCTGCTAACTTCCTCTTGAACTCTTCTAGTTTCAAGTTAATATCCCCAGTTACTGATTTACTGACGCACATAAATAATTTTTCAGTGTTTATCTTCTAGAAATCTTCTAGTAATTTGTTGATCGCTATAGATTCTCTGTTCCAGAGAAAACAGTTCCATTTTTTCAAGACTTCAAACTGATCCTTGGTATCATGGATGTGAATCTGTCTCTGATGTCCTTTCTGTAATGTAACTGTGATCCAATCAACATCTTTAAACATACAATGGCAATTCCTTATTTTTGCTTTAACTTTCTCGTGCTCTATCTTTAAATTTCCCAATCGAAGAGGGGCAGTCTTGAGACGTGCCTTGAAGGAGGCAAGGCAGGGGGTGAGGCAAAGGGACTGTGGGATAAAGTTCCAGAGGGTGGGGGCAGAGAGGCTGAGGTTAGGGAGTCCTGTAGCTCAGTGGTTAAGAGCACTCGCTTTGCAAGTGAGAGACCTGAGTTCAATTCCCGGCAGAGGGCGAAACCTTGGGCAAGTTTCCTTACTCCACACACCTAATAATAATCCCTCCAAAACCAAAAACAATAATAAATTGGTCATTTTCAATCTACGACTGTTTGTGGGACATTGCTGTGCGCAATTGGCTGCCGCGTTCGCCCACAAATATACAGTCAATTCACTTTACAGTGTGTTCTGTGAAGCGCTTTGGGACGTCCTCCCGACGTGAAAAGCGCTATATCAAATGCAAGGATTATTATTAGTAGTATTAGGGTGGGTGATCAAATGGGCTGAACGACTTCCTTTATCTGAGTCAGTCTTATGATAGCCTCTCCAATCGAGAGCGGAAAAAAAGGAAGTGCGGTGGTTTATTTGGTACTCATTTCAGCCAGCCAGGTGCCTCTGAATAAAGGAATTTGGTGCAGTCTGAAACCGGAGGCTAGTGTGAGCAAGCCAGCAGCAATTACTAAACCATAATTCAGCACTAATTGGCAGCACGTTATCCTTCTTCCTCAGAGAAGCCACAGAGATGGATTGTGTGGGCAACTGAAATGTCACAGTGATGCTCTACTAAGGTTGTGGTGATTGTGGCAGTTCAGAGAGAGAGAGAGAGAGAGAGAGCCTTTGGATCCTCTGCTATACAGTCTGGACTTGAGAGTGTTCGCTCTGACACTGAGGGCAGAGGGCAGTAAAGTAAATTCCCTCTCACTCCCTCACTCACTCACATTGGTTGAGTGCACTAAAGAAATCAACCAAACCTGATAAGAAAAGGAGAAACAAAAGAAGATAGTTACAGCAGCTGTCAAATTAAAGGGCAAAGATTTAATTCTTTGTGACATGGTTAGAGTATCAGCTGTGGAAGCAGCTGTTAGTGTGACTATCCCAATAGCACAGTGTACGTGCGCCTGTGTACAGAAACTGAGCCAAACCCTCTGGACTGCAAGAGTACAGCTGGGAGATGGCAGAGAGCAGAACAAGAGAGGAGCCCAAGTACAAGCACATTAGCAGCAACACTTTAGTTGCATAATCATTTTCAAATGAGATCCTTTGGCTTTTTACAGAGAGGAAGAGGCAAAGAAAGTGCAGATTACTTTCATTCCAAATGTTACATCTGATGCCAATTCACGTTACAGTAAATCCTATGAAGTGCTTTGAGACTTCTCGAAGACGTGTTAAGGCGCTGTATCGAATGCAAAGATTATTATTATTCCGTTGTCATCCAGGATAAAGTAAACTTTGCTCACTTTGCTCTTTTGCTCACTTGTAACAATAAAATCCTGTAATCCTTGCATTTGATATTGCACCTTATCAGGTCTTTGAGATGTCTCAAACGCTTCACAGAATATACTGTAATGTGAATTGACTATGTATTTTGTGGGACGAGTATCAACTCATCATTGCGGGTATCACAAATATGACCAAGAATTACTCAGGCTTTTCCTTTTGCAGTTAAGTACAGATGAATTATCCCTCCTGGCAGTGAGGAAGTTGATTTTTTTCTGGTATATTTTCCACTGAAAGGCTGTAAGTAATACTGGATCAAGTTAACATGGAGAATCGCTTGAACATTTGGCTGCAAATAACAGAATAAACCATTTCACGAGATTAGAAATGATCACAAGAGAGGTTGGACCATAATTAGATGCTTCCTGAATACCAATCTAATCTACCATTAAAGCATTAAAAAAAGATTATTATTAAAGCATCAGTTCAGGTTGTTGGCATTGTGCCACATACAGAGACTTAGAGTCTTTAGAAAATGTAAAGAAAATTTGAAGTCACATTCTAGAGGACAAAGAAAATTGAGTGATAGAGGCAGCCCTCTTTCCCCCAGTCTGTCAATGAAATATATTCCCGCAGCATACTATATAGAACCCAATCCTGTGGAATACCAGAGAGAGATAGAAGGTGCACAGAATTGAATATTAAATATAAAAATGTACTACCTATTCTCGCCAAACCCCCCCCAACAAAATCCATATTGCTCGTCACTTACTTTCTCCCACCTATCTGTCTGCGAAACATTGAAACCTTCAAATATTTTTGCCTTACACTATACTTACACTACAAAAATGGGAATTTACATAACAAGCAAGTCATAGACTCTCCTGTGTATATTGTTCTAAAGTTGCACCACCCCAGTAACCACTGTATAATATAAAAATAATAACAACACTGTACAATATCCATAGTTGTAGTTATGGAGTCTGCGTTTCCCAGTTGGAAATGTTGAGAGTGATATGGAAATCACTCCGCATTCTCTCCTCCCTTCGCTCCAGAATCTCGAGCCTTTAGTGTGACTCCAGACCGGAGCATTTGTAAGAGACTCGACACATTCGAATGTTGATTAAGATAAGCAAGTGATATGTTTTGTCAGTGGGAGGTGACGTTCATTTGCCCCACAGTAAAGCTTCTTGTTTCATTTTCAAATGAAGCTACGTGCTGCGAATGGAAAAAGCCTGTTTAAGGGCGCCCTGTGAATGGACAAGGGAATGTTTTTGTGTGTGATGTTCTATGTCGCTATACAACCTTCTCCTTTTACTGCTCTGTGTTTGGCAAAATAGATGCAAAGTCAAGTCGTTTACTGTTGTATGTTCACTTTCCTCTTTCTGTAATTAGTTTCCTTCTTTTTTCAGGGAAGACAGGCTGGGAAAATTGGGAATTTCTTGCGCTGTGGAAAGAATCCAATGTTTAGATCAAGTCAAAAACCTTATTTTTTGCTGATGGAGGGAAGGACTCAGAGTGCTTTTTGATTTTGGCAGACTCCAGAGGTTGAGAACGGAGTAGAGAAAACTGTGGCTCAATTTCAGATTCCGACTCTGCAGTGATGAATGAATGAATGTAGTGTTAGCCGGTAGCCAAATCAGCTTCTGGGATCACAGTTGTTAAATGACAACTCATTAGAATCACACCACTGAATCGTAACATGAGGGGAGACAATCATATCGTCCGTTTGCTCGCTCAACGCTCGACAATTTGAGCTTGAATTTGAATTCACCGGGTAATAGGAATTTGAATTAAAAGAAAATTAAATAAATCTTAACGGGTGAGGTGGCTGTGGTTCCCCAGTGGATGAATGCACCACCTTTTGTGGTACTGAGTCATTCATAGTAGAAGGTTAGCCTGGGCTGAGTTAGGTGATTTGGCCAAATCCCACTCTTACACAAGACACCAAATCGCACTTAGACTTAGCCTGAAAGACCATTTTGTCTTAAAGCAAGTATGATTGTGCAGAATTGTTGAATATTCTTAAGTTCAGGCTCAAGTTTTAAAACAGTTTCTACATTTAACAATTTTCCAAAGTTCGGCACTGTGGTAAAACCAAACATAGTCATCTGTTCTCTGGTGAGTGTGGATGATGGAAGAATATGTGTGAAGTGCTTTGAGATAATTCAACAACAAAAGGAGCTATATTAACTGCAGAAAAGATTGGGTTCTTACCTTACCACTTGCTAAAAAAAAGTAATGATTTTCCTCAAATAGAGGTAAACAGTAAAATTATTCTCTATAGCGATCAGCTTATGTGTTTCGTTGGTGATCAGAGTTTGCTCATAAAATACACTTCACGGTATATCCTGTGAAGTGCTTTGGGATGTCCTCCCGACATGAAGATGCTATACCAAATGCAAGGATTATTATTGCACGCTACCCCCACTACCACCCCCATTATTTTCATCTCATTATGACATCCACCTTAAGTGTCAAAACAGGGAGCTTCGATTTAATATGAGGTACAAAGGGGAGCACCTCCAATAAAGCAGAAAGCACCAGTCTTTCAGCACATCCAGTGCACTGAAGCCAATTCTCTCCACACTGAACTCTGTTCTCTCCACAGCATCGCACTTACCTTGGAGGAGCTCTGTTGTTTTCCACTCCCTGCTGAGTATTATCTGACAAAAGTTTACAAGCTGGATAATGACGGCTAGAAACAAATCAAAGGCTTTTTAAAATAATTGGAGGCGAGGGAAGACTCTGTGGGTAGAGCGTATCTGTGCTGCACTTAGAATGGAATAACTGTGCAAAGTGTTTTGAAGCATCCTCCTGATGTGATAAGCGCTGTAGAAATATAAATTGTATTGCACCGTTTTGGAGGAATGAGAAATTCCAAACAATCTTTGGATCTTGCATCTTTCGGGATAGACACGGCTTCTAAGTAGGAAATACCCCACCAGTTAGAAGCCCTCGTTCTAGTGATATTCTCTCTCTCTCTGGAGGAATAGGGTCTATAGATGAATGGATGATAAGTGTCCTGCACAATGTTCTTACCACAGTGGTTCTGTCTCTTTAAATGTATTAAGATGCTGTCAGCGAGATCGTGCTCTATCTCTCCCCAGTTGGGGGATGTTTGATTTCTTAATGGCAATGGTTTGATGTAGCCAAATTCTTACAAGCATCTAACTCTTACTGTAATAAAACCAGAAGTGGCTGGGAACACTCAGCAGGTCAGGCAGCATCTATGGAGAGAGTAAAATGAGTTAACGTTTCAGGTTGATGACCTTTCATCTCACTTTCCTCTCTCCATAGATGCTGCCTGACCTGTTGAGTGTTCCCAGTGACTTCAGTTTTTATTTCAGATTTCCAGCATCTGCAGTATTTTGTCTTTTGTTACACTCTCACTGTTGTTTGCCAAGAAGTATTACTTAGGGATCAGGATCTCGAGAAACTGTAAATGAAACACAGCCAGTTTGCAAATCACAGGCAGCCTCATTATAGGGGAAATCTCAGCATTGGGTTAAGTTGACGCAATGATGTTTTCTTCACTTACTATTCACCCGTCTTTAACAAATACTCAGCAAGAATTGGGTTGAAGAACAATGAGGAGCAGAGATTAGCGTAATAAATAGGCTGACAGATTTAGGGTAGATATCAGCAAAAACATCTGTACTCAAAGTTATCATGTTTATAAAATAATATTAGCAGAAAAGCAACAGAGCTTTTATTAAAAACATTACGGTTATTAAGAGCCGTTAAGTGGCAGGATTGTGAGTTAATGTGCTGTGGGATTAGTTTGGGTTGGCTGAATGGCCTTTTCCTGACGCTTTTGTTCAGCGGATACTTTTCTATTGTGTATTATCTGCTGCTACCAGTAGTTGAAATGAGACAGAGAAGAAATATTAAATAGAGACTGTCTAGTTATTTTCAGCACCCGACCTTGAATTCTTCCAAGCAGCAAAACATGTTACATTATTTTCAACAGGCAATGCAAGGTCAGGCTCGCTGCCTGTGAGGGAGGCAAAACGTTTTGTGGCCAAACGTCCACAAAATGGGGCAGGTACATCCCCAGGGAGAAAAGGGAAATTTTGTGCTGATTGACTGTTAGTTACTCTCGGGGTCAGTGGAAGGAAATGTAATAATAACTAAACTGCTTGTCTATTCAAGGCATTGGAGTTCACATGGCACTTGTCTGTCTAGGACTGCCCTACCCTTTGGGACAAACAATTATTATCTTTTGTTTCCTTCTCAGAAACTCCTCAAAAGAATTCTTCTGACATAATCCTTTGACATTCACATTTGTATGATAGACTTACTACACTTTCTTCTCAATCTCTTACCTATCCCCAGGTGTCCTGTAGTGTATTGGTTAGAGCACTCGCCTCGCAAGCGAGAGGACCCAGGTTCGATTCCCGTGTATGACGAAACCTTAGGCAAGTTTCCTTTCTCCACACGCCTCTGTTTACCAGCAGTAAGTAGGAACCCGGTTGTTAAAGGACGCCATTAGGCCCGTCACTTCTGTACTCCTGTTTTCTCTTTATATACCTCTCTTCCAAACATCTATCATTCCCTTTTAAAAGAATAAGTGAGCTCTGCTTCACCAATGGTTTGTGTCAGAGAATTAATTTTTCATTGCACTCTGTATAAACAAATGTTTTACAACATCGTTAATTTTTTTTATGGCTATCTTAAATTAGTGCCTCTGATTTTATTTTATTTAAGAAAAAGTCAGAGTGACCAATTCAGAGTAATTCTAAAGGAAATGCTTTAGTTGTTTGTGGTTTCATTGTCAAATATCAAGCAGCTGAAATATTAAAGCTGTGTTATCACTCTCAGTTACACACCATCACACATAAACACACATTACTGACAGAGGGACAAAGAATTGCAACCTCTTCAGCTCTTCCAAAAAAAAAAGGACTGTCTAAACCACATTTAGTCTGACCCCTAAACCACCAAGCAATATTATTTTAACATTCACCCGATGCAAAACGGAAGTAAAGGTTAAAAGAAAAGCTGGAAAATTAGGAGGCAGTTTCTCACTCAAAGGTTAGTGGAAATCTGGAACTGTCTTCCCCAAAAGCCTATGGATGATGGATCCATTCACATTTTCAAGACTGAGGTGGTTAGATGTTTGTTAGGTCCGGGGATGAAGGGATATGGGGCAAAGGCGGGTAATTAGAGTTGAGGTACAGATCAGCCGTGATCTGATAGAATGGCGGAACAGGCTCGAGGGGCTGAATGGTTTCTAAATGTGGCGACTGAATTCTTCTCGTGATATTTCAGATAAGAACTCTAAACTAAAACAAGACGGCGTTTAAAGTTCATTGCAAAGTGCTGACGTCAGCGTGAGTAAATAGAGCCATTGAGGACTGACCGATAAACATCGTTAACGCAACCATTGTCCAAGAGAGGGGAGAAATGGTGATTCTCAGTGGAAGGGAGAGTGATTGCGAGGATGAAAAAGTAAGGTTTACATAAACGATTTTTGACAAATGAAGAGAAACTGCCTTAGGCTTTGCTTCGCTTGCAAGCTAGATCTTTCTTATTCTTCGCTGTGCTGTTTCTGGCGGCCGCATTGATTTCACTTCCATAACCTCAGTCATTGGAAAATTGCAGTACTAATGGCTGTGTTCTTTTACACTGGTGACAAGTGCTGTGCACACTGAGAACTAAAAGGGTTCACCTGACCCCCCTCAAGAGGATCTTGAATTGAACGCTGTAAATAACCCCCCCCATCCCTACTGTACAATAGCATCTGTTGTGAGGGTTTGCGTTGGTCTCCATTGTGAGCTTGAGGTGGGTGTGTGGGGGGAGGAGAGAGTAAGGAGATTTATTTTCACTGGGTTTGAAAAAAGGAAATTATATAATGACTTTAGCTTTCAGGGAAAACATAAAACAGATTATTTGCAGGTCACTAGCCTGGCACAGAGGCTATCAACCTTCTCAGGATTAAAAGGCCATCTCACCTCCCAATTACCAAGTGGTGTGTGAATAAACGAGGTATTCTAATGAAAAATTAGCATCTCTTTTGCTGCTGATGAGAAAACCATTAACTGTCACAATTCCAGGAAGCATCCTATTCTGCAGCGTCTCCGGACAAAGTTGTTTCCTGCTCCGACCCAGCCAAGGCTTCTTGTTCAAACGATCCCTCCACCTTGCCCCCGTCCTCCCCACCTTCAGATCCCACCTAAAAACCTTACTTTTTGATTGTGCTTATGGTCACCTCCCCCCTCCCTGTCCCCCTGGTTCGTTGTCAGACTCCCCCACTGTCAAGCGCTCCGGGACACTACCCCTTGTGGAGGGCGCTATATGAATGCAAGTTATTGTTCACAGATAGACAGGGCTCTGCCAAGGCTCAAGATTTCTGGCGTTGGGGTGTTCAAGGCTGCGAGGGTCGAGGAAGATTAACCGATGGTAACTGAGATAATGCTCCTATATGGGTGCCCGAACCAAACCCAATGACCCACCTCACCCCCACGGCCTTTCATTCAGTCACATCCACGGGACGCTTTAGTCTTTGCGCCAGGCTGACTATCGAAGGCACCTCCTCATTAGCTTTTCATTCACAAGTAATTAACGCTCTCCGGTTGCACACTGTGGACACTGAGGAATATTACTCCAAATTGCCGAAGCTTTCTGAAACAGATGTCCGCTTTCCATCAGCAGGGGAATCCTGCTTGTGTGTGCAGAATTTCTGATCCACTATTAGAATCTGTGTCTGTGTGAATGCAAGTTATCAACTTTGGGGATGGAATTCACGGGGTGAACAATCTAATACATTGGTATGAGTGCTCAGGAGCTTGTTGACATATATAGTCAGGTGTTAGGAGTCAGAAAAGCGTGTTGTTGGGGGTGGGGGTGGGGGAGGGAGACGGGAATAGTTACTCTGTGACTTAGTTTGACTGACATTCTCTCTGGTATTTAAGAGTGGGAGGTAAAGAAGCCTCAGAGATGTAATGTGAAGCATTGGATGAAGAGTTTTGTGTCATTGGGTTCACTGACTATCCATTAGACTTGTCAACCCTATATGATTAAAGGTAGCTGTGAGCACATATTTGAACCGGACATGTGTTCTGCCAGCTTCCATGGTTACATTACATACCAGCTCATTAATGGCAATTTACTGTCTTCCAGTGAAACACAACTCATGACTATTTCAGCGTCAGCTCCTGTAAACAAAGCATATACAGGGTAAAAGCTGAAAGTAATCAAGAGTTTGGCGATGTCCTTCCAAAGTAAAAGGCGCTATATCAAATTCAAAGTTTGTCACTATTATTTTGTTTAGCGCAGGTCATTGAAGCACCAGTTTATTGCACTAAAGACCTATGGGCTGTGGGTTCGATCCCCTCGGCTGGGAGCTGTGCAATTTAGGTAGTTGTTAGTTTGTCCTCCAGCACAGAACTCCCCGGCTATTCAGGTGAAGTGGCATCACAGTCTGTTTGTTTGATTTTGTTATGGCCTCGTCATTGTCGGGGAATTTGTGAAGATGGAACATTCACACAGTTGGAATTACATTTGACATGATGACTGCCCTGGTAATGTTTGAGGAATGCAAAGGGCTTGAGGATGACTAGTGCAGATCCCAGGCTCTGCACAGCTATTATGCAGTCTTGCTTCACAAACCTTTGAATTGCATGGAGAAATAGGAGCAAAAATTGCATCATGGTGTAGAGGTTTTGGCAAACAACCCCCAAAAAAAGTCCCAGATAGTTTTGGTCACTGTGGTTTTGGAGACCGGAAACCATAGTTTGAATCTGTTTTGGTCTTTCTGTGTCTCCAGCCATGTTGATCTCTCACTCTCTGCTTCTTCCTTATATTAAATTACAATTGAATCAGGTCCATCATCACTGAATTTAGATGAACATAAACTGCTGTCAATGTTGGTGAACTCCTCACACATAGAGACATGGCCACAAGAGCTCAATAGATGTAAGACCAGAATAAAAGTACAATGAGGAAAGGCCATTGGGGTCTGTCTAAGCATATCTCTTCCCAGAGCAGGTACCGCTACCTTATCTACACTCCACCTGAACCACATAGTCTCCCTTTTTACCTTTCTATTCAAAGATACATGATGTAAAACTGTATAATAACTGGGTAACCTTATGTTCTATTTATTCATCTTTGACCAATTTATTCATCTTTGAGGCCAAGGAGTTCAATCTTTCTCGTTTGAGGTTTGATTATCTCTATCCATAGCTTTCCTTATCTGTCTCAATCCACTTTTTACACTAATAGTCAATCCACGACTGTTTGTGGGACGCTGCTGTGCGCAATTGGCTGCCGCGTTTCGCCCACAAAATACACAATCAATTCACTTTACATATATTCTGTGAAGCGCTTTGAGATGATGTCTCGAAGACGTGATAAGGCGCTACATGAAATGCAAGGATTATTATTATTGATTATTACCTTCTATGTCTTCATGTTATCAGCTTGCACCTCTGTCTGGATGATTTTAAATGCTTGTTTTAAAATAATAATAATAATAATAATCCTCGCATTTGATATAGCGCTTTTCACGTTGGGAGGACATCCCAAAACGCTTAACAGAACACACTGTAAAGTGAATTGACTGTATATTTGTGGGCGAACGCGGCAGCCAATTGCGCACAGTAGCGTCCCACAAACAGTTGTGGATTGACTGTATGCAGTTCATGTGAATTAACATTAGAAATTCTGGCCAGGTGTAACTCCAGCTACAGTGTATTTTGGTAACTTGTCATAGAGCAGCTAAATGCATAGCTTCCAATTTCTGTGGCATCTTGAATATTTGAAGAGTATAAATACACACTGTCATCAACCTCACAACTAACAGTAGACAACAGAAGTGCCCTCCGAGCTTCACTTGGTTCGATGAAAAAAATCTCTACAGGATACCAAAGTGCCACACGGTATCTAAGCAGACCCTTTCTCAAGCACTTACAGAGGCATTTCTGGGGACTCATTGGGGCAAAAAATAAGTCCCAGCTGCTGTAGCTGAATAAATTATTCCAAGGAAGAAATCACTGAATAATTTAGAAAATGTATCCAGTGGTCTGGACAGGATGTCCATTGACTGGACTAAAAAATACTGTATGTGTTAATTATTACTGAAGAAAATATGTAGTTACAGTAGATTTGCATTTGCTGACATGGGGTTCAGATTGTTCAGGCATTGTGGATTGATGGTAAATGTACACTGTGCAGTGTGGCCTTACCACAGTAATAATCATAAAAATAATAATATCCTAGCATTAGATACATAGGTCTCTCCTCTTCAACCCCCACCCCCCGCACACACTGATTGTGTTGCTGCCATGAGAGTTTTCAGATGGAGGTAAGGAACAGGACTGAAAGCTCAAAGCCCACTCCAGAGCCTCACGTACGCATACACAACCACAGTGAACATCGTCAGTGTATTGGTAGGTTCACCGGAGTGAATTAAATGAATTAATTACATAAACAGTAATTATATTTATTGTTTATTTGGGAAATAAAGTCCCTGGGGGGAGGGGGGCAGGCCTGCACGATTGACTAGGGTATATGGACCGTGTGTAACGTGTTCACTGACTGAATCTCAGAAGAGAAAACGGTTTATGTTTGATAATTTTACACGGAGCGGTGTACATGTGGGATGGACTATTCAAGGAAACAGATTGTGAGCAAATTCAAGAGGGAATCGACAGTTGTTTGGCAAAAGACTCAACTGAGGGATTTTGAGAGATAATGTAGGGATGGCTTTGGCTGAGCGCACATCTGGGAAATGGCTGAGCGCACATGTAGAATAACAACACGGGAATTGTGATCATAAAACCAAGCGTCAGAAAAGTGAGGAAAATGTCATCCCATTTGCCGGGGTTAGATTTAAATCCGGGTCCGAAGGGTCAAAGGTTTGTTGCTCCCTGACATTTCAATTGTTTTTTTTGTTGGTTGATTAGCTCCGAGGTGCTGTGCCTGGCAACAGAATGTCAGAATCAAGCAAGTTGTGTTGGGTAGTTTGGTAAGGCCAGTTCCTGAGTTGAGTACTCTAGAGCACTACTGATGACAGACTAACTACGTTGTGGCAGGACAGGACATAGAGGGGTAGATCAGCCCCTGAGGGCAGGAATTCTTATAACAATAATAATTAATAATAATATTCTTCTCACTCCCTCAGCTTCCTTTAATCCCACAAGCAAAGCCCTCACTGCTAGGATGATCTTAGCTGGACAAGCAGCGGCAAGTGTGCCAGACCGTGATTTTAATGACAAGTTATACGGTTTTAGATGGTTAATCTCAATGCACACTCTGGGATCATTAAGCTTTGGCTCTAATGATGTCTATCTAATGATGTCTATCCCAGTGAACTCATAAAATCATCATCAACCTATAGCAGACCGCTGATCTATACAAAAAAAACTAGTGAAATGCAAAGTGAGTTACAGTATGATCTGGAAGTAAAATATTCACTGCCTCAAATATGTCCGTTCTCTCCAACCTTTTGTAGTCTCTTCCTTACTGCAACTAAATGATTCTTTTTTCATTTGCTACAGCGATCATTCATTAATGAATCATAGGCAGCTTTGGGTGCTGACATTATCCATTGGGAGTTGGGGCTTTTTTTTTTAAGTGAATGGTGCTTTATAAATGCAAGTTCTTGAGCCAAACCAGTCAAAGTCAAAAAGCATTGCATTGTCCATCTAAGAGAGAGGGAGAGGTATATACAAAAATGCAGAGGAAAAATAATCTTTCCTTATTTTATGTTGCAACATTGACCACCATCTCCTGAAGTTGATTTCCGCAGAATAATTTACAGCCAAAATGAAAATGTGATGGCAATAGAAATTAAATGAAAGAGGGGAATGAAGCAAAAAAAATCCCTCCCTCAACAGACAATAAAAAATTGCTACAGACAGTAATCCGCATCATCACAAGAAAATCAATGTTTTTTTATCCAGAATTACCGCTGGCTCTCACAGAACATCAGCTTTAGCTGCCAAAATACATCAGCTTTGAATTTTGAATCAATTTAAGACACTTTTAGACTTCTGTAGAAAAAAAATTTAAAAATCAAATATTCCAACGGCTTTTGGAGTAAAGACGCAAATTAACAATTTAATATTTAAGATTTAAGATAATTGGCAAAAGAACCAGAAGGGGGAGGAGGAGAATTTCCTTTTACGCAGAGAGTTGTTACGATCTGGAATGCACTGCCTGAAAGGGTCGGTGAAACCAGATTCATTAATAATTTTCAAAAGGGAATTGGATATGTACTTGAAAAGGAAGAGATTGCAAGGCTGTGGGGAAAGAGCGGGGGAGTGGGAGTAATTGCGTGGCTCTTTCAAAGAGCCGGCAGAGGCACGATGGGTCGAATGGCCTCCTGCCCTGTAAAATTCTATGATTCTATATTAAACGCATGAGGGAAAATGATTGGCAGGCCTGTTAGCCGCCAAATTATTGGTGTGCTGTCCCCCCCCCACCCCCGTCTGAGTCATACTGTGCAAAATGTAACATTTTAATATGTGCTTATTAAACCAGGTAATTCTACACTATATATTGTTCTAACCACTAATATGCTTTGTAATTGAATTGATTGGATCACTTTCACAGTGCCATTATCTATCGATGGCTGGAATAGGTTTGGCTGAGCACCAATATCACTGCCATTCAAAGTGTTGGTGTATTTTGAAACTCCTGGTGGGAAGAAAGAAAAGTCAGTCCCCAGCAGTGGGGACCTTTTTTCTTCAGTTTGCTTTGTTGAAATGGCGGAAATATTTCTGGCTTCAGATGGTCCTCAAAGCGGCCAGAAGCTGTTTGGTGCCTGGAGTCAGTGGAGCTCATTTACCTGCTTTGCGAGGCTGAATCCAAGGCACCAGCACAGCAACAATCTGAAAGGGAACCCAGTGGTTCCACAATCTTGATGTGAACAATGACCACATGTCTGACCACAAGTAATGGCCCATCTGTAAAAGTTGCAGACTGGCCAACGACGCTGAAACGGCAGTGTCAGACTGTCGGGCAGATGGCCACCAAAACAACAACAATAACAAATAATTACATTTGTGGAGCGCCTGTCACTAAAAGGCGCCATTCAAATGTAATCTTGTTGTTGTTGTCACCTCGGGAGGACGTCCCAACCAAGCAGATTTGAGCGAGATTTGAATCCAAAACCTAACATGTTAACTCACTACGTTAAATGCCTTTGTAATGTGGATTGATTATAATTACCTTTTAAATTGTGACTGAGACTGTTTTATGTCCCAGTCACCGTCACCTATTGATTATTTTGCGATGAACTTTGCAGTGTGTACATTAGTAATCATTAATTCTTCGACGTGAACACTGTCATGTTTCAGTGACTGCCAACACATTGGCTATTTGCCATGGCTGGCGCATTAATCATAGAATCATACAGCTCAGCCCGCGCTCTCCCCATAGCCCCGATCAACCCCACTCCCCCGCGCTCTCCCCATAGCCCCGATCAACCCCACTCCCCCGCGCTCTCCCCATAGCCCCGATCAACCCCACTCCCCGCGCTCTCCCCATAGCCCTGATCAACCCCACTCCCCCGCTCTCCCCCCATAGCCCCGATGAACCCCACTCCCCCGCTCTCTCTCCATAGCCCCGATCAACCCCACTCCCCCGCTCTCTCCCCATAGCCCCGATGAACCCCACTCCCCCGCTCTCTCCCCATAGCCCCGATCAACCCCACTCCCCCGCTCTCTCCCCATAGCCCTGCAAACTTATCCACCCCAAATAATTATCTACTTCTCTCTTAAGAGAGAAGCCAGCCTTTCAGGCAATGCATTAGGGGGTACAAAGCACCCCATGAATTTTACTGCGCAGGAGGAAAGCTATAGATGTCCTGGAGTGATCCTGAAAATTTCATTTCAGCTCCAGGTTCAGCTGAAAGAAGCAAATCACTTGATCTTTAATCTTATGGTTTATGGCAACATTTGAATCCCTTGATTGATTTGGACTCACAGTCGTGGGTCAACGAGCCCACCCAGATCATCCACACTGCCTTCTCCCTTCACCACAACTCCTGCCACTCTCCACTCCTCCTACTCCTTTACCCCCAAAACTCCCTTTTCCCTCTCAACCACTATCACCCGAATGAAGTTCACCACCTATTACCTTGATGCCCTCCCCACCCAACTGCTGGTCACTCAACTCCCCCTTCTCTCCCCCACGCTGGCCGACATGGTTAACCAATCTCTCTCCTCAGGCTCTGTTCCACTTCCCTTGAAAACCGCTGTCATCACACCACTCCTCAAAACCCCATCCTCGATCCCTCTAATCTCTCACACTACCGTCCCATCTCCAACCTGCCCTTCCTTGCCAGAGTCCTGGAACACATTGTTGCAGGTCAACTTTGGTCACACCTCTCCCTCCACTCCCTCCTCGAGCCCCTGCAGTCTGTATTTCTCAAAGTCACAAATGGCATTCTCTCTATCTGTGACCAGGTCTCCCTCTGCCTCCTTGTCCTCCTGGATCTCTCTACCACGTTCGACACAGTCGACCACGCCATCCTCCTCCATTGGCTCTCCTCTCTCATCTAACTTAGTGGGACCCCACTCACATGGTTTGAGTCCTACTTAACCAACTGCCTCCATTTCATCTCAGCAAATGGTTTCTCCTCCCACCCCCGCCTGGTCACCTGCGGAGTAGCCCAGGGCTCCATCCTTGGCGTCTTCTTCTCCTTATCTCTATGCTCCCTCTGGGTGATGACATCCGCAGACACAGGGTAAACTTCCACAGGTTTGTGGATGACACACAAATCTACCTTGCCTCCTCCAGCACCAACCGTACCTCACCCCGAATGCAGGCGAAATCCTCGTGTGTGTGTTTGTCACCTCCCACCTGGATTACTCCCAACGCACCCCTCGCCGATCTCCCCATCTCCACCATTCACAAGATCAGCTCATTCAGACTCTGCCGCCCATAAACTGACCCCAACCAAACCCCACACCCACATCTCCCCAGCTCTGGCCCAGGCTCCACTGGCTCCCCATCACCCAACACATCGGTTTCAACATCCTCATATTCGTGTTCAAATCCCTTCACTCTCTGGCCCCTCCCTCCCTCCCCGACCTCCTGACTCCCCAATCCACCACCCGGGGCCTCCGCTCGACTGGCACCGGATCCTGCTCGTCCCTCGCACCTCCGCCCCACCATCGGAGGTCCCGCTTTCAGCCACTACGCCCCAAACCTCTGGAACTCTCTCCCTCAATCCCTCCGTCTTGCCCCCTCTCTCCCATCTTTCAAGTCCCGCCTGAAGACTTTCCTCTTCGCCCGTGCTTACGGCCACTTCCCCCCGCCCACCCTACACCGGCTCGGATTCAGGCTCCGCCACTGTTAAGCGCTCTGAGATGCTACCCTGCATGGAGGGCGCTATATAAGTGCAAGTTGTTGTTGATGTGGATTGACTGGACACTGAATTTTGAATGATAGTTTTGGCCTGCGCTTGCACAACTTGTAATCCAGGATTGTTTCGACCTCACGTCTCACTGTGCACAATGTTCACACAACTAGCTCTAGAAATGCCATAACCAATTTGAGGCCATTACTCGATGTGTGTGTGAACAGCTCAGGGTACAGCAATCCCCAACCAGTCAGGCTGATAATTTCTTAGTGCGACTTCTTTCCTTAGGACTGCTGTGTGTAAATTGGCTGCTGCATTTAAAATCCACGGACACTACAATTTATAGCAAATCCTGTGAAGCTCTTTGAGACACCCTGCCACTGTGATAAGACGCTCCACCAAATACAACGTTCATTTTGGACTGCTTTTTGATACATTACAAAGGAGAAACTTAAAAATTAACAGTATGTATAGAAACAAGGGAACATAGATAAGTGCTGGTATTTGGGAAAATAAGGAAAAAAAAACTTGGATTTGCACTCACATTACCATGTCAAGCTATCCCAAAGAGCTGTTCAAGTACTCGGTGTCAAGTGTAGTGACTGGTTTAATGTAGTAGTCATTTGCGCTAGTAGATTTCCACTAGCAGCCATGAAGTGAATGAAAGGATTGTTTGTCAGCTCACCAGGGCAAACTCCCATTTCTTCTCAAAACATGACGTGGGACCTTTAACAACCATCTGAACAGGCAGACAGGACCTTGGTTCTGACCTCTCAACTGGAATATGGCACCTACATAACACCACTCGGGGAAGGAAGGCTGTGTGCTAGAATGCCACCCAGACTGTGAGCTAAAGCCTTGACAAAGAGCCTGAGCCCACAGCCTTCTAACCCAGAGATAAGAGTGCTACCAATTGAACGAGGTTAACACGTTCAGGAGTGTGTGATGAAGGATTGACACAGCAAGGAACTTCACCACATCAGCCCCACGCACTGCTGGGGAAAGGTCAGCCAAAATAAGCCAATGTGCCTCCACATGGCATGTTTCCAACAGGGTTGCTACTCTTTGGCAGTGACTTTTTAATTCAAAAATCATTCATATTAATGTGTCAATTCCCAACAAATCTTGCCTTGGCGTTGCAGTTCCTAATCGTAAACCCTGGGGTGGTGTTTGAACTGTGGAAGATTACCTCTACGGCACTTAAACAAAGTGGTCTATAAAACAAAACTGGAGCATGCTTTACTTCAACTCTTGGTGTGATCTTGGTGTGGGGCCAATTTTTACCTTTGGCAGTCAAGGGTTTCATTCACACAGTGGTTCATATTGAACCTGAACTATTGGCCAAAAAATAAATAAGCTTGTAACGTTCTTATTTCAATACTTTCCTGAGCCTGCTGAACTCAGAAATGTTTCTGCGGTCTCGCTCAATAATTGAAGACAGATGGAAAAATAACAGGACCCGGTGTAAGGTTCCCCGCTTCCCTGGTGTGAGTTTGGCAACATCACCCAGTTCTAACAATTAGTTTACAGACTTTATTCAGGCAGAGAAATGCCAAGGAGCACTTCAGAGAATATGTTGCTGTGCGCAATTGGATCCCTCCCACGTTTCGCCCACAAAATGTAAAGTCAATTCACTTGACAGTATATCCTGTGAAGCGCTTTGAGACTCCTCGAAGACGTGGATAACCCGCTATCTCAAATGCAAGGATTATTATTACTTCTTAGTATATTCCTGGTAAATACCCATTCGGAGCAACGGAAATGAGTTTGGTTTAGCGGTAAAGGAAGCTACATAAACTGCGGGATTCAGACGGGAGGGCAAATAATTGCACGGAAGCAGCAAAGGTTTGAAAGAGCTAACGCACCACATCATCGGATCAAATGAGGTGGACTTAATTCACTCATTAATCAACTCGGGCTGTTTTTTTTAATTCCTTTAGGGAAAAAGTTACGAAAGGGCCAGAGAGGAAGGGAGAGTTAAATGGCAGGTCTTATGGTGGTACTTGAAATGAGTGGAAGTCCTGTACTCTTGACTGAGCAGGTCTGCTTTCAATAATTTTTAGAAGAGTCCCAATCATAATTAGAATCTTGCTGCAGAGGATGTGAGAAAGGCAGTACAGTAGGGGCTGAATATGAATGCAAGCTCTTTTGTGAGCGTTGTCTTGTATTGAGCTAACCCTAGCACTGAGAAAAACCTTCAGTGTCCGGGGGGGGGGGGGGGTTGTGTCGGCATCAAAGCCACATTGTTCGAGGCTCCAGGGGTGATGGCGTGAGGTGCTTAGGAATGGCATTTATCAAGAAAGTGCATTGTCCTTCCTGCCTCTCTCTCTGTGGTTGCTCAGGGACTCTCTGACGACTCCATGTGGCTTGCTCCATGTGATACAAGGCCTTCGCCTTTTTAAAAGTCTGTCCACATGCACTTTGTAAACTCTTCTAAAACATCACTTCAGTGAGCCAGAGAGGGGAGACAGACAGAAAGCCAGAGAGAAGAGGGGACGCACACACCCACACATACACAGAAAGCCTTGAAGGCGGTGGAGTTTGTGTGTTTGCGAGCCCAGTGTTGGTTAGGAGAAAGTCTGCCCACACATATATATATATATATATATATATATGGCTGCACAAGCACAGGTTGCTTTCATGCAAAGTTGACAGATGGAGAACTCGGCAATATTTGTAAACCAAAAAAAACATGGCTTATTGTCCGATTGGGATCTATAACGAGAGCCAAGTGTTGACTGATCCCGTGCTTTTCCCCCGAGGAATACACGTGTTCTTTTGGTAGAAAACCACAACCTTTTTTTTGTAAGTTTCCTGTTGCCTGGGTCACACAAAAAGGGTTCGACGTTAAACTACACGCCAGCAATGGGTTTATTCGCGGTAGGTGAAAATCTTACGTCTTTCTTTATGTTCGCTTTCTTGTGAAGCACTAACACTGGATGATAAGGTTGAGGTCTTTAAGGTTCTGAAGGGACTGGATAATGTAGACCATAATAAGCTGTTTTATCTTGTGCTGAACAGTAGAACCAGAGGTCACGGATTGAAGAGGGTAAATTCAGAACAAATCTGCAGAGACACTATTTCAGTGAGCGAGTAGTAACCTTATGGAACAGGCTCCCTAGGGAGATGGCAGAAGTAGAAAATGTTGTTTGTTTCACGAACAAACAAGATAGATTTCTGCTAGAAAATAACATCTGAGGAGACATAGTTTGGGACATGACATGTCAAGCGACTGCCAGGATGGTGGATGGCGAACTAGATGGAACTTGGTCCTCTTTCGCTAGCAAATGCTTATGTTCTGATGTACTTTGTGAGAAGATATGAAAAATAATCTTGCACGGGAATTTGGAGAACAGTATTTCTTTCTGGGAAAAAATGAACGCTGTGTTTTTATATATTTTCTGCTGAGACAGTTTGAGTGTTGGTTTTTTGGAGCATCAAGTACAGCTGAACAAATGGAATATTTTGCTTCAAAAAAGTTTAGAAGTAAGGCAGAAGTAACAATCTCGTTGACCTCAATGTTGTCGGAAGGTGGTCTGTGGATGTTATAAGAATGTTATTTTGACGTCTACTTAAAGTGGTGCATGATTTGAGAGCTTCTTGTACTGGTAAAGCTAATTGGTACAAGTGGCTGCTTTTATCACAAACTAACAGGAAATATGCTACAGACATTGAGATACCGTATGTGACCTGTAATAAACATCCTGGAGTGATTATAAGACGGTAATCACATCAAAAGGGTTCAGGTGGATAATGCTTGGAGTCGGGAAAACCTGTGAATGAAAGGAAAGCAGTAATGTAATTGATTCCACCAATTTATTTGTGGAATAATGAATACGAGAGTAGTTTCAGGGTAGTGATTCCATTAAAATGAGAGAAATCTGGAAGTGATTAAAGTAGGAATAATTTAATCAAGGGATTCAGATGATTTTATGAACCAGGAGAATTGTATATTTTATAGCTGTCACCAAAAACCCCAAAAGGAGATTATTGCCTTAATAGTCAATCCCATATTTCATCCTTTAATGATATATCATAGTTAGGTTTATGAGGAAGCTTTAGTTAATGGATGGTGTCTGTATTAATAATGATAATAATCCTTCCATTTTATACAGCCCCTTATCACGTCTTCGAGACGTCTCAAAGCGCTTCACAGAATATACTGTAAAGTGAATTGACTGTGTATTTTGTGGGCGAAACGCAGCAGCCAATTGCGCACAGCAACGTCCAGAATCTATACGTAGTGCTAGTCAGTTATTAGTAATAACACTACAATTCAGTGTGTTTACTGAAAGTCATTAAATGAGATAGAGCTTCTGCCAGCTGACTGCCGGTCACTCTCCACCTCAAATCTCTGTTGGTCTTAAGTGGCTAAGGTTATCAACTTGGACTCAGTTTGAATCATGCTAACAGGAGATAGTTTATTCACTCACCTCTGCTCGTGGGAGTCAAACAGTTACAATGCCTTTACCAGCATTTTTTTGAGAATGAGAAAGGACATACCCAGAAAAAGCTGGTAACTGCTGGTACCATCATTGTAATTACACTTAGCTGTAAATTCCGGTTCATCCCGTTTGTCCAGCTAGATGGGCTTCAGTGTATATCCTGTGAAGCATTCTGAGCTGTCCGCCCAACATGAAAAGCGCCGCACATCAAATGTAAGCATTCTAATAGTCCTTGAAGTTCAGATAGCGCCTTATCATGTGGCCTAAATGTCTCAAAGCTCTTCCTAGAACGTTACTGTGTTCATAGGTGAAAGCTCCTCTCCCTCTGATCACCATTGTCCCTATTCCTCCACAGCAATCTGTAATCAACAGCTGCACATTACATTTACACAGCGCCTTTCACATTGGGAGGACGCCCCAAGGTGCTGTATGGTCAGGGATATGGACCCGAGCTGGGGGTTGGAAACAGGAGGGGTGGCGGGTAAGGGGAGGAGGGTTGCCAAAGGCGCAGTTGAAGAGGATGGTTTTGAGACGGGCTTTGAAGCAGGGTAGGGAGGAAGTGAGGCAAAGTGAGAAATTGAGTATTTCTTGTTCTTACCTGTCGTATGTATCAAGGCTCCAACTGCACGGTGCTGTACTATTACTATTAAACTGACTGCCTAAGGAGAAAAACATAACTGGGATTTAGTTATGAGTTAGTGCGCAGGGAAGTTGCCAGAATTGCACCATCAGGAATCGATCAATTTGTGTTTGAAGCAATTTGTAATGCGGTTTCCTTTCCCACACTACGTGACAGCAAATGGGTGGAAATAAACAAATCATCTGTTACAATTTTGAGACATAAAGCAACACCACTATGGCACAACGGCTTGGTGTTGCGCTGCGGAATATCTGGAGGAATTGGGACGTGGGTTTAGCCCCGGCTTTCTTCCATATGGCAAGTTGCTATCCGTGTTTGGATCGTGGGTGGTTTCCCCGCACCCCCTGGTGGCAGCGTTTGCAGCAGCATATAAATTCACTTTACAGTATATTCTGTGAAGCCCTTTGAGACGTCTCGAAGCAGTGATAAGCCGCTATATCAAACACAGTACCTCAGCGCTGCCCGTGAACACCCTCTGTCACTTGCTGTACAATTGGCATAAACACATGAGAGAAGCAGAGCAGAGCATTAAGTGACTGGATACGTGCGTTTCTAAAATTGATCTCCGCTGTGAAGACATCAATATCTTTGTGGCACAGAGGCTCGAAGGTTGTAACGTAGCAATCTGCCGCACGGTTTCAACCATTGATCCATCTTGTCTAACCGTTCGACTTCCCACTCTAGACATAAAACGTGTACTTATTTTAAGTGGGTCAACTTCTTTATCTACTGGCTGAACGTATCAGGAGAGAGAAAAAAAGTAATTCCATAGAGTTTGCGGAGGCTTACATGTAGATGGACCCAGCCAAACATTTTCACCTTGCAACTTCTAATGGGAAAATAAGCGAAAATCATCAAAGTTGTCATTACATTTAGCAGCGAGGGGAATATCAGAGCTTGTTTGTTATACCCAAGTCTCAGTTTGTGCCCCTTTAACAGAGTCAACTTTGAAATTGGTTAATAGCTCAAGGTCTCCACAGAGCATACAAGTGACTCATTTCATTATTTTTGAAATGGAAAGTAATTGCCGCAGTTCTATTCTTTTGACAAACATCACCAGCCTATATAACTTTGTTATTCTTTCTCTCTGCCAAAGGCAACTGCTCCAGAAACCATTTTATTTCCAATACAATCATAACAAATTAAATGTCAGGCTCAAATCATCTATTCTGAGGGAACGTCTCCAAAGTGCAACTAGAGTTTGAAATCAAATGAATCTTGTCATTTTTCTCATTCTCCAAACTCAGTAGAATATGTTCAGCCCCTTAAGCGCTGACACCATCAGCATCCAAGGCTGCACTCTCCACCTCTCAAAGCCAGTCAGGAACCTCGGCGTTTTGTTCGACCCTGAGCTGTCCTTTCTCCCTCACATCCGCACCACAACTGGCACCGCCTTCCATCACCTCCGGAACATCGCCAGACTACGGCACTACCTCACCCCTCACGCGGCTGAAACCCTGGTTCACGCCTTTGTCACCTCAAGGCTGGACTATGGGAACTCTCTCCTCGCGGCCTTCCCGCCACCTCCCTCCACACTGCAGGTCATTCAGAACTCTGCAGCTCGTGTACTGTCCCGCACCAGACACCGCGACCACATCACTCCCACCCTCGCTCGCCTCCACTGGCTCCCCATCCCCCAGAGGATTGATTTCAAGATCCTCATCCTCACCTACAAGGCCATTCACGGCCTCGCTCCCTCCTACCTCTCCGACCTACTATCCCCCTACCTACCTGCCCGTACCCTCCGTTCCTCTGGCTCCGGTCTGCTCCACGTCCCCCGCCCCAACCGCCCTACCATCGGTGGCCTTCAGCCTCTCAGCCCCGAGGCTCTGGAACTCCATCCCCCAGTGCCTTCGCCTTGCTTCCTCCCTTTCCTCCTTCAAGGCCGGTCTCAAAACCTTTCTCTTTGACCGTGCCTTCAGCTCCCCTCTCGACTCTCTTCCTCCTCCTCGCTCCCTCCCTTCCCTCCCCTCACCCTGACCATTTCCCCCCTCCTCTCTCCCTCCCTTCCCTCCCCTCACCCTGACCATTTCCCCCTGCTCGGGTCATGACCCAACTGTGCAGCGCCTTGGGACGTCCTCCTGACGTGAAAGGCGCTCTATAAATGGAATCTTGTTGTTGTTGTTGTTGTTGTTAAGTGAGTATGGAGTGTATAATACAGTAAACCTATGCAATAATTCATCTCAGTTAACTTAATCCAGCAAAGGGAACATTTGTTATTTCCTATTTTTCTCCTCTTTTCAATGCCTATATACGTTACTTGGCCAATCCACAACAATAAAATATTGACTAAACAGAATTATCAGAGCCATCTTGTTATAACACATATTGATCATTCTTTCTTTATAGTCAGGTGTCGATTGTTACTCAATAAAATTTAAACAGTTAGATGCGCCGTAGTTAATATTTCTGTGATAATGAAACACAATCACTTCTGTGTTTCTGGAGCCTGCTGATCACAAGCGAGCAATCTTATTGATGAGCTCAGATGATATGAAATATGAGAGCAAAGTGTATTACATGTCTAACCATATTTGGACTTGGCACACACACTGTAAGTTGTATTGTATTGTGATCCCAAGACAGTAATTTCACTGAGAAGAACAAACAATGGTTATAAATTATGCCTTGAGATCACTCCAAGCACTACGGGTTTCCAAGTAATATTCCATCAACTGAAGTCCATTTATCTCTAACCGAGATGGAGATGAAGGACTGAGGCACTTTGGCTAAAATTGAAGATTACCAGAAAGGAGCTACAATGTAGAAGTGGTGTTTGTGTCACGCAAAGCTTGAATTTAAAAAGCCTCTATAGATTGTTTAAATAAGGGATGATTCGACTGTTTTAATGCCCTGATGAGTTATTGACGAGATAATGTGATGGATCTGGATTTCCAACGTAATGATGATATAGATTTATTTTTTCCAGTGTTTATTTTATTACACCCAAGTTGAGTAGAGGGTGAAATCACCTTAAACTCGCAATGAGACGTTGTTTAATCACTTCTATATAAATGCTCCAGTCTTCTCAATCACATCATGATCTTGAAATCACCCTCCAAGTGATTTTGATGTACTCGAAGGCAGTGCTTGAAACATTTTTAAGTGTTTGTTTTGATTTTTTCGTACTGTTTGAAATCCACGCTCCTTCCCAATTTCGTTTGTCTTGAAGGCATTATTTTTAAAATAAAAAAACAAAAAGAAATGTTAAACACTTGATGTTCACTCTGCTGAACAGTTTAATGTTCAACACAACAATGAATGGATGTACATTTCTCTCTAGACAAAGAACTGTATCCCACAATGAGCTGTTGAGTCAACAACATTCAGCTGGTCAAAGACACTGAATCCAATTTGTGTAGACAATTTCCATTACATAATAATAAAAAAATTACAGCTCGGCATAAGAGAAACAGTACGAAGCTCATATAGGATTACAGAAAGGAGTTAAATCTCTACTAAGCTTTGAGTCCGCATGAACTCTTTAATTGTAATAATAATGCATTAGATGTTTCATTCACTTCTGCTGTGAAGATTTACGTTCTGTAAAGTTCTTACTGAACTGAACAGGATTCCTTTGTTTCCTCTGAGGTCTATTTCCAGCAGAAATTGTCAAAACAACTGTGTCGCATTGTTTCAATAACAGAGATTGGTTTGGGAATAGAAGTACCTTTGGTAAAGGCAGAGGAATTAGGCTTGAAGTAAGATCTCACTTTCTGTGAGATAATGAAGGGGCAAAGGGAGAATGGACATGGTTGGAATAATGATGTAGGAGAAGCATGTAATGGACAACAGAGGGCAACATTGGTGAGGGTTGTATTTCTTTGAAAATTGTTGAGGTAGGGAAGGTTTTTACCATTAAAATGGTGAGAAGAACCCAGACAGACATGGTTTGATGGTTTTACTCAAATTTCTCATTGTCATTTGTCACTTGATATTTTTCTTGAACTTTCTATAGTCCTGCAAAAATTTCCTTGGCCTAATCATCTGAAATGGCTTGACCATTCAGGGCACAGGACATATGAGGATCAGGTACAGGAACTTTGATCCAACAAGTCCATCTCTTCTTGATTGCCTTCCTCAATACCCACTTGCTCTACAAACACTTATTGCTGTCTCTTCAATGCCTCGTGTCCCCACATTACCCGGCGTGAACATCCCTGTATAAAAGCAAGTCGTGGGTGTTGTATACTATTTGCTACAATCTGCATTCCTGGTATTATGTTCCACATAACCCATACCTTTTCTGTGGATTAGTTCCCGCTTGAAACAGGAATGGAAGCAAAGTGAGGGAAACAAAGTGACTTGGTGCCTAATCTGCATTATTTCTTCCATGGGTTTCTTTAATACGTAATTGTTCAGTCTTTATTCGGCCTCTTTATTCTCAGTACAAATAGTGGCATTGACACAGGTAGACATAAGAACAGGAGGAGGCCGTTCAGCCCCTGGAGCCTGTTCCGCCATTCTATAAGATCAGGGCTGATCTGTACCTCAACTCCAATTACCCGCCTTTGCCCCATCTCCCCCATCCCCTGACCTGACAAACATCTATCCACCTCAGTCTTGAAAATGTGAATGAATCCAGCATCGCAGCCTTTTGGGGGGAGAGAGAGAGAGGCAACTGGATTCCTTCTTCGATGTGCTTATCATGAATGCTGTTGCGCATTAATTAATGTTTTTCTGCACCAAGAAATTAGCCCAGCCTGGCGTCCTTTTCCCCTTCACAAGCAGACATTAGTGGGACTGCGTGGAGGAAACAGATTGTGCTGCCTCCCAGTTATGTGCAGAAATTAGGGCCTGTCAGATCCCGGCAGTGCAGCGTGCTAATTGAATGCTGTGGTTAAATGCACAGCACGCTTGACGCCACCCTCTGACAACATGAACAAATGCAAAATGACATTTACATTTTTTCGGGGTGGGGAGGGAGGGAACGAGAGCTGTTATTGGCGCCTGATATGGGAACTGAATCCTTCCGAACGCCATTCATTCATAATCCCCCCTCCCTCTCCCCCCGGCTCGGTGTCAGACTCCGCCACTGTCAGGCGCTCTGGGACGCTACCCCACGTGAAAGGAGAGTTGTTGTTGTAGTAAATAAAGAACACTGGATGCCCCTCCCTCTCAGAGACAGTCTGTACAAATCTGAATATCACATCTTTCAGACTTTCAGAATCCAATTGTTAGCGTCCCGTTTGGACATTTAGAATAACTCTCTCAGATTGCTGAGGACCCTTTAGCATTTAAATTAAAAATATTTTCTCATTTGAAAAAAAGCGCTTTCAGGTGCAGATTTGGTGCAGAATAGCTGATAGGATCGTACTACAAACAGGGTAATTGGCCCTTAGATGGATATTTATAAATAGCTTCCATTTAATCACAACTACAAAACATAGGTTTTATTTTGCAGTCGAAAGCAGTGCTTGCAATGGGGGGGTAGATGATTGAAACCATAATACGGGCAGCCCTGGCTAATAGCATATTTTTTATTCCCACCGTTCCTGTAAGTTCACCTTCACAATAATTGAGTGTGGAAGGCAGTAAGGTCAAGACTGTAGCAATTTGTAATTGAAGTCATCAATAATAACTTCAGGTCAGAAACAGCAAACTCTGCTGGTAACCAGAAATATATTATTCCAATCCAGAACTACTTGGGATTAGAAAAAAGTGTTGCCGACAGTGACTGATGCACCTCCACTTGCCAAAAACATCGGTTATTAATGATTGAATTGCTACAATTTCTACCTTAATATCACATCAATAATAACACAGGGATAGTATTATGATAGTGATGGCATGAGAGAGCCTTCACTGTAGCCCCCACCCCTCCATTGGTGACCTGCACTGATTCATCATCAGACTCCATGTCATTGGGTTTGCCGCTCACGTCACTTTCTGTGCGCTTTCCGCAGGAAGTGACCCAAAAGGCAGCTCGTGCTCCCAGCGGTCTTGTGCACACGGCAACAGCGAGTGGTTTTGGCAGCGACTTGACTACCCAAGACACCAGCCATGGTCACCCACCTGGTTTAGAACATGGAGCCTGCCCAGCGCTGCCCTGCCCAGCCCTGCCCCGCCCTGCCCAGCCCAGCGCAGCCCTGCCCTGCCCAGCCCAGCCTTGACCAGCGCAGCCCCGCCCTGCTCCGCCCTGCCCAGCCCTGCCCCGTCCAGCCCTGCCCCGCCCAGCCAGGCCCTGTCCAGCCTTGCCCAGCCCCGCCCTGCCCAGCCCCGCCCCGCCCTGCCCTGCCCAGCCCTGCCCAGCCTTGCCCTGCCCAGCCCTGCCCAGCCCTGCCCCGCCCTGCCGGCTGTAATCAGACTTTCCTCTCTCGGGGAGATCAGATGTGAAAAATGATGAGAGGTGTAAAGGGAACAGGACATTTTCTCCTTTGAGAGCAGAAGAAAACTGCCAACAAGCAAGGCTACTGATGATGCATTAATTAACTCCCTTAAAAACAAATACTAGATGTATGTTTGCTCCTCTGGCTTTCCCTCTTGTGACACAGAGTAGCCCACACGGTCTCCCACTGTTGGTTTGGCTAAATTGCAATGGCAGGAGTCCGGAGTAAGTTCCCCAAGTTCTACAGCACGGAAGGCTGGAGCACTCACATGCCCTTCTGCATTGCCACCCAAGATGCTCCTGTGGTTTGTGAATATCCCGACTACTTGAGAACTTACTGATCTCCTCTACCCTTTTTGCAAGTAATGGCATTTGCTCCGGCTGCCGTGTTAGTGGAAGGATATCTCAGAAGCTGCAGCAAAGAATGAACATTTCATCGGCCCGAGTGTCTCTCCTCGAGACCCTGATTCACACACAGAGCCGTACAAAACACTGCTTTTAATGCAGATGAGAAAAGAAGTCAGGCCAGAGAGCTGCGTGGGATGAAACAAAAGACAGATTGAGAAATTGGAAACAGGGGATGTACACACTGACGTAATTCACTGGCTTAGCCTTCCAGAATGGCCAAAAAGTAGAAAAGTAACCCCCTGATGGTTAGTAAATCTACTGTTGCAACACTTGGGACTGATCCCCTCACACAGGGACTGTCTGATGTATCACCTCTCCTTTCACACAATGCTGCTCCGCAGCTTAACAGTGCTACAGTGCATAGACAGTTTTGTTAAAGTCTCCTTCATCTTCAATCTCTCTCAGATCCTGTGCACCCTCCCTTCCGCAGAAGGGTTCGCTTTTCCAGAGGTAATAATTCCTCCAAAAAATAAATAACAAATAAACTTTGTGGAGCCCTGTAGCTCAGTGGTTAGAGCACTTGCCTTGCAAGCGAGACACCTTGGTTCAATTCCCGGCAGGGGGAAACCTTGGGCAAGTTTCCTTACTCCACACAGAGCCTAATAATAATCCCTCCAAAACCAAACAATAATAAATTGGTCATTTTCAATCCACGACTGTTTGTGGGACGTTCCTGTGCGCAATTGGCTGCCGCATTTCACCCACAAAATATACAATCAACTTACTTGACAATATATTCTGTGAAGTGCTTTGAAACACCTCAACAACGTGATAAGCCACTATATCAAATGCAAGGATTATTATTATTGTTATTACTCTGAGTATATCAGTGTAGCTGGCAGCAGACTTGTTAAACTGTTCTCAGAGGTACAGGGAAAGCCTTTGCGGTCAGTTGAGTCAATGATATGAAGTGAGGTTTCAGTTCCTTTTGTTAATCGGTCTCCCGTCCCCTCTGCTGGAGTACGAGGGAGATGCACTTAGAAACTTGACACCCAGGATGTGTCTGGTGCAGTTAGAGGTTGTAGTGGGGGAGAGCAAGGGAGATAATATCCCCCACAACTTTGACACTGGCCAGCTGTCATGAAGAAATAAAGAGAGGGACTGCACAGGCTCTGAAACGCAGCGAAATGACTTTTCACACAGAAATATAAGAGGGACAGAGAGACAATTGGCACAGCTCCATGGAATAGGCATGAAGCCAATTCAATCCTGAATTATGGTTTTCAACTGGTGGAGGTTCAAAATTCACATCTTTCCTCTCTCCTCCCCACTCCCCCACCCCCATGATCGTAGCAGATTATCAGTCATGAGTATTTAAAATGATAGTGTGTGTCTTCTGGATCTTCTATATATAAATAACAATAATAATAATCCTTGCATTTGATATAGCGCTTTATAACGTCTTCGAGACGTCTCGAAGTGTTTCACGGGATACACTGTAAAGTGAATCGACTGTGACTTTTCGTGGATGAAATGCGGCAGCCAACTGCGCATAAAATACCTCTAACCAAATATTGGCGCAAAACTCAGGGAGGCAAATGTTAAAAGAGTTAATGTTAGCTTACAGGGGGGGATGGGAAGGCGGGGGGAAGGGGGATGCCAGTGCAGTCATTTTTTGCTGAGCGATATAGACATTGGCACTTTTAAGTTCCACAGCTGAGTGGGTTGAAGAGCCTGGCAAAGAGCGATAAGAAAAATTAGTATTATGGTGGATGCTCGGGAAAAGTATTTAAATTTTTTCTGAATTACGGGCTGCTGAGCTGGACGCTTTCGTGAAAATACCTTTTTTTTAAGTGAGGTAGGAGATTAGGGGAAAGTTTCCACCCCCACAGTACAGGTTTGCGTGGGGTCTCAGGCTCTCAGCTCCCACCAACATCAATGTGTGTGGTGTGTGATGTGTATATGGCAAAGAAGGAGATTTATCATCATCCAAATTGGCGTTAGATGGTCCAAACACTTGTCCGAAAACTATGGCTAAAGTCAGATTCCACATCTGAGAAAGGGAAGTGGTTACAGTTAGCAACGTACAAGGAACTTTCAATCCACGACTGTTTGTGGGACACTGCTGGTGTTTTGCCCACTAAATATACAGTCCATTCACTTTACAGTATATTCTGTGAAGCGCATTGAGACGTCTTGAAGACGTGATCAGGCGCTGCACCAAATGCAAGGATTATTATTATCTTTCTGATCCACCTGGAAGAATGACATCCACCTCTGCTCAACTCTCTTTAGTGTCTCTTTCCCGCGCTTGCTGCTGTGCAGCGCTGCAGTTGTCTCGGGCTATGAGACATTCTGTTACATGAAGAGCACAAGTTAAACTCTAGTTGTTGGTGTTGAATTGTGTTGAAACCTGGAGAAGTTGCTGCACTGCTTTCAAGGGTATGGAAGAAATTCAGTTTGCTTTCCTTAGAGGTTTTATTGCTTGTGATTGATAAGTCCCATCACAGCGTGGAATAATTAGATGAACATGTGGATTTTATGGTGGAGTGGAGTCCTGTAGCTCAGTGGTTAGAGCACTCGCTTTGCAAGTGAGAGACCTGAGTTCAATTCCAGGCAGAGGACGAAACCTTGGGCAAGTTTCCTTACTCCACACAGAGCCCTAATAATATTCCCTCCAAAACCAAAAACAACAATAAATTGGTCATTTTCAATCTACGACTGTTTGTGGGACATTGCTGTGCGCCATTGGCTGCCGCGTTCGCCCTCAAATATACAATCAATTCACTTTACAGTGTGTTCTGTGAAGCGCTTTGGGACGTCCTCCCGACGTGAAAAGCGCTATATCAAATGCAAGGATTATTATTATTATTATTATTATTATTATTATGGTATTCGGGGGGGTGAAAATGATGGTGCTAATATTTTTTACACGCGTTAAAAAAGCGATCAGATGCTAGCTACTACATCAACAGGTCCTCCCGGTGTGAAAGGCGTTTTATAAATGCAACTTATTATTGTTGGTGCTCCCCAAAAACTTGAACTTCCGATTCACAGCATTGCACTGGCAATTAGCGGAACGCTGACCGGCCTCACTCTGTGATCCTGTTTGTTTATGTTAAGCCAACTGGCAACTAAGCCAACACTGTGAGCGGGAAACCACACACACGGCAGCTTTTGCTGAGGACCATTGAAAAGGGTTTCTGTGGGCAGTGGCCTTCTGCCTCCAGTAAAGCCTGGTCTTTTAAACGTTAGTCTTCTAATTAACATCAGGCTCCTTTTTTAAAAAAAATTAAATCATCACCGTCTGTATTAACTAACACGTTGAACGAAGCAATTTATACCCGAGGAACCTGGAGAGGTATTGAGTCTGCGATCCAGAGCACTGCGATACAAGCAGGTTATTCTGGACAGTGGATCACAAGAACATTCACTGCGCTTCGTATCTTTTTAAAAGGAAAGATTGAAGCAACTCAGAAATGCGACCCTAATTAAGGGAATCGGGAGAAAACAGCGGAATTTCACACTCTCCAACTAATATCTCTACAGAAACTCTCTTTACGGGTGATAGCTGACAAAACAAAGGAGAAATGTACTGAGATGTAACTCACATCACAGTGAAATTGCATTGTGAAATATCCCAGTAAAACACAGAACAGTGTACGTTATATGATACTCCTGTTTACATTGAATAACAATACGTTCTGTTTCACAGCGATATAACTTTCCTACACATGATTGATCACTAAAAATGGTGATCTCCTATGTTAAGTCTAATATTATGCTATGAAGCTGTTTAGCAGTCAACGGATCATTAACCTTTCTCTCCAAAATACTGACTATTATGGGAGTAAAGATATTCCCTCACATATTATATGATGCCCTTAGTAAACTGCTACAACATTCATTCCTACGTATATTGTACAATGAATTTTCCTTCACTTAATTATAACACCTCTGTATGTATTTCCTGCCAATTAGTTCTGATCACAGCTGAAAGCTCAACTCACTTCATACCTTTAAAATGTGGAGATTCAAAGGGGTGGGTGTGAGGGAGTTTGGAGCCACGGTGGGTGTTTAGCTCGGAATAAAGGCATGAAAATCTCTTCTCTCAGTGACCAGTAATGACCTGAAGTGAATATATTAGGTATCCTCGACTCACAGCCTGAAACGGCTCATAATTCAGCACAAAATTATGAGAGTTCTTACTGTCTGGAATGCACTGCCTGAAAGGGTCGGTGGAAACCGATTCAATACCAAATTTCAAAAGGGATTTCAAATAGGTGCTTGAAAAGGAAAAATGTGCAAGGATATGAGGAAGGAGCGGTGGACGAGTGGGATTAACTGGGGTAGCTCTGCCAAAGAGCCAGCGCAGGCACCATGGGCCAATTGTACTGTAATATTCAATGATTCTATGAAAATGGGCAATTTGGCTTCTAGGCTCTCACCCCAGAATCATTCTGAAATATTCATACAAACACGCCTCGAAATTCTCTTCTGATGTCGAGATCTAAGGCAGGTTGGGGGTTGGGGTTAAAGATAGCAAATCGTTCCGTTTCAGTTTGTCTTTACAGTAGAGCTCTTTGCTTCGCTCTGCTCACCCAGGGAGTGTTTGACGCTGGCATTGGGTTTCAAATTGAAAATTTTCTCCCGTCCCTAGCCATGAGGTTACTCACCAGAATAAGCTCCATCCAGAACGGATTCCTGGTGCCTCATTGTGACTGCCTGTAGAGTGAATCTCCCTGAATCAACAAACCACATCTTTCAGGCAGGTTATTCAATTTCACAGGAATCAGCTGCACATTCCCAGGCTTTAATGTGACCGTTGCTATTTGACCCATGGCATCACCACTTCCATGCAAAGCATTTGACACAATATTTATTGCTTTGCAGAAGCGAGCGGCGGGAAAGAAAGTGAACGGCGCCTTATAGGACTCCAGTCACTGTGCTCGTTGCCAATATACCGTCCTGTGCGTTTGTTTCGAGGTGTTTGAGGCCGGATTGTGTGAGACTCGAGAATATCACAATAGTGAGGTGATGCATCCAGATATCCACAGAAATAATACTCTGTGGGTCTCTGCCCTGGGCCACGCTGACAGACACTTACTTCTTCTTTCAATGGGTTTCGTATTACCATATTCTTACAATACCTGGCAGCCTGTCAGTTAGTGTGCAGCACTCGCTGTCTACGAGGTAATCAAGGCAAGGTAGAAAAGATTGGCGGAAAGTGTTGAATATCTATTACGTTTGAAGTCTTAAGTTCTTGTGTTCTGATTTCCTGTATTTTCTAATGTTTTCTCTCAAGAATTTTGTATATTTGCCGGTATACATTCAAGGTGAGAATACACCAACACAATTATGGAGCAAACTGTTTAGCTGCTGTTAATCTAATGCCCCTTCTTTTCCTGGAAAACCACCAAGGGATGCAGGAAATAATGTGTGTTATATAGGAAATGCATTTTTTATAGCGGTTTATGAACTCACTTTACTTCCTCTCGTGTCTGTAGTGCTCATTGTTATTGTTCATCTGATTTTGTCTTTCCCATTGCTTGTCTCTGTGCTCACTCTTTTCTCCTCATTGCTTTCTTTACACAAGACCACAGTTTTATAACGATGAGATTAGCACCAGATTCCACTCCCATCAATATTTGTCTTTGCTGCTTAAACGGTAACGTTTCACAGCTGCTTCAGCAGTTGGTGAATGAAATGGAAAGACGTGATAAGGCGCTATATCAAATGCAAGGATTAGTATTATTATTATCATCAGCCGCTACAGCAGATCTTTAGTGCTGATCTTCAATCATAGCCAGAGCCCGTGAACAGCTGAGAGGGACTTGTTCAGTTGAGAGGAGAAAGTGTCAACGGAAGGCTCACTTTCTCTTTAAACTGAACCTACATTTCCTGTCGTCTTTTATCTGCTGCGATGATTGAGATACGGTTAATCCTTGCCTGGTTACAGGGGTGAAAGGCGCTCTACAAACTTCATTTGATGCTGTTGGCTGTCCGTACACCATTTGTGGTGCCAGCATGCCAACTTCCAATCAGTGCACTGCATGTGGGCCAATGAGGCATGTGGTTAATGAAGTAACTGTGGTACATCTGTTTGCCCTGAAGCACTTTCAATGGATAAGAGCGAAACAAAATGTAAAGCAACGAGCATATTAAAGGTTTAAGGAGGACAGTTGGTCCTCGACTTAATCTTCTGCTGTGATAGTAAATACGCTGCTTGTTTTCAGGTTAAATGAATAGCAAATACACTTGATGGCAAATTTTTCTCATACTGTATAAATTTCAATGATCAGAGGGACTGTCCTACTGCCTTAGCTCACTCTTGTAGACCACATCACTCTCAGCTCCCTCCCTCCCTCCCTCCACGATGCCTTCAAAACTGTAGGTTTAAACAAAAAAACCCACAAACAGTTAAAAGAAATGGATAAAACAATACAACGGGTTGTTCAAGTTGATCCTAACAAGGAGTCGTGAGGTTCCATCATCCTGTGTACAACACTGTCCATATGAAGGGGTTGAGGTGATGTTACAGTAACGGAGCTGGTACCCAGGCTTTTGTCAGAAACTCAATGTGATTTGTAAGTTGGCTGTAAACTGAAACATCCGGGTCTGATGTACAGCATGTCTTAATGTGATTAAATATCATTTGTATTCCTTTCATCCCGACGAAAACTCTACTCTATATTGGAGCTCCCATTGGAACAGGGTTTTTGCACGGTTTCTGTTGTGACATCGTTGAATCCCTAATTGCGTGAATCAGAGAAATAGCGCAAATTAGGCCCCAATGTTGGGTAGGGAAGAAGGAGCTTTATTCTGTATCTAATTGAGCTATAATTGACTTAGATGCTGACATGGAGTACTCAAAATAATAATTTCATCTGTAGGCAATAACGACTTGATGAATACAAAGATAGTAGCCGGGGAGGTGAAAAAGTTTTTTTTTAAAAAAGCCACATGACACCACGTTTTTCTGTGCGCAATTCAAAGCATTTCTCCCAATAATAATTATTATTTTATTGAGCCTCTGACTCCTTTAATTATCAGAGCTATGTTTAGATCAGTTTTGCGAGCCTTGAGTTGTCACTCAGCCACTTGGAACTCGTTCAATCCCCGGACAACATTGAAACAATACCAGTGATTCTGGTCAGAGGCGCACAGTTAAACGATGGGTCTGAATGCAAACAAAGATCATCTCCCAGCTTCCAATAATTATTGAATTATTTAATTAGCCCGGTAATTAAAGGATACAGAAAGCTGTTCTTTTGTTTTTTTCTCGCAATTTATGGCTAGTTTGAGAAATTCTATCTAATAAAATACCAAATAATAAATTTAGAAACACAGGAGGCCATTCAACCTCTCAAGCCTGTTCCGCCATTCTCTAAGATCACGGCTGATCTGTTCCTCAACTCCAATTACCTGCCCTTTGACCCGTATCCCTCGATCCCCTGACCTAACAAATAGCTATCCACCTCAGTCTTGAAAATGTGAATGGATCCAGCCATAATCCACAGCCTTTTGGGGCAGAGAGTTCCAGATTTCCACCACCCTTTGGTGACAAAATTAACAGTGACAAGGATTCTGGTGATTCATACAGAAAATCGTGGGGATAACTGGGAATGTCTTCTCAGGTTGCAAACTACGTGAGTGAAATTATGAGACAGGCCAATGCCTTCCACATGAACCGTGATTCATAATTATTTGGCACACACTAGGATTGTGTTTGCCGCATACTTACATCAGGTTTGCAGAATAACAGCGGAAAATTATATAACAAACAGTCAGGGCCTGCAGATATTTGAATTTGCTGTTGACAAGCATTCCTGCATACAAATAGAGCCGCAACACGTCACAATACAATCCTGTGAAACTCTTTGAGATTGTTTCTACGACATGAAAGGCATTAATTCGAACGCGAGGATTATTATTATTATTATTCTTTATTGACATGTTACTTTAAGTGGCTGCAACCCTGAACTGTAAATTTGCTAAGTATTTTAATTTAAATGAGGCCTGTTTTCCCAGCTATCAATTGTTTTCTTCACACATCCAGGTGCCTGGAATACATTTGTGTATACAGCCAATTCACTTTACAGCATATCCTGTGAAGCAACTTGAGACATCTCACAGACATGATAAGATGCTATATCAAATGCAAGGATTATTATTATTATTATTATTATTATTATTATTATTATTATGTGTTGCTGGCCTCTGGGCCAAACCTGTGGAATGTTTCATCTTTCCACCATAGAGAGTGCTGTTGTTTCCTCCTCCGCTGGTAACTTCTGGGTTGAATAACGTCACTGCGATCGTCTTGAACTCTGCACAGAATTCAAGAAAAGTTATAAAACTCAGCTGGAGACAACAAACCAGCAGTCGGTCCTGCAACCACTTTGCCTGTCATAAAGATATGTGAAATGTTTAGATTAGAACCAGATAGAGTGAAGAAACTGGAAGAGAACAGCTGATCCAAATTGGTCCATTGTTTATTTTCTGACACCCGCGACAGGCCACAGTTCTGCTGCCAACAGTTTGGAGATTTTTGGCCATCTTCTTTGGCCTCTTTTTTAAAAAAAATTGTCCTTATATTTTCATGATTTCCTATACTCTGCCAGAGAAAGAAATATCAAAGCGTTGTGGAAATTAATGTTTATTTTTTTCTGCAGTGTCAGCCTCAGAAACCCCCCCACCCTCCACCCCCATACAACAACAACAACAACAACAAAATTACATCTATAGAGCGCCTTTCACGGCGGGAGGACGTCCCAAGGCGCTGAAAGATTACAGTCGTGGATTAGATTAGATGCAAATCAAATGTTCTCAATGTTTGAGTAACAATAGTGTCTTACAAGTAATGGCCACACAAGCCATCCTTACAGCATCCCCAGAGTGAGAGTGTCAATCAGTGCTGAATTACGAGCAGTTTTGTGCTGTGAAGTCGTAACCTTCTGCTGGTTCATTTCACTTCAGATGTTACAGCTGAAAGACAAGACAGTGAGAAAGGAGACTTGTTCCGCTACTCTTAGCTTAGCTTCAAACACCAAGTGAAAAGGAAATTTCCCACCCATTCTTCCATCCAATTCACATTGTGCGGCTTCTTGGCTAACTCTGTTCGAAATGTTCCTGTTCAGCATTGTTACAGTTATGGGTCAGAGACAGAAATCCTTATCAGCAAATTTCGGGAGTTTACAGTTGGTCTTGGGAGCAAAATAGTCCTCAAAAGTGAAGTTTGTTCCATTATGTTAAGGGAGCATTAAAAGCCAGTGGAAGTCATCTTTTTCCTACAAATTCCTAGTTTTCCAGTCTCTGTCTCTCAACTTCTTTTTTGCGTCTTTTTATGCATTATGAGTAACTATGAGTCATTCTAGTGTCATGGTTTGTTGCTGCTGTCATATGGTCATATTGTTAGGGCCGTGAATCCTGTAAATTAATTGGGCTTCAAATACTTCTCAAGATGTCTACGTAACATTAAATAAATAACAGGTGATTTGAGTTTGAATGACTTTCCAAACCATTCAAGCTTTGGCTTCTGAACCCCTTAATCATGTTAGATAACTCAATCCAATCGTGTACTTAACCCATGTGAAAAGGCCTAGCGTGTCTTAAAGTTTTAATACCCCAAGCCAAAATGGTTAACCCCTGTGCAAGACTCAAGAGAGTGCAAACTAGCGAGACCCGCTCGTTTACCCCTTTAATGCAAATGCTCTTTAGATCCCAGAGGGTTAGCGTATAACAATGAATGTCCCTGGAGCGAGGACCTGAAGTGGAGGTTGGTACAAGGGGGCCACACGGTATTCCATCGCTTCTTCTTTCAAGTACGAAATCGTGTACAACTGTTCTCTGGTGTTATGTGATTCCTACAAGTTAAAGAACCTCTAATCCCCATTCCAATTATCTGCTTTAAACCACAACATGAGGCTTTGCATCAGCCTTGTTTTTGTTCAATTTCATTGTAAATTTGCAAACGCTTACAGCTGGCGGGTAATAATAAGTTATGGATTATGTGCAACAAGAGATTTTCTGTGTAAAGTGTAGACCTCTCCTTCCCTTTTCCCCTAGCAACTAGCACTCTAGATCTATCACCTCGGCCTTTTCTGTGCTGTAAACACTCACGGAATGAGACCAGAATTAATTGGGTGGGATCTGCTGCCAATCCGGTGGCACTGGATTAGACTCACCTTCTCTAACACAGCTTTTTTTCTCTCTCTCTGTGTGCTGTAAATCTTTAAATAGTCTCCTCTGCACCAACAATAAAGCACACACAATAAACATTTGACCCGAAGGCTCCTAAACCATCACAAACCGGCTGGTTAACCCTGCATTTGGCTTCATCGTTGTAACGCGTCCTTCATTCATTCAGTGGGAAGCTGGGAGCTGAAATGGGTACAGCACATTGTCACTGTGAGTTGATTGAAATGAGTTAGTTGAGACCAACCTGAAGAGTAGCGAGTTTCACAAGTTATTCTGTTGAAGGGCAGTGACCAAGGTAGTAACATGTGATGGGAAGACCTTTGCTGATTTACTGACTCATTAATCGTTACTGATATGTCCTGTAACACGGTAACAACAACAACAAATTACATTTGTGTAGCGCTTTCACGTCCCAGCAGAAACACGTACACGCTGAGCACTCTTCTTTACATATATCAGAAGTTTCACAGGAAGGAATCAGCCAACTCAATTATACACCTACACCATAAATGTAGTGGCACAATGTAGACAAAAGAATGGCAAAGACAAATGTTGATGTACTGTTTGAAATGACTCCAATATACAATAGTGTTTACAAGGTTACTTGGGGGGATGGTGGGGGGGGGTTCATTCTGGCAGAAGATTACCAGGAAATAAGCAATTCATTATACATAATACTGTCTGGAGTCTGCATATTGTGCAGCAACCTAACCAAAACCCAAGCAACTAAAGGTGTTGGACAAGTTCCATTTCCTATTGAAAAGCCTGGCTTCTGAGACCAATGACTGCGCACAATCGCCTGTAGTCAAACTGCGCAGCTGTTTGTAACGCGCTGACCCTGTATCTCGCAGTGTAAGATGTCACATGTAACTCATTTGGTCTGACTGACATTCTTCCCGTTTCAAGGAAAAAATAAAATCACTGAATTATCGATGCTGCCACTCCAGTTAAAATAAAATAAATGATCCTTGCATTTGATATAGAGCCTCATCACGTCATTGAGACGTCTCAATGCGCTTCACAGGATACACTGTGTAGTGCAGTGACTGTGTATGTTGTGGGCAAAACACGGCAGCCAATTACACACAGCAGTACATTGTTCTATTTATATAAAAAATATATTGACTTCTTAATCCTAGTTACTACAGCAGGCAGTGTCTTTTGCTTATGCAGGTGTCTTTAACACTCAATCTTTTTATCATCTTATCTAATCCACGATTAATGAATGCGTGTTTCAGAATGTTCCCCCCGCAATGTGCAACAGAAACACCTGAGATCAGAAGTCTGCTGTATGAGGAATTGTAGGCATGACATGCAGTCCACCATTCTGTGGGACAGACTATTGGAGTAATGATGCCATCTGCCTGCACTCCATCTGCCTGTCGCTTACTTTCCAATGTGTTGGCTGTCAGTCTGAATCACTTGAAGTGCTCTGAAATAAAATTAGACATGAGTAATTCAATTACTGATTGATTAATGTTAAATCAACAGGACAATTCTTGCACCTCTTGACCAGATCTGTATTAGCTAACACACAAGCCAACGCTAATTAATTTGACTGCCAAAAGAGGTGTTTATTAATCACCATTAAAATTTGGAGACCGATGGATGCCTCAAACACTAGACATTTCTGAATATAGTAATGTCAAAGGGCAAGTTATTGTTGTACATCATTAAAAGCCCTTGGTTTGAATTACACTATTCAAGTCACAAATTAGTTTCTGTGTATGTTATTTATAATAAGTTCCCTTTACGTTCTGTTCGGGGATGGTGCCCAAAATGGCAAAGGTAAAGAAGAAGAAACATCTTAAAAATACTCTCAATGTTGAGGGGCTGCAGTGCTGAACATACGGCAGAACGCTGACTGCCTGCCTTGTGTTTGTTACAGAATGGGGCTGTGCCGGGTGAGACAGTGAAAACAGACGAGAATGTCCGGCGTGGAAACTGGTCCAATCAGATTGAGTTTGTGCTGACCAGCGTTGGGTACGCTGTGGGTCTTGGCAACGTCTGGCGGTTTCCTTACCTGTGCTACAGAAATGGTGGAGGTTTGTATAGTGTCTGTTTCTGTGCAAATGTGCATTTGTGTCATTGTCGCAGTCTGTGTGAGCGCGTGTGTGTGTGTATTGCTATTGCTCCGCCACTGTCAAGCGCTCTGAGATGCTACCCTGTGTGAGGGGTGCTGTGTCAATGCAAGCTGTCGCTGTTGTTGGTGGTAAGTGTACAGCTTTGTCTGTGTGTTCTTGGGAGAGTGGTTTTCGCTGTGTATCTGCTTACATATCAGCAAATCGTTGGTGTTGTTCAATGTTGTGCGTAAATATATGTCTGAAGTGTAAAAGCATTAGCTTGTCTGTGTAGGTGGATTAACATTAGAGTCTCATTTTATTGAGTGACAGGCACTTATATGAGTTCAAAATACGACTTATTTTACTTGCTCCGGCCTACACTGTGGTTTGGATACTCTGGTGATGGGTTTCCGTGGGGTTAACAGGAGCTGAGTGGCCTGACTCCCTGCCCCCAGTGACTGGCCTGCCCTTCCAAGTCCTGCAATGAGCCAGGGAGCTCCTACACCGATGAACACACAACCTTCTGACTCAGAGGAGAGAGTGCTTCCAACTGAGCCAGGCTGACACAACACTCTGTGACAAAGTACATCAATTGACCTAAATTATGCATGTAGCAGTTCTCTAATTTGCATGTCTCTGGTATGATCTTTCCAGCTAATATTACGTATTCATTAGCGTCTAGTAAACTGCAGAACCACTGACACGATTAGCATAATGAAGCTTAACTCCCTGGTTTATATTACTGGTCTGTTTATAAGACTATTAAATCACATGATCTTGGCTTCTGGAGAGAAAAAAAACATTTAGTAAATTCTACACAAGATCACTGCTCATCATCCTCTGTCATTAGACACTTCGAACCAGACAGAAAAATAAATGTATGTGGCTTAAATATACCCGGTCTGGCGTAAAAGGAGGAACATTGGGATCTGGAAATGAACATTAGTACTGGGTGTTCCAATGCATGTTAGCTGCCTAATTGTTAATGGTGTCTTTTTGTTTACAGGTGCATTTATGTTTCCCTATATCATCATGCTGGTGTTCTGTGGTATCCCTCTCTTCTTTATGGAGCTGTCCTTCGGCCAGTTCACCAGCCAAGGCTGTCTGGGAGTCTGGAAGGTCAATCCCATGTTCAAAGGTAAGACAGTATATCCCCAGTGAGTGATGCCAAGGGCTGTGTAGGATAGGAATGGGATTCACCACCAGAAGCCTGGAGAGGAACGAGCATTTAACATGAATCTGTATTGTGTAAGGCTGAGGGTTCAAGCAGAGTCTGAACTCAACAGTAGAATCAGGGGACACGGCTTGCGATTGAAGGGGGTAAATTCAGAAGAAATCTGCGGAGATTTCAATGAGCGGGGACTAAACCTATGGAACAGGCTCCCGAGGGGGACAGACACACAGTGGAGGCAGAAAATGTTGTTTGTTTCAAGAACAAATGAGATCGATTTCTTCTAGAAAATAATATTTGGGGAGAGTGTATAGTTTGGGACACGACATGTCAAGCGACTGCCAGGATGGTGGAAGGCAAACTAGATGGACCCCAGTCTCCTCTCGTCAGCAAATTCTTATGTTATTCTGTGACAAGACAGGAGGAGCCTGGTGCAAAATATCAGTTTACACACCTCTCTGGGAAGGTCTGTCTGCAGTGGACGTGACACTTACTGCTGTAAAGTGATTTGCATCTTTTGATGCAATTAAACTTTCTATGGTCTGACAGTTATAAACAGAAACGTGTTAGTGAGAGAACAATCCACATGGGATCAATTGTGCTATTGTCCCTTTATTTCTTTACAAACCTGGTAAAGTGACATCCACAGCTGATTCGTACCTTGATCAGGTGGTTTTAAATAGCTGCAAATATAATAGAGGCTTCTGCTGGTAACAGAATGAAAACATATGAAGCAGGGACTTGCTGAAGAGTCTCCTATTGAAAATCAAATCAATACAAAAAAAAAGATTCCACTATCTTGCGTTCCAACACATTTTCTCTGTGTTTTCTGAATGTGTTCCTTGAATATTTTCCTATCTATTCAAACACACATTTTGATCTCAGATTATAACAATCTTTATTGTGTTACTTTTTTCTCTCTGACTTGTGTTTTCCATTGGTCCTTTCCTTTCCTACGAATGCTTGCCTTTGTTACTTGTGATCTACTTTATTGCTCACTCCGATTATCACAGTAGGAAATGTTTGTTTGAGATCGGGGTGAAGCTACATTGTTAGACAGAACAGAGAGAGGTATATTCTGTATCTTGCTTGAGCTGTAACAGGACCTGGGAACATCTAATGCAAGATATGGAAACCGTTTTAGTCCCCCCACTATTAGCTGGCAGGAGCATGAAGTTTCAAACAACAGAACAATGTTGTCATGGAAAATAGAGCATAAGAATATTAGAATTTGCTGGCAAAACAAGGCCAAGGTCCATCTAGTTTGCCTTCCACTATCCTGGCAGACTCTTGACACGTCGTGTCCCAAACTATAGACTGTCTCCCCAGATATTATTTTCGAGCAGAAATCTATCTCGTTTGTTCTTAAAACAAATTGCATTTTCTGCTTCCACCGCCTGTCTCCCTGAAATAGTGTCTCAGCAGATTTGTCCAGAATTTACCCACTTCAATCGCAGGCCGTGGCCTCTGGATCCACTGTTCAGTACAAGATAAAACAGTTTATTATGGTCTACATCATCCAGTCCTTGACTTTCGATTCGCGCTGTTGTTAACAGGAGTGGGCTACGGGATGATGGTGGTGTCCACGTACATTGGGATCTACTACAATGTGGTCATCTGCCTCGCCTTCTACTACTTCTTCTCCTCCATGAACAGCCTTCTGCCGTGGACTTACTGCAACAACAGGTGGAACACAGCCAACTGCAGCAGCGTCCTGCAGAGCAACAGGACCACCAACATGACCGAGCTGTCACAGGACGTCTCCACATTGGTCAACAGTACAATGAAGAGGACCAGTCCTAGTGAGGAGTACTGGAAGTAAGTGAAGACTTTTTAATATCAGAGCAATATCTAACATTGATGAAGTTTAATCCCTTTATAATAATCCTTGCATTTGCTACAGTGACTTATCACGTTGTTGAGACGTCTCAAAGTGCTTCACAGGATTCACTGTAAAGTGTAGTGACTGTGTTTTGCTTTTTGTTTTGTTTTGTGCCGCCCACAAGCCCACACATGCATCTTTTTCCAATTTTACTACGACATCTGAAGGTGCTCTCTCACGCTGAAGAATGGTTTGTTTGCAAGTCAGAAAATGCTGACTCCAAACAAGTCTCCCATTGTTTTAGATGCCAGCTCTACGCCCCAAAATAGCACTATTTAAACCAGCAACTTGTCACCTGCGGCTTCAAAGCCATAAAAACCTGGAAGCCTTGAACCCACTGAGAAATGCCATGACTTATTTCAGTATCTCCCCGTTTAACATGTAAGGTCACGTGGCAATTCAAATGAACAAAGCTCCCTTTAAGTCCACAAGAAAACATTTGAAAATGGAGCACAGAAGACTCTTTCTTCTCCCAGCGCTGGTATTCAAACCTTGGATTTTCACTTTGAGGTCTTCCAGTGCGGTCACTCAGAACATTGGCTTTTCTTCTGTTGTTCAATATTCTAATGTCTGAGAAGCCCTTCTGCAGGCATATACCTGTGGTGAGATTTCATCTAATTGCTGTCAACGCAACTTAAATCAACTGCAGTGTTCCCTCTGTGTCCCTTCGTTTTCTGAGAATGCGTTACCTTAAATAAACAATCAGTCCCGATTGTGTCACTGAGCAAACTCAGTCATTTCCCTCTCTCTCTCTCGGTCAGTCCCGTGTCAAACTATTTCTGCTGTCGACCCACAGCTTGTATAATAATCCTTGCATTTGACACAGCGCCTGATCACATCTTCGCGGCGTCTCAAAGCGCTTCACAGGATATACAGCAAAGTGTAGTGACTGTATATTTTGCGGGCGAAATGCGACAGCCAATTGCGCACAGCAGCATCCCACAGACAGTCTCTTTGCATGGAGAGGAATCACAGATATGAAGCCACATTAGATTACGCAAGGCACTGTCTGACACCTCAAACGATGACTCACTGGATTTAGAATAACGACTGCATATTATCATAATTTCTATCATATTTTTATGATAGAAATTATAGTTGCGGTTAAAATGGGTCCAATATGAGTATCAAGGGACTCAAAAGGCACATTCTTGAGAACAATCGATTAATTTTAAACTTGGACAGAACAATTTGAAAGGAATTTTACTGGATAAGTAAAATAGACAATATTGTTTCAGAATAAGTCATAACTGAATCCACAGGAGCCTAATATTTTCCTATTGGATTGTGGATATAAATACACCGCAGTCTGCTATTCAACATCAGGAAGTAAGAAAATACATATTTAAAGGACTTTGTCAGAACCACAATCATGAAGGAAACAATAGCTCTTTTGAATCAATCCGTCTCATTCAGAGCTGAGGAAAGGCAGAACAATCCCCACATCTCTAATTGCTTTCACTCCTAACTCCCTTCTCTGATGGTCTAAAATTAATCAATCCTACGAAGCAGGTCTTCAGGAGAAAACACACACACGTTTTCACTTAATTTTGACGGAAACAAAAATACTCAACACATAGGAAGAGTGGCAGTAGACGGTGTAAACATTATTTCAGAATATTTTCACTTGAAAACACACGAGGAACTACAGCTGTTGAATTCCCAGCAGGCAAGTTAACTCTCGGTTTGGCTCCAGTCTTGAATGATACTCACACGATTTGGTTCCATTGGCAGCTGGTTCCATGATGTTATCTGGTCCATCACTTGGTCCATGTTTGGAGTGAAAGAGTCAGAAACAACATCGATGGAGACATTTGTCCTGCCAACCCAAGCTGTTGAAGATCCTGTGAACACAGAAGACAGGGTAGAAACAAGTCATTTATTTCCTGCTAACTGTGCCTGTAACACTTTTCTTTCACAGGTATTATGTGCTGAAGGTCTCCGGTGACATTGGGACCTTTGGGGAGATTCGTTTGCCTTTGCTCGGCTGCCTGGCTGTGGCTTGGTTTGTAGTCTTCCTCTGCCTCATTAAAGGGGTCAAGTCTTCGGGAAAAGTAAGTAGAGCGCTGTCGCTTTGCAATACAGAGCCGACAGCTGTGGATGTCTCAATCGAACCCGGTGCAAATCTTAGATTTTGTTTTCATTTTGGAGCTTTCATTTATTTCCTGCTGAAATTTGAGCACTATCTTAGTTTTTAAGGCTAAGGTCATGAGGGTTTTTTTTGGGGTGTATGGTGGAAGAATTATTGTGAGAAGCTCCAGTAATGCAGGGTGACCAAAATGTCATGATATCTACCCTATTATTTAAACAAAAAATATCATTTGTTTAAGACTCATTAGACATTGTAATGACATTGGTCACCCTGTATAAGGGCAAACATAACTCAGGGTGTTTGTTGCTGTCTGCCAGTACCATTGGACACTGTAGCATGGAGAACATTAATATTTCTGTCTTGCTTATATAGGTGGTGTATTTTACAGCGACTTTCCCATATGTAGTGCTGACCATTCTATTTATCCGTGGGATCACTCTGGATGGAGCAGTCAATGGCATTAAGTATTATCTCACCCCACAGTGGGACAAGATTCTAGATGCAAAGGTGAGGCGAATATTGACTTGCATTTGATACAGCGCCTTATCACATCTTCGAGACGTCTCAAAGCGCTTCACAGAATATACCGTCAAGTGTAGTGACTGTGTGCTTGCGGGCGAAACGAGGCAGCCGATTGCGCACAGGGGTGTCCCCACGAACAGCCGTGGATTGAAGTAAACAAATTATTATTATTATTATTTTAAAATAAACTGGTCTCATCCAGGCTGCAGACTGACTGCTTTCTGCTCTCTCTAGGTCTGGGGTGATGCTGCTTCCCAGATATTCTATTCCCTGGGATGTGCCTGGGGCGGTCTGATAACAATGGCATCTTACAACAAGTTTCACAATAACTGCTACAGGTTTGTGGGTGTTATCTGTACTATTGCCATCCAAACCCAAGTAGATTGCTCCTCTCTAGAATGATATCGTTTCTGAAGTCTTTGTGTAAAATCGCTTACGGTTTCTGTTTGTTTTTTTATTGTGCAATGATTTCAAGCCCAAGTAACGGGGGATTCCTATTGATACTGTTCCACATATTATTGTTGCAAACTCGTGTCTCACAGTAAGGTGGCAATCTACCACCTACATTTTCAGTGCACATGGCCATAGAGAGGATTAGTCTCGACCAACAGTATATATCTTTGTGTGGCTTGGCTGAGATCTGGCAGCCTCTTATTAAAGAGTCACCTTTTAGACCCCACATTGTATGCACGAGGAAAAGGGAAATAGAGCGGTATAGGAGCTGAGAAATAGGAGTAGTTGGGGTTAGGGATTCCAGGAATTGCAACCCCTCATTGAGGGCTCTTGTGGATTATAAACGGATTAGTTAGGCTGAATGACCTGTGTAATTCTATGTCAAAAAAATGACATCAATGAAACTCAATTCCTTTTTTAAAAAAATGAGGTTGTGTGTCTACATTTAAAAAAAGAACAGAATAAGTGTATAAATCAATTATAATTTAAAAATTAGGTATTTATTCCAACATAATCCTAACAGATATCCAAATAGTACATCCTTTCAGCAAATAACCTAAGCTATAAAGTACCAATGATGTGTTCAATTGCGCCTCACAGTTCTGTGATCCACAGGCAGGAAAGGTCAGGTAATTTCTGTGTTTGTCTAATGTTTGTTGGTTCTGGTCTGTTCCGAGAATTTAATCAGCATTCAATAGGAATTATTATGAATGTCAAAATCATGGTGTCTGGCTCAGGAGATTTCAGAACTACTCGGAAACTCAACTCTCAGTATTTAAAAGACACATATCTCGTCAGGGCAGCTCAGGAGCCAGTGCCTGGTGTGATAGGATCAGAGATTAAACCCTTTGTGGGGTGAGATAACTGCTGTCACAGCCGAAAAACAAGTGGTGTTCGATGATATTTTTTTTCATTCATCACATTGTCAAGAATTTCAATATTTCAACGATGCATGAATGAAGATCAGGAAAATGCTCATTGTGTGTGTGTGTGTATGTGGTGTGTTGTGTATATGTTGTGTGTGTGTTTGTGTTGTGTGTATGTGGTGTGTGTGGTGTGTGTATGTGGTGTGTGTGGTGTGTGTACGTGGTCTGTGTGTGTGCTGTGTGTGTATGTGGTATGTGTGTGTTTGTGTGTTTGTGTATGTGGTGTGTGTGGTGTGCGTGTGAAAATTGCTGAAAACAAAATTATTACACAATGATTTAAAAATCAAAAAGGAAATACATTGAGTTGAACTGTACCTGGGATGCAGTCTTCCAAAAGAACAGGATATTTGTTCTTTGACCTGTGGCACAATTTGCTCAGTTTGGTAAAGTCATTGAGGAACAGAGGAGTAATTGGAGTAGAGTGATCTACTGTCAGATCCTCTGAGGGCCTCTGTCTCTCGTGCGCCGCCTCTGTATCCAGGCCGGGGATTTCAGCAGGTTGTCAGGTCATGTTGCTGCAAATATCACTTCCTGCTCACCAAACATGTGTGCTATTTGCAAGAAGCACGACTCATCTCACTTCCTTCACAGCATTCCCTGCTCTTGTGGGCATGCAAAGTGTGCAGGAAGTGAGGTCAGCGGCGAGGCGATGGCGCTGGATGTTTGATGATGGTGGTGGAAGGCGATCGGGATGGACCTTGGCCTTTTTTGCCTGCCCAGCAAATTCTTCTGTTCTCATGATGCTTGCCTCTCAACTCTCCAATTCTGTGGAATGTAACGTGTTATTCCTGCTCCTTCTCTGTGCCAGGGACAGTATCATCATCAGTATCACTAACTGCGCCACCAGTGTTTATGCTGGCTTTGTCATCTTCTCCATACTTGGCTTCATGGCCTCGCACCTGGGGGTGGAAGTGTCGGAAGTGGCAGATCATGGTCCTGGTTTGGCCTTTGTGGCCTATCCTGAAGCCCTGACCCTGCTGCCAGTCTCCCCTTTCTGGTCCATTCTCTTTTTCTTCATGTTGATTCTTCTGGGACTGGGCACACAGGTGAGAAGCGCTTTCTATTATTTGCTTCAAACTCGAATGCGTCCGCTTAGCTTTAGCCTCTTCGCTGTACAACCCCACCTGAGACCAGCCAACTCAGCATGGACTTGGCCATAAGCTGCAGCTCTGTCATAGAAACATAGACACAAGAGGAGGCCATTCAGCCCCTCAAGCCTGTTTGTCATTCTGTAAGACCATGGTTGATCTGTACCTCAACTCCAATTACCCGCCCTTGCCCTGTATCTCTGATACCCTGACCTAACAAATCCACGATACCATCTGGATGTCCTTGTTCTGTAATGAGTAGAAACCTTCAGTTAGACCACAATGAAGAATGAAAGGAAAAGAACAAAATGTCAAAACATAGTTAGCGACTAGGGCCGAGTAATTAGAACTTCTGAAGTGCTTTCTATAGTAACAATATACTGTAGTTTGTAAACTATACGCCATAGAGTATAAAGAGTATAATTCACATTGCACAATGCAATTTACAGTTTAGAATGAATTGATTGTACTATAAAGAACCACTAGAATGACGGATGCTTCACACTATTATATGATATGCATTTTACGTTATTTTATACACTGCTATAATGTGCGCTGTATGATAGATCAAACCCTTGTAATTCATACTATGTGGTGCATGTTACACAGTGCAAAATACTGACCATGCAATGAATAATGCCATTAATGTTTATTTTCTTCCTAAGTTCTGCCTCTTGGAAACACTGGTCACTGCTATCGTTGATGAGATTGGCAGTGACTGGATTCATACCCGGAAATCCTTGGTGACTCTGGCCGTTGCTGTCATTGGCTTTCTGCTGGGAATTCCTCTAACTACACAAGTAAGATCATGCCACCTCCCCTCGGGTTCATTTTGCCAATTATCTTGACTTTATGTCCCCTGGTTACTGACTCACCCGCCAGCGGAAGCAGCTTCTCCCGATATAAAACCCCTGATATTTGTTTTATTTCATCTGATTGACTCGGTGAAATCTGATCACTGTAGCAACCTGCGACTAACTGAGATCTTGGTTCATTTCCATTTAACAAGTTAGGGACAGAGTGCACCTGTTTGTAGTGGCTCCAAGTGATTTGGCAGCAGATACTTTAAATTACCATGGTTTTGCTTCTCTAATTTATTTCCAATATCGAACTTGCACTTGTTGGTAGGACCTTGAGAGATTAGAGCGATGTAACACCTTTTCCAGGAAAGACTATCAAATATTTAACGTCAGACTCTTTTATTCTGAGCATGTGGCTTAAGGAACTATCTAAAATACACCAATGAATACAACATTCACAAAAGTTTTCTTCTCTCCACCCCTCAACCCCCCCCCCCCCCCCCCCACACACACACACATACAAACCAACACTAAATGAGCCAAAATACCGTATCTTATTAATTCTCTCCGGTGGGACTGGGGGCGGGCAGTTCTGGGGACAGTTAGCTGCGTAGATTGACAGTGTAATCACATTGCTGAGATACAAAGCCTCCCTCCTCCTCACACGCTCAAGGTGTCACAATCAGAAAGCCTTGAGTATAGCCCTCTGACAGCTGGACGTGTGATACAGGAGTCCTGTAGCTCAGTGGTTAGAGCACTCGCTTTGCAAGTGAGAGACCTGAGTTCAATTCCAGGCAGGGCGAAACCTTGGGCAAGTTTCCTTACTCCACACAGAGCCTAATAATAATCCCTCCAAAAAACCAAAAACAATAATTAAATTGGTCATTTTCAATCTACGACTGTTTGTGGGACATTGCTGTGCGCAATTGGCTGCCGCGTTCGCCCACAAATATACAGTCAATTCACTTTACAGTGTGTTCTGTGAAGCGCTTTGGGACGTCCTCCTGACGTGAAAAGCGCTATATCAAATGCAAGGATTATTATTATTATTATTATTATTATAATCTCAAGTGCCACAGTTACTGATGTGCATTCCTAGCTGGTCAAGCAGCGGGAAAGCTGGCCGGACAGCAATATCAATGGCAAACTGTGTGGTTTTAGCTGGTCAGACTCCAGCAGTTACACTCTGGGCTCCCACCCCAAGCCTTGGCTCTTGCCAACCTGCGCCTATTACTCTCCGGAATTAGGTAATCAGGAGGCGTCCCTCCAGGGAGATAGAGAGAGAGAGAGAGCGCATTCCATTCCAACAATCTATCTCTGGAATTTACATGTGTAGGTGCGATGTATGTAAATCTCAGTGATGGGTTTCCACATGTGTCAAACACCTGGCTAATCCCCCCCCCCCACCCCCCACCACCCAAAACAATATGTGGCTTCACTGGAAAGCCGATAGCGTAGAACCAAATTTCAGATTAACAACTGCAATACTTCTCATACTGTCATTGCTTTCAAATTAATGCTTGTAATTTTTCTTTTACCGTTCCAGAAATAGTTCATACTTTCTTTTTGTTTCTCATCAAGTTTGTATCCAGTCTCTCTTTTTTTTTCTGGATGGTATATTCTATTTAAGAAGATAGATGTATATATAATATTGAAAAAAGATACCACTTTATCGCTTAGCAACCCAGCTTCTGCGGTGTCAAGCATTTTAATCGAACCTTCTACAATAGATTCACATGCAGACAGAAACTAACGGTTCTCTCGTTTCTATCTATACAACAGGCGGGCATTTACTGGCTGCTTCTCATGGATAACTATGCAGCCAGCTTCTCTCTGGTTGTGATTTCCTGCATTATGTGCATCGCTATCATGTACATTTACGGTAGGTCTCAGTGGGAATGCGCATAGTCCTGATTAAATAGTCCTGAATTTGCCCTGCTTCAATCCCGGCCTGTGTCTCAAAGATGTGCATCAAACCAATGGATTGCTCTGCAAGAGAGTGAAAACAAAAGTGTGGTATAAATAGCCTTGCCCAGGTCACTGAGGGCCAGACACCACCCAGTGCTCTCACCAGCTGCACCACTGTGAATTACAACACAGTATACAAAATGACACGTTTATAGTGACTTCCACGTCGGGAGGAGGTCCCAAGGCATCAGGAGGTCCTTTAGCAAACTACCACATAGCTCACCTGAGACAGCAAGTGTCCCCACACAACCTGCACTAACTACAAATCAGCCTCCCACATGGGAATGGCAGCTACTAACACTTCACCTTCCTGCCAGCCTCTCTTCCTCCCCAGCCGCAGGATACAAACGTGTTCCTAAAGGTCCCCACCCGGTGACTGAATCTACAACAACAACAACTTGCATTTACACAGCGCCCTTCACGTGGGGTAGCATCCCGGAGCTGCTTGACAGTGGGGGAGTCTGACCCCAAGCCGGGGGCAGAGGGAGGGGAGAGGTGATGGTAACAACCATCAAAACGGATGGTCTTTAGGTGGGATTTGAAGGTGGGAGGGAGGGGGCAAGGCGGAGGGATTGAGGGAGAGAGTTCCAGAGTTTCGGGGTGTGGTGGAGCGGAGGGGGGCGAGGGACGAATAGGAGGCCCGAGCCACCCGAGCGGAGGCAGCGGGTGGTGGAGTGGGGGGTGAGCAGGTCGGAGAGAGAGGTAGGGATTTGAAAACAGTAAGAAGATTTTGAAATCGACACCCAGACTGTTTCCCCCCCCCCCACCCCCTTTCCCCCAACCCCCAACCACCATTTGCCATGTTTAAACATTTAAAATCCTCCTCCCTGGCTGTGAGGTGCGATACAACAAAGAGGGGGTTAAACACAGCTGAAAAATATCAATTAAAATAAAGATATATGTTATCAGGCAGGAGGTCTTTAACCATTTTGTGGCCATTAATGATAGAGTGAGCACATTATATTAGAATTACTCCCTCGAAGGCTGTGTCCTTTCATTTTCTTTGAGCTTGTGTGGGTTTTGTTTTGCTGAAAGACCTTTATTTCCCATCTCCTTGTTCAGCAGCTGACTGGAGTCCATGCATAATTTAAAGAACTCAGATCATCTCTCCCCAAATACATTTTTCCACTCAGTGCAGATGGAGCTCCCTTCGCTATCCATCATTTACTAACACCTGGGGGTTGAAATGCCTCTTGTCCACGTACAGATATATAATAGGGGAAACCTTGCTCTAAGCCAGTGTGAGCCGAGCCACTGTGCTTAACGGCATAAGGAATGTCCAGGCCTTTGTCTTATTATTGTTCGCTCAGCATTTTGCCGGCATACTTATCGAAGAAAATTGAATCCAGCTGCCACTGCCACAATCAAACCTGTCTCACTTTCTCGCAGTATTATCCTCCCGCTGGCTGTGTCTCCAACCACCATTTGTAAGAAATAACTGAGCTCTCCAAATAGAGTCACTTTCACCCACAAAATGTACGTACAGTCGATTCACTTTGCAGTGTATCCTGTGAAGTGGTTTGAGACGTCTCGAAGACGCGATAAGGCGCTGTATCAAATGCAAGGATTATTATTATTTATCATTTGTAACTCGTACTTCGGGGTTGTGGTTAGAGATGCCTCTCAGCTTCCACATGCTTGCTTTTGCTTTAAGGGACGGTGTGATTGATACTAAACTTTGCTCACAGCAATCCTATCATATCTCTGTTGCCCAGCGACTGCAAAGTATAATACTTGAGTGGCTTCAAGCCGAAACCTAAACCACACTGACTCCAATGTTAAGACAAGTGTGACAAATGTGAGTGGACAGGTTTGAGCTGTTCCTGTTATTGTCGGGGACAGTATGAATGTTGACAGGGTTCATTCCTCAAGCTTTACTCTGGAAATGAACCAGTTCACTCCAGGATAAGACGAGTAAACGGCACATCACCACTAATCCTAAAAGCTGGAACATAATCAATCCCTAGGAGTTATTTTCTGGGATGGCACAATCGTAACAATGGGTATAAGAGTCAGTGCTGTACCACAGAGCCTCTGCTTGTTTACACTTATTAAATCTTGTCTCTTTTGATTTGACTAGGACACGAACAATACTTTAAGGATGTTGAGATGATGCTTGGCTTTCCACCTCCAGCCTTCTTCCAAATCTGCTGGCGTTTTGTATCTCCAAGTATTATTTTTGTAAGTGATTCCTGTCAAACTGTAAAAGTGTTTAAAAATCCAATGCTGTTAGACAATGGGACATTTGCACCCAGAAATGGCATTGGCTTAAAGCATATTTCTCAAACTGCCTGCGTGACACAGCACATCAGGATTCTGCCCTTATAGCATCATACAATCCTCCAGCACAGAAGGAGGCCATTCAACCCATCGTGCCTGTGCTGGCTCTTTGAAGGAGCCGTCCAATTAGTCCCACTCCCCCGCTCTTTCCCCCATAGCCTTGCAATTTTTTTTCTTTTCAAGTAAATATCCAATTCCCTTTTAAAGTTATTATTGAATCTGTTTCCACCTCCCTTTCACACAGTGCGTTCCAGACCATAACAAATCGCTGTGTAAAAAAAATTCTCCTCATCTCTCCTCTGGTTCTTTTGTCCACCTGGAAACTGGCATCAAATCCAGCTCAGACGGAATATTACCTTTCTGATTGCTGTAAGGATTCCAGTTGAAAGAGGTTTGCAATCTCTGGTACCTGTTTGAGTGGTTCAAACCCATTGAAATGTTTTTTTTTAATCTATTAAATAATCATTTGTAATCGTTGAAATAATTGATTTTTGTTTTATTACAGTTCATACTGATATTCACTGTGGTGCAGTACAAGCCCATCAGTTACAATGATTACGTGTTTCCATCCTGGGCTCTCATCATCGGTTTCCTAATGGCAATGTCCTCAGTCATCTGCATCCCCATTTATGCCATTTGGAAGATCTGCATGTCAGAAGGCGACACCTTCTGGGAGGTGAGTGAGTGGACAAACCACTAAGAACATAAGAATTTTCTATGCGAAAGAAGAAGGTCCATCTAGTTCGCTTGACATGCTGTGTCACAAACTATATACTGTATCCCTAGCTGTTATTTTCCAGGAGAAATCTATCTCATTTGTTCTTGAAACATTAAGTTTGTTTTCTGCGGTCAGTCAAGAGTAAGAGAGAGACAGATAGTATAGGTGAGAAAACCCCTCTCACATGTGAAATGCTTGATATTTAATGTGGCCTAATCTCTGCAAGACAGTGAACAGTTCTGTGAACAACACTGAACCACACTTAATTGGTGCTGGGAGTCCTACAGAATCAATATCCCTTCAGGCCATCAGCAATGCAATATTTCACAAAGGCACGCAATCCTAAAATTCATCTTCTTTCAGGTCCAATATCATGTGGCAATGCAAATGCACAACATAATCATAAAGGATCGTGAAAAAAATAGCACTGCAAAATGGGTCTCCCTCAGTGAATTTGTGACAGCATTTTTTATTAAAAAGTTGAGAAGACAGATATTAACTGCTGAAGCTTGCCTCTGGGTTTAGAATGTCATTTGAGCTTATCAATTAGGCTGCTTCTAAATCGCCTTGCTCTTTATCTGATAGCTCTCTATCCGATGATAGCATTTACTCACAGAGCAACCATTGTTTTTAATAATAATATAATAAAAAGAATCCTTGCATTTGATACAGCTCCTTATCACATCTTCGAGACGTCTCAAAGCGCTTCACAGGATATACTGTAAAGTGAATTGACTGTATATTTTGTGGGCGAAGCGCGGCAGCCAATTGCACACAGCAGCGTCCCCACAAACAGTCGTGGATTGAGTTTTCAAATTATTATTCTGTTTTGGGGGAGGGATAATTACCCCTGGAAAGTTACCCGCCAGTCGACTAACAACCGGGATCCTACTTATTATTATTATTACTACTTTCTGTTAGGTAAACAAAGGCATGAGAACTTGCCTTTTCTCCACACATCCTTGCAAATGATTCCATCAAGGGGTTAAGTAAGAGACCCACTCCTCTGAAATGTAATTTGGAAACTTAATTTTAATTCAAAGAGTCAGTTTATTTTTGTATCAATAGTTTTTCCTTATTATGTTCTTAGAAAGCAGTGTGGCAGGATGCGGTAACAAAAGAATGCTAAGCTCAAAAATGTTCGCTCCCGCTGCAGTCAGTACAAAACATCCTATTTGAAATTTAATTTTCTGGTGTAAATGGATTGATAAAAAATGAATTTGGGCAGAGAACTAGATATTGAGGAGTGTTCTGAGTATTAAATAAAAACCCCATTGGAGCCCGCAGTTTGCGAACTTACTTGGCAAACTGGTTAAGAGCTGATCAGAATACAACAGCCTGAAAGGGTCGGTGGAGACGGATTCAATAACAACTTTCAAAAGGGAATTGGACAGAAACTTGAAAAGGAAAAACCTGCAAGGATATGGGGGGAAGAGGGTGGGAGTAGGACTGGTTGGGAAGCTCTTCCAAAGAGCGTGCCCCGGGAACGATGGGCCAAATGGCCTCCTTCTGTTCTGTAATATTCTATAAATCTAACCGTCGCGATCTCATTTCGGCACAGCTCTATGATGGTCTTACGCTCATCAAAGTATCTTAACTCTGCGGCTATTTTTGTTTGTTTTTCTCCCTTGGTTTCTTAGCGTTTGAAAAATGCGAATAAACCGGACAAGACCTGGGGCCCGGCTTTGCTAGAGCATCGTATAGGCCGATACGCAATCTCCAGTCCCTCCAGCGACCTCAATCTCGAGGTTCAACAGTTAAACCCAGAGAAGGAGAGAGAGAAGGAGCAGCTACCAGCCGGGGATAGAGAAGATTGTAATCTCAGCGTTCAAGGCCACAACGGTTCTGCACATACGCAGGACTCCAAGGTGTAATCAAAGCAACAACAAAAAAAATCAAAGAAGACAATTAATTAATGGGGGATTAATGGGAGGGAGGATAAAGACAGCCTTTACAAACAGGGAATAATTCTTCCCCTACAATTCCTTATCCGATCTGTGGAATTTGACACATAACCAGCACAACTTAATTGATTTTTTTCAGGTGTGTGTTTTTCTTTTATTTTTACAAAGATCGATAGAAGCGCATAACTTAATATTTAAACCCAATTTTGTTCGTAAAAAGAGAAAAAAAAAACCTCTAAATCAGTTATTTTTTTGTTGTCATTTTGTGACGTGCAGTACTTTGTATACATTCTATTTGTACATTAGTACAGCTGATAGCTGAGAGAAAGTTTCCTGGTCGTAAACTAGCTGTTTCTCGTGGCTAACCCTGGTTCCTGTTTGTGTTTCCTATCTTCTCCATGCTGCAGCATTGCTTGTTGTATGATAGCCACCTCTTGATTTTGCTTAACAGTCAAGGTAGTTCGACATATGAGAGGACAACTTGTGAAGGAAACTGGAGTTTAAACATTAAGGTTTATTTTGGGCTAATTTATAACAGTAACATAGTTAGAGAGGGGAAGCAACAACAACAAATTGCACTTATATAGTGCCCTCCATGCAGGGGAGCATGTCAGAGAGCTTAAAAAGTTCAGCACTGAGCACGATTCTAAGTGTATCTGATGCCCACCAAACCAAGTGATTTGATGAACAGTTAAGTTCCAGCCACACACCATTAAAAGGTAGATCGGTACAAAACACATGTGTACGTTGATTGTACTGAGAATGTGTGTAAACTCTGATAAACTTCTATCTACTAAATTCAATAGAAAGATCAACAGCACTATGAGAAACAATCCTTCTCCTAAACTGTCTCTGTCCTCGTTGAAAGTTCCTCCCATTTCTAAGGCATTGACTCACTTTAAGACTATAACATCCCCCTGATTCGCATGTTGATTGGGCCTCCATTACTAATGCACTCTAATTTGCTCGAAAATATCAGCACTTCAGCTGTACATAAGAACATAGGAACTGTACAGGGCCTGGGAAAAAAACAGTGTGGTTCATCTTGCCCTAAGCTGTAGTGTTTAAATGGGTGCACAGTTTATACCACTGAACATATGGGAGTTGGCATTGAGATATGCACCAGCTAGGCACCACGTGTGTCTAAACAACAATACATAGGAATATTTTGATCACTTTGTTGATTAGTTAAATATTCAACTCCTCAACTTTGTTGGCCGCCCTGTACCATATTTGTATCGTAGACGTGGAGAGGGAATGCTTGATACAGTTGGCATCCGGAATTTGTGTCGTTCTTAGAAAAGGGCAGTGATACGATGATATATGATACCCAGTGAGATTATTCACTTACATTCTCAAATTATACCTATGGTTGTGCCCCAAAATCCCGTGCCCAGCTCTGCAGCCGTATCTAGCAAAGAGGGAGGCTTGGGACAATACTTTTTTTCTTCCAGATAGTTCATGTTCCAGCCAATGTACAATTGTATCACTATATCAGCCATTGCCAGTTCTTAATCATTAAGATTTCTGTCCAAGAAGGTAAAAACCTTTGCAAGTCTTCATTTAAATGTACTCTTTCCATGTGATTTACAACCCCCCCACCCCCCACCCCGGACTGTTTGTCTCCTCCTTCAAGCAAAGTGGTCCATCAAAGGTCATGAGCTTGGTGCTTTAGTCAGAAGAAGTAGGTCTTTAACAAGATGCTGTACCCATTAGTGTTACAAGATGCATCGACCTATTTAACTGAAATCTGATGTTCCTCTATTCCCAATGTCTAAACCAATTTTGTGTTTCATTCTTTCAAACTGAGGAGGTGAAGCCTCTGTTCCATAACCCAAATTGGGCCCCACAATGCCCAGACACTCAAAGGCCCAAAGTTTCTCATAGGCTCAGCTTTAAGATTCAAAATCATTTATTCCGAATTTGGGAAAATTCTCATGTTCTTGAGTCATAACTTTGGAAGTGGATTTCGACAGTTTCCGAATTAAGAATGGGTTTAATATTTTTCCAAAATTCTGCATGTAGTCTTAATTAAGGCTAAGATTGTGAAGATTTTAATCGATTGAAATAAAAATGGGGAGAAGGGCAGAGAGTTGAGCATCAGTTGTTTCTAAACCCATCTTATACTGCATTGCTCACTATTAGGGGAGATAGAACAGCACAAATGGAACAATTTAGCCTACGCTGCTTGGAAATTTGTTCTTCCCCAAAAAACACATTGTGTTGAAAAGGGCTCACCTATTCCGGTGTTTCCCACACCCCAATGTACAGCTGCATCAATCTGGCAAATGATGTGAAGTACGTCAATTATGTGTATGACTCGCGTATCCTGACAAATGCATGATCGGTTTTGTCAAAGGGACGTCGTTGTGCTTGGGTCCAAATTTTGGTCGGATTGGGAACTTCCAGATATTGGGAGTGAACGGGAATGTTACGTTGGGATTCTGAGCCAGGGACGCAATTATGCATGGATCAAAACTTTTTTTAAAAAAGCTGAGAATGGTCATCGTGGCATTTTGTGGCTGGTTGTCGTGTGTGTTTTTTGTCGATTGGTTGCGTTTGCTTGATAATGTAAAACCACGATCTACGCAGAAATATAGTTGTGTAATAATATCCCAGGCATTCCCATTATGAAGCTGCAAATTAAGTTCTTTTTTGCCCCCCAATCTTCCTTTCTAGTTTCTTCTGTTGCCCATTTTGTCATACTTTTCTGCACATGGTTCAATTTGGACAAAGCATTGATTCCTCAGCCCATTCTGTACAGGCACATGGTGTATTGAACGCAGTTGAGGGTTGGTTCTAAACCAGCATGCCGTTGACTCAGAAACGGACGTAGAGAGTGTATAATACTGGTCTCGATGCTTCCACTTCAGTCATTAACTACACATGGATTAACAATGCCCTCAACTATCATGATTCAGGCATCATATGTCATTCTTCAGCTCACATATTACAACCCAGAAGCTGCAGTCCCTATGTATTTGATTGTGCTCCAGCTAAATCCATTGCTATTTCACCAGCGCATACTGTTTTATGAAAGCTCTAGTCCGTGCTTTACTGAAATCCACGAGTGGAGAACATATTCTCTCACATGTGACGACTCTTCAGTCAGTCACAGTTAGACTGAGCCAATAGTTCTTCCTGTAACTTGAAATTTTGACCATGTTGTTTAGTTCTGTTCTTTGTGTGTGTTTGTACAGCTGCCTGGTACTGTACTGAATACTTGAGAGGTTATAGTATTAATGTTAGCATTCAGTGCACACTTTATTCCAGCTAATGGAAATATTTGTACAGTAAACCTCCCATAAGTCGTCTTAGTTGGGAACCATACATTTAATACAGTATTTGCTTCCCAATTTAACTTAGCACAATGTGGGATTATGCATGTGATGATTAAGGTTAGTTCTGTGGAGAGTAGCTGGTAACATTTTGATTTGCTAGTAAACATTTACAGTCAGAAATAGATCCATAATATATGATAATCTTTGTTGCTTAAGAGCTGTATTGTATTTCTCTTGAAGTGAGAGTGTCAGCAAAAGGTTACTTTCCACCAGCATCATTGCCACCACATTCCTATACCTTGTGTCCTCTTTTTACCCCATAATGATTGAGAATCTCTCTAATATGTTTACACGTACACTTGGTGACGCTCTGTGTGACGTTTACACTGCTATAGACCTTGAACTGTTCAAATCCAGTAAAGTACAACACTATAACATCGCATGACTAACTCCCCTGGTTCCCCCTCCCTTCTCAGTGACATTGATCAAAGGCAGGCTTTGCTGACTGACCAGAGAGCGTGCTTTACACTGCACTGCCCAGAACCAAGAACAGGAGTGGGGCAGCTGTTTACCAAGTTCATCCTTCAGAGAATTCCTTGCTGGATTCCCTCGTGCACAGAGCGTGTGGTCTAAACAGTGATCTGGATTAAACCCCGTTTCTCAGTTTCATTCATTCATTCATTCATTCATTCATTCATTCATTCATTCATTCATTCATTCATTCATTCATTCATTCATTCATTCATTCATTCATTCATTCATTCATTCATTCATTCATTCATTCATTCATTCATTCATTCATTCATTCATTCATTCATTTTCTCATGGTTTTCATTGCTCATTCTGTCTTCTGTTCACTCTGCCTCTTTCTCTCTCTCATCCCTCCTGCCCGCGCTAACCCTCTGCCTATTTATAAGGTGTAAATATGTAGGCTTGTAATCTGTCAGTGAACTAGCAGCAACCCAAACTTGGCCAACCATTGCCCATTCCTTCACCTTTCAGAATCACTAGCTCTTGTACTTACTCATAACAGTTATTGGGAAGACCTTTGTAACCCGTACTTCCTTCCTACCTCTGGCCTTTATCCATATAAAACACTCATGCTGTATTTAATGCATGATTTAAATGGTGCAGCACCTTGCTATTCCTTTTAGAAATACAATATGTGTCGGAAAATAAAGGAAGTTTTTAAACTTTCCAAGACGTCGATAGCTCGAAACGATAATTATAATTGTGTGCGCAGTATTTTCTCGTTAGTATAAATTGTTTCAAGTTAACCATAACCCTGTAGTTCTACGTGAAAGGTTTACTTGATTCTTTTCAGTATTGAGAAGAAGCATTATATGAAAGAAGCGACTAATTGTGTAAATCTATTGAAGGTCTGGGCGCAGTTGCATAAGTCAGAAATTAATGAATACTGTAAAACATTCACTTTGTGTGAGGTCTGATTTGGCTACAGTTATCTTCGTGATTGTATTTTGCTTCTTGTGTATTTGCTATAATCAAAGTCGAGCTCTTTTTAAAACAAAACCTCCTGACCCCTATGGAGTCTTCATAGCCGGTAGTGAATGTTTTACATGTGATTTCTTACCAGTCAAACCTCGTTGCTGCAAACTTGTTTCACGACAGTCGTGTCTTCCCCCAATTCCGTCTTTTGCTGAGGCACATTGAAAGTTCGGGGAATATAGACCTCAATAAGATGAGCTGCCCTTGTTAAGCCATAGCGGGTACCTCTGCCCCTACCTGAGTTTGTGGGAACTTGGGTTTACTGTCATTTCACAGGATGCCAACTCAGTGAACTGAAGCACCTTGTTGAGAGTTTGAAGGAGCTCTTGCCCCCAGTTATCTCACTTGAAGCAGCCCACAAACCAGAAGTAGGACTGCAGAGAGCAGTTGTGTGATGTCTCCTTCAGGATTGTGTGTTGCCAACATGAAGGAGAATCCCCTGTATTCAACAACAACAACTTGCATTTGAATAGCGTTCTTCACAGGGAGCGCTCGGTATCAGACTGGTACCTGAAATAATTTTCAGATTAGATTCTGATTAGCAATTTATTCTTGTAAAATGTGCATTATTTTTCCTTTTAATAAAGGCAAAAAAAAATTAAAACGCAATAGCGTGGTGCGTAGCCACTGTAAAGAAATACGTTTATAAAACTATTTGCACAAACTCTAGCCTGTACTGTATGAGTGAAATCCAAATTGGCTGCTAATTCCCTTCTTAAAGAGAATAGAAATTCCTAATTGTTTTCTTTCCTTTCTGCCTCCTCCCACACCCCCACCCCCGCCCGCCCCCCTCCCACTCCCCCAACTGCCTCCCGTGCTACATATCAATCCCCATCAAGAGGGATGTACATGTAATCTGTCCCTAGACCTCAGCCAATGTCACTATAAGCAGTTGCTGGAAGGATTGTTGTTTTGACCCATGTTGACAGTCTCGGAATCTCTATAAAGGGGTTGGGTTGGGAGGCCTTCAAACCTGTTTAGCGTTTACTCCAGACACCCTGGCTCAGATAGGTACTTGCCGGAGGGTGATTTGCAGATCCTTGCACTCTACTCCATGCTGGATTGGTTTTGATAAGAATCCACTGGCTTCCAGACGCTCTCACGGTTTACTGCGCACAGGAACGCATCTCATTGGATGCTGACAAGTAACGGGAAAGCAAAGATTTGGAAAACAGAATGGGAGAACCAAACCAAACCATCTTTAGATGTCAGCCTTCAGAGTCTGAGAGCTGCGATGGGTTATAGCTGGCACGTAGCCCCTGAAGCCATCCAGTATAATCAGATGAAAGCCTCCTTCCTCTCGTTGACGGTTTAATAACCCTGATTATAAGGAATCTGAACACGCTCAATCCAGTCCACCAATTCACAGCCCATAACTGCTCATACATTATTACTTAGCACTAAATCTCACTTTGAGAAGCCACAAAAAAAAGGCTCCTGGCTACATCAGTCTGTACAAAGGTTGATCCTAGTGCTGTTCACTATGTTCCTCTGAAGTGAGGTTAAAAGCAGAGTTGAGCAGATGTATGCAGCCCACACAGTTCCTGACCTGGGAGTGCTTGATGCTGACATAATTGGAGAAGTATTGCATTCACCAGCACTTACCTCGATGTGCGTCTTGACAACCCTTTCTCAGTGGTCTGCGAATGGCTGAGTTCTTGCAACTGCTGTTCTGCAACACGCCCCATATTCACTACCACTGGTGCAGAGAGGGAGGGAATGGTGTGAGCGAGAGGAGTTTCATAGGAGAACAGCGTGTTAGCACAGTGTCTATTCCATAAAAATAAATCTGCTGTAAATATTATTCATTTACAAACCGAAAGCCAGACAAGCTTTAAAAATGGAACCTATAGAAGTATTCCAGAGTCTGTTTATTTTAGAATGTTTGTCAGAAATACGTGAATTAAAAATATTAATTAACCTGTGATTATTTTTTAATTCGTTTTTTTCTTCCATATCACAATCAAATTATTAGACTGTAATTGCTGTGTGTGCTGTTATTAGAATGAATGTAGAGAAAAAAAAGTAGCAAGGTGCTTTGCTGCCTAGTGTTGCTACGAAGTACAATATGTAAAACTCTCTCAAAGAAAGCTCGTCACTAAAAAATGTTTTTAAATGTGTGTACATCATTAAGAATGACTGGCTTGCAACAGAACTGACATTTGAAGACAGTAGGTTTATGTGATAATAAATGAGAATTTATTATACATCCACCCATTCATTCTGTGTACTGTAAATTTCCCTGGTTTTATTTTGTGCATTTCTTCATGTTCATGCAATGAATGTACTCTCTGCCATTTTTCTTCTGGTTTTATGATACATTTACATGGACACATGATGTGCTCTGTATTTTACATCTATTTTTATATACATTCACAGTTCATCTGTCCCTTTCACTGGTTTTATTGCATATCCAAATGTTCATTCAAAGTACTCTACATTTTATCTGTCGTTAAGACCCTTGTGATATTTGAGGGCAGGGTGATATGGTCAGTTAAAGCACTGCCCTATCAAATATAGTATTGAGGTGTGGTGTGGGAAATGGGAAATGTCAGTCTGTTGCAGTGGTATGTGCTCTTGTGTTTAGAGCAGATTAACTGGGAGCACAAGGACTGAATCAACATAGGCCTCTAGCTGCAAATATCGGGCATAGCATCTCAATTTAATTTTGCATGTAAATGATTTTCCTTTCTCAGTCTGCCCTGAAATCAACAGGACACAGCAAAAACAGCTTTGCGTTATATAATGCAGTGGCCAACGCTCATTCACATCACGTTACATCCCTAGCGTCTAAAACACAGACTCGCAGCAATAAGCCATTTTCACTTTTCAAAATTAATTCTCAGTCTGTCGACCACTGACTAGAGAGGAATCCAAAAATACAACAAAGAACATTGGTGAGTATCAATTCAATGTAGTGAGTGATTGCTTCAAGACACTCCTTTAATTCTGCGACCTGGGCATATCACTCATGGTCTAAGGTGACCTTCAGCTGCAGTAACTGGGGGAGCAGGACACTGGCGGAGATGGCTTCCTTGAGATGCCATCTGCCTGTCCTGCTGATTCAGGTGGACTTTGAAAACCCGATCGTGACGATCAGAGAATTGTCCCTGGGTCCAGGCCAGTCTGCATCCCTCAACCACATTCACCCAAACCAGATTAAATTGTTGCTGTACACATCAACTGCTGTGTTTGCCGTCCTAATTCTCCTGAGTCATGCCAAATACTTGGTTGATGATCTCTCAGGCGTCTCTCTCTAGGGAAGGTGGAAGAATTCAATGAAATGGGAACGTGCCACAGTGAACGTGTGGTTTCTAGTGAAGGCCTCCTTCGAAACCTTATCAAATAAAACACTGGAAAATATAACGAAAGAAATGCTATCCAAGTACATTTTCTGACGGTACACTGAATGTCTATATGTAAGTTGGATTCTGCACCTAGTTATGCAGGAAAACCTTGGAATTAATTAACTCCAATTTGACCTATTTCACAAGTCTTCAGAGTGCAGAGGCCGAGCAGAGTTAACAACAACAACTTGCATTTACACAGTACAAGGTGGAGGTTGGAGAAAGGGTGTTCCAGTTAAAACTCCAATAAGAACAACTGATGCTCTATTGCCATCTGATGGCTCCCCCCAAAATTGCCTGAATCCCATTTCTACCGATCAAGCAAATTAGAGGCTCTGTTATACCCTGTAATACTTTCTTATCAATCAATCGCTTCACGACAAAAAATCTCTCCATCTTCCTATCGGATTCCACATCTTGCTGGGCATGAGGTTCCTCGTTCTCACTGCCTCCTCAATAAAGTAGTCACGGCCAAATGTCTGTCCATCTTCCCTCGTCTGAGCTTTAATCCAGATCCCTTGTGGAGCTTATACAGGTTGACCAAAAAGTCATGATACCATCACAATGTCTCATAAGTCTTAAAGAAATGATTTTTGGGGGGCAATAGGGTAGATTTCACAACCTTTTGGTCACACTGTAGTTATGTCAAACATATTATTTGGATTCAATTTATATACAACCCTTAAAGATTCTTGAAAATTTCAGTAAGATCTTTCCAAGTCTCCTGTTTTCCAGACTGCAAACATTCCTGCTGAACATATACTGAGCGGAGAGAGACAGTTTCTGCCCAATCAATACATGGATTGAATGAACAAAACACACAATGAATTGGCCCCACTTACTTGAACAATGACAAAGTTCAGGCAAAAATGTAAATGAGAGAATTAAGATCCAAAAGAGTTGCAAATGTCACCCGCACAATTCAAATTCTGACACAAAAATAGGAACACAAATTACATTACGTTTTACATTTTTTTTTAGTATAGCGCCTTGCAAAAACACAAACTAAAGCAACTCAAAAGCTAATAAATCTTTGATACATCTCCCAATGGCAGCACTCATCCATCCAAGTTCATCCAAAATTTCTTTTTAATAATTGATCTTCAAATGGATTTTACACAGAAATACCATTTCAATGAAAGTACGGTTGTGCTGTGTTACCTATTTGTTTCTGCAGTAAAGTTGAGTGCATCAATTTTGCGATCGAAACTCAGTGTCATGGAGAGAATGATAAACACAAGTCTGGCCTTCCATAGTTGCGAGGACAGAAATGTTTTTTTTTGCAGATAATCTTTTATCTGGGCTCCTGTGGTGAGCTGTGCCATTATCTGTCTTGCCAACCTTCCCGAAATGCAACTGCCATTACACAGTCATGAAAGTGATCGCAAAATGCCTATCTCCGCTCACAGTCATGCTATCTGGCTCAACAAGGCAGCATCTGAATCAGCATCAAAGTATTTTCTAGGAAAGTCTGGCACCTTATCATAGGACATTTCAAAGAATTTTAAACGTGGGACTATATTACTATCTTTTGGGGTGAAAAGTTCTGTACATCAATGGCTGGAAGCCTAGGTGGCAAGTGGGTTAGCACGTGGACCTTTCACCTCAGGGATCTGGGTCCTGAATCAGAATTAAAATAGCTCTCCAGCAATTGAACGTGTCGTTGGTTTGTTAACTAAATTGGACAGGTTCTTTCAGTGAGGCCACAGCAACAGCCAGTATAGGAAGGACTCAATGGTGCAATAGTGGATGCTCTGCTAAGACTAGGGTTAAAAGGTCCAGCATTGACCAGGAGCACAAGCTCATCCCACTCTGTCTTCCCACTTTCTGAAAAAAACAGATTTTATTAAAGTTTTAGATTCAAGAATAAACACTTTTGCGCTTTAAAGTACTTGCACCATCTGAACAAAAACAAGTTTCTCCCCTTGTGTTTCATGACATTTTAAGCCCAGCATTCTAAACCTTCAACACACCTGACCAAGTGCATTTATTCACTGAATTTATCACATTGTAAGTTTTTTTAAGGACAGATTTCATCGGTTCAAGCAAAGAACTGTGTGAAGCCTCTCTCTAATTGATGTGGTGCTGTGCTGTCACCTGGTGGTAATATTGTGCATTCCAATTGCAGTATATTTTTATTACAAGGCTGTCAATTGCTCTATCATGAGCGACAGACAGTGTCAGTTTGGCTCAGTCGGTAGTGGAAAGGCCATTAAACATTAACCCTAACGGCCCTCGTACAGTGCCTTGAGGAACAAGAAGCATAGAGGAGCCGCTTTATGGAACTCCTCGCCCTGGGCGCTTGAAATGGGAAAGAAATTCCATGTCCCGGTTTGACGAGCGAAAAATGTCACCGCTTTTATCTAGAGATATTCTGCAAACGTCTGCAAATTTCCCCCCAAAAAGAGTAAGATCCTCTCCTAAGCGAAGATTCCTTTCACCAGCTTTGATCGCGAGAGACACGATAATTATTGCCACTCCCCTCGAAGGAAGGTTTTGTTCTCCACAACTCACAGGCGTTTAGGAGGTGACACTTCCAAGGTGAACACTCATCAATTTTGTTGACTTACCGGTAACACTGAATAGCCATCCAACATCAGTCACTGAGATTTAGCTGGAGATGCCCAGTGGAATTGGGCATCTTCGCAGTCCAGGAAACATCTTAAAGTGAATTAGACACAGCTCCATTCCCTTTGCTGGTGCGATTTGATGATCCATCATCAGAGCAGCCAAAATATAAGAAACTCGATCTTAATTGAGACATCACTGACATGAAAACCAATATCCAAATCAGTCAGCGGGAGGTACTTACCAGACTTGCACTTCCCCAAAAGATAGGACGGACTCAATCTGGAACTACAGTCACCAGTGCCACAATCATCTAATACCACAAGAGACCTGAAAGCAGGTCAATTACCTGCCTCCGCGATGCCTTCACGAGGGGGGATATGACTGGATCATATTGTCGTCTGTTTTTTGGGGGTTGAATTCCAAAAAGGACAGATGGGCAATTGGGTTTGTATATGTCGGTGGCACAACAGGATACAGTCTGCACAACTGAACATGGCCAGAAGTCCTGATGAATTTGACCCTGGTGATTGCTCAGAAAAGCCTGGAAAAATTATAGTCAATACAAATTGTGATTAGATATTACATTGTTGCTCGTTAGTCAGCTTTCCGGCAACATATTAATTGGGTGCCGTGTGCAGTGATTGAGTACTTGTTGGGATTAGTGCCAATTCCTTCTACAAATCTGATGGGGTAAACCGAGTAAATTATATATCCCAATACTCAATTCATCATAATCCAAGTCCAGCATTGATGATAAACGCGGTATTGAAAGCAGCCAAAATTAATCTTCAGTTTCTCTTGATGGAGATGTTGGGAAAAACTGCAAAAGGGGAAAAACTATTAATATAAAACCTAAATGATATAGAATGAAAAGTACTTCCCGTACCAATCTCATAACTTCGAGATGTCTCAAAGCGCTTCACAGGATACACTGTAAAGTGAAATGACTGTATATTTTGTGGGCGAAACGCAGCAGCTAATTGCACACAGCAGCGTCCCACAAACAGTCGTGGATTGAGTGAACAAATTATTATTTTTTTGAAGAAATTATTACCCCCAGAAAAGCGATCCGCCGATCGACTAACAACCAGGTTTTTACTTACTGTTAGGTAAACAGAGACATGAGGAGTAAGGAAACTTGCCCAGAGTTTCACACTGCCGGGAATCCAGCCCAGGTCTCTTGCTTGCGAGGCGAGTGCTTTAACCACTAAGCTACAGGACTCCCCATCGCCAATTCAATGGCGCACCGCACCAAACCACACACTGGGAGCAAGCCTGTGAAATACATGTACACGTGAGGTGCTTCAATATGTTATACTCGGATTTTAAAAAGGTCCAATTTCCCAGAAAAAAAGTTCTATTGAACAAATCGCTTCAGATTATTTTATTTCCATCCTTTATTCAAGTTGTAAGAAAATAAACATCTTTGATACTCTGTTTTTAATGTTCCCTTTTTCTCTTATTCCAGTTAACACTCACCTCAGAGATGTAAAGTAAGGATGAGGTGACAACATGGAAATAAATGAACTGCAAACACCATATTATTGGGAATGATACAGAGAACTTGTAAGTGTATTCTGATGGCGATCAATAGACACCAATTTTTTCAATTCATTTCAAACAAAATCAAATCACACCAACCCAGCTCCAAGTTTGTTATTATTTATGCAGTGCCAGTCAGACTGTCGGTGTGTGCTCTCCTCACTCTCCGGCCAGAGATAGGCTGAGCATTAATGGGCTTCTCAGATGACGGTGGTGCTGGGATAAGAATATGACCTTCCAACTTAGCTCTTGATGGCAGCACCTCAGTTGGGCTTCTCAACCTTGAGGGCAAAGTCCTCGGTTTCTCCGTGGAACGATGGATTTCTGTGTGACCTAAAGACGAGGTTAACAGTGGTTCGATTGGAAGCTCATTGGTAGCCTCTGCGCACATCAGTGACATTTGCATTTCGTTTTGCAAAGATGACAGTTCTTCAATAGGAGTTGTGCCACATGTGGGAAACATTTCAGTCATACTTAATGTCCTGGACTCAACACCCAATGCATGTGTTTGAAGTTTACTCTGAACTTTCACCTTGGAGTGGAAAGGGGCATAGGCATTCGGTGTTCCATCAATCTGACAATTAGGTTCTGAGAGAGGCATAAGAGAGGTTCTGTATGGCAACGTAGAAAGCCTTTCAGGCTTTATAGGATAAACCCATGATCCACTCTCAGATGGACTATGCAGTTTCATGCATGACTCTAGGTTAGCTTCAGATCGCCCCGACGACAATGGTAAGAAAGGAATTCTCCTGGTTAGATCTGCTGGGCCTCCACTCAATGGTTCTATGTTTCTGTATCAAACAAATGAAAATGCTACTAGCACAGGAGGTCAGAATAAACAACCGGTCTGTAACCAGCATCGCTGGATTTATATACCATGAAATTCAGAGCACCATAGGAGGAAATTCGGGTTATCGTGTCCATGCTAACCGTATGAGACAGCTGGTCTAATCCCACACTGCTCTCCTTTCACTATAAACCCTTAATATTTCTCTTCAAACATTTGTTCAATTCCCTTTTTTAAAAAGAAACTACTCTGGCTTTTCATTCAACTGCAGGGTTTAAATGAGATATTCCAACATCCTAAGCACACCATAATGAACCACCTCAGCTTGGTCAATTTGAACCTGACTCCTCTATTGAATCTGAAGAGACAGGAGGTCAGTCTTCAGGATCTCAGAGGCCTCTGCTCAAAATGTAGCTCAAGTTCAGAGAACGGCCTCTGAATGCCTCTTACCTGTAGGACACCTGTGAGGACGTGGGCCCAGACAGGATGGAGGGCAAAGCCAGGTTTTGGATCGATGACGTCAGCAGCAGATCTCGCTCAAGGATTTTCCTTTCCTCTTTGAGTTCTGAAGAAAAACAAAAACGTTAAGAATGATTCAACAGGACAGAGTGCTGACCCTTCTGTTACAATAAGTGCAAGATAGCCTTTCTAGCCAATATCATATTATTATTATTATATTGCTTGCTGGCACCAATTACAGCCAAAGTACAACAGAAATGAACAGTCTGATACCTGCAATCGATGGCTCTTTATTTATTGCCACGAGCTCACTGTTGCTCAGATGTTCTTCCTCCAAGGATTTCTATAGCAAAGAATAAACAAGATTTAAAAAATCAGGTACAATTCATCAAGCAATTCGTAACAACAATAATAATCCTCGTATTTGATACAGTGCCTTATCACGTCTTCGAGACGTCTCAAAGCGCTTCACAGGATACGCTGTAAAATGAATTGACTGTGTATTTTGTGGGTGAAATGTGGCAGCCAATTGTGCACAAACAGTCATGGATTGAAGTGACCAAATTATTATTAATAATAATTAATAATAATAAAACAATTCATAAAGAAAATGATGGGCACACAGCTTTAAGGATGGAGGGAATACTCTTTTAAGGATGTTTCTTCCCTTTTCTAGCAAATTGTGTGGTCCATTTCTCCCCTCCTCCCCTGAAAACACGGATTCACTTCAGCTGCCGCGTTTGAGACGTCTCAAAGACGTGATAAGGAGCGATATCAAATGCAAGGATTATTATTATTATTACATGAGGGAATACTGCTCCACAAACACCAGCCTTGTTCCAGTTCGTCTTCGTCACGTGAGCCTAGACAGTGTGAGCCAACAGGCGACTAAACTACAAAGTCCACAATCAAGCCTTGATTTCACTCAACATCCCTTTATCTTCCTTTATCTTCTGATAGCTTTGTCCTTCCTCTGAACCAATGGTCTAACAACACCAAGAGTTTACATGCTTGTTCATCAACTGGGCTATGCAGGTGGATTTCACATTCAGTTTACCACTGGGGGGAGCTATTGCCATACTTTTTTTGGGGAAAAAATTAACTTTTAATATATTTAGTTCAGTAAAAAAGGTAAAAATGTTCTTTTTAAGCAAAAGCAGACTTTCGGCTATTCTGCCCCTGCTGCCTGGAACTCTGTATCCCGGAGTGTATACAACAACAACAACAACAAAATGACATGTGTATAGCGCCTTTCACGTCGGGAGGATGTCCGAAGGCGCTGGACAGACAGAGTTACGGACCCGAGCTGAGGGTCGGGGTGGGGGAGGGTGGAGGCCAGGGAGGGAAGCTGGGAGATCAAAAGCTGGTCAAAGAGGAGGGTCTTGAAGGTGGCGAGGGAGGGGGCAAGACGGAAGGACTGCGGGATGGAGTTCCAGAAGGTGGGTGCAGAGTGGTGGAAGGCCTGTCCGCCGATAGTGGGGCGAGCGAAGCGGGGGACGTGAAACAGGCCGGAGCCCACTGAGCAGAGGGAGGGAGCAGGATGGTAGGGGTTTAGGAGGTGGCAGAGGTAGGGGCTGGCAAGACCATGGAGGGTCTGAAGGTGAGGACCAGGATCTTGAACTGTACCTCTGTGTGATGTATAGGACTCGCTCCCCCCTTTGCATTGCTCAAACCACATCTCAAAACATATCTCTTTGTGCTTTCGGTCATCTTTCCCTCCCCACCCCAAGCTCGTGTGCCACCCAGCCTTGCCAAGCACTTTGAGACATCCTCCCGACGTAAAAACAACTACATAAATGTAAAATAGTTTTTTTTATTAAACATGGATTTCAAATCATTAATCTGAAACATTTGCTATGAACACATTAAACTGCCACATCTATCACAACTTCTATCTTTCCTGGGTTTTAGTTATTTTCATAGTTCTGTGCACTTGAACTCTAGCAGCTGAGACAGGCTATGTTTTCTCTCTTGCACACTCTGGCTGTTTTTCCCTTATTTGGGATCTTTGGAGAATAACTTTAGACAGCCACTATTTGCTTACACGAGACTCAAAGTGTTTCTCCATGGTTTGCCAGACTTCTGCAGTTAACATCAAGCTTTTCTTCATGAAGACCTCACTTTCTTTTCAGACCGTTACCAGTTATTGTTTGACCTCTATTTGGTTCCGACATTTTCACAGATGTATAATAATAATAATCCTTGCATTTTATATGCAATACAAAATGACATTTGTATAATGCCTTTCGCGTCGGGAGGACGTCCCAAGGCGCTTATCACGTCTCCGAGACGTCTCAAATTGCTTCACTGATGAGACGTCTCAAAGCGCGTCACAGAATGTACTGTAAAGTGAATTGACTGTGTTCGGTCAGGAGATCAGGTACATGAACAAATCTAGTTGTTCACCTTCCATTGGCTAAATGTGAGCGATCCATAGAATACCATTCGCATTTTTTGTTTTCAACTGGAGAAATAAAGTAATGCTACAGCAGTCAGCCATCCAGCAATCAGCAAATCAACAAAATTATCCCTACTCTAACCATTGCAATGCCATCATCTGAACCAAACTAAGCTCATACAGAACAAATTATACAATCACTGAACACAGATCTTTCTTGGCTGATTGCAGGATGACGTGCTTATACTCAATCTTTATGTCAGGAACAATCCTTGTTCAGGAAGCCAGCCCAGTGCAGCAGAGAATCCTGTCTGCAGCAAGTAGTTATACTCCTATAGTGGCCTGGAGAACAAACATATTCTTAACAGCCCTTGTTTAAACTTCCTATACTTTGATTAATACAACACAAAATTACACTTACACAAAGCCTTTCATGTCGGGAGGACGTCCCAAGGCGCTGGACAGTCAGGGATTTGGACCCGAGCTGAGGGTAGGGAGGGAGATTGGAGTAAGGGAGGGATGGAGGCCAGAGAGGATCGAGGTAGGAGGGTAACCGAAGGCGCGGGAGAAGGAGGGTCTTGAGACACGCCTTGAAGGAGGCAAGAGAGGGAGCGAGGCGAAGGGAATGTGGGATGGAGTTCCACAGGGTGGGCCCGGCCGCCGATGGTGGACCTGGCCATTCCATCATAACACAGTCGCAAATTCTTCACATCAACTTAGAGCCCAGTTCACAACATTACAAAATGCCATCAACATTACAGACCATGCGGTGAGTTGTCCTGAGCTGACTCTTAAACCACGAGTGAAACTGACTACAACTACTAAGTGACAAAACCAACACGATTCATACCACGGTGCTGGCTGCAGAGCCAGAGGGCGATGGAGCGAGACAGACAGAACCATATTAGACATAGTGATTAGAGGGTAAACACAGACAGGCTCACTCCATAACCCAGAGCCACTATCATCTGGAATACGACCCACTTCAAACAGAGCTTGTCACTCCAATGTATAAACTGCCAGATTGAGTTGAGAGCAATGTAATGGTCGATTGTACAAGACAAAGCATTCCCAGCCTCCTCCTCAACAGCTAATCCTCATTTTCCAAAGTCATAAATGTTCCATAAAGTTATAACTTTTAAAGAGAAATGCAATAGTCATATTACGAACAAAATCTATTAAGACAGAGAAAATACTTGAAAATGTGAACACTTTATAATATATAATATCCCTTGCATTTGAAACAGTGCCTTATCACGTCTTCAAGACGTCTCAAAGCGCTTCACAGAATATACTGTAAAGTGTAGTGACTGTATATTTTGTGGGTGAAATGCGGCAGTCAATTGCGCACAGCAGCGTGCATGACATTTAATGTTGGATTTTAATTTGTTCTGCATTAAATAAATATCATGTTCCTGACCCACCGACTCGCAGTACTCAGAGCAGATGATGTGAACTTAAAGAGGTACATCTGTTCTTACTTGAACCGAAAGTCTTTTCACAAATTGCAGTCAGAAAAAAAAAAACGGCTTTTTGAAATGAGGAAATGAATGATCACCAGAGCTTATTCAAAAACATACACCGGCTGCTTTAAAGGACTGCTGAGGTTTTAGAGGAACGCTCTTGAATTCATCAACACTCTTACAATTCAGCTCCAAACTGGCCCGCAGGTTTTGTTTGACGTTTACATACTTTCCCATCTTCCACCGTGCTTGGAGGAGTGAATTGGTTCAGTTAGTTTGATGTGGACTTCATATGGCTGGCAGTTCAGTTCAATGCAGAAATATTTGGCGCAATAAATCATTTTTTGTTTTACTAGCTTGTCCCTCTGAAAGGAAGTATTGCTGTAGGCAGTTTCGAGGACTGGATTTTCCTTACTCCAGTTACAGTATTCCACCTCAACACTTCCCGAGTCGGCTGCTAATGCACTTCCTACTCAGTCTATAGGGATGGAATAGTTATTGCGGTTTTCTCCACTGGCTTTAATCAATTGTTCACTTTGTGATTTGCTGCTGTGAGCTGTGCCTTCGTCCCCACCAGCTGTACCCCCTCCACAGATGTACCCCAATGTTTCAGTCTCATTTTTCAGTCAATCTTCTGCTTGACTCGGTTCGATTTGCGTACAGTCCAAACTCTTTCAGTTCTTACCCCGTTAAGAATTCTCGTTTTCCCCATTTTCTTTTATCCAGTCAATATTTGGTTTGAATACTCTTAAGACATCCGGCTGACCGCCCCCCACCCCCATCCCCACCCCATCCGCACCCCCACCACCCAAAGAAAATTATTTCTTTCATCCAGCCCCGTTTTCGATTCATGCTTAGCCTGAACTTGCCCTCATGACAGCCACGTTGATGAGAATGTTTTTTTTTTACCAAGTGCTACAAGCTGGAAAGGATCACTACAGGTGGTTTCATGGATACTGCTTATTACCACAGACTGAGCCATTAGTTGAAATCTTATGAGCATTTATAATATTCCTATGGCATGAGCAGCTGCCAAAGGAGGCTGAAGATAGCTATTGTCTTCCAGCCAATGTAGAGTGTTGTCAAATAGCTGCTGTCGCTGGGGACCCCAGCCTGGAATTAACATCTCAGCTAAACACAGCACTGCAGAAGCCACACAAAGCTTGGATCCTCCTATGATTGGAAACGTACCCGTTGCCCAAATCAGCTGACTAATGAAATAACAAGCCCAAGCCCACAGTCTCTGAACCAAAGTTATTCCGCATGCATCAAAACAGAAAATCAGCCTCAGAAACGGAATCACGAAAAGCTTTCCGTTTGCACTGGGCTTTGTGTGTTGTCAGATGGATGAGTAGTTTTGGATGTCATTGCCAACAAAAACATCACTGGTCCAGTCTGTGGGCTTGAACATTCTACCAATGAAGTGCAGCTGATTTGTTGCTTCAAACATTCTTAAGGAATAGCGTACACGGCTGTTATCCTGGATGAATTGCAAAAGAGTTGGTAGATATGAAAGTAAGCGGTCTAAAATATTCCCCCCTGAAGCTTCAATGTTCTAAAGTGAAATCATAAAACATTAAGAGATTTGAATATTGAATTTCAAAAGGTAGAATTTTTATTCAAGTCTGAGTCATCCCATTCCAAGAAATTAGAAATTCAAATAGAAATTCTGAGATTCTGGGAATGTAAGAAAGTCTTTAAATCAAGAATAGTTTTAAAACATCCAAAGGCGAGTTTGGTCGTAAATCAATTTACCCTGGTTATAAAGGATCTTAAAATATACATCAAATACATTAATTGCTTTAGTCTGGATCAGGCTGTCCACCAAAGGTCACTGACAGAAGCTGAGCCCTGACACAACATGGAATCTTGGCATTTGGTGGATAAACTTGGCTGAGCAGTTTCTCAGCAAGCCACCTGCACTTGGAGGATAACCTACAAGCCATGCGTTTTACTTCACGGGTGAAAATCTTCTGGTTTCTAATCTGTTAGAATAACCTAGAATCATAGAATCTTGCAGCACAGAAGGAGGCCATTCGGCCCATCGGGCCTGTGCCGGCTCTTCGAAAGAGCAAGAATCTAGTCCAGTGAGCATCTGAGATGCTCCAGGAATGAACCTTCGTCCACTTGGACACCCGTCCACTTCCTTGTCCTCCTGTGCATTATCGGGAGAATTGGTAATTTGGTGTTGCCCCAACCAAGAAAATCAGAGGAGGGAAGCTAATTGGGATGGTAACTGTCAATTGTGGCTAACAATTAGACTGAGGCCAAAATAGACTGTACTTTCCATGATAGGAATGGTGGTGTGGCATCGCTTGTGGAAAAACATACTCAGTGATGATGAGAACTGTTTCAATACGTGCTGGTCTCTGCAAACTGAGAACCAGAAGCTCCTCAACATCAAATACATTAAATGCATCGATGTTGAAAATAAAAAATGAGATGATTTGGTGATGGACGAGTCTGGTTTCAACCGCTCAGCAACTTAACCAGAGATACAGCAATTACATAAATCTTGTAAACCTCCCACACAAAGCACTGCTCGTGTCCTGCACAAATGAAATATGGCTCCCAAATGATAGATGCACAATACAAATAATAGTATGAGCTTTTACACATCATGTACTGCACTGTTAGCTTTTACAGAGACAGAGTTCCACATAGTTACAGATGGAAATCTCCTTGCATCTGGGATGGAGTTGCACTCTCTCCCTAGAGAGACAAACACTGCTTACATAATTCTGGAAAGTGTTAGGCGCAGGTTGGCAGGAGCCAAGGCTTGAGTATGCTGGAGCTTAACCAGACAACACAGCCTTCAGAACAGATTTTTTGTAGGGGAACACAAAGAGGTATAACAAGATGCTTTAATGGAATAAAAATCCGAAACACCCAGCTGCTGATGTGATCAACAATAACAAATTACATTTGTATAGCACTTTTCACATCAGGAAGATGTCTCAAGACGCTGGACAGTCAAGGATTTGCACCTGAGTTGGGGGTTGGGAGGGTGGAGGGCAGGGAAGGTGGGGGTAGGAGGGTGACCAAAGGTGTGGTTGAAGAGGAGGGTTTTGAGATGGGCCTTGAAGGAAGCAAGCGAGGAGGCGAGGCGAAGGGAGTGTGGGATAGAGTTGCAAAGGATGTGGGCAGAACCATTTTTGTCCTTTCCTATTGTCCCTGGAGTGAGGGTGTTTTCTTGTTACGTGTGAGGGAAGGAATCTGACACTATTTTGGCCTTGCAGGGAGGGAGCAGTCCACAGAAGAGCATTTTGGGGGGGCCTGCAAGCCAGAAATACCGGCGAACAATGCCCCCTTTCATTTCCACAGCAAAAATGCTCTGCAATTAATGCAATTAAAATACATCAATACACAACTAAGGAAACAAATGAGGTAAGAAATTCTGCAAATAGGGCTCTTTTCCTTGATGTTGCATGTCTCCGAGTGTGTTTGAAGCAAGAAAAAAAACAACTGAAATTTGACTAGAAGCAAATATTTCATGAGGTGCACGTAGTAATGTCCGAATGTCAGCCTGAATGCGAGAGCTGAAATTCCTATTAAAATGCGCAAATGCTTTATTTATTATTTTAATTAAATGGATTATCATTATTATTGCTATTTTTATTATTATTAAATGCAATCGTCAGGTACTAGATTGTCCTCCAGAAAGTTACTTTGAAAGTTTATGCACTGTGTATTTTACGATTTATATTGAATTATACGTCCTGTATAAAACTTCAAAACCTATTTCACCTCCATCAAAGTCTATATTTTCAGGATCCTGTCACTGTGAAATGATATAAAGCTAAACCGCACAAGGACATCTGACTGGTGCTTAGGAAAATACAATGTCTGCATTTTGCCTCAAAAGTCAACATATAATAGAGACAGAGACATCCTGTCTGGGGAGGACATTCTCACTGTTTCTCCGTGAATCAAAAATAATATTAAAATAAGCCTTTCAATGATCTTCAAAAAAAAATCAACCCCAGTTTGCAATTTTTGATCAGTCACAAATAATTATATACAATACTAATATTATAAATATTTTTAATATTATAAATAATTAGAGATAACTTTTGGTTTGTCGCTACCCATTTGCTCTTTGAAAACATCTTTTTAAAAAAGTACAACTGATGTGGAAATGAGCTCAGAACGGCTACAACATTTAATAGTGATAATGACTTATCGCACCAACAGTGATAGTCATTAATACACAGTAAGTATTGTTTTTGCCAACTTCTGTGCATTCATTCAATTCCCAGCAAGTTTAGGCTCAGTCGGTACCTCTTTCAGCCCTGCGCCACCCACCCACTCCCCCTCTCTGATTATGCTTTTTTAACAAAAAAAAGCAAGGTGAAGAGTGAATTATGAGCAGCATAAACAGCAAAGCGAATTATAAAAGGGGCCTTATACCTGCAAGAACAGGATACACTTATTCAGAATGCTGCATTCCTCCTGCAAGATGGATCTGAAAAATAAAGCAATATACTTTAGAAACTTACCACCAGGGCAATAAGATGTACTTGCCAGATATGTTAATCTCATCTGTACTATAAATACCGCAGCAGTTAGCTATAATTGTACATTTAAATTGATTTTTGTTCCATTTGGGATGTCAACAATGACACTGCTCAGCAACAGAAGATAAACATGTCTCGGTTTACCCTGTGAGGACAGGTTGACATTCAATGATGTATTTGCACTCACAGAGCATTCGTTGTGACAACAAGGAATCAATGCAGGATGCCTCTAATATAATTACCTAAATAATAAGAATTCTTTTACTTTTGCAACTCACAAAGGAAGGGCAGATCATTTACTTTGTCAAGGATTCTGATTTATTGATGAAAGTGTCAAGAGGAAACCCTGCTAGAGCTCTGGAAGTCAATTTAAAAAGGAATTACTGGGCCCATCATCTGGTTTGTTACTTGTGAAGACCAAAGGCACATTTATTTACTTAATCATTAGATTAACTTCCCAGCAAAGCTTCATATTGATGTTTAGAATGGGAAAACTATTCTTCCAATAAAATGAAAACCAAGCATAACTATCACATGACATTAAGCCTACTGTATTTAGTTCCCGTATCACTCATTTTTAATACCTTCTCAGCAGGCTATTTTGCTCAGTACACAGCAATTTAGAACAAAGATCAAAATGTACTTTACTGCCCCTTCAACTATATTGATTAAGTATCTACAAATACATAGCCTCTACATGTTACAATGGATCCTGGAAAGTACTTTGAGGCCTTTCACTGCTGTAATAAGGCATTATATCAAATGCAAAGATTATTATTTCTACAATAATGGTTGACCTCCGGCACTCACAAGTGTGGAATAATGATATTTCCAGAAGGTGTATCGTATTGTTAATGTTGCGCACATTCCAATAATCAAACAATCCCTCCATCAAAATTTTGACACGTATTTTGGAATTCCCATCGGACCATGGGTGTAAATGTACAACACAATGATTTTGTTAAAGATGAAAGTGGTAAGTGTGCGGGAATGTTGCCCTGCAACTTTCACAAACTAAATATTCTGCAGCGCTTTTCAAGTTCTGCAGATGTCCAGGACCTCCATCCACTTTTCAAAGAAGTCAAGTCATATATAGTTATACGTTGAGATCATTAAACTTCTTTTGATTAAAAGTTTATATGAATAGTCTGCCACATTGCCATTCCTGTAGATGGCAGTTAATGGGAAAACCTCCTTACGATCCAAGACTTAAATCAATTTCAGTGTTTTAAACTAAGTGTATCCAGACATCTGGCAGCTTCTGTAAGGAGTCCCACTCTGCTACAGCAAACAGAGAAACAGAGCATGTGGCCAGGGCTGTCCGCTAAAATCCATTTGGTGGGGGTGGGGTGGGGTGGCAGAGGTTGAACATCCTGTGAAGGCTGACACACAACGCTCCTTACAGGGCTTTTGTAATTATTGTTATGACTCTATTGCTCTGACAGAATGCTGGTTGAATTTGACAAACATTTTAGTTCCACTTGTTTGCGATTCTGTAGGAAAACCCTTGTGTGTTTCAAGGGTTACAACCTCACGAGATATTCTAAAATGAATCATTGGTTTGAATTACTGACGGAATTACTTCACATACAGTGAAGTTCAATAATTCAATAATTGAATATTATTCAAAAATAATAATCCCTCAAGAAAAAATAATAAATCGGTCACTTCAATCGACGACTGTCTGTGGGAACGCTGCTGTGCGCAATTGGCTGCCGCATTTCGCCCACAAATATACAGTCAATTCACTTTACAGTATATTCTGTGAAGTGCTTTGAGACGTCTCGAAGATATGAAAAGCGCTATATCAAATGCAAGGATTATTATTATCCTCATTGTAAATCAGTGTGTGGCCACTACATAATTACAAACAGAATAACCACGTCCTGGGAGTGGGTTACAACATTTTGACCTAAACAGGAAAATCGGAATTAAAAAAATGATGCTTTGTGATGTGTTCATTATCACAGATGATCAATAATAATGGTAATAATAATCCTTGCATTTGCTAGAGCACCTTATCACGTCCAAAGGACATCTCAACGCACAGGAGTTACTGTGAAATGAAGTGACTGTATTTTGTAGGCGGACCTGGGCAGACAACTGCACACAGCAATGTCCCACAAACAACCATAAAATAAATAACTTTTTTTTAAATTTTAAGTCATTTCAATAGAATCATACCACCCACTGTGACAGACTATATGTAAATGTGAGGTGTGTGTGCGCGCACTGTTGATGACACATAACAATGTGACCTACAAATACCACCCAAAAACTTCACTAACTTTTCACTGGCAATGATCTCAAAGACCTTAGAGTTGTCGTCACTTTATAACCAGTAAACAGAAGCAGGGTGTACGGATTTATTGCAGATGAAACCTTTAAGACGAATCTCATCTGACTGCAGGGGGTAAAGGCAAGCAGGAGAGTTAAACATTTACAACAAGCTAAGCAGCACTTGAAAGAGAATAGGTTGAATGTTTGGGGCATGATTCATCATCTGAAATCAAGCAATTGGCCAGGAGATCCATTGGTTATGGTTTTGGAAGCGAAAAGCAAGAAAAAAAAGACATTAGGAATTTTTTTTAAGTGATACAGTTAACAAATTCTGCACCAGATTTGACTGATGATGTTCCATAAAGCCCTCCATTTCGTATTTTGGCTGGTTAGATGAAATTCATCCCGATGAATAGTTTGAGCAAAAGGCAAGATGGGTGTTATTATAACTTTGGATTTCTATTTCGCAGCTGCCTCCTGATGCAAAGACTTTTTTTTAATTTCCAAAAAAAGTTTTCCTGATCCCTGTTCTTGGCTTGTCCTTGGCTTGCCACCGTGTTGTATAGAAATATCTCCCAAGACAGTGAAAATTCACACCCAACGTAAATCCTTATCTGACCTTTGCCATTCCGGATCATAAATATGGCAGTAACTTTACTATGGTAAGGTTTAGCAAAAATCATGCATTTGTCATGCTTGCTGGAAGTGTCAAGTCTCAGAATTCATGGTAATAAAAAAATCGGTCATATTTTGCATGAACCAAACCCCCTTTATTTTGCTTTCTTTTTAGTAACTGCATTCTTATTTTTAGATCTTGGATGGGTTATTAATGAAAAAATATAGTATGTGCACCAACCTCTAGGATTGGGAATATGATATATAGCAAATGATGGATACAATCCTTATATTTTGACATCTGCAAATTTAACCGCATTGGAGCTAATGGGATTTCATTTATAGGCTACATTTAAACTTGTGTATAGAAGGAATTATCAGTGCCTCCTACTTATGTTATTAACCACTGAAAAGTTTACAGAGTCACATTCAACCCTTTTCTTTTTAATTTGTGAATTACATAATCAAGGTTATTTGCAATTTGCTCGGTACACACTACAAATTAAACAAATCCAATTCTCAACTTTTATCTGTTGCTGCAAAGGATGAGAATAAAGGTTGGCTTCCTAGCGTCTCGAAAACCTTACAAAACAGGTGAACAAAAGTGCGAAAAAAGGTCTTGAATGGGTTAATCTCCCATATGCCAGTGGAATCCAGTTCTGATTTCCAAACAATTGCTTCTTTGTTGTTAAAATAAGGTTTTCCCACCATTTTCTCTTCACAGAATTCCCTTTGGAGTCTGGCACTTTAATTTACTGTTTGCATTCCTTCTGTCAGTTTGAGAAATCCAGTATAACCCAGATGGCAGCTATTTTTCTGGCAGCAGCTAATTTTAACGAGATTTAAAGATCTTGGACTGCATTGGATCAGTTAGCATTTGGTTTTCTCCTGTGGACTACACACTCACTCACAAATCTGATAGATATCTGAGGCTAATTCTAAAGAAAATAGCATTCTGTTTAGTTATGAAACACACACGAATGGGGGGCTGGGGGGAGGAGAATTTAGGTCCTTTACAAAACAATTCCATTGGACAGAGAACCGCTTATTCATTTCCCGCTGAATAAAAATCATGGTTCAAGTATCAAATGATCCACAATAAAGTTGATTTTGATTGTCAACATGTTAGATATAGCAAAGGTTAATTCCGGATTCCTAAAATAGCTGACGCATTTCGTGTTAGATTCAGATTAATTCGCTCTTTTACTGTTCCGCAGATTGGTGGCTTCCCATTGCTGTCACTTAAGCATAATCAAAGGGGTGCTGTTCTGAAATTGGGAGTTTTAAACTATATTTAACTCATATTATAACTGACCTGGGAGCTTAATGTTGGGCACGAAGTGTGCAGAAAGTACAATGAAGTTGAAGATGTGGTTAAGTACATTTTAATTCATACGCACACTTCGAGAGATGTAAAGATATTTTCTCACAACTGCTGAAACTTGTTTCCCGCATATCTGATTGGAATTAATGAGCTTGCCAATATAAAGAGTCGAATTATTAGCATCCATCACCAACCCTTGATGTTTCTGATATGGCCATTTGAATTTCCCAAATTAATCCCAGCCCCTAATCGTTCTGTGTTTCCTTATAAATGTACTAAAGGTTCAAATTAAATATATATAATTGAATTGATATAAAATGGTAATACAACTGTGAGCTTGTGACACAGAGAAAACGTTTGCCTTTTAACTATTTGTTATGAAGTTTATAGTAACTTCCATTATTCAGCAGTAAAACCTGTAATCAATAGGAAATGCATTTTTCTTCAGTGTCTGCCAGTGCCTTTGAATAATATACTTTAAAACGAATGATTTTTGCAAGACTTGCTGTTATTCACCCTTATCTTTATTACAAAAAAGACATTATCTGATCTGGAGAGCTCAGTGTTTTTCCACAATGCTTTTTTATCATTGGGACACTAGTTTGAATTCAGCCCAGATCAACAAAATGAAAGCCTCCCCTCTACCCAATGGCTTGAATACTCCTGTATAAAATGAGTTTGGGAAAACGCCAAGCTAGTTCCTTAAAGGGTACAGAGTTACTCTTCAACTGGAGACTATCTGGCACAAATATGCTTCATGTGTGGAAATGGAAATAGCACTCTGGTACAGTAGAGGTCCAACAAGAAGTCATACTCACTGTAAATGCAACACAATGTCGTCAATGTTTTGAATGTTCAGCTTGTCTTTTAAGTCTTCCATATTAAACACAAGACTGGAAGAAAGAACAAAGGGGAAAAAATCTTGAAAAGCTGAATTCTAAAATAGGGAATTCAAACCAAAATATGTCACAAAAATGGTACTAGACAAATGAAATGTAATTTACCATGGATGGCCAATGGTGTAAATAGTATAAATGTGTTCAAGAGCCAACGTAATGCATTTCTGGAGAAAGAAGGTGGCTACGTTTGAGATTAATTGGAATATAAATGGACAAGATGGGGCTTACCCATTTCTAAACGTCCATTTCTGTTGTTGCTCATGACTCAGTTGCTGTAATAAAATATCCCATCTCTCACAAGGAATACCATGCAGATCTCTTTCCACACCAAAGTACACCAAAAATCTGATTTAGTCTCATTAAAACAGATCCTAATTCTGCCTTCATTTAGCCACGCTCCATATCGTGAATACAGACAACAACAACAACAACAAGATTCCATTTATAGAGCGCCTTTCACGTCGGGAGGACGTCCCAAGGCGCTGTACAGTTGGGTCAGGACCCGAGCAGTGGGGGGAAATGGTCAGGGTGAGGGGAAGGAAGGGAGGGAGCGAGGAGGGGGGAAATGGTCAGGGTGAGGGAAGGAAGGGAGGGAGCGAGGAGGGGGGAAATGGTCAGGGTGAGGGGAGGGAGCGAGGAGGGGGGGGGAAATGGTCAGGGTGAGGGGAGGGAAGGGAGGGAGTGAGGAGGGGGGAAATGGTGAGGGGAAGGAAGGGAGGGAGTGAGGAGGGGGAATGGTCAGGGTGAGGGGAGGGAAGGGAGGGAGCGAGGAGGGGGGGAATGGTCAGGGTGAGGGGAGGGAAGGGAGGGAGCGAGGAGGGGGGGAATGGTCAGGGTGAGGGGAGGGAAGGGAGGGAGCGAGGAGGGGGTAGAGAGTCGAGAGGGGAGCTGAAGGCACTCTTGTAGAGACCACTCTACAATGAGGATTATCTGCACATTAAGAAAATCGTCATAGAAGTTTATCTCAGAGTGCTATCACATGAGAGAAACACAATGAATTCTGATGCTTTCCCCCTCACTGTCAAACTGGGAGTGAACAGAGAGAATTTTTTTTAATATCCACTGGCTTGCTTCTGATCATTTGTGCCAAAAAAACACACTTCCACTTTTAAAGCTGCCCTGGAGCATTGGCTGGTGGAAGATTCAGACATTTGGAATCAATTTTATTGCTTGATTCGGGCTGGTCTTGGCTTGGCAATATAGAATTTAAGTCAGCTGGTGCTGATAATGGAATTTATAATGGCTAACGTGCTGCTCTAAAATTTGGCCTGCTCTGTGATTAAGTTGACAAATCTTAGCCAAAATATTCTCTTTTAAAACGGCAACAGGTTGGACCGAGAACAAACCAATGTTAAATAAATCAACCAAACGATGAACGAGATTGAAAGTAGAAGAGAGGGAAATGGAATTACAGTGTGGTAGTTACCTCCATTTGGCCAGAAATTAAGAAAATAGGAGACGATTAAATTAGTGAAAACTAGTTAGAAGTTGAGACGAGACCCAAACTAATTAAATCATGACAAGGAATGCAATTGAAAGTAAAAGAAAGGGAAATGGAATGAAACTCATCAGTGATCATTTTGTCTCAGAATAATGTATCTATAAAAAATAAACAAACTGACAAAAGAGGTCAAAGATTTTTTTATATAAAGGGTTGAAACTCGTACACATTGTTCATGTCCCAATAGTGCAGTTATACGATTGTTAGTGTCTCAGCCGAGTACGTAAATAACTACTCGAAATAAAGTAAATAAGCGTAAGTCAAAGGAAATAAGACACCGCAGTTTCACATCTGGGTTTTGGTGATGTGACGCTGACTCGAAACGTTCAAAGTTCAGTAAAATGGATAGATTGACAGAACTGAACTCGTTTCTCTCTCCCCCACACCCCCCCCAACCCTCGCCCACTTCTTTTTCTCATTTGAGAATGTGCTGATGTGTTTCTCCTGCCGGGCACGCCACAGAGATGCACTTTGACTCCAGCCCTTTGTACTACTAAGCAGAAAGGTTAAAGGGCTCAATACCAAAGTGGCAAATTAAAACCTTTCCAAAAGACGACAAGAGGGAAATTTATTTTAAGAAGACGGTATGCCTAGCACATCTATAATGTGATCACTCGCTCAAGCAGGATTCTGAAACGACGCAAAATGGAACATCACTCAATGTTCCTTAGGCAGGAATCTATTCTTTTTGCACCAATAAATGTTACTTATTGGCACAAACAGGGACCCTATTCACTTCAATATATTCTGGCCTCATAAACACCAACACAACAATTCTTTCAACAAAAAAAAAGAATAATAACCTGATTGCACAGGCTTTGATCGAGCAACACCCAATAAGGTAGACTATTGGAAGCACCAGGGAAAGATGCAAATACCTCCTTTGTAAACCACATCGATCATTAATGAATTGATGTCTCTGGTCAGATACAAATGGAGATGCTGCAGCGTTGCCAGTGATGATAGAATATAATGGGCTAAATCCTCTCTGACTGACTGGTTCTGCAAAATGTGGATCAGAGCCCAAAACAAAGCTATTTTCGCTTTGTTTAAAAAAGTAGGGTAGTCAGAGGAATCTTTCTGCCCACCCTCTCTCATCAGGTCCTATGTATCTAGTAAGTTAAATGTGACTTACCTTTTTCAATTGGTTACCTTTTTCTAATTTATTAATTTTTAATTTTTATTTTGCAGAAACACAAAATAAATATGCATCTCTTGGCCACTGTATTTGAAGTTGTGTAGCTGGTAAATGGGCGGGAGCCAGGCAGTGAGGAATAGGAAATTAAAAAGAGAGATTCACTTGGGTGAACAATAATAGAACAGCATTGAGAAAATCCTCTCAAGCAAAGTAAGGTAGACGTCCGAGTGAGATAGACCCAGAACAGTACACAAAAAATGGAAAATCACAAATATTAGAATGAAAACAATTTGCAGCAGTATTTAAGATAATGAAAGCAATTGAGAGGATCAATGGTGAAGCACTATTTCCACTGGTAACTCTGTTGAGGACAAGAGGGCATGGATTGTGGGCACGGTTATATAACCAGGAGCATGAAGGGGGCTGCTAGGGACAATCATTTTTGAAGAGGGTAACCAAGCAATTAACTGCCAAGTTTAAATGTTGAGTCGACTGGGTTTTTATAAGGATATTAGATGGACACGTGGGGACAAAGGGTGTTGAAGAGATGGAGAAACTGTGAGGGATTTGGATTAGGATAGATTCATTCATTGAAGGAAAAAACAGGGCGATTAGTATTGACAATCACAGGGCAATTTAGCACAACATATGGTTAGCACAAGATATTATAACAGAAGTCATCCTGCATGTGGTTTAAATGGCCTCCTACCATGTCATAGGATGGTGGCTCTATCAATAACACAAACTAATACAAAATTGGGTACTTGGAATTTATTTTATTAAGGCAGAAAACATCAAGACAAAGCCTTATAAGAAACAAAGATGGTTTTCTTATAATCTCATTCAATGCCAACACCTGGACTGGACTGTACTGACCTTTGACTCTCACTAGTATTGGGTCTCCTCTGTGGTGACATTCGGTCTTTTGAGCGGTCTGTGCTGCCAGGCCTGCTCAATCCACTTCCAGGCCAACTCTGTCCTAGTGCAAAACTGACAACGCTGCGATTATAACTTGAAAGGGCTTCGTTCTCATTCCTACAAAGAGTAAGATACATCCTTTGTGACAGTTGTGGAATTGCATTGTCAGCATTATTTTTACGTAAAATCAGTTTTATGGATAGTCACTGCAATGATGTCCATTTTCCTCCCCCTCTCTTCCCAACCGACACGTGCCTCTCAGATTCTGTTGGATTCAACGATTGGAGCTGCAATTGCATCAACGGGAGCCTTTTAAAAATAAATAAACGTTTCAAAGTAACACTCACTATCGTCCTACAACCACTTTGGTTTCGGTCGGGAAGTATCCATACATTTACCGCATATAGTGCCTTTCAGACAAAAGATCAACAAATTATATTGATCACACGATATTGGGTCCACTAACGGTATAGTATGTAACATTAGACCTCTAAAAAATTAATTCCTCCAAATAGATTTTTTACTGCCTTGAACTTGAACTACATAAAATAACCAGCTACAAAACAGAATTCACTTCCCATACAGTGAGCCCTCTCTCACTAAAGATAGGTAACGAACATTCGATGGTGAACCTCTGTGACTATGAAAATCACATCCCCATAAACACCACAAATGGGCAAAGGAATCGCAAGTAACATGAAGGAGCGATGCCCACAACCTTAATCTTCATGGATCAGCTGACGTTTTTCAAGTCATAGATCAAAGCAACTGAATAAGAAAAGCCTAAAAGTTCTGGATAACTATCAAAGGAATTGCTTCCATATTAATCTTGAAGTCCACATGAATAGTTCTGGTGTTAAAATTTCCTGCTGTTAATTGCAGCTAAAGATGTCAAACGGCATTAGTGTCCATTTGAAAGGGAAATCCTCGCTTACTGTAAATCAGTCTAAATACCTGCCAACAGAGCAATTAGTTTGATAATTTACCATGACTAAGTTCTCACTTTTCAATAAAAGCATTTGTTAAAAAGCACCAAGAAACAACAGAGCATCAACAACAACAACAACTTGCACTTATATGGCACCCTTCATGAGGGGTTGCGTCCCAGAGGCACTTGATTTTATCCCCTCCCCCCCTCCACCCCGACTTTAGTGCGTTTTTATTTTCTCTTCTACTTTTACCTCCCTCACATCCCGTCCCATTGTTCATCCAAGATAATGTTCCCTGTCCCAAGCCCCTGGTCGTGATATTATTAAATTTGGGAAGCCACAAAAGCAACACAGGACAACTTTCCCTCTGAGCTCGATAGGCACTCATCTACAAAATACAAAGTCACTGCACTTAACAGTATATTCTTGTGAAGTGCTTTGAGACAACTTCGATGTCTAATTTAAGGATTATTATTACAGAAACTAATCTTCTATTAATATTGAACCGCAGAAATCTTAGAAACATTCTCCTTTGATATTTTCTCATCAGTTCCAAGCAGGATTAGACTATCAGCTAGACTCCACCACGATCAGAGCTAAGATAATAATAATCCCTCCAAAACAAAACAATAATAAATTGGTCATTTTCAATCCATGACTGTTTGAGGGACGCTGCTGTGCGCAATTGGCTGCCGCGTTTCGCCCACAAATATACAGTCAATTCACTTTACAGTCTATTCTGTGAAGCGCTTTGAGACGTCGAGAAGACATGAAAAGCGTTATATCAAATGCAAGGATTATTACTAATTTTTATTATTATTATAAGATAATTAGCTTTGTACTCATCAGGGGTTGAACTGGTGAAACTTCATGGTTTATACCACACCATACAGCATATTACCAACTACTAGACCACCATCTCATCAAGTCCCTTTTAATGCAATTAAATCAATTGTTGGTGAGATTTTAAAACAAGTCAAATCTAATTAAGAAAAAATAATCTTGAATAACACAAGAACTGCACCAGCTGTATTGAGAAGGGTGAATTTGGGCTCAGCTCAACACCCAGACTACCCCAGACTGGACAACTTCCAACATGAACATCTAGTTTCTTCCTACCTACCTACATTCCATTCCCTCTCCCACAAGCATCAACACTCTCCCTCTCTCTCTCACTCCAATATGCACTCACACCACTTTTGTTTCTTTTCCTTGAAAACACCTTTGAGAAACAACATCTGCAATTTTATTGCATCATTATTGCACCAAGTTCTTGGAACCCGAGCCCTATAAGTGAGTACTATACCTGCCCTCATCCAGTGCTTTCTTCTGAATGTTTAAAAGCAGCAGCTGAATATCGTGGCGAAGAAGACTCTTGATGGTAGCAGGCTCCAGTAGCACTGACATCGGGTCCTGCGAATGAGCCAGGGCCTGGCCCTCCTTCATCTCATGCCAGATTTCCATGAGGATGGCCACCTGAAAAACAAATAAGGCATTAGAGCGCTGAATGAATCAAAAAGGCATTTATTATACTTGTATCGTGAACAAAATAATGATCAGCCCAAAAGATTGTACTCTATTGGGTAATAATATTGGAGCATGTTATAGATTCTTGCCCAGCATTTTGAAAGCGCTCCAGAACGCTACCCCACGTGGAGGGCGCTATATAAATGCAAATTGCTGTTGTTGTTGAAAGCATTAATTCCAAAATGCATAAAAATATGTGTCACGTCGTTTGTGGTAGTTTTTGCCAGAAAACCTGCATTGCCTTCGGAGATTCTCTTCTTTAACCCCCTTTAAGTTCGGAGCCCATCCTCCCAGATGTTCACTGAAGCCTGTTTCGCACGCTTAAGCAACCTGGGATTCATCCCTTGGGATTCAAAAATGTAACCACAGTCCTAGGAAGCAAATACTCCAACCACTAGTATTACTGACCACTGTACCACCAGCCAAATACCTTCTTACATCCTTTAATTACCATAAGGCATTTCAACATGACTCCCAGGTTGGGTTGCCAAACCAACACTTAATAACAGTTTGGCTAAATATTAGGTACCCAACCACAGGATAAAAAAAAACATCCTGTAGTGGGTAGGCTCTTTTGCTAATGCAGTACTGACAGGTAAAAATGACAACAAATTATGTGGCACATTACACTTTTGTGCGTTTTGAAATCAGTGCTTTCTTGAACTTCTACCTGAACAGGTGATATTATTTCCTGCTAAACTAAAATTGTTCAGCAACTCAGAAGGGTATAAATATGGAATAGTCATTTATTTTTAAACAGTTTCAATGTAATTTTAGACTGCCTAATGCATTCAATTCTCCTAAGAACCAGAATTGAAACTTCCAAGATGAGCAAACTGTAAAATCTCTCTTGACCCGCAGATAATTGAGTTGGATATCAATCTTACATTATAACCTATTTCTGTTCATTCAACCAAAGTTTTCTCATACTCTGTGCGGTAACTGATCTATACTTATCCCTTTACTTTCAGTTCCCTTCTTAACAAGAATGCATTCAAGCCCCTCTTTAAAGTGTTTAAGTGAACACAACATTCTGCTATTCCGTTGGGGCAAAACAAATCTTTTAATCTCTGGTCTTCCTTAAGGCTGGACAATGTTGACCTTATCCTCCAGTCTGTGACGAGTTTAAGTGTGGTAGCTTGCTCACATCACATTATAATAATATATAATAATAATAATAATCCTTGCATTTGATATAGCGCTTTTCACGTCGGGAGGACGTCCCAAAGCGCTTCGCAGAACACACTGTAAAGTGAATTGACTGTATATTTGTGGGCGAACGCGGCAGCCAATTGCGCACAGCGATGTCCCACAAACAGTCGTAGATTGAAAATGACCAATTTATTATTGTTTTTTGGTTTTTGGAGGGATTACTATTAGGCTCTGTGTGGAGTAAGGAAACTTGCCCAAGGTTTCGCCCTCTGCCTGGAATTGAACTCAGGTCTCTCACTTGCAAAGCGAGTGCTCTAACCACTGAGCTACAGGACTCCACATTATCCAAGTCCTTCTCTGATTTATCCTTTAAAAACAGAACAAAAAATAGAAGTAACCAAAACCCAGTAACAATAAAAAGCCTAATGCAGAACATAATTCCAGGTCATTTGAACTGCAGATCTTAGACTGAGGGGAAAAGTAGATTATTCAATTAAAATGTACTGCCCCAATTATTTCATTTTCTAGGATGAATACAACCGATATCAAGACTTAGGCTACTGGGAGATTAGAAGTAACATTCTTTCACATTTTAGCCTGTGGCTTCTGTTGACTTCCATAATGTCCTAAATTGGTTGCAGTAAATCTCTGTTACGAGATTTGGAGCTTGGTTTTCAATTTGCTCTCAAAAGCCCACACATTACTAATTCCAGGGCCGTAAGCCATTTTGGAAAGGTGACACGATTGGTAGGCTATGGTGGGCAGGTCCTCATTGGGATAAATTGCTCTTCGACTCAAGGAGCTTCCCTTAAGCATTCCTCTTCCATTAGGCGGAGCACAGGATTCGGATGGCTTTTAGGCCTCCGCTAGTGGTGCCATGGGGCCAGATGTCTGAAGGTAAACCAAAGTATCCCAGGGTTACTTGCTCTCCCAACGTTTCCTTCCCGAGAGGACCTGCCCACCATATCCTAACAATCGTGTCACCTTTCCAAGATCAAAACTAATTAGGGCTTCCAATGCCTCCTTCTCTTTAATGTTCAATTTATAATTCTTATTTGTTTGGGCTTTGTGAAGAGTACGGAAATCTCATGCATTTCCTCAGACACTTTATAGAGTACAACCCTTGATAAAACGCTATCACACTGAATAAGAGCAGACCTCCAGCAGCTCAATCAATTAAATCCCTGTAATTTCTAAGACTGAATTCCCCCCTAGACAGCACCTTAAATAGTACGGTGATAGGAATTTCACCAGCTCGGTAAAACTATCAGTAGACAGTTCACTGTGGGAAGAACATGGGCACAATGTGAATTTTAAACTTGGGCTTAAGCCCACTGTCTGCTTAGTCAGTGTATTACCACAACACATAAAAAGGCTCGATTCTGAACTAGACAGTTCCATTGTTTTGGTTAAAGCATTAACATTAAGCCAAATTGTCTGCTTTTCTTTGATGTTTGGAGAACAAAAAATGTAGAGAGATAACTACACGGCGTGACAGAGTAAGTACATTAGAACTCGAGAGTCAAACAGCAGTTTCAGCTGAAAAATAAAATTTAAGACTTGAGAACAAAATTCAATAAAATGTCTATTTCTTCTGGGACACACACAGTGGGTACAAACTCATCCTACAACACCAGCAATTCTCTTCAGCATTATAGTCTGAGACCATGGGTATTGGAAACAGTTGTTTTTTTAGCAAACCTTAGCTGCTAAGGCACCATTTCATGATTCGATGGGCACCAGAAAAAACACATTTTGTAGAAACCAAAATAATAGGAATCAGTTTTAAGTATAATTTCATCCTCAGTTTATTGAGGCAGACAGCACCCCCTCCCAGAAAGGAAATATTAAATTAACGTGGGGGAAAGCAGTGAACAGATTCTCGTCTCTATCCCCAAATATGCACCATGATCCAATCTAAAAAGTCTGAGGAGAGTTACAGGCATTTTTCAGTCTACTGAGTTTAACAAGCCACAGTCCATCACTGCGTTTACATCCTGTATCATTACAGTATTTAACTTAAGAGATTTCATGCAAGATACAAACGCCTCAAGTCATGCAGATTGTAAGAAGATTAAAAACATTGGAAAGCATTAATTCAAGGCTATTTCAAACCACAAAATAGCAGAAGGACCACTTCAAACTCCACTGCTTTCCCAATTCATTGTTCAGCAGTGCAGCTATACAATCACCGGGTAACCTTATACATCACAAGATATCAGGATCTCAATAACTTGTTCTTAACATTTCGGTCACGTAAAGAGGGAAGGAAGGCAAAGAAGGGCGGGTCATCATATCTCACATTAGGATAGCATTATTCTTGGCCAAATTGCCCGTTTCCGTGCTGTAATTTTCTAAGTAAAAAAACTTCTCAGTAAAGCTCCCGCATTCTAAACAAGAAATTAATCTTCAAAACACATGTTTGTGTTCATTCCAACATAAAGCGAACTCCTGGAGGCCCAATGCCTCTTAGACTGCGATATATAAAATTGCCATTAAAATCTCAATGTTTTTGCATTCATCACGAATGAGAGAATGGTTTCACTCTGAACCAGTCTTAATTATTAAATCATTAAAACATAAAGCTATACAAGATCCGCTTTCTCCTGTGTGTCTGCCCTGGGAGATTCGCATGTTACACAATGATTTATGCAATTACTGAATTATACCTTCACAGGTTATTTAAGATAACTTATTATAGGATTCTTTGTAAATGAGACCCTGCATTACCTCAAGGGACTTAAACCAGGTAAGCACTTCACTGAGCTCCAGCCATAGATTCCAGGCCTGAACACTTACTGCCATGAACTAAACATGGCCCAATAATTCTTCGTAGGAAGTCACAAAGTTTGAATGGACCACTGTGATCCAGATAACTTCAGGAAGCCGTTCTTGCCTGGAGCAGATACCCAAAGCAGTCTATTATTAAATACCTCAGCGGGGTATGACTGCACTGCAACTGTGCGTCAGGCAAGTCTCTCGGGGTGGAGAGGCAGAAAAAAAGTGGATCTTGAATAATCTGACGTTTTAAATCATTTAAATATAATTAAAACCGGATCACGTGGAAATCCTCGTCTTAGATTTGTGATGCATCCTGCAGGCAAAATGGTTGACATTTTAATTTCTATTTCACTGAGCAGCAGTTAACTATTGTCCAGTAATCATATCGCTATACAAATGTCATTTGTTGTTGTTGTTGTTGGAAGGGGTAAAATTCTGACCATGATTTTCCTCAAAAGACAGGAAGGTTTTAGATCAATGACATGGTTGAGACTTGAATAATAATAATCCTTGCATTTGATATAGCGCTTTTCACGTCGGGAGGACGTCCCAAAGCGCTTCACAGAACACACTGTAAAGTGAATTGACTGTATATTTGTGGGCGAACGCGGCAGCCAATTGCGCACAGCAATGTCCCACAAACAGTCGTAGATTGAAAATGACCAATTTATTATTGATTGGTTTTGGAGGGATTATTATTAGGCTCTGTGTGGAGTAAGGAAACTTGCCCAAGGTTTCGCCCTCTGCCTGGAATTGAACTCAGGTCTCTCACTTGCAAAGCGAGTGCTCTAACCCCTGAGCTACAGGACTCCACAAGGTTGAAGGTTAAAGGTCTTTTTAATGGAAAGTTCATTGTCATCAATGGTGGTGTCTGGATTCAGGGTACATGACCCCGTTTGCTCTGACGATGCAAAATACTTTCGCACCCGACAAAATTCCCTAATCCTTCCCACTTCTGAAGCCTACGTTCATCTTTGTGTCGAGACCCGCTGTGCGATCTGGAAAATTTTCTCCAGGCCACAAAGGGTTTTGAAAACCAGCCCATCTGAAGATGTTCTCCTCCCCAGAGAGACAAGACTGTAGCCAGAAACAACAGCTCCCCATTTTCCAGACACACTGGAGTGGAGTCCTGTAGCTCAGTGTTAGAGCACTCGCTTTGCAAGTGAGAGACCTGAGTTCAATTCCAGGCAGAGGGCGAAACCTTGGGCAAGTTTCCTTACTCCACACAGAGCCTAATAATAATCCTCCAAAACAAAAACAATAATAAATTGGTCATTTTCAATCTATGACTGTTTGTGGGACATTGCTGTGCGCAATTGGCTGCCGCGTTCGCCCACAAATATACAGTCAATTCACTTTACAGTGTGTTCTGTGAAGCGCTTTGGGACGTCCTCCCGACGTGAAAAGCGCTATATCGAATGCAAGGATTATTATTATTACACTGCGGCACGGAAAGAATCGCCTCCTAAATAAAAGCCCACCGACAGACCTCGCTGACCTGGCTCTCAGCAGCAAAATTAAACAAGGAAACACTTTTAAACGCTACGCAACACGAATAAAATAACTAGCGTCAGTTATTTTATTATTTTATTTTATTTTAGAGAGTGTGGAGTCCTGTAGCTCAGCGGTTAGAGGACTCGCCTCACAGAGCATACTGTAAAGTGTAGTGACTGCGTGTGTCGCGGGCGAAACGCGGCAGCCGACTGCGCACAGCGGTGTCCCCACGAACAGCCGTGGGTTGAATTGACCAATTTATGGTTATTGTTATTTTAAAATAAACTGGTCTCGTCCAGGCTGCGGACTGACTGCTTTCTGCCTCTCTAGGTCTGGGGTGATGCTGCTTCCCAGATAATAATAATAATAATAATAATAATAATAATCCTTGCATTTGATATAGCGCTTTTCACGTCGGGAGGACGTCCCAAAGCGCTTCACAGAACACACTGTAAAGTGAATTGACTGTATATTTGTGGGCGAACGCGGCAGCCAATTGCGCACAGCAATGTCCCACAAACAGTCGTGGATTGAAAATGACCAATTTATTATTGGTTTTTTTGTGGAGGGATTGTTATTCTATTCATTCTATTCCCAGGGACGTGCCTGGGGCGGCCTCTGATAACAATGGTATTTTTTTTCTTTGGAGGGATTATTACCCCCCGGAAAAGCGATCCGCCAATCGACTAACTAACAACCGGGTTCCTACTGACCAGTGGGGTAAACAGAGGCGCGCGTGTGCGTGTGCGTGTGCGCGCGAGCAGCAAGGAAACTTGCCCAACGTCGCGCCCCGGACCCCGCCCGGGAATCGACCCCTGAGCTACTGGGGATCGAACCCTCACCACCACGTGCCCACCCACTCTGGGAGGCGGAACGATGGGGCTGTACTGAGGCGTGCCCCCACCTCCGCGTGCAGGTCCAGGCTCAGGTCCACCGCTGCTTCTCCCAGGACCTGCCTGATTTCATCTCTCTCGCTGACCGACACGAACTCTTCTATCAGCTTCCACATCGACCGGGGCAGCTCAATGGCCCCCGTCGCCGGGTCTCCCTGGCGGCTCATGGCCCCCGTCGCCGGGTCTCCCTGGCGGCTCATGGCCCCCGTCCCTGGCGGCTCATGGCCCCCCCCGCCGGGTCTCCCTGGCGGCTCATGGCCCCCGTCGCCGGGTCTCCCTGGCGGCTCATGGCCCCCGTCGCCGGGTCTCCCTGGCCGCTCATGGCCCCCGTCGCCGGGTCTCCCTGGCGGCCCATGGCCCCCGTCGCCGGGTCTCCCTGGCGGCCCATGGCCCCCGTC